>NC_133678.1:1744414-2334414 GCF_048934315.1 Petromyzon marinus
CCGGTCTGGGGGGGTGGGGGGGGGATAGTGGGGGGGGGGGCACCTACCTTGGACACCTACCTGGGATACCTACCAGTCTGGGGGGGATGGTGGGGGGGGGGGACACCTACCTGGGAGAGACGGAGCGTGTTCGTGTGCTCCCCTTCGATGAGTCCACTGAGCTCCGCTGGGTGACTCATGAGAGTCCACACGAAGTCGTACGTGTAGCCTGCCCACACGGCGTGGGAGGGGGGGGCATGGGGAGGCACGAGAGAAGAGAGGAACGGGGAGGACAGGGAATGCACAGCAGACATGGGCGACGGTGGGAGATATAAGGGCACGATTTTTACCAGACCCACTGAACGTACAACGCCGTGATGGCTCTTAAAACACACACACGAATAAAGATCCCCCCGTGTGGCCTCTAACAGACTGTGGGGCAAGTGCTGTTAGGGAGTCTATATGAAGGCCGGGACTGCACACGAGGGCGGAGGGGAGGCGGCCAGCACCACGCCCGTTCGTCTTTGTTTCTCCCAGTGGCGATGTTTCCACATCGCACCAGGTACTCATTTCAGGCCAAGTAGACCTAGGGGAGGCCCAGGAGCAGTTCAAGTCTTGGCCAGTGTGATTGATCGCGATTGGAAATTAAACTTGGGTCGCCGCGTCCGAAACATAGTGTGCAGCGCTGACCACAACGTACACTCCCACACATACACAGCAACACACGCATACACAACACACACATAAGACGCACAACGCATATGCACACGTATTTGAAGTATTTGGTGATGCTGCTACAGATTTGTCAACAGTAACCCTGAAGGTGTGGGCTTGTAAAAATATATATAAATAATAGGTGAAGCCTCTGGCAATGGCCCATTCTTCATAGCACATAGGTCATACACACACACAAATACAGACACCCACAGACACACACACGCACACACAACACTCACAAACGACACTCACACCACACTCACAACACTCACATACACAACACTTAAACACACAACACTCACACGCACACACATACATGTGTGGCGAGGAGGAAGGTGAGACTGTGAGTTAGGGGAAGGGGAGACAGCCCAGGACACAATTCCAGTGGCACTTTAAAAGAACAGCTGCCCACAGATAACGATGCAAAGCATCGACTTAAGGGTTAGATGGGTGACCGCTTAATTAACCTAATTTGCATATTCAAACGATGAAAGATAAAGGTGCAGCACTGCAACTACTTGCTCACTGCTGGCTAAAGAGTCTGCACTCGAGCGGTAAGTGGGTAATTGGTCTCCTCTTCCATGTTGACCAGAGGGTTATGAGGGGCTTCACGCTAACAGGAGGTACAGTGAGGGAAAAAAAGTATTTGATCCCCTGCTGATTTTGTACGTTTGCCCACTGACAAAGAAATGATCAGTCTATAATTTTAATGGTAGGTTTATTTGAACAGTGAGAGACAGAATAACAACAAAAATATTCAGAAAAACGCATGTCAAAAATGTTATAAATAGATTTGCATTTTAATGAGGGAAATAAGTATTTGACCCCCTCTCAATCAGAAAGATTTCTGGCTCACAGGTGTCTATTATACAGGTAACAAGCTGAGATTAGGAGCACACTCTTAAAGGGAGTGCTCCTAATCTCAGCTTGTTACCTGTATAAAAGACACCTGTCCACAGAAGCAATCAATCAATCAGATTCCAAACTCTCCACTATGGCCAAGACCAAAGAGCTCTCCAAGGATGTCAGGGACAAGATTGTAGATCTACACAAGGCTGGAATGGGCTACAAGACCATTGCCAAGCAGCTTGGTGAGAAGGTGACAACAGTTGGTGCGATTATTTGCAAATGGAAGAAACACAAAAGAACTGTCAATCTCCCTCGGCCTGGGGCTCCATGCAAGATCTCACCTCGTGGAGTTGCAATGGTCATGAGAACGGTGAAGAATCAGCCCAGAACTACACGGGAGGATCTTGTCAATGATCTCAAGGCAGTTGGGACCATAGTCACCAAGAAAACAATTGGTAACACACTACGCCGTGAAGAACTGAAATCCTGCAGCGCCCGCAAGGTCCCCCTGCTAAAGAAAGCACATGTACATGCCCGTCTGAAGTTTGCCAATGAACATCTGAATGATTCAGAGGACTCCTGGGTGAAAGTGTTGTGGTCAGATGAGACCAAAATGGAGCTCTTTGGCATCAACTCAACTCGCCGTGTTTGGAGGAGGAGGAATGCTGCCTATGACCCCAAGAACACCATCTCCACCGTCAAACATGGAGGTGGAAACATTATGCTTTGGGGGTGTTTTTCTGCTAAGGGAACAGGACAACTTCACCGCATCAAAGGGACGATGGACGGGGCCATGTACCGTCAAATCTTGGGTGAGAACCTCCTTCCCTCAGCCAGGGCATTGAAAATCGGTCGTGGATGGGTATTCCAGCATGACAATAACCCAAAACACACGGCCAAGGCAACAAAGGAGTGGCTCAAGAAGAAGCACATTAAGGTCCTGGAGTGGCCTAGCCAGTCTCCAGACCTTAATCCCATAGAAAATCTGTGGAGGGAGCTGAAGGTTCGAGTTGCCAAACGTCAGCCTCGAAACCTTAATGACTTGGAGAAGATCTGCAAAGAGGAGTGGGACAAAATCCCTCCTGAGATGTGTGCAAACCTGGTGGCCAACTACAAGAAACCTCTGACCTCTGTGATTGCCAACAAGGGTTTTGCCTCCAAGTACTAAGTCATGTTTTGCAGAGGGGTCAAATACTTATTTCCCTCATTAAAATGCAAATCTAATTATAACACTTTTGACATGCGTTTTTCTGCATTTTTTTGTTGTTATTCTGCCTCTCACTGTTCAAATAAATCGACCGTTAAAATTATAGACTGATCATTTCTTTGTCAGTGGGCAAACGTACAAAATCAGCAGGGGATCAAATACTTTTTTCCCTCACTGTAAGGGCCTAATTATGCATATGGCAAAACGTTGTTATGAATCCATTAATCAAATGTATTTATTAACCTGTGTAAAATTTAGTAATTTATTCGTCGCAAGGTAAAGTTATAAAACATAAATCACTCACCACGCGCATTTATTTAAACAAATATTCCACCCCCCCTTATCTTTAGCTGCTTTGGCAAAGTCAGGAATGATGATGTCATCGTTATTCAAAGACAATTTTGTTCCAATGGCCGTGCTACCATCGCTCAGCTGCGACTTCAAGGTGGAACGGAAGGCCTACTAAAAAGGAGGGCCTACAAAAGATAAGGGCGTAAGGCAGTGTTCCTAATTGCAAAGCCCATGGGCCACTGGTGACCTCTGGTGGCCCTTAGAGCGGCCCCTGACATGCGGCCCCCGACAACACGCAACGAGTGAACACACCAACCACCACCATCATCATCGTGCTGCTGCCAAACCCCCAATGGGGTTTCAAATGTGTGGCGGCCCTCACACTGATGATGTCTCATCGGCAAAAGTGGCCCCCCTGTGAAAATGAGTGAAGAACACTGGCCTAAGACCCCATTAGCCTCGAGGATAATCCGGCTCTGACCAGACGTATGGTAAGGGGTGGGCTGACCCACTCAAGACTTGTCGATGGCCCCGCTGTGGTGAACTCATCTATGCTGCCGCTGGGTGGACAGACGCGGCGGGTAGAGGGAACCTGCACCGGCCGCTGAATTGCAAATCACAGCGTGCCGACTGTGGCACTGCTGTGGCATCGAAATTACAAAGGAGGGGAGATATATGGAGGCAGAAATACACACAGTCGTTTCGTTAAATTAAAACTAAAACTTTTTTTGTTTTACCAGGTAAAGGCCCCACTGAGCTCTGTAGCTCGTTTTCAGAAGCGCCCTGGCCACAAATGACAGCTCAACGAAGTGGCTTATCATCATCACGTGGAAATGTATAGCAGCCAAATACTCTAAACGCGTGATGTTGATTCCAAATGTGGAGGGAAAATAAGGAGGACCCGGAGAAAAATCCACGCGACCGCGGGGAGAGAGGCACCCCAACTCAAAATAGATAGCAGGCGTCAGGGTCGAGATCGAACCCATGACCTCCTGTATACCAGGTGAGGTAGTTAACATCTTCTAGCCACTGTTGTGATTACTGAGTAAACAAGGAACATCGGCCCGACGTTGGGTCCAACAGTTCCAAACACATGCCAATGTTGGCCCAATGCTGGAATGTTTCATGGTTATCTGCATCTTTGAAGGGGGGTTTCGCTGCAGTGTGTGGCCGGAAGCCAGGCACGTAGCGGGTGGGGGGGGGGGGGCTAATCCCACGTGTGTGATTAGGTACATGGACATCATTCGTCAACTCGGCACTTCCAGCTTGGCACCTGATTGAGAATGCCCGCAGTAGTGAGTGTCGAAAAAGATACGGGGTCCGACCCAGGGGACCGCAGAGGTCGACGGTACCCCGCGTGACCCGGGGTCACACCGAGTTGACCCCGAGTTGACCCCGAGTCCGGCCCTGATTTCCCCTCCATTCTCCGCAATTTGCGAGTCTCTCGCTTGAGCGGGACAGCTCTGCCACGTAAACTCTTCCAGGTCAAAGGTTCAAGACCGTGTTTCTGTTGAATGTGTTTTTTTTTCTTCTCTAAATTATATGCTGAATGTTGAAATGAAATGTGAAAAAACACATTTCTGCTTCCTACCACATTATTTAGTGACGTATTTCCTCTCTGCCTGACTCCCTACATAAACAATTCAGCAACCCTATGGCTGGTTTAGTTAGGTTTGTACACGTACGATTGTGCACCCTGGGTAGGAATGTTCCAAATCTCTATCTTTGAGGGCAAGGGGTGATGTGGGAGAGGGTGGTTTTGAGGTGGTGGGGGTAGGGGGATGCTACAGAAGAGTGAAAACACTTAAAACCGAAAATATAACAGCGAATCCATTAAAAGAAGGAACATTCATCACAATAACAGCATCAGGAGCAGGCAGTTTAAACTCCCGGAAACAGCCGTGAAAACATCAAACGTCAATATGCAAATTGCAAGGTGGCCGACGGATAAGTCGAGCAACCAGCGGGAGACAAACGCCGGCCCAGAAAACTCCGCCAAACTCACGGGCCCAAACTTCCGTTGACGACAGAGAAAAAAAATGTGGCAACGCGGAGCGGCGACAACTCGCGGTCACGCTCGGGTCACGCGACTCGTCGCGGAGACTGCGGCACAGCGTGCCATAACAGCACCGGACACCCGGACCGACGCGGCAAAGCGTGCGGGATGCCGTGACGCCGCTCGCCACAAAGGCAGAGACGGTGCCCCGTGTGGCCTGTAACGGACTGGCTGCCGGGGCAAACGCCGCCAGCGAGCAACGCCTACGAAGGCGGGCGCGGTGCACGAGGCGGGTGGCTGGTCAACGCCTCCCCGGTGCCGACGTTTACACACCGGCACCGGGTAATATTTTAAGGCTGATTCGACTGAGGGGAAGCCCAGGATCGAGCGCCACCCCACCGCACACAAACACAGATACAATTACACAACAGCCGTCAATCGCCACTAAATGGCAGTGAAGTGACCGCCACGGTTGTGCCAGGCTAGGTGCACCTTGACGCCGTCACGTGAAGTGTGGAAGGCTCGCTGCCGGCAGAAGCTCACGGGACAGACCCAGGTGCTATGGGCTGACTGGCTGAGATGATTGGCAGATGCACCACCTGCACTCCCCCTCTGTGCCAACTCGCTGTATTTTAGCCGCAGGGTGGGAAAACAAACCAACACACACACGTTGACGCACATTCAGTACACCCCCCACCCCCCCAACGCACCTGGAGGAGGAGGAGGTGAGGCCGTCACGTTGATCCAGATGTCGTTTATTGGCAGCGTCACCTCCACGAGGCTGGGCAGCTCCAGTACCAAGCGCTTCACTGTGTGTCACAGAGACAAAGATCCCCCGCGTACCCTTCAACAGACTGTTGGGGAAAGGGCCGTTGGCGCGCGCCTACGAAGGCCGGCACTGGCACACGAGAGGGTGGCGGGTGACCAGCACAACACCCGGTCGCCGCCTTTGTCTCCCCAGTGCTGATGTTTACACACGACACCAGGTACTCATTTGAGGTCGAGTCGACCTTGGGGAGGCCCAAGACCGGTTCAAATATTGAAACTGTTATTGGTCGTGTGCGGAAATCGAACTCGGGTGACCGGGTTTGTTGTGCAGTGTGCTAACCGCTGAGTTATCTCTGTGTCTCACACAGACACACATACACACAAGCACACGAGGAAATGCTGCGATGCAAATTCTTAAATTGTATTCATTTTTTGCATATGGGAATGCCAGGTATTAAGTAACAATAACTGACGTATATGCTTTTTGTTTGCATTTTTGTTCCTGTCACGTAACATAAATTTGGTAATTTATTCGGAGTTAATTTTTAAACAATGATGCGAACCAACTTTTGTGAATGGAAATAGATTTTTATTCCAAATTGGTTATGTTGTTTGCACGGATTTTTATTCTTCCTGTAATGCAGTTTTTTGCTTCGTTGTTGGATATTACTTTTGTAAAAAAAATGTTGTATTGTTATTGTAACTTGCTGACACACCCCCAACTAGCAATCTGCGAAAAGAGCTTCATAACTCATCGGATTCCTCCAGGATAAATAAAGATACTGATTCATAATTTTAGTCACCCTGGTCCACTCACGTGAAGGTGACATTCCATCCTGGTCTCTTTAGTTCTCAAACTGACACCGGAATGAGTTTGACTTGAAGGGGCGTGCCGGGGGGATCGCTTAGTCTTCAGCTGCAGTGGCGGTGGGGGGAGGAGGGGGGGAGGTGGGGGGGACGGGGGGGGGTGCTGCGTTCAGGAGTCGAACTCAGGTAACCGGGGCTGTTACCCAGGTGACGCTACAAACAGCAGCTTCAGCAGCGCACTCTGCTGCAGGCATAGTTGGGGGGGAGGGCCGTGGTGGTGGTGGGGAGTGGTACGTGGTGGGTAAGAGGGGGTACAGGTGCGATCGCGAGGGGGCCAGGTAGACGCACCTTGCCTCCCGTCACCGTCGCTACTCGTGGGGGGCTCGCCGGTGGCGACGGGGGGCCCCGCCGTGCCGTTTGGGCCCCCGCCGCGCGCCTCCGAGGGGACAGCCGTGGCGCCCCCCGCGGGGCCGGGCTCCACGGGACCCCCATTAGGGGGGGTTCCTCCACCAGCGGGGGGAGGGCCCTGCCCCCCGCTGGTGGGCCCCTGGTGGGGCTCCTGGGTAGAGTTGTTGGGGGAGGGGACGGGAGCCCCTCCCGGCTCCGCTCGCGTCTGCCGCCGGTAGTCACGCGAAGATCGGGAGCCCCCCACTCGGAGCCCCCCCCGAGCCTCCACAGTGAAGGCTGCTGAGCACAGACAGAGGTGGGAGGGGGGGGGGCAAGGGGGGGGCAGCCGTGTTGTACGTACGTATGTTGAACTTCTTTCGCGCCGTACGTAGCCAACCGTGCTAACTGTAGCGTGTGGGGGGAAGGAGAACAAACTGAACGCAAGTCGAGGGTCGAAAAATAAATTAGTTTTCAATCAGCGAGCTCCCATACTCATGTGGCGTGTCGCGTGAAGTTTAGTTTGCTACTGAGTTTTTCCAGGTGCGAGCTGACGAGACGGGGATAGCCTCGCACACGGCACAGGAGTGAGCTGGCCTCGCTTGTCGGTGCGTGTGTTGGTGTGCAAGAGTTGTAGTGTGTGTGATCTATGTGTGTCATTGTCTTGGTGTGTGTGTGCTTCACCATAATCACACTGTGTCATTATCGTCAAGTGGTATTTCCTAATTGCTTATGCCTCAAAAGTACATCAAAATTAGTCCCCACAAACTTTGCTTTGGTGACCATGACAGGGATATTTTGAAATGAGAACACGTGGTGTGCATTTGTGTCTTTCGTTCACATAAAGTCCTGGTCACAAAAGTTTGTGGAGAATAATAGCCATTTTCTGTATTTTTTAGGCATAAGCGATACAAAAATAACACTTACTACCCAGTAACAAAAATTGTGTTACATAGTGTAATCTGAACCAGTGGCGATGTGTAAAACATGGCCACTGCGGAGACAATGCCGATGTTTACACACCACACGAGGTTCTCATTTGAGGCCAAGTCAACCTAGGGGAGGCCCAAGAATGGTTCAGAAAAAAGTCACCGGGGTTGGTTCGTAGTCCAGCTACACTCCCACTCCACGTGCACACACAAAGATAAAGACAAAGATCCCCGGTATAGCCTGTGACAGACTGTTGGGGCAAGTGCTGTTAGAAGCACCTCTGAAGGCCAGAACGGCACACGAGGGGGTGGGTGGCCAGCACCACGCCCAGCCGCCTTTGTCTCCCCAGTGGCGATGTGTGTACGTGTGTGTACACACACACATATCTACAGGGTGAAGAGCCACCGTTCTCCACTGAGTGGCGGTGACATCACCACGGCACTTGTGCCACAGGCTGTGGGGCCACGTGGAGGTGACGGGAGGGAGGATAGAGCCCAGCCAGATATAGCCCGCCGGCGGTGACGGCAACTTCACCGCATTAATTGCGCTCCATCTAGCCCCCATCGCGGAGCGGTGGCGCAACGCAGCGCCACGAACCCGGCGACCCGAGTGACGATTATCTGAACCGGTCATGGGTCACCCCTAGATCGACTCGGCCTCAAATGAGTACCTGGTGCGGTGTGTAAACATCGCCACGAAGGCGGCCGGGCGTGGTGCTGGCCACCCATCACCTCGTGTGCCGTGCCGGCCTTCATAGCTGCTCGCTAACAGTACTCTCCTCAAGAGTCCGTTCAGGCTATGCGGGGGATCTTCGTCTTTGTTTACCTTCACAGGCGCTCGCTAACAGCATTCCCCCCAACAGTCTGTTCAGGCTACACCGGGGATCTTTGTCTTTGTGTCTAAGAGGCGGCTCACATTCGATTCCTGGCCACGGCCAGCACTCAGTGGGCGGATATCTGAACTAGTCCAGGGCGTCCTAACCCGAGGTCAACTTGGCCTTCAACGAGTTACTTGGTGCGGTGTGTAAACATCGCCACTGGGGAGACAAAGGTGGCCCGGGTGTTGGTGCTGGTCACCCATCCTCTCGTGCGCCATTCCGGCCTTCATAAGTGCCACTCGTTTACAGCACTTGCCCCTAAAAGTGTGTTATGCCTATACGGGTACCTTTGTCTTTGTGTGTGAGCGAGTGTGTGTCGGGCGTGGTTCTAGCCACCCCACCCCCTCGTGTGCGGTGCCAGCCTTCGTAAGTGTAACTCGCTAACAGCACTTGCCCCAACAGCCTGTTGAGGCTATACGGGGGGGGGCTTGACCCTTTATATTTGTGGCCCCGGGCCAGGATGTGATAACGAATGCTCGATGTTCAAGAGCTCTCGCGAGGAGCAGCTGCCTCCTCCAGCTCCAACAGCCAGCTCACGTGACCCAACAAATAACAACAACAGCAGCAGCTCTTTCCTCGTAGCTGACTATGAATACGACACTCGGCTACACAGGAGACTCGATACTCATTCTAGATTTGAAGCTTTCGTGACTGCAAGGATTCATACTCTTTGGGTTTTTTCGGTAAAGTCACGTAGGTAAAAAATCAATAAAATAAAATAAATAATAAATAAAACACATTTAGTTTGATTTTATTTTATTGTTTTTTTACCTACGTGACTTTACCGAAAAAAACAAAGACTATCGATACTCATTGCCAGCAGGGTCCTGCCAATTGTTTGTAGTCGAGGACGATATCGGTGCTGGAGTGTGTAATCCCGAGATGTTAACTCCCTCGCCTGATATACAGGAGGTCGTGGGTTCTATCCCGACCCTGACTCCTGCTGCTGTATATTTGGAGTCTGCGTGTCTCTCTCTCCCCGTGGTCGCGTGGATTTTTCTCCGGGTCCTCCGGTTTTTTTCCCTCCACATTTAGAAATGTGCGTTGAGGATATTTGGCTGCTAGACATTTCCACGTGATGAGCCACTTCGTTCAGCTATTGTTTGTGGCCAGGTTGCTGCTTATAAAGAGGTATTTGGGGGCTTTACCTGATAAAATAAAATAATAGTTTTGTTTAATTTGCAGTGCAATTTTTTCAGCATTGGAATGTTTGGCCAACACCGGTTCCAATTATTTTGTTTTATCTACGGGAGGAGAAACCAGAGGGTACCGATGAAAAACAGGGGCGAACATACAAACTTCACGAACTCACTAAACACACAAAGACACTCCCATATCGCCTAAGCAGACTTTTTGGGGCAGGTGCTGTTAGCGAGTCGCACCTATGAGGGCCGCTACAGTACACGCGGGGTTGGGTGGTCAGCACCACGCCCGACCGCCTTTGTCTCTGCAGTGGCGATGTTTACACACCTCACCAGGTACTCATTTGAGGCTGAGTCGACCTAGGGGAGGTCCAGGACCGGTTCAGATAATCGTCATTGGTGATGTCCGTGAGCGGGAATCGAACTCAGGTCGCCGGGTTCGTAGCGCAGCGCGATCACCTCCTTTCACACACTCTCTCACACACACTCTCTCACACACTCTTCTTCACTCTCTCACATTCTCTCTCACTCTCTCACTCTCTCACACTCTCTCTCTCACACTTCTCACTCTCACTCTCACTCTCTCACACTCTCTCACTCTCTCACACTCTCTCACACTCTCTCACACACTCTCTCTCACACTCTCTCACACACTCTCTCACACACACACTCACACACTCTCACACCTCTCTCACACATCCTCTCACACCTCACACTCTCACTCACACCACACTCTCACTCTCTCTCACACCCACTCACACTCCACACACTCTCACACACTCACATCACACTCTCACACTCTCTCACACTCACACTTCACACACTCTCACACTCTCTCACCTCACACACTCTCACAACACTCTCACACTCTCACACACACACACACACTCCACACTCACTCTCTCACACTCTCTCACACTCTCTCACTCTCTCACACTCTCTCACACTCACACACTCTCACTCACACTCTCACACACTCCCACACTCTCTCACACACACTCTCACTCTCACACTCTCACACTTCACACACACTCTCACACTCTCTCACACTCTTTCACACTCTCTCACACACTCTCACTCACACTCTCTCACACTCTCTCTCACACACTCTCACACACTCTCACACACTCTCACACTCTCTCATTCTCTCACACTCTCTCACACTCTCTCACACACACTCTCACTCTCTCATTCTCTCACACTCTCTCACACTCTCACTCTCACACACTCTCTCATACACTCTCTCACATACTCTCACTCTCTCTCACTCTCTCTCACACTTTCTCACACTCTCTCACACTCTCTCTCACACACTCTCACACACTCTCTCACACTCTCTCACACACGCTCTCACACACTCTCACACTCTCTCACACACTCTCAGACACTCTCTCACACACACTTTCACACACACTCTCACACACTCTCACACACTCTCTCACTCTCTCACTCTCTCACACTCTCTCACTCTCTCTCACACTCTCTCACTCTCTCTCACACTCTCTCACTCTCTCTCACACTCTCTCACTCTCTCTCACACTCTCTCACTCTCTCACACTCTCACTCTCTCACACTCTCCCACACTCTCACTCTCTCTCACACTCTCTCTCACACTCTCTCGCACACTCTCACACACTCTCTCACACTCTCTCACACTCTCACACACTCTCACTCTCTCACACAGTCTCTCACACTCTCTCACACACTCTCTCACACACACTCTCTCTCACACTCTCTTACACTCTCTCACTCTCTCTCACTCTCTCTCACACTCTCTCACTCTCTCACACTCTCACTCTCTCACACTCTCTCACACTCTCCCACACTCTCACTCTCTCTCACACTCTCTCTCACACTCTCTCGCACACTCTCACACACTCTCTCACACTCTCTCACACACGCTCTCACACACTCTCACACTCTCTCACACACTCTCAGACACTCTCTCACACACACTTTCACACACACTCTCACACACTCTCACACACTCTCTCACTCTCTCACTCTCTCACACTCTCTCACTCTCTCTCACACTCTCTCACTCTCTCTCACACTCTCTCACTCTCTCTCACACTCTCTCACTCTCTCACACTCTCACTCTCTCACACTCTCTCACACTCTCCCACACTCTCACTCTCTCTCACACTCTCTCTCACACTCTCTCGCACACTCTCACACACTCTCTCACACTCTCTCACACTCTCACACACTCTCACTCTCTCACACAGTCTCTCACACTCTCTCACACACTCTCTCACACACACTCTCTCTCACACTCTCTTACACTCTCTCACACTCTCTCACTCTCTCTCACACTCTCTCACTCTCTCACACTCTCACTCTCTCACACTCTCTCACACTCTCCCACACTCTCACTCTCTCTCACACTCTCTCTCACACTCTCTCGCACACTCTCACACACTCTCTCACACTCTCTCACACTCTCACACACTCTCACTCTCTCACACAGTCTCTCACACTCTCTCACACACTCTCTCACACACACTCTCTCTCACACTCTCTTACACTCTCTCACACTCTCTCACACTCTCACACACTCTCACTCTCTCACACACTCTCTCACACACTCTCTCACACACACTCTGTCTCACACTCTCTCACACACTCTCACTAATTCTAACACCGCCTAAACAATACGGGGATAACATACAAGCTTCACTCACACTTTCACACACTCTCACTAACTCACACATAGACTGCAGAACAGGGGGAGAATATACAAACGCCACTCTCACAAGCTCACACACACTGCAGAACAAGGGGAGAGCATACAAACGCCACTCAGTTTTATGGCCGAGTCAGGAATCGAACCGAGGCGCTTGTTGCTGAGCGGCACGAGTATCGATCACTGCCACTACACAGGCCGGATCCGAGCTGTCCCACTGCCACAGAGCGACGGCTTCGTTAGCCGAACAACAACAAACAAGACGCTGGGAAGAATCACGCGTTGCCCTTGGTTATGTAACGCTCTCCAGCACCACGCGGCCTCACCTCGGAATCAATGAACTTGCAGTGGTTACAAGCGGGGGGTGCAAATGGGGTAGTTTGCATGTTTTCTTGTTGTTTGTGAACCGTCCTTTTGTTGATGTAGTTCGCTGTGGCCAAGCGATGGGCCCTCGCCGTGTTGATCAGCGTGGCCGGATTCCCTCCCGGCTAAAGCCCCCCCGATGGTAAACATGATAGTCCCATTGGGTCATCTCGACGGTGAGTGACCGTGCCCCCCCCAACACAGTTACGGAAGCCAACGCACTGAGAGTTCAACACGTGGTAGACCAATGTCATCCATAATACGAGTTAGAGCGCGTAAATATATAAATGTGTCGTTAAACCCGCCACCACCCGACACAGCCAACTAGTAAGGTTTGTCACGTAAACAGAACGTGGCCAATTCGTTACTCATACAGCACCACCGGTTGTGTGTTGGAGAGCCAAGCCAGAGTTGTTTACGTGACAAACCTTACTAATTGGCTGTGTCAAGTGGTGGCGGGTTTAACGACGTATTTATACATTTACGCGATCTAACGCACTGACACTTTGATCCTTGGTTGCGAATGGGTAAAAAAAAAACTTTTAAACCGGGATTTGGTGCTCCATCGTGGAGGGAATGCAGTGATGTCATTCCACTCACGTATCGTGATTCATTCCACTAACAATGATGTCATTTCACTCACGTATCGTGATTAATTCCACTAACAATTATGTAATTCCACTCACGTATCGTGATTCACTCCACTAACAATGATGTATTCCACGAACGTACTGATTCATTCCACTAACAATGATTCATTCCACTAACAATGATGTCATTCCACTCACGTATCGTGATTCATTCCACTAACAATGATGTATTCCACGAACGTACTGATTCATTCCACAAACGTAAAGTGAATAATGGCACTAAGTGTTTCATTCCAATAGTATAGTGATTAATCCCATGAACATATCGTGATTTATTCCACTAACATAAGTGCCACTTACATATAGTGATTCATTCCACATTCATATCGTGATGCATTCCACTGATTAATTCCACGAACAAAGTTATTAATTCCACGAACACATTGACTTATTCCAACCCAACTAATAAACATGCAGCGTCGGGCCAACGTTGATCCACATGCCCACAGCGTTGAGCCAACGTTGGCATTTTAACTGGAAAGTTCCTACCTCACTGCACTTGATATAAGTCAGGGTGATTGAAGACCCAGACCTCACTATTCCACTCCAGTGATTTACTCACCTGCAGTCCGTC
Source organism: Petromyzon marinus (assembly GCF_048934315.1). NCBI lineage: Eukaryota > Metazoa > Chordata > Hyperoartia > Petromyzontiformes > Petromyzontidae > Petromyzon > Petromyzon marinus. The sequence goes on from NC_133678.1 coordinate 1,758,635, forward strand.
GCCTCCGTATCACTCATCTATCGCTACTACCACGGTGACTCTTCCTGTGGACGTTACCCTGCTTGTTTCCTGCCACGTGTTGAGAACTCGGCTTGCCAGACCGTTGCGTCTCATTCACACTCAACCACCACCACACAATGCAGATCACAACATTACACACTCGGCCCACTCGTTCACTCACCCCTGTCACTTAACCACTCAGTCACTCACCACCCTGCTCTTTCTGGAATTCCCACCTCCCACCATCATCATCATCTCTGTTACACCCCCCCCCCCAAGTTCACAGAATACTCTTGCGCAATGCAAAAAACGTAACGCTTATCTCACCTTTAACAACGTTGATAACAGTGCTGTTTGTCGCAGGCCGCTTAGCGTTTTGAGCCTTTGGGGCTGTGTGCTCAGCAGCTTCGGTTGTTTAATCAAACCCCCCCCGGGGGGGGGGTAGTTAGGGTTGATTAATTATTAATTAGGCGCATATTTTATATACATTTCCCCCCACAGTTGGTGTGGACCCACTAAGTTGAGGTTTTTACACAAAGATGACCATGTTGGTGGCACAAGCGGTATCAGCGAGCGCCTGTTGTGATGAAGGGCCTCGTGGCGCGCGACGCGGTGATGAGGGCTGCCTTTGATTCCCCAGCTCTGCACCACCAGTTCGCACAAATGCAAAGATCCCCCGTAGAGCCTAAATAGACTGTTGGGGCAAGCGCTGACACGGCACACGAGGGGGTGGGCGGCCAGCACCACGCTCAACCGCCTTTGTCTCCCCAGTGGCGATGTTTACGCACCGCACCAGGTACTGTACTCAGTCGACTTAGGTGAAGGCCCAGGACCGGTTCAGATAATCCTCACGGGGTGTTGGCGGCCGTGTGCGGGAATCGAATCGTCGTGGCGCGCCACGCTAACCGCTGCACCACCGCTCCCCACACACACACACAACACACACTCAACTCACTCGCACGGCAGCACACACGCAATGCGTTGAGTTGCATAATTGTTTTTGTCCCCTAACTCCATCCTCTAGGCGACAACCCCAGAAAGCCCCCGAGCGACCCCTCCCCCCCCGAGGCTCCTCTTCCACGCAGGAGGTGCGGTACCAAAGTGCGCCGGTGGTCTACGACCCCAGTGCCCCCCCCGGCTCCTCCCATTGCTCAAAATAAAGTGTATCGCTAATTACAGTTCTGTGTTCACTTATAAGTGGCATGGCCAGTAAAGAGCTGCACACCCCGTCTAGCAAGGTGCTATTACTCGTGTCGTTATTGCACAGCACACGAACGCGTTATAACGGGGGCGTTCCGCGTTGCGCGAAACGTGTTCCCTTATGAGAGAAGGCCCCCTAACCGCCCCCCCCCCCCTCCACCTCAGGTCCCTCTTGCAAAGTAAACTCTATCTTGGCCTCCCCAGTTCCCACCTGGTTAAACTGATAATTATCACTTGAAAAATTAGATGGGCGATCACCTAGCGTAATAGGTGTTATAGGCAGCCGCGTGGCGAGGCTGTCAGCGGAATCCATCGGCGTGCTTTCACTCCGTACGCTTCAACCTATATGCTCCTCGCCTTCACCAGCGCGGTGAAGTATGGTCAATCAATGCCGTAGCAAGGCGCTCACCCAGCAGCTGACTGACAAAACACGGGGGGGGGGGGGGGGTTGAACGCGCACCATCACTCACCCAGTAGCAGCAGCGTGGTGAGCACCAGCAGCGTGGTGAGGAAAGGGGGGGCCCTGGGCCCCTGACCAATCACCATCAGCATCCACCCCCCTCAATGGAGCCCGCAGACCCCCTCGCTGGAGTCCGCGTGGGGGTAAGGAGTGGAGGAGTGGAGTTGAGAGGGTGGTGGGGGGGGGTCAGGTCCGAGGCATCCCCGAGGCGAGAGGCTTCTCTCCCTGCACGCGCGCGGGTGCACACGTAGCACGCGCCCGCTCAGCTCGCCGTGCACAGACGAAGGTCCCCCGTGTAGCCTGCACCTAAACCGTCGGGCAAGTGGTCGGTAGCGAGCGCCAGCGAAAGGCCGGGCATGGCGCACGAGGCCATCACCACGCCCGACCGCCTTTGTCTCTCCAGTGTCTTATCTGTGCTAATAGACGCTATGTGGGTGTATATCCGGCGTGCGCGTTGTGATGTTTTGTGTTTGTTAGAGCCGGGATAGGGTTGTTACGTGCTGTGTATTTATAGCTGTATGGAGATGCTGTATGCTGTGTGTGTAGCCAGTATCGATATGCTATGAGTTGTGTATATGTGCTGTTCGTATATTTAGTATAGGACTGCTGTGTGCTGTGTGTAGCCAGCATAGGACTGTTGTGTGCTGTGTGTGTAGCCAGCATATAGATACTGTGTGCTGTGTGTGTAGCCAGCATAGGACTGCTGTGTGCTGTGTGTGTAGCCAGCATAGGACTGCGATGTGCTGTGTGTGTAGCCAGCATATAGATACTGTGTGCTGTGTGTCTAGCCAGCATATAGATACTGTGTGCTGTGTGTGTAGCCAGCATATAGATACTGTGTGCTGTGTGTGTAGCCAGCATAGGACTGCGATGTGCTGTGTGTGTAGCCAGCACAGCGCTGCTGCTATGCGCCGTGTGTGTGTACTGACTCACCTACTCCTGCCTGCGTGCTATTATCCCTTCGTCACGCGTCCTTCGCTCCGATTACAGCGGGCACAGCGACAGCCGTCTCTCTATAGCCTCACCCAAACCCCACAGGCTCGCTCAGCAGCCACAGCCGGCGCTGTAGACAGACAGCCGGACTGCCAATCAGCCAGCCAACAACACCCCCCTCCACAGCCTGCCCCTACAGCCTGCCCCCCTACAGCCTGCCCCCCTACAGCCTGCCCCCCTACAGCCTGCTCTACACAGACAAACAGCCTGCCCTGTGCGGCGCTCGACTCAGGCACGCTCCCTCGCGCACGCGCGTGAGATGACAGAGGGGGCGAGGGTGGGAGGTAAGGGAGAAAGGGGGAGCGAGGGGAGGGAGGGAGCGAGGGAGGGGAAGGAGGGAGGGAGGGGAAGGAGGGTCGTGAGGTGACAAGAGGTAGCGAGAGGGGGAGTGTGCTAGGGGAAGGGAGTGTCTCATGGTAATTGGATGACAGGAGGGATAATTTGTTTATCATAATTACCACCACCACCAACATTGTCGTCGCAGCCACCACCACCACCACAACCATCGGTACCACCTTCGTTATTGCCGGCATCGCCACCACTATCATCAACATCAGCAGCAGAACCATCATTATCAGCAGGACCACTCTCAGCAACCACCACATGTCAGCAACACGACATCAGCAACAGCCGCCGTTCGCCACTAAGTGGCGGTGATGTCACTACGGCGCTTGTGCCAGGCTAGGTGCACTTCGTGGCCACGTGAAATATCGAGAATTCGCTGGCAGGAGGTGGACGGGACAGAGACTCAGGTGCCATCGTTCGACTGAGATGAGTGGCAGATGCACCACTGTGCTAACTCGCTGCGTTTTAGCCGCCCGACGCTCCGCTCGTTGTTGTGAGCGTCGCTCCTCCGCCTTCCGCTGTTGCTGGAGGGCGACTGCCTCCAACTGCCCAGTAGCCTCAGTCAGTTAACACATACAATATATACACCGTATGTATGTTCTATTGTTTAGAATTCTCACATTTTATGTTGAGTTTGAGTATTAGTGTGATGGCGCTTTGAGTGGCAGATTTGTGTCAGAGAGACGTGCCACGCGTTCATGTGTATGTGTGTGTATGTATATGTGTGTATATGTGTATGTATGTAATGGGGAGCGATAGTGTGGCGGTTAGCGCACTGCGCTATGAACCTGGCGACCCGGGTTCGATTCCCGCTCACGGCCAACACCAGTGACGATTATCTGAACCGGTCCCGGGCCTCCCCTAGATCGACTCAGCCTCAAATAAGTACCTGGTGCGGTGTGTAAACATTGCCACTAGGGAGACAAAGGCGGTCGGGCGTGGTGCTGGCCACCCACCCCCTCGTGTACCGTTCCGGCCTTTATAGCACTTGCCCCTCCCTACAATCTTATGTGTCTGTATGTGTCTGTATGTGTCTGTATGTGTCTGTATGTGTCTGTATGTGTCTGTATGTGTCTGTGTATATGTCTGTATGTGTCTGTGTATATGTCTGTATGTGTCTGTGTATATGTCTGTATGTGTCTGTGTATATGTCTGTATGTGTCTGTGTATATGTCTGTATGTGTCTGTGTATGTGTCTGTGTATATGTCTGTGTATGTGTCTGTGTATATGTCTGTGTATGTGTCTGTGTATATGTCTGTGTATATGTCTGTGTATATGTCTGTGTATATGTCTGTATGTGTCTGTGTATATGTCTGTATGTGTATATGTGTAGCGGTTAGCGCGCTACGCTAGGAACCCGGCCCCCGGCGATTCCCGCTCACGGTCAACACTGCAGAAGTACCTTGCACAGTGCTGTGGGGGGAGGGCTAAACGGGGGCTCTGTGGGAGCGTGGCGGTGAGGTGTGGGAAGCTGTAAGCACCAGGCTACTTTGGGCTCGCCTTCCCATCAACCGGAGGCGAGGAGTGGTGGTCGTGGTTACTTATGCCCCCACTGAAGACGAACATCCGTGGAGGGATGCAGGCAAAGCCGATGAGTCAGATGCCTTCTATGATCTCCTGTCACAGATGGCTAAAGTGGCCCCTCGGGATAGAGTCATCTTGTTGGGTGACTTTTGGGTGACTTCAATGCCCGAGTTGGTCATGATGCCAGCATCATGACCAACTCGATTGGTGGGCATGAGCCGGTAGGAGGCTGCTAGATTTTTGTGCAGCCCATGGGCTTGTAATTACCAACACGCTGTTCCGGCATCAGCGCATCCACACAACATCATGGAAGCAAGAACATCTGCTGGACTACATAGTGACGGACCAGCGGATGCGAGCCCATGTCCTTGACACCAAGACCTACCGTGGAGCTGATCTGCCCTCTGACCATCGACTAGTCATCTGTAAGATGCGCCTGCCATTCTTCCACTCCGGTGGTGGGTGTACACCCAGGACCCCATTCCAACCTAAAGTGGCCTGGTCTCAGTTATCTGATGAAAGTTGCAAGCGGGAATTTCATCATCGTTTGCGACTGGGGTTGGCATCGTCCTCCACTGCTCCTGATGTCGAGAGTAAATGGGCGAGGTTCAGGACTGTCACTCATGCAGCTGCATTGGCTGCTTTGGATATGCGGTCCAGACCTCCCCAGAGACCCTGGCTGACAGAGGAGGTGTTCAGGATAGTTGAGAAAAAGCGACAGGCCCACTGTCATCGGCTACAGAATCCCACGTCAGAGAATGAGGAGGCTTACCGCAGCCTTTGCTCGGAGGTTCGGAGAGCCGTGAGGCGCTACAAGGATGGGTGGTGGTCGCGGGTTGCTGAGGAGATGGAGTCTGCCTCAGTGGCCCGCGATCACAAATATCTATTTAACTCCATCAAAAAAGTAACCTGCAGCCCCTCACCTATTACCATCATTAGGGGAAAAACGGTGATCCAATCTCCGACCCCCAGGAACAGGTTTGCAGATTTGCTGAGCATTTCTGAGGTCGTGGGGGAAGGAAAATCTCTCAGCCAGGAAAACATCGTGGCACAAAGTGGGGATGACCCTGCTGAGGCTGCGGTGCCTCAAATATTGGAAGAAGTCACCCCCTGTGAGTGGCTGGCTGAGGTGCCATCTGTTGAGGAAGTACTGAAGGCGATCCGGAGTCTGAGACAAGGAAAGGCAGCGGGCAGAGATGATCTCCCAAGCGAAATGCTGAGGGAGGGTGGCGTTTTTGCACAGACTGCCCTATATGACATCATAACAACAGTCTGGACCACTGGACGGGTTCTGCAGGATTGGAACGATGCCCTAGTGGTCCTCCTCTTTAAGAAGGGGGACCGCACAGACTGTAACAACTACAGGGGCATCTCACTCCTCAGTGCGCCGGGAAAGGTCCTGGCAAGGATTATTCAACATCGCCTTGCCAGACACGCTGAGGGGAGGCTTGCGGAGCCCCAATGCGGTTTCAGGAAAGGGCGGTCCTGCACAGATGCCATATTTTCTGTCCGTCTGCTACAGCAGAGGTGTAGGGAATTCCAGCAAGACCTACATCTCTGCTTTATTGACCTGGTCAAGGCCTATGATACCATCAATAGGCCTGGCCTCTGGGTTGTTCTTCGTGCTTTTGGAGTCCCTGACCCTCTGCTCACGATCATTAAGGACCTTCATGATGGTGAGCGGGCCCAGGTAAAACTACGTGGCCGGGAGTCAGAGCCATTCCCTGTACACCTTGGGGTGCGACAGGGACGTCATCTGGCTCCCACATTATTTAACATCTATTTTGGCCACGTAGTTCGTGAAGCCTTCAATAGCTGTACCGGGAGAATCTCCATATGGTACAGATATAATGGGAGGCTGATCGATGCCCGGGTGCGGTCAAGGGATGGCTCCCGATTGCTCAACCACGTTATGTATGCCGATGATTTGGTAATAGCTGCTCATTCAGAGGAGGAGTTGGAGACGCTGCTGCTGAGACTGGAGCGTGCCACTAAGAGATGGGGCCTTACCATCAGCCCCACCAAAACTAAGCACCTGCCTGGGTATTTTGTACCATCGGACACTCCACACCCACAACTCCCAATCGGTGATGGGGCAGTTGTGGAGAGAGTGGAGAGTTTCCCATACCTGGGCAGTGTGCTTATGACCGGTTCCAGTTTAACAGCAGAGGTCTCACTCCGAATCAGTCGAGTGGCAATATCTTTTCATCGGTTGCGTAACGCTGTGTGGAAGCTACCTGGTCTGTCGCTCCACACTAAGCTTCAGGTCTTCTCGGCCACGGTCATTCCCTCCCTTCTCTACGCTTGCGAAACGTGGACCCCCCTAATGGAACATCTTTTCCGGTTAGAAACATTTAGGCTAGCCTGCCTACGATCCATCTTGGGTTTAACCAGGCTGGATTGTGTGAGGAGCTCACAAATCCTTGAATGATCTGGGCAAGGTCCCATCGGTGAGCTCCTCTGGCAGGCAAGGCTGCGTCGGCTGGGTCATGTAGCCCGCATGTCCAGCCACCGCATGCCGAAACAGCTTTTGTTCGGCCGGATTGAGGGGGTTAAACGAGCGCGGCACGGGCTAGAGAAGAGATGGAGTGATATGGTACAGGAGGACGTGGAGCTGAGTGGACTTGCTGATGACTGGTACCAGCGGTGTCATGATCGGCCTCTGTGGAGGAGGCTCGTGAAGGACGCTACTGGGCAGTTGGAGGCAGTCGCCCTCTAACAACAACGGAGGGCGGAGGAGCGACGCTCACAACAACGAGCGGAGCGCCGGGTGGCTAAAGCACAGCAGGTTGGCACAGTAGGGGGCACAGGTGGTGCATCAGCCAGTCATCTCAGTCATCTCAGTCAGTCGACCCGTGGCACCTGGGTCTGCCCCGTGACCTCCTGCCAGCGGGCGTTCGACACTTCACGCCAGGCCATGTGCACCTCAAGGTGCACATTGAGGTGCAGGCCATGTGCACCTCAAGGTGCACATGGCCTGGCACAAGCGTCGTGGTGACGTTACCGCCACTTAGTGGCGAATGGCGGTTGTTGTTGTGTGTATGTATGTGTGTATGTGTGTGTGTATGTATGTGGTGGGGGCGGTAGTTGAGCGATAAGCGCGTCGCGCTACGGACCCGGCTACCTGGTTCGATTCCTGCCCACGGATGACAACGCCAGACTGATATCAGAACCTGTCCTGGACCTCCCCCAGGTCGACTTAGCCTCAAATGAGTAGCTGGTGCGATGTGTAACCATCGCCACTGGGGAGGTTGCTCGTCACCCTACCTCTCGTGTGCCACAGGGCCCGTCTTCAATGGCTGCTCGCGAACAGCACAACAGCCTATTAAGGGGGGGTGTTGGGTGTGTGTGTGTGTTTGGTGTGTGTGTGTTTGGTGGGTGTGTGTGTGTGTTTGGTGTGTGTGTTTGGTGTGTGTGTGTTTGGTGTGTGTGTTTGGTGTGTGTGTGTTTGGTGTGTGTGTTTGGTGTGTGTGTTTGGTGAGTGTGTTTGGTGTGTGTGTGTTTGGTGTGTGTGTGTTTGGTGTGTGTGTGTTTGGTGAGTGTGTTTGGTGGGTGTGTGTGTGTTTGGTGTGTGTGTGTTTGGTGTGTGTGTGTTTGGTGAGTGTGTTTGGTGTGTGTGTGTGTTTGGTGTGTGTGTGTGTTTGGTGTGAGTGTGTGTTTGGTGTGTGTGTGTTTGGTGTGTGTGTTTGGTGTGTGTGTGTTTGGTGTGTGTGTTTGGTGTGTGTGTGTGTTTGGTGTGTGTGTTTGGTGTGTGTGTGTGTTTGGTGTGTGTGTGTTTGGTGAGTGTGTTTGGTAGGTGTGTGTGTGTTTGGTGTGTGTGTGTGTTTGGTGTGTGTGTGTTTGATGTGTGTGTGTGGTGTGTGTGTTTGGTGTGTGGTGTGTGTGTTTGGTGTGTGTGTTTGGTGTGTGTGTGTGTTTGGTGTGTGTGTGTTTGGTGAGTGTGTTTGGTGGGTGTGTGTGTGTTTGGTGTGTGTGTGTTTGGTGTGTGTGTGTTTGATGTGTGTGTGTGGGGTGTGTGTTTGGTGTGTGGTGTGTGTGTTTGGTGTGTGTGTTTGGTGTGTGTGTGTTTGGTGTGTGTGTTTGGTGTGTGGTGTGTGTGTTTGGTGTGAGTGTGTGTTTGGTGTGTGTGTTTGGTGTGTGTGTGTTTGGTGTGTGTGTGTTTGGTGTGTGTGTTTGGTGTGTGTGTGTGTTTGGTGTGAGTGTGTGTTTGGTGTGTGTGTTTGGTGTGTGTGTGTTTGGTGTGTGTGTTTGGTGTGTGGTGTGTGTGTTTGGTGTGAGTGTGTGTTTGGTGTGTGTGTTTGGTGTGTGTGTGTTTGGTGTGTGTGTGTTTGGTGAGTGTGTTTGGTGTGTGTGTGTGTTTGGTGTGTGTGTGTGTTTGGTGTGAGTGTGTGTTTGGTGTGTGTGTGTTTGGTGTGTGTGTTTGGTGTGTGTGTGTGTTTGGTGTGTGTGTTTGGTGTGTGTGTGTTTGGTGTGTGTGTGTTTGGTGAGTGTGTTTGGTGGGTGTGTGTGTGTTTGGTGTGTGTGTGTTTGGTGTGTGTGTGTTTGATGTGTGTGTGTGGTGTGTGTGTTTGGTGTGTGGTGTGTGTGTTTGGTGTGTGTGTTTGGTGTGTGTGTGTTTGGTGTGTGTGTTTGGTGTGTGGTGTGTGTGTTTGGTGTGAGTGTGTGTTTGGTGTGTGTGTTTGGTGTGTGTGTTTGGTGTGTGTGTTTGGTGTGTGTGTGTGTTTGGTGTGTGTGTGTGTTTGGTGTGTGTGTGTGTGTGCTTGGTGTGTGTGTGCTTGGTGTGTGTGGTGTGTGTTTGGTGTGTGTGTGGTGTGTGTGTGTTTGGTGTGAGTGTGTGTTTGGTGTGTGTGTGTTTGGTGTGTGTGTTTGGTGTGTGTGTGTTTGGTGTGTGTGTGTGTTTGGTGTGTGTGTTTGGTGTGTGTGTGTGTTTGGTGTGTGTTTGGTGTGTGTGTGTTTGGTGTGTGTGTGTTTGGTGTGTGTGTGTGTTTGGTGTGTGTTTGGTGTGTGTGTGTTTGGTGTGTGTGTTTGGTGTGTGGTGTGTGTGTTTGGTGTGTGTGTGTTTGGTGTGTGTGTGTTTGGTGTGTGTGGTGTGTGTGTGTGTTTGGTGAGTGTGGTGTGTGTGTGTTTGGTGTGTGTGTGTGTGTTTGGTGTGTGTGTGTTTGGTGTGTGTGGTGTGTGTTTGGTGTGAGTGTGTGTTTGGTGTGTGTGTTTGGTGTGTGTGGTGTGTGTGTGTTTGGTGTGTGTGTTTGGTATGTGTGTGTTTGGTGTGTGTGTGTTTGGTGAGTGTCTTTGGTGTGTGTCTTTGGTGTGTGTTTTTGGTGTGTGTGTGCTTGGTGTGTGTGTTTGGGGTGTGTGTGTTTCTGGTATGTGTGTGTTCATGTTGAGTGTGTGTCGATTAGCGACGCGGTGTCGCAGTGATTCGCGCGCCAACGCGAGTTCGACTTCCGGACGAGTGGCGAGTTTCTACATGAGAAGCGACCTCGCGCCTCCCTCCACTCCTTCAGGTCGACTCACCCCGACACGTCGGTGTCCATCACGACGGCGACGACGCGTTAAACGTCGGCGCTGGGGAGGCAAAGACGACCGCGCCGCCTCGTTGCGCGGCCGTGAAGCCCTGCGGCAGCAATAGGCGCTGGCGAACAGCGCTTGTGCCAACAACAAACCGCATTGCCTTTGAACAATCCAACACGTTCGTCAGTAGCGGCACCGTGTTGCGTCTAGGCGGTCTTCAAAGGGAAACAAAATAAATATATAGTGCGCGACGTTTCGGGCAATGACCCTTCCTCGTAGCACACGCTTGTCCACCACCGCGAACGGGGCGCGTCTCCGAACGCGCGCGCGCGTTGCGACAAGCGAGTGGCGTTTGCCGAAGACGCGTGAGTTTGTTTCCGCGTCAATGAGCGTCCGTGCAGCTGCAGCTGCTGCTGCTGCCTACCTAGGCACCGGGCACCCCGAGTTCGATCCCCGTCGCGGGCTTCGGAGCGCTTCGGGAAGGGTGGCCGCGCGCGTGAGGATCGTGACGCCGAAGGGGCTCCGGTTTCCCGGTGCTAAGAGGCGATCGCTATCTAACGCGGAAACAGCGGCGGCTGACCTCGCTCAGCCCGCGGATGTGACCGAGGCCGCGTGTCACAGCGAACTGACGTCGCCTTTGGACCCTGGACCCGCGCGCAGACTGGCACGGTGGGGGTCACGGCGCGTGGGCCGAGCGTGCGCAGGGACATTCGCACCGAATGGCTGATACGTGACTAGCGGCCTACGATGACTGGGCACAGGTGACTTTAACCATAACCCGAGCCGGCTATCTTGCCGGCCACTCACGTGACCAGCCGTCCCAACTGACCCCCCTCCCGCTGACCCCCTAACTGCCCCCCCCCCCACGTCACGTCTCTCTTTCACTTCTCGTTCGCTCCACCGGGCAGTGCTGGAGGTGGTGGTGTTCGCGGTAGCCCTGTGGGCGTCTTGGCTAGCCCCAGCTGTAGCTACTGTCGAACATCGGGAGGCGCGCGTCCGGCACGTGAAGGGTTAATGAGTTAATTGAGTCGCTCGCCACCCCCCACCACCAACGCCCCACCTCGTTCCGACTCATCAGTCACGCGGTCGCTTGTGCGAGGGGTGGTGGTGGTGGTGGTGGCACCGTTTGGGGTGCAAGGTGGTGGCCGGGCGCAGTCGCTCCACCGCGGGAGGCGGATCTCGGGAGTGCGTGGTGAGCCTGGAACTCGATCCCAACTTGTCCCGTTCAACTCGGCCACCGCTCGTCGGCTAAGACCGAGGTGAGCTCGACGTGTCACTGTTTGTTTTATTACCTGTTGTTATATATCTTTTTGTTAAAGCACAGTTTGCGGAACACAACAGGAACGGAGGCTGAAACAAACAAAAAACGTCAGACGACCAGGGACGAACAGCAGTACCAGAGAGGCGTTGAAGTGAGTTTCTTGTGTTATTGACAAATGTGGTTCATCTGGATTTGAAGCTTTCGTGACTGCAATAATCCATACTCTGGTTCTTTCGGTAAAGTCACGTAGATAGAAAATGAATAGATCACGACGTTTCGATCGCAACACAAGCAACCGTCATCAGGTGAGACAAACACAGCAGAACTACTGACGAAGTTCAGTGCTGGTATTAAATGTGTCAATACCAGCACTGTGTGTGGCCTTAAAAGGAAAATATAAAACAGACGACGTTTCGGGAAATGGCCCTTCTTCACAGCGACGGCCCCCTCTTGACAGCAAATGCGCTATGAAGAAGGGCCATTGGCCGAAACGTCGCCTATTAAATGTTTTCCTTTAAAGTCCACACACAGGCGCGCGCGGCGTTATTTTTGAGGACGGCGTTGTTTGGTCATTGAGCCGCCGCTGCGCGTGCTCTATGTTTACGCGATCCAACACAAACAACCTGCGTTTGCGGATGACATTGGTCGCGAAAGCCGACGTGCTAAACTGCTTGTGCACCTCTGCCAACTCAGCAGCAGCAGCAGCAGCAGAGACGATGGCAGAGAATTCCACAGGGCAGCATTGCGACCGTGATGTGCGGTGCGTTGTGTCTGTGCGCGTCTCTACGTGGGGTTAGCGCGTCTCGCTACCGAATTCGATTCCCGCTCACGGCCAACACCGGGGACGATTATCTGAACGGGTCTCTGGGCCTCCCCTAGGCCGACTGAGCCTCAAATGAGTACCTGGTGCGGTGTGTAGTAAACATCGCTACTAGAGGAGACGAAGGCGGTCCGGCCGTGGTTCCGGCCACCCCACCTCGTGTGCCCCAGTGCTGCTCGCTAACAGCACTTGCCCCAACACTGTTAAGAGGCTATACGGGGGATCTCTGTCTGTACGTGTCTTCATAGGGCATTGTCCATGTGTTCCAAGACGCGATGTCATCATCTATTAAACTATTTAACGTCTAATTAGCAATAAATGAAGGTAATGTTAACGAAGCATTCTTAAAAGGTAACTTTATTTTTGTTTGACCCAGGTGGGAACTCGCAAGGCAACGGGGATGAGTTTCATCTGAAAGTGCCGAAGTGACCTGGGGTCAGCTTATAACATATACAACACAATTGTGTAACTGTGAATCAGATTACGCTACAATTCGCTGCTGTGCTTCGAGGTTGAACGGTCTGAAGATGCTGCGACAGAATTTAAATCGGCTGAGTTGACTTCACGTAGACCAGTGGCTTCTTAAACCTGGGGGAGGTGCATTTAGAACCCCCCCCCCCCCCGATGCGCTTTCTGGGGGTGCGAGACACCGCCAGATTTTTGTTATGAAGGTAAATAATCGACAACACAAATCAAGCACGGCCACGTAAGTACAACTTACTTTGTTTCATCAAAAAACCCGATGTGTTTATTTACATTATACAAATATTTATTACGATTGAGAATCAAAAGGGGGTGCAAGGCTGCAGTCAAAGTTAAGAACCACTGGGGTAGCACAATCTTCATAATTCTTTGGGTCTTTCGGTAAAGTCACGGAGATAGGTTCCTGATGACGATCGCTTGTGTTGTGATCGAAACGTCGTAGTTTTATGTTATTTTTTGTTATTTTCTTTGAACCTATCTACGTGACTTTACCGAAAGACCCAAAGAATGTGAATTCCTGCAGTCACGACAGCTTCAAGTCAAGATTCAATCTACACGACTCAGTGCGGTGCTGTAGCTCGGGGGAGAGACAGGACCGGGAGCCGGGAGACGCCACGCCCCCATCACCCCCCCCCCACATCGCAGCCCCGCCCCCCTAGACCACCCCTCCCCTCGCCCCCCACCGGGCCCCCTCCCCCCATCTGTAAGAATCTCTCCACGTGCTGAGGATCGGTCAGCAGCAGGAACGGAGACCTGGGATCAACCTCCATCTGCAGCATTCTCTCTCCTTGCTTAGGATGGACTGGCAGAAGCGGAGACCTGTGAACACCTCCATCTGGAGGGACCGACACGTGAAGATGATGCGTCACTTAGGGGCCGTCCATAAATGACGTCACGCACCTGGGGGGGGGGGGGGTCAGACATTTGTGACGATATGTGACGAGGGGGGGGGGGTTTGAGAAATGTGACGTCACATCAAAATGCGCAACTTTATAAATAAATATAGACAACACGTTCTACTTAATTAAATAGACTTTTTAATCAATAGTATCTCCTACAACATCAGAGTGCAGCGCCACATTAAATACGAACTACAATGACAATAGTTTAAAGCGATTTGAAGCATGTTTTATATTTGGGGGGGGGGGGGGCAGAGCTTTGTGACGTCATATTTGAGGGGGGGTCTGACTTTTTGTGACGCCGTGTGACGAAGGGGGGGGGTCAAAAATCGTCCAAAATCGCGTGACGTCATTTATGGACGGCCCCTCCTTAATGACTGCACGAAACCACTATCACGTCGCATTTTGGTGCCTGTCAGCTCTTGAGAAGTCAACGTTTACCCGTGTCACTGTGATGCTCCGAACGCCTCGACAGCAGGGCAAGTGAGGAGGTGGCGCCACCTATTGTGATCACGGCGACATTGCAGGGACTTCAGAAATAAATCCGTGATGCCATCCTCCAGAGGGCATTCTCGGATGGCCTCTGTTTGAAATAGTTTATCATCTCGCGACAACGTGATGCCGACACTATAAATGGAATATACTTGTGGGGGTGCAAGGAAATATATTTCAGGTTTCCCTCTGACTATGCGGGTTCGGTTTGTGCGATTTCACGCTGTAAATGCGACAAACCAATTTCTACCCAAAATTCGCTTTATGCGGTTTGAATTCACTCTGCATACGGCTATGTGGTCAGACGTGGGACAACATTGTACTGTGTGCGCTACTCGGCAGGCAGCTGTCTCACACACAGGTAGACAAATACAAAGATCCCCCGTATAGCCTCAACAGACTGTTGGGGCAAGTGCTGTTAGCGAGCAGTACTTATGAAGACCGGCACGGTACACGAGGGGGTGGGTGGCCAGCACCACGCCCGGCCATCTTTATCGTTTTTTTTGGCGATGCTTACACACCGCACCAGGTACTCATTTGAGGCTGAGTCGACCTAGGGGAGGCCCAGGATCAGTTCAGATAATTGTCACTGGTTATGGCCGCGAGCGGGAATCGAATTTGGGCCACGCGGTTCGTAGCGCAGCGCGCTCCCCACTACACGACCACACAGCTACAGAGTTGTGTACTGTGTGTGTACTGTGTGTGTACTGTTTCCGTGTGTTATGTGTGTGTGTACTTTGTGCATGTGTACTGTGTGTGTGCTGTGTGTGTACTGTGTGTGTGCTGTGTGTGTACTGTGTGCGTGTGTACTGTGTGTGTATTGTTTCCGTGTGTTATGTGTGTGTACTTTGTGAATGTGTACTATGTGTGTGCTCTGTGTACTTTGTGCATGTGTACTGTGTGTATGCTGTGTGCGTGTGTACTGTGTGTGTGCTGTGTGTGTACTGTGTGCGTGTGTACTGTGTGTGTATTGTTTCCGTGTGTTATGTGTGTACTTTGTGCATGTGTACTGTGTGTGTGTGCTCTGTGTACTTTGTGCATGTGTACTGTGTGTGTGCTGTGTGCGTGTGTACTGTGTGTGTGCTGTGTGTGTACTGTGTGCGTGTGTACTGTGTGTGTGCTGTGTGTGTACTGTGTGGTATGTGTGTGTGCTGTGTGTGTACTGTGTGTGTACTGTGTGTGTACTGTTTCCGTGTGTTATGTGTGTGTACTTTGTGCATGTGTACTGTGTGTGTGTGTACTGTGTGCGTGTGTACTGTGTGTGTGCTGTGTGTGTACTGTGTGCGTGTGTACTGTGTGTGTGCTGTGTGTGTACTGTGTGTTATGTGTGTGTGCTGTGTGTGTACTGTGTGTGTGCTGTGTGTGTACTGTGTGCGTGTGTACTGTGTGTGCTGTGTGTGTACTGTGTGGTATGTGTGTGTGCTGTGTGTGTACTGTGTGTGTGTACTGTGTGTGTACTGTTTCCGTGTGTTGTGTGTGTACTTTGTGCATGTGTACTGTGTGTGTGCTGTGTGTGTACTGTGTGCGTGTGTACTGTGTGTGCTGTGTGTGTACTGTGTGTTATGTGTGTGTGCTGTGTGTGTACTGTGTGTGTGCTGTGTGCGCTACTCGGCAGGCAGTTGTCCCCCCGTGCGGTTTCGCTTTGTGCGCCCTTTTCTTTGAACGTATCTACCACTACTACCGCATAAAAGCGAGGGGACCCTGGATAGAAATACAATCATTAGTGTTTATAATAACTCGACTAGGGAACCTGTTGCTTTGCAAGCTGTCATTTCAATTCTCTTCTCACAGTCCTCCCGTACTCGGAGCAATAAACGTAATCAGCTTTTTAACGTAATAATAAAATGCCGGGATAAGATGTATCTTGAGCGTTTTATATTTATTATTCCCTAGGATTTAAATCATATTCTCGGGAAATAACTACATTAATAGAAGCGCACATTAAATATTAAAAAGTACATTAATAGAAGCGCACATTAAATAGTCATTAACAAGTACATTAATAGAAGCGCACATTAAATAGTGATATTAATAAGTACATTAATAGAAGCGCACGTTAAATAGTCATATTAACAAGTACATTAATAGAAGCGTACATTAAATATTCATATTAATAAGTACATTAATAGAAGCGCACATTAAATATTCATATGAATAAGTACATTTATAGAAGCGCACATTAAATATTCGTATTAACAAGTACATTAATAGAAGCGCACATTAATTAGTCATATTAATAAGTACATTAATAGAAGCACACATTAAATAGTCATATTAACAAGTACATTCATAGAAGCGCACATTAAATATTCATATTAATAAGTACATTAATAGAAGCGCACGTTAAATAGTCATATTAATAAGTACATTAATAGAAGCGCACATTAAGTAGTCGTATTAATAAGTACATTAATAGAAGCGCACATTAGTCATATTAACAAGTACATTAATAGAAGTGCGCATTAAATAGTGATATTAATACGTACATTAATAGAAGCGCACATTAAATAGTCATATTAATAAGTACATTAATAGAAGAACACGTTAAATAGTCATATTAACAAGTACATTAATAGAAGCGCACATTAAATATTCATATTAATAAGTACATTAATAGAAGCGCACATTAAATATTCATATTAATAAGTACATTTATAGAAGCGCACATTAAATATTCATATTAACAAGTACATTAATAGAAGCGCACATTAATTAGTCATATTAATAAGTACATTAATAGAAGCACACATTAAATAGTCATTAACAAGTACATTCATAGAAGCGCACATTATACATATTAACAAGTACATTAATAGAAGCGCGCATTAAATAGTCATATTAATAAGTACATTAATAGAAGCGCACGTTAAATAGTCATATTAATAAGTACATTAATAGAAGCGCACATTATACATATTAACAAGTACATTAATAGAAGCGCGCATTAAATAGTCATATTAATAAGTACATTAATAGAAGCGCACATTAAATAGTCATATTAATAAGTACATTGATAGAAGCGCACATTATACATATTAACAAGTACATTAATAGAAGCGCACATTAAATAGTCATATTAATGAGTACATTAATAAAAGCGCACATTATACATATTAACAAGTACATTAATAGAAGCGCACATTAAATAGTCGTATTAATAACTACATTAATAGAAGCGCACATTAAATATTAATTGCAAATAAACCGTGGCCAGTCTTCTCTATTCGTTACGACCAACCTATTCAGTGTCGCTATCCATTATTAAATGATTATGAAACATCTTCCGAATGTCTTCTTCCGCGCAATAAAATGTATTTCAACTCAAATATTGTATTACCTCTAATGTGTACACTTCATTGCTGATTTACGCTCTCAGTTGGCATTCAGTCAGCATATTCGGCAGAGCCAAAGATTCTTCCTCACCGGCCCATTCGTTTTATGGACCAAGCCCCAAAATGGCCCAATGAGATCGCACGGCAAATTCGGGCCCAGTGCGTCTTCAAAATGTCTGGGACGATTTTTAGTCCCAGTCCGTCACCGACGACGACGTCCACTGCCGATGCGGAGAGAAGAAATCGTCAACTCGTGCGTGAGGTGCTGGGTAGCTTGCCAACGCCACGGGACCACGAGGGATGGCGGCGGCTAGCGGAAGGCCGTCATCCAGCAGTGGATTGATCACGGCTGATTATTCTTCCGTCGTTTAGACATAGCAACACTGACAAGGCCAGGGTGAGGTTTGATACCCATGCAGTCACGGACATCATCTGCCGCCGATTGAACTCTTAGAGTGAATGTCACGGCGTGACTGTTCCCGATGGCCGAGACGCAGACTCTGTGAGCCGACCCCACCGCCACCCCTCCCCGCCACCCCGTGGCGTACAGGAGCCATGGGCGACCAGCCTGTTCACGAGGAGGGAGCGGGCGGCGGTGACCCGACTCGGGAGCCCGTGGAGAGCGTGAACCCGTGGCGGCCCTCGCTGGAACAGGCGAACCCTGACTCGGACCAGGAGTCCAACTCGAGCTCGAGCTCAAAGGACAGGTAGAGGTGGTGGCGGCCGCCGGCCTTCCTCTCTCTTCGAAAGTGAATGACTACTCTTTGGTTATTTCGGTAAAGTCACGTAGAAAATCAAATCAAATAATAATAGAAAACGACGTTTCGGTTGCAACACAAGCAACCATCATCAGGTAAGAATGAATGATGAAACAGAGACACGGGAACAGCACAGGCAGACGCACGTGCAGAGAGAGACACAAAGACACACTGAGCGGGACACACACCTTTGTGCGTGTCTTTCTCTGCATGTGTGTCTGCCTGTGCTGTTCCCGTGTCTGTGTTTTAGCATTCATTCCTACCTGATGATGGTTGCTTGTGTTGCAACCGAAACGTCGTTTTCTATTATTATTTTGTTTTATTTTGTACGTGACTTTACCGAAAGAACCAAAGAGTAATTCCTGCAGTCACGAAAGCTTCGAATCGAGTTTCAATGACTACTGTTACAAGCTGACATCGTTTAGCGCTGGCCATCGCCTCCCATCCAGAGGCCCGCGTGCTAAACGCTGTGTCGGGGGCCGGGTCTGTGTCTCTGCGTGCGCTCAGCGATGTGGACGAGGGGCCGCTGTCGGTCCTCTGCTGGAACGTGGACGGCCTCATGAGGGACAAGTGGAGGGAGCGAGCACAGGCGGTCTACGACGTCGTCTCCAAGTGAGCATCGAGGCCGCGCAGGTTCCGCACGTGGGAGGAACGCGAGGGCAGCGCGCTGCGCGGACGCAGTGGGTGCCTTCGTGTCACAGAGAGACGCAGTGGGTGCCTTCGTGTCACAGAGAGACGCAGTGGGTGCCTTCGTGTCACAGAGAGACGCAGTGGGTGCCTTCGTGTCACAGAGAGACAGACTGGGTGCCTTCGTGTCACAGAGACAGAGAGCGGACGCAGTGGGTGCCTTCGTGTCACAGAGAGACGCAGTGGGTGCCTTCGTGTCACAGAGAGACGCAGTGGGTGCCTTCGTGTTACAGAGAGACGCAGTGGGTGCCTTCGTGTCACAGAGAGACGCAGTGGGTGCCTTCGTGTCACAGAGAGACGCAGTGGGTGCCTTCGTGTCACAGAGACAGAGAGCGGACGCAGTGGGTGCCTTCGTGTCACAGAGAGACGCAGTGGGTGCCTTCGTGTCACAGAGAGACGCAGTGGGTGCCTTCGTGTTACAGAGAGACGCAGTGGGTGCCTTCGTGTCACAGAGAGACGCAGTGGGTGCCTTCGTGTCACAGAGAGACGCAGTGGGTGCCTTCGTGTCACAGAGAGACAGACTGGGTGCCTTCGTGTTACAGAGACAGAGAGCGGACGCAGTGGGTGCCTTCGTGTCACAGAGACAGAGAGCGGACGCAGTGGGTGCCTTCGTGTCACAGAGAGAGAGAGCGGAGTGGAGGGAGGCACTCGTAGGACTCTCTGTGAGTCATTGCATCTGTCTGCGAGTTTGCGGGTCTCGGTACGGTGATAGTACAATTTGGATTTACATAGCATCACGCCACGGCCGCCTCTGTCTCCCTGGTGGCGATGTTTTACACGCCGAAAGCAGCCACTCATTTGAGGCTGAGTCGACCTAGGGGAAACCCAGGACCGGTTCAGATAATTGTCACTCGCTGGCGTTAGCGGTCATTAGCGGGAATCGAACTCGGGCAGCGCCGGGTTTGTCGCGCGGCGCGCTAACCACTGCGCCACCGCTCCACCCTTTACACACAAACTGTGCACGCGCGCGTACCAACTAGCACGTGCCGTGGTGCGCGTGGTGGGGCGCGTGCAGGAACTCCGTGGACGTGGTTTTTCTGCAAGAGGTTGTGATTTCCTTCGTCATCCACCTGTCCGGGTGTGCCAAGGAGGGCGACTACTCCATCATCCCTGGTGAAACCTTCGCACAGCCCCAATCTCATCTCATTGTGTGTACTTATGCACAGAGAGAGATCGCGCGCCTTCGCTCAATGTGCTTGACGACAGCTTACAAAGCGATGACAGAATGGAATGATTTAGTTGGCAGGGGCGGTACTGCAAGGTATTGAGGAATGAGTGACGGGAAAGATAAAGGGGTGCGTGCTTAGGGATTACGAATAGGCAACAGGGTAGGGACGGGAAGGGGTGGAGGGGCGAGGAGAGGGAAGAGAATGGACGATAGAGAAGAGGAGAGGCTTTGAGAAACGAGCGGCAATCCTCTCGGTGGTCTGTCCTAGAGGCCGCATCGCACCGCGGGTGTTGCCCTACGTGGCGCACTGCCACCCTTGATGATGGGGCCGCCTCTTAATCTCTGCAGGGGACACCGAGGGCTACTTCACGGCCGTGATGCTGAAGAATTCTCGCGTGAGGTTCATCTCCCACGAGATCTTCCCCTTCCCCACTTCCACGATGATGCGGCACCTCCTGGCCGTCAAAGTAAGCGCAGCCATAGCACCGAGCACCCAGCCATAGCACTCAGCCATAGCACCGAGCACCCAGCCACAGCACCCAGCCACAGCACTCAGCCATAGCACCCAGCCACAGCACTCAGCCATAGCACCCAGCCATAACACCCAGCCATAGCACCCAGCCATAGCACCCAGCCATAGCACCCAGCCATAGCACCCAGCCATAGCACCGAGCACCCAGCCACAGCACCCAGCCACAGCACTCAGCCATAGCACCCAGCCACAGCACTCAGCCATAGCACCCAGCCATAGCACCCAGCCACAGCACTCAGCCATAGCACCGAGCACCCAGCCATAGCACCCAGCCATAGCACCCAGCCATAGCACCCAGCACCCAGCCATAGCACCCAGTCATAGAACCCAGCCATAACACCCAGCCATAGCACCGAGCCACAGCACCAAGCACCCAGCCATAGCACCGAGCACCCAGCCATAGCACCCAGCCATAGCACCCAGCCATAGCACCCAGTCATAGCACCCAGCCACAGCACTCAGCCATAGCACCGAGCACCCAGCCATAGCACCCAGCCATAGCACCCAGCCATAGCACCCAGTCATAGCACCCAGCCATAACACCCAGCCATAGCACCCAGCCACAGCACCGAGCACCCAGCCATAACACCTAGCCACAGCACCGAGCACCCAGCCATAGCATCCAGCCATAGCACTCAGCCACAGCACCGAGCACCCAGCCATAGCACACAGCCACAGCACCGAGCATCCAGCCATAGCACCCAGCCATAGCACCAAGCACCCAGCCATAGCATCCAGCCATAGCACTCAGCCACAGCACCGAGCACCCAGCCATAGCACACGGCCACAGCACCGAGCACCCAGCCATAGCATCCAGCCATAGCACCCAGCCATAGCCATAGCACCCAGCCACAGCACCGATCACCCAGCCATAGCACACAGCCACAGCACCGAGCATCCAGCCACAGGACTCAGCCATAGCACCCGGCCATAGCACTCAGCCACAGCACCGAGTACCCAGCCAAAGCATCCAGCCATAGCACCCAGCCATAGCATCCAGCCATCGCACTCAGCCACAGCACCGAGTACCCAGCCACAGCACACGGCCACAGCACGCGTGTGCTGACGGGAGCCCCACGCTTGTGCGCAGGCGGAGGTGTCGGGCCGGGAGCTGTATCTGCTGACGTCGCATCTGGAGAGCATGGGGCCCAAGTCCGAGGAGCGCGTGCGGCAGCTGCGCCGCGTGCTACGCCGCATGGCGCTGGCGCCCGCCCACGCCGCCGTCATCTTCGGGGGCGACACCAACCTGAGGGACAAGGAGGCGAGTCCGTGGGGGGTGGGGGGGGGGGAAGTGTGGGGGGTGGTGCGACGCTAGTCGAGGGCCCCCGTCGGTCTCCGCAGTGGGCGACCGGCTCTGGAACTATTTAACTATTTTTTTTATTCTACCGGGCAAGGGCCGCCGAGCTGTGTATCTCTTTTTCAGAAGGGACCTGGCCACAAACGAGAGCTCGACGAAGTGGCTCATCGTCGCGTGGAAATGCAGAGCAGCGAAATACTCTCAAACGCGTGACGTCGATTGTAAACGTGGAGGGAGAAAAATTCACGCGCCGAGCACCGGGATTTTGAGCCGCTCGTCCTCTCGATTCCGATCCGGCCGCCCGTGCGTGCGCCAGGTGCGGCGGATGGGCGGGCTGCCCGGTGGCGTGGCCGACGTCTGGGAGGAGCTGGGCTGCCCCGAGGAGGCGCGCTACACCTGGGACCTCTCCCTGAACGACAACCACCAGTTCGATCCTCCCGCCACGCCGCGCCTGCGCTTCGACCGCCTTCTCTTCCGCCGGGTCGAGCCCCGGCGCTCCTCCTCACCCGCCGCCGGCTCCGCCGCCGTGGCCGCGTTCGCGCCGCTGTCCCTGCGCTTCGTGGGCACCGAGCGGCTGCCGTGTGGGAAGTTCCCCAGCGACCACTGGGGGCTGCTGGCGCACTTTCAGTTGTGGGCGGAGCGGGACGAGGCGGGCCTCGACGCCACGGACGCCCTCCAGGCGTTGGACGTTTCAGGGGAATAGTGGCTCACGTGGAGGCCTTCACCTGGCTCCATCTGGACGACTCCACCTGGCTCCATGTGGAGGACTCCATGTGGAGGGCTCCACCTGGCTCCATGTGGAGGGCTCCACCTGGCTCCATGTGGAGGACTCCACCTGGCTCCATGTGGAGGGCTCCACCTGGCTCCATGTGGAGGGCTCCATGTGGAGGGCTCCACCTGGCTCCATGTGGAGGACTCCACCTGGCTCCATGTGGAGGGCTCCACCTGGCTCCATGTGGAGGACTCCACCTGGCTCCAAGTGGCGGACTCCACCTGGCTCCACGTGGAGGACTCCACCTGGCTCCATGTGGAGGACTCCACCTGGCTCCATGTGGAGGGCTCCACCTGGCTCCATGTGGAGGACTCCACCTGGCTCCAAGTGGCGGACTCCACCTGGCTCCACGTGGAGGACTCCATGTGGGGGGCTCTACCTGGCTCCATGTGGAGGCCTCCATGTGGAGGGCTCCACCTGGCTCCATGTGGAGGACTCCACCTGGCTCCATGTGGAGGCCTCCACCTGACTCCATGTGGAGAACTCCATGTGGGGGGCTCTACCTGGCGCCATGTGGAGGCCTCCATGTGGAGGGCTCCACCTGGCTCCATGTGGAGGCCTCCACCTGACTCCATGTGGAGGACTCCACCTGGCTCCACGTGCAGGGCACCACCTGGTGCCACGTGGAGGGCTCCACCTGGCTCCATGTGGAGGCCTCCACCTGGTGCCACGTGGAGGGCTCCACCTGGCTCCATGTGGAGACCTCCACCTGGCTCCACGTGGAGGGCTGCTTGAAACGAATCCCACAATACAGAATGCATAAATTATAAACTCGGTGACGATTGCCCGTGTCACAGTGCAGACCAAGCAGGTGCACGCGGTCGCTACGGCTGAAAGCAGGACATTTATTTGACTTGGAAGGACAACGTGACATAAATTGGGCGTGCGATTTTTCTAAACCGTAATCAAATAAAAGACGTGGAAGCCATTCCCTCGCCCGGTCGTGGCTATACTCTGATGTATGTAGTCTAGCAGCAGCAGCACCGGTGATATCACAACCGGGCCCGGCCTGCCAAAAGCCTTCACCGGCCCTCACCGCTTGAGCTCCCTGGTGAAGTATGCTCGAACACCCCCGCCCACCTCCCCAATGGAACTCTTCCAGATAACCATCGCTCGTCGCGGACCACAGCATGATTCCCGCGCAGCGGTGTGCGTCGACGTTCAGACGGTTGACGGCGCGACTGGGAGGGCCCGGAACATTTGGGAATCGCCGCTCTATGTACGGTACGCGTGTCTCGAACTTCTTTCGCACCGTACGTGGCCGACCTTGCTAATCGGAGGTACGGCGGGAGGGTGGAAGGACAACAAACTAAGGGCACACGGCTCTTCTTCAGCACCTAGGCCGTGTTGCGTTCCATCCCCGTCCCACACCAGCGTGCAACATCGCGAGTGAGAACAACAACCCATAAAAAACAACCTAAATAATGCACAACAGGGAGAGGATGTCATCGAGTTCGTGTGCAGAAGCGACGCTGCGGCTGCTGCATCTGCAGCCGCCGCTGCCGCCGCTGCCCCATCGCTCCCACGCCGTCGAATTCGTGGGCCGTGAAACAGACATTTCTTTTGGCGTTATCGATAATCGCAATGCAACAACAACAACAAAAGAGACGTTCGGTTTGCCAGGGAGAGAAAAGATTCCGTCCGTGTCCACGAGGGCGCGTTGTTGGTGACGCCGTGCGGCAACACAGGGGCCAAACTAAAACTCAATTATAAGAATCAATCAGTTTCAAGGACAATGCATATATTATCAGAGTGTGTTTTTTGTTTGCATTTTGGTACTGGCAAAGGAGGTCTAATGATGATGCTATAAAAATAAATTATTCTTAAATGTTACCAGGTAAGGCCCACTGAGCTATGTAGCTCTTTTTATCAGAAGCAACATGGCCACACAAATGATAACTCAACGGATTGGCTTATCATCACGTGGAAATATATAGCAGCCAAATACTCTAAACGCGTTACGTTGTTTCTAAATGTGGATGGACCCGGAAAAAAATACATGCGGCCACGGGGAGAGAGAAATGCAAACTCCAAATATACAGGTGTCGGGATCGAACCCACGACCTCCTGTATACCCAGTGAGGTAGTTAACATTTCTCACAATCGCGGAACAAGCAAAGGTCGCGTACGGTAAGGTCACGACCCTAGCGGAGCAGACGGCTGTCGGAGTTGGCACGACCTGGCACACTCGGCGGGAGAGTTCGCGATCCGCGTGGCCGGCATCGAAGGCGGATCTGGATCGAGAGGACGAACGGCTGACAGGAGAGCAAGTTGGTCGTGCTTTTGGAGAACTTAACAACGATGAGAGGCAACGTGCCGACCCAGTACCCCAAGGGGAGGGGGGGTGGAGGGGGGATTGGACAAGGGCGAGGGGCTAATTTAAATTCCTTGCAGCGGGGCGCATGCCCACCACGCTTAGGCCACTGCAGTGCAGGGGGTAAAAGTGCTCGTGTTGATAGACACAGCATAGAGATCCTTCGCCACCACACGAGCCGGTCTACACAGGGGACACGTGGAGGCCCCCCATTGGGTCCCGACGGCCGCGAAGGGCTCACCCTGCGAACGCGCGAACGTCGGACCAACGTTGGTTGACGTTGACCCTACGTTTGCGTGTTTTTCCCCGGGGCGCGGCTGCTTTAAACAAACCTTCCGGTGACGGGGAGACCGATTCCGCGCGGCCAAGGTTCAGCCCTTCAAGGGCACGGCGCGACGACCTGCAGAGGACGCAGGGGCGTGGGGGGAGGGGAGAAGGAGCGGAGAGGAGGGGAGATCGGGGTGGAGGCCCTGCGCTAGAAGGCGCGCACGTAGCTGATGGTCGGAGGGCGACCGAACGCGGGGCACGTGCCGGCGTGGATGAGGTACGCGGCCACCGCCACGCAGACCGCGGTGCCCGCGGCCACCGCGCCGACCACCGCGCCCACCACCCGCGCCGTGTCCACGGCCGCCGCCGGCGACGGCGGTGGAGGCGGCGGCGTGCCCTGGACCAACGTGGCCTGAGAGGAGGTGCCCGACGTGGCGGGGGTCCCAGATGGGGTGGACAACGGCGACGACGACTTCTTGGTGGTTGTTGCCGAGGTGGTGGAGGAGGTGGTGGTGGAGGTGGTGGAGTAGGAGGAGGAGGTGGTGGAGGCGGAGGACGTGGACGAGGACGTGGACGAGGATTTGGATCTCGGTGTGGTGGAGGAAGAGCCTGGGGATAACGAGAATCTGAATCTCTATCGTGGAGAAATCAGCCAACCATCAACACGCAAATCAACCTCCTCGGCTAACAAAACAAATAGGCAGGCGATTTATCTCCTCCTTGATATGTCTGCCTGTCCGCATTGTTTTTTATGCATCCCATCGGCCAGGTGGCCTTCTGGGAGCGCACAATCTTTAGAAGATCCACTGTGATGGTGATGTGGACACGCTTTACTGAACGCGGTGCAACACGTGATCACCTTACACGTCTACTACACACACACACACGTACTGTACATGCGTACACAAAGATCACACGCACCCTGCACACACACCAGGCACGCGCACGCCTCCTACCGTCCAGGGTTTGCCCGGTGGTCGTAGTGGGGCCCGCCGCCTCCCTCGCCTGCGGGACGATCGGCCCCCGCGTCACCGTGCGCACCGCCGTCTCGGCTGCCGCCGCCGCCGCCCGGCGCACGCGGCCCCCCGGCACCGGCACGCAGCCGCGCTCGCACCGCGTGCCCGCCACGCCTTGCCGGCACAGCATCAGGTCGGCGTGCACGAAGACCTGCGGTGCACACACCGGTGGCGCGGGGAGAGCCGCGACGTGGGCGACTCGTGAATGGGGCGATGTGAATGTGTGAATGGGGGTCATGTTCGTGTGAATGGGGCGATGTGAATGTGTGAATGGGGGTCATGTTCGTGTGAATGGGGCGATGTGAATGTGTGAATGGGGGTCATGTTCGTGTGAATGGGGCGATGTGAATGTGTGAATGGGGGTCATGTTCGTGTGAATGGGGTGATGTGGACGTATGAATGGGGCGATGTGAATGGGTGAATGGGACGACGTGAATGTGTGAATGGGGGTCATGTTCGTGTGAATGGGGCGATGTGAATGTGTGAATGGGGGTCATGTTCGTGTGAATGGGGCGATGTGAATGTGTGAATGGGGCGATGTTAATGTGTGGGGGTGATATGAATGTTTGAATGGGGCGATGTGAATGCGTGAATGGGGCGATGTGAATGGGGCGATGTGAATGTGTGAATGGGGCGATGTTAACGGGGCAGTGTGAATAGGACGACGTGAAGGGGGCAGTGGTAGTCGCTGCTCTGACCGTCTTGTATCCGGTGAAGCTGAAGGCCTCGAAGCTGACTTGCGTCTTGGTGTGGCCGCTCGAGGCGTGCGTCTGCAGCGTCGAGTCCACGTCGCACCTGGCACAGCAGCACACGCACAAAGACAAAGGTGCCCCTTAAAGTCTTTAACGCGCGCTGGGCCTGGCCACCCAGTGACCCCCACACCCCCTCCGGCGACGCCGTGCCCGCCCCTAACAGGCGCTCGCTAACAGCACTTGCCCCAAAAAAGTTTGTTAGGGGCCGTCCATAAATGACGTCACGCGATTTTGGACGATTTTTGACCCCCCCCCCCTCCTCGTCACACGGCGTCGCAAAAAGTCAGACCCCTCCTCAAATATGACGTCACAAAGCTCTGACCCCCCCCCCCCCCGAAACAATAAAACATGCTTCAAATCGCTTTAAACTATTGTCATTGTAGTGCGTATTTAATGTGGCGCTGCACTCTGATGTAGGAGAAACATTTATTAAAAAGTCTATTTAACTAAGTAGAACGTGTTATCTATATTTATTTAAAGTTTAAAGTTGTGCATTTTGATGTGACGTCACATTTATCAAACACCCCCCCCCCCCCTCGTCACACATCGTCCCAAATGTCTGACACCCCCCCCCCCCCAGGTGCGTGACGTCATTTATGGCCGGCCCCTTAAAGGCTACACGAGGGGTGGGGAAGTGGGGGGGGGAGGGATCTTTATTTTTGTCCCACCCGCTGGCGATGATGTCTCGGCGCACGGCGTTGCCGGGGTCGGCGCTGGGCGTCGCGAACAGGTTGAGCAGCAGCAGCTGCACGTCGAGGGGGGTGAGCGCCGACGCGGCCAGGTAGAGGCGCTGGCGGTAGGCGGGCAGCAGCGGGAAGTCGGCGGCCGTGAAGGCGGAGGAGAAGGTGGCGTCGCGGTAGAGGTCGAGCGCGAAGGAGAAGGAGCCGAAGCCCTCCTCGCTCGCCGTCAGGTTGCCGAGGTCCGGCGTCATCACCACCGAGAGGCGCGCGCGCTTTGGGTAGCGGCAGCTGTGGTTGAGGGGGGGCGGGGCGGAAGAGGGGGGGTCACGGACGCGCCGGCAACGACCGAGGACCCACGGCCGAACTGTTCACAGCGCGGCGAACCGCGCGCGGTCGCGTCGCTTACGGCCGGTGGTGCAGGTGGACACTGCAGCAGCGTGGCTCCCAGCCGCGTGGCTCATGACTGCGTGGGTAACGACCGCGTGGCTCACGACCACGTGGGTAACGACAGCGTGGCTGACGACCACGTGGGTAACGACCGCGTGGCTCGTGACCACGTGGGTAACGACCGCGTGGCTCACGACCACGTGGGTAACGACCGCGTGGCTCACGACCACGTGGGTAACGACAGCGTGGCTGACGACCACGTGGGTAACGACCGCGTGGCTCGTGACCACGTGGGTAACGACCGCGTGGCTCACGACCACGTGGGTAACGACCGCGTGGCTCGTGACCACGTGGGTAACGACCGCGTGGCTCACGACCACGTGGGTAGCGACCGCGTGGCTCACGACCACGTGGGTAACGACCGCGTGGCTCACGACCACGTGGGTAACGACCGCGTGGCTCACGACCACGTGGGTAACGACCGCGTGGCTCACGACCACGTGGGTAACGACCGCGTGGCTCACGACCACGTGGCTCGTGAGCACGGGGCTCGCCAGGCCACTCACATCACGGTGATGGTCTCCACTTGGTTGCGGATGATCACCGCCTTCTTGGACAGGTTCCCGTAGACGATGGTCTGCTGCAGCGTGATCTCCGAGTCCGTCTCCTGCACGCCACGCAAGCACACACACACGTATATACACGCGCGCACATACACAACAGACACGCATGTACACAGATACAAGACAAACACAAAGTTCCCGTGTATAGCCTGTAACAAACTGTAGGGGCAAGTGTTGTTAGCGAGCACCTATGAAGACCGCCACGGCACGCGAGGGGGTGGGTGGCCAGCACCACGCCCGGCCGCCTTTGTCTTCCTAGTGACAATGTTTACACATCGCACCAGGTACTCATTTTGAGGCTGAGACGACCTAGGGGAGGCCCAGGACCTGTTCAGATAATCGTCACCGGTGTTGGCGGTGAGCGAGAATCGAACCCGTGTCGCCAGGTTCGTAGCGCAGCGGGGCGCTAACCGCTGCACCACCGCTCCCCACGCACACGGTGCAAGTCATTCACGGACTGTCGGGGCCAAGTGCTGCCCCAGTTCGCTACCCCAGCCCGATGTCGATTCGGGGTGCCACGGGGTTTTTGCACAAAACGACTTCGTGGCCTACCCCCCCCCCCCCCAAAACAAGCATGTGCCATTGAGAAGGGTCACTGCCCGAACCGTCGCATTAAATATATCACTATTTTATTTTAAAGGCCACCACACACGCGCGGTGTTGTCGCTGTCGACGAGTGCGTCGACACTGGTTTGTCAAACGTGCTTGTGCATCGGCAACATTGTTACAGTTTCACTCAACCAAAAACAATCCTGATCATTGCATCGCCTACAAGATTGCAACACCCCCTCTCCCCCGCGTACGTTGACGAGGGTGCCGCAGTCCCCCACGGCGATGGTGAAGGAGAAGAAGTCGGCGGACTCGGAGAGCGCGCAGAGCGGCTCCCCGGGCGTGGCGCGCGAGAGGCGCAGCTCGGAGGCGCGCGCCGCCAGCGACAGCGCGCGCGGGATGCGCGCGGTCATCGCCTCCGCGTCGCACTCCACCGTCACGCGGCCTGCGGGGGGGGGGGTGTGGGGGTGTGTTGGGGTGTGTGGGGGTGTGTGGGGGGTGTGTGGGGGGTGTGTGGGGGTGTTTGGGGGGTGTGTGGGGGGTGTGTGGGGGGTGTGTGGGGGGTGTTTGGGGGTGTGTGGGGGGTGTTTGGGGGTGTTTGGGGGGTGTGTGGGGGGTGTGTGGGGGGTGTGTGGGGGGTGTTTGGGGGGTGTGTGGGGGTGTTTGGGGGTGTTTGGGGGGTGTGTGGGGGGTGTGTGGGGGGTGTGTGGGGGGTGTTTGGGGGGTGTGTGGGGGGTGTGTGGGGGGTGTTTGGGGGGTGTGTGGGGGGTGTTTGGGGGTGTGTGGGGGGTGTTTGGGGGGTGTGTGGGGGGTGTGGGGGTGTGGGGGTGTGTGGGGGGTGTGGGGGTGTGTGGGGGGTGTTTGGGGGGTGTGTGGGGGTGTGTGGGGGGTGTGTGGGGGGTGTTTGGGGGGTGTTTGGGGGTGTTTGGGGGGTGTGTGGGGGGTGTGTGGAGGGTGTGTGTGGGGGTGGGGATGGAGGTGGGGGTGGAGGTAGGGGTGGAGGTAGGCGTGGGGGTGGAGGTGGGGGTAGGGGTGGGGGTAAAGGTTAGTGCCGCTGCGCTACGAAACCCGACGGCCCCGGGTTTGGTTCATGTCGAGTACGGTTGGCTACGCACGGCGCGACAGAGGTTCAACGTTGAGTGAGACGACAGCGTCGTGGTTCTAGAGCGGCGATTTTCTGGACGGATCCTGGGCAATCGCCGTCGTCCTCCGGGCGACTTCAATAGCTGCACGCGACTTCTGTTGAGCTCCGTGATTGGTTCTGAATGTATGGGGAGCGGCGGCGTAGCGGTTAGCGCTACGCTGCGCTACGAACCACGTGACGATTCCGGCTCACGGCCAACACCGGTGACGATCATCTGAACCGGTGCTGGGCCTCCCCTAGGTCGACTCAGCCTCAAATTAGTAGTTGGTGCGATGTGTAAACATCAGAACTGAGGACACAAAGACGGTGTTGGCCATTCACCCCCTCGTGTGCCGTGCCGGCCTTCATAAGTGTTACTTGCTAAAAGCGCTTTCCCCAAAAGTCTGTTCAGCCTATACGGGGGATCTTTGTCTTTGGGGTGAAGGAGGGGGGGGGGTCTTATGGGGAATAAGGGGCACGTGACGGCACAAGAAGAGGGACACGCAGGTAGGGACACACGGACACGTGGACACGTGGACACGACGCGTTGTGTCACGCTGGGGCGCCTTCTGGCGTGGCGTGGTATGATGGCTCGTTGAGTGAGGTGTGCTGTATCGGGCTGCGGCGCGGCGTTGTGACGCGGCGCTGTGACGTTGTGACGCAGCGGTGTGACGCGGCGCTGTGACGTTGTGACGTGGCGGTGTGACGCAGCGGTGTGACGTTGTGACGCGGCGGTGTGACGTGGCGCTGTGACGTTGTGACGCGGCGGTGTGACGCGGCGCTGTGACGTTGTAACGTGGCGGTGTGACGTTGTGACGCAGCGGTGTGACGTTGTGACGCGGCGGTGTGACGCAGCGCTGTGACGTGACGCGGTGGTGTGACGCGGCGCTGTGACGTTGTGACGTGGCGGTGTGACGTTGTGACGCGGTGGTGTGACGCGGCGCTGTGACGTTGTGACGCGACGCTGTGACGCGGCGTGACACCTTTAAAGCAGCCGTAGGCCCCGTCGCGCGCCTCGCAGACCTCCCCCCCCCCGCACTGCGCCGCCGATTCCCTCGTCAAGCCCCGCCCCACGCAGTCCACGCGGCGTGCACAGCCGGGGGCCCACCACCACGTGTCCACCTGCACCACCACCACCACCACACGTGTCAACACCACCACCACGTGTCCACCTGCACCACCACCACCACACGTGTCAACACCACCACCACGTGTCCACCTGCACCACCACCACACGTGTCAACACCACCACCACGTGTCCACCTGCACCACCACCACCACACGTGTCAACACCACCACCACGTGTCCACCTGCACCACCACCACCACCACACGTGTCAACACCACCACCACGTGTCCACCTGCACCACCACCACACGTGTCAACACCACCACCACGTGTCCACCTGCACCACCACCACACGTGTCAACACCACCACCACGTGTCCACCTGCACCACCACCACCACACGTGTCAACACCACCACCACGTGTCCACCTGCACCACCACCACACGTATCAACACCACCACCACGTGTCCACCTGCACCACCACCACCACACGTGTCACCACCGACCACAACCACCACACGTGTCACGACCGACCACAACCACCACACGTGTCACCACCGACCACAAACACCACACGTGTCACCACTGACCACCACCGCCACACGTGTCACCACCGACCACAACCACCACACGTGTCACCACCGACCACCACCGCCACACGTGTCACCACCGACCACCACCACACGTGTCACCACTGACCACAACCACCACACGTGTCACCACCGACCACAACCACCACCACGTGTCCACCTGCACCACCACCACACGTGTCAACACCACCACCACGTGTCCACCTGCACCACCACCACCACACGTGTCAACACCACCACCACGTGTCCACCTGCACCACCACCACCACCACACGTGTCAACACCACCACCACGTGTCCACCTGCACCACCACCACACGTGTCAACACCACCACCACGTGTCCACCTGCACCACCACCTCACGTGTCAACACCACCACCACGTGTCCACCTGCACCACCACTACACGTGTCAACACCACCACCACGTGTCCACCTGCACCACCACCACACGTGTCAACACCACCACCACGTGTCCACCTGTACCACCACCACCACACGTGTCACCACCGACCACAACCACCACACGTGTCACGACCGACCACAACCACCACACGTGTCACCACCGACCACAAACACCACACGTGTCACCACTGACCACCACCGCCACACGTGTCACCACCGACCACAACCACCACACGTGTCACCACCGACCACCACCGCCACACGTGTCACCACCGACCACCACCACACGTGTCACCACTGACCACAACCACCACACGTGTCACCACCGACCACAACCACCACACGTGTCACCACCGCTCCAGATTGCTCCGGTTCCCTCCTCCCCACGTGAACAACAAACACGACTCTTCGATAATCGAGCGGAAAGCACAGAGCTGTCACCCCATACGGTTTACCCGTAATCTTGTACAGGGAAATTGAGTTTTCAGGTCCATGCGGAGTACAGCCGTTTCAATACGGGCACATTTTTTGTATTTGTTTGTGTTTCTCCCTTGTGATGGGACTTTGTAGGATGAACGTTGAGATTTATAAGGGCACAGGGTGACTAATAAGGCCTGAATTGGTCTGTAATAAGATAGCCACTGATAAGGGGTTGACAGGTATGAAAACATCTTACAAATAAACCCCTCGGTGTAGCAGCAGCTACGGCAGGACCCTCCTGACAGTGAGTCCTGCGACTCAGCAGCACGACTCTCCTGGGTCAATACGGTCAAGATCACCTCTTCTCCACCGCCCATTCCCCTCCTCTTCCCTCGCCCCTCCACTCCTTCCCCGTCCCTCTCCCTACCCGTTCGCGGCGGTCAATCATTCCTCAACCCGTGTGGCACGCCCCTGCCACCGAAATCATTCTACTTTGTGTACACACCGTACAGTGTACGCTGTGTCGAGCGCCGCGAGTGAAGCAGTCGTTTTATAAAATGTCAATAAAAGACGAGGTGGAGAAATAAATGCCCGTCGTACCGCGTGGTAGAAGCCCTGCCACACGCAGCCGCACGTGTAGAGGGCCTGGCAGGCGCCGTCCTGCAGCGCGTAGCCCTGGGGGCACTCGCAACCCTCCACGCACGGCTCAGAGCAGCCCGGCACCGCCTCCTCCTGGGGCTGCCAGCACGTGGAGGAGCACGACCTCAGGCAGGACTGGTACGAGGCTCGCTCGGGGCATAGAGGGGCCGCTGGGTCAAAACGCACCGCACGCAACGCACCGAAGATTTAAGATGTCCCAGGTGGAACCTCGGCGGACTTTTTGTGGCCAAGTGCTGCTTGCGAGTAGCGCCTATGAAACCCGGTATGCCACGCGAGAGGGCACCATGGCCGGCCGCCTTTGTCTCTCGAGTGGCGATGTTTACACACCGCGCCGGGTACTCATTTGAGGCTGAGTCGACCTAGGGGAGACCCCAAGACCGGTTCAAATAATCGTCACCGGTGTTGGCGGCCTTGAGCGGAACACACCCCGTACACAAGCACGTCATCATCAGCACCTCCAATTATCACCGTTGGCTATGTATGGTGCAAACGAAGTTCAACAGCAGTGGCAACGGTATCAGGGATTTCATTTTCACTGAATATTTTCTGTGTGGTTGGTAAACAGGAGTAGTTTAGTGACTCGTAGTCGCAGACATGGCGAGAGTGGTATGGTTATTATACTGGATGTGGTGTGCCGGGTGAGTACGTATTTTCCGGGTTGTGTACCCGGATAGACTCGGCTAACATTAAATCCCGGCTACCATATGCAGCAGCAACAGATGTATCATCAGCAGCAGCATTATAGTTATCAGCATGACACACTAGCAGCAGCAGGTTCATCAACATGCACCCACTGGGGCAGCTGGCAACAACAGCAAGGTGAGAGAGAGAGAGAGGACACAGCGGGGAGATGAAGGGTAGGGGGAGAAAGAGACGGAAGAGCATATTGGGGATGATGATGAAGACAATGACAAGAATAATGATGATGATGGCGATAATTGGTTGTAGAAGGTGATGATGATGACCACGATGACGACGTTGATAATTACGACCATAATAATGATAATGACCATGATGACGACGACGACGATGACGACAATGATCAAAATTGCGATAATGATGATCATGATCATAATTGCGATCATAACGATGATAATGACCATGATGATGAAGTGGGCAGGGGGGGGGGGGTGGGGGTCCTCACGGCATCCCGCGGGTCCCCTCCACGCCGTGCTGGGGGTGCCCCCGGCTCGCGCGCACGAGTCGTGGTAGTTGGCCAGGGCCCGGCAGAGCGTGGCCTGGGTAAGGCCGGACACGGCCACGTCCCACACGCAGGCGGCGTGCGGCGCCTCGGGGTCCACCGCGGAGTGGCAGGGGGACAGGTCCCCGCCGGTGGCCACCAGGGGCGCGCACAGACGCGCCGCCTCGCTCTGCAGCACGGCGCTCGGCTGCGGCGCCCAGCCATCGTCATCGGAGCACCTAAGCACACGGGGGTCACACGGGGCGTCACGCGAGGTCACACGGGGGTCACACGGGGCGTCAGCGGGGTGGGTCGAGTCTGCGTTGTTTGCTGTGCTTGTGCACCGCTACTAACGCAGCAGCATCACCAACGTCGTTTTTTTTGGTACATAAACCATACCCCCCCCCCACCGCAGTCCCCCCCACCTCTGATAGGAGACCCCGAAAATTGGAGGCCTAGGACCGGTTCCGATAATCGTCACGGGTGTTGGTGACCGCGAGCAGGGAATCGAACCGGGGTCGCCGGTTGCGTAGAGCGGCGCGGCGCACTCCGAGCGTTGCGCGCGCCGCTCCCCGCGACGCTCACCCGGCGGGTCGCGCCGCGCGCTTCCAGCTGTTGCCGACGTCGGCGCTCGAGTTCCTCGGCACCCCGTCGGGCCCCGCCGCGTCGTCCCTGGGGTCCCCGTTGAAGTCGCCGCAGAGGCCGCACACGGTCCCGGCCACGGTGGGGTCGAGCGACAGCCACACGGAGCGCCCCCCGTCCCAGCGCACCCACAGCCCCGCCTCGGCCAGGCCCATCAGCACGAAGGAGCCGCTCGCCCGAAGCCAGACCCGCGGGGAGGGGCGGGCCGGTAGCGACACGCGAACACCGTCCACCTGCACGCTCGACCACGTGTGGCGGGATGTTAACTACCTCGCCTGGTATGCAGGAGGTCGTGGGTTCGATCTCGACCCTGACACCTGCTTGTCTCTTTCCCCGTCGTGGCGTGGATTTTTATCCGGGTCCTCCGGTTTTTCACTCAGCATTTAGAATCAACGTCACGCGTTCAGAGTATTTGGCTGCTATGAATTTACACGCGATGATAAGCCACGTCGTTGAGCTATCATTTGTGGCCAGGTCGCTTCTAAGAAAGAGCTACATCGCCCAGTGGGCCTTACCTGGTAAGATAAAAAAAATTGTTTAGTTTAAGGAGGGCAGTTGCCCGAAACGTCGACGATTTAATTAATATACCTGAGGCAGTGCTCAATGTAAGTCGAAGCCGTTCCGCGATATCTCGCCTATTGCCATCATCGGAGCGTACGGCCATAAGGGTGCATTCATATAGCATTGTTATTACGGATGGACTCACGTTGTACTCCATCGGTCAGAGCTGTCCCTGGGCTATGGATAATCGGGGCGACAGCCCCGGGCCCCGCGCTTTGGGGAGCCTAGGGGAGCCCACACGGTGTGAGTTGTCCCGGGCCCTACACCCCCCCCCCACCCCATGGACGTCCCTGCTAGTGGTAGTAGTGCCTTACGCCAATAATCGCATGCATTTATGTCATTGAGTAATGTTTTGCGTTTTCAAATCGACCAGGTCCGATCATTCTGATGAGTTCCAGAGTTTAGCAGCATGGGATGAGGAGGGAGAGGAGGGCAATTGAGAGTTGGGAATGAGGAGGGGGGAGATGGGATGCAGAAGTGGGAAGAGGATGGAGATGGGATGGAGGAGGAGAGGGAGGAGGGAGATGGGATGGAGGAGTGGGACAAGGAGGGAGATGGGATGGAGGAGGAGGGAGATGGGATGGAGGGGTGGGACAAGGAGGGAGATGGGATGGAGGAGGAGGGAGATGGGATGGAGGGGTGGGACAAGGAGGGAGATGGGATGGAGGAGGAGGGAGATGGGATGGAGGGGTGGGACAAGGAGGGAGATGGGATGGAGGAGGAGGGAGATGGGATGGAGGGGTGGGACAAGGAGGGAGATGGGATGGAGGAGGAGGGAGATGGGATGGAGGGGTGGGACAAGGAGATGGGATGGAGGAGGAGGGAGATGGGATGGAGGAAGTTGTGGGATGAGCGTCCAGTGATGGCGGTACCTGCGCGGCCCCATCGCGCCCCAGTGACACGGTGAGGTTGTGGAGGCGCACGGAGACCCCGGGGCTGTTGGGGTCCCCGAGGGAGACGATCACCTCCCAGGGGGGCGCGGCAACGGGGGTGCCCCCCACGCAGGGGGCCACCAGGGTGTAGGTGCATGTTCCGTGGAAGAGCATCGCGCGCCCGTCAAACGTGACCACGTGCGGGGCGTTCAGCCAGCACGAGCCTGTGTGCACGTGTGTGTGTGTTGGGGGGGAGAAATTATGTGTGTGTGGGGGGATGTGCGTGCAAGTGTGTGTGGGTGGGGAGGTGTGTCCACGTGTGGGGGGATGTGTGTCCACGTGTGTGTGGGGGTGCACGTGTGTGTGGGGAGGGATGTGTACACGTGTGTGTGTGTGTGTGGTGGGAGATGTGTGTGTAAATGTGTGTGGGGGTGCACATGTATGTGGGGAGGGATGTGTATGTGTGTGGGGAGGTGTGTCCACGTGTGTGAAGGAGGGTGCACGTGTGTGTGTATGCGGGGAGGTGTGTCCACGTGTGTGGAGATGTGTGTCCACGTGTGTGTGGGGGTGCACGTGTGTGTGGGGAGGGATGTGTGTGTGTGTGGGGAGGTGTGTCCACGTGTGTGAAGGGGGGGTGCACGTGTGTGTGTATGTGGGGGGGGGGAAGGTCCACGTGTGTGGGCATGTGTGTACACGTGTGTGTGTGGGGTGCACGTGTGTGTGGGGAAGCGCAGCGCGCTAACCCGAGTTCGATTCCTGCTCACGGCATACACCAGTGACGATTATCTGAATCGGTCCTGGGCCTCCTCTAGATCGACTCAGCCTTAAATGAGTACCTGGTATCTGGTGCGGTGTGTAAACATCGCCACTGGTGCTGGCCACCCACCCCCTCGTGTGCCGTTCTGGCCTTCATAGGTGCTGCTAGCTAACACAGCACTTGCCCCAACAGTCTGTTAAGGCAATACGGGGGATCTTTGTTTATATTTTTGCACGTGTGTGGGGGAATGTGTGAAAATGTGTTTGTGTGGTAATTACATTTGCAAATATTACATTGCTAATGTTTCCTGGCGATGGGTGAGTCGTTACCTAACAGCAGCTATTGAGCAATAGGCAAACCCTTCAAAGATCAACAAATAAACACACTGGAGCAGCACATGTGAAGAAGGGTCATTGCTCGAAACGTCACGCATTATACATATCTGTCCTTCTTAAGGCCGCGGTGTTGACAACGCAGCAGCATCACCAGATACTATGTTTTTATACATCCAAAGACAAAGAACCCCCGTATAGCCTTAACAGACTACACTATTGTGGCAAGAGCTGTCAGCGAGCACCTATGAAGGCCGGCACGGCACACGAGGAGGTGAGCAGCCAGCATCACGCCCGACCGCCTTTGTCTCCCGAGCGGCAATGTTTACACACCGCATTAGGTACTCATTTGAGGCTGAGTCGGCCTAGAGGAGGCCCATGACAGGTTTGGATAATCGTCACTGGCGTTGGCCGTGAGGAGGAATCGAACTCGAGTCGCCGGGTTCGTAACGCAGCGCGCTAGCCACTGCACTACCACTCCCCCATGCATTCGTCATCGGTCAAGGAGACCAACAAACGTCACGCGCAGCTATTGAAGTCGCCTGCAGGAGGAACACAAATGGACAACAACAAAAAAACAAAGATGTTTGCTTGGGGAAAATATTTGAAGGCCGAACTGGTCCCCAAATTTATGAGCCGCTCTAACCACTCAGCCATCCAATGTGCAAAAAACAAAGACAAAGATCCCCCGTATACCCTTATCAGACTGTTGGGGCAAGTGTTGTTAGCGTGTAGCACCTACGAAGGCCGGCACCTCACACGAGGGGGTGGATGGCTGGCACCACGCCCGAGCGCCTTTGTCTCCCCAGTGGCGATGTTTACTACACACCGCGCCAGATTCTCATTTTGAGAAGTAAACATCGCAGCTCTGATGACTCCGCACTGATTTCCACGCTAATTTGCATTGCGGCGTGCGACGATTTCCTCAGCGGGCAGCAGTCACGGGATTGTTCCAACAAGGGTCGAGCAACCCCCCTCACAACACCAGCCCGACCACGAACCCTACCACTTGCCAGCCTTGGCCAAAGCCTCAACTCCAGTAGCCCTGTCACTGGCCCTATCACTCACACGGAGTTTTCAGTCGCGATAACCATACCGTAAACGCAAGCCCGGATTCTAACACTAAGCATACTACCATCCCATAATCATAACATTACTCTTAACCCCAACACGAGCCTAAAGTTCCGAATCGAATACCAGCCCCAGCTACTACGTAACAATCACGAACCCTGATCCTAACCATAACCCAAGTCGTAATTCTCTCCCTCTAGGACCCCCTCCCCCCACCGGCCCCCCAGTAAGAATGAGCACCGCAGGGCGCTGCTACTCACGCTGGGAAGCGCCCTGCACGGGTCCCAGGTCCCCACGAAGCTGCCCCCCTCCTCGCACCACCAGGACCCCCACGATCGCGAGGAGTAGGGCCCCCCCACGCCTCATCATCATCGTCGTCGTCGTTATCGTCCTCATCACCGGCATCAACCCGGAGGAAACATCGACAAAGAGCGCTGCGCAGGACACGCAGACAGCGGCAGCAGCGCAGGGGCCGCCCCCCGCATTCCACCAGGGCGTGTTGTTGTCGCACCACGCATGCCGGGAGTAGCTGCGCCACTCCCCGCTCACCTCACCCGGCAATCCTCGTCACGTTAACCACCTCACCGATACCGCCGCCGTCAGCACACGGGGGGCGCGCCCGGCCCCGCGGGGAATTCCCGCGCTTGTCCTGCGGGGGGGGGGGGGGGGGGCTGGGGAGCGGTGGTGCAGCGGTTAGCGCCACGCTGCGCTACGAACCGCGGGCGACGCGAGTTCGATGCCCCGTTCGCAGCCCACGGACACCGGTGACGATTTTCTGAACCGGTCCTGAGCCTCCCCTAGGTCGACTCAGCATCAAATGAGTAGTACCTGGTGCGGTGTGCAGCAAACATCGCGACTGGGGAAACAAAGGCGGCCGGGCGTGGTGCTGGCCACCCCGTGTGCCGTGCCGGCTTTCATAGCTCACAGCACTTGCCCCTACAGCCTGCTCCAGGCTATAAGGGGGGTGTTGGTCTTCATTGGTGGGGTGCGGTTGGGGGGTGCGGTGGGGGGGTGCGGTGTGGGGGGTGCGGTGGGGGGGTGCGGTGGGGGGGTGCCGTGGGGGTGTGCGTCTCACGTCTCACGTCAACGACAGACCGGTCTGTCCGGTGCGCTAGCAGACCGAGTTCAACTCTACGTACAGCTCCTCACTCACCTGTACTCACAATCCCCTCACTCACCTGTACTCACAATCCCCTCACTCACCTGTACTCACAATCCCCTCACTCACCTGTACTCACAATCCCCTCACTCACCTGTACTCACAATCCCCTCACCTGTACTCACAATCCCCTTACTCACCTGTACTCACAATCCGCTCACTCACCTGTACTCACAATCCCCTCACTTACCTGTACTCACAATCCCCTCACTCACCTGTACTCACAATCCCCACACTCACCTGTACTCACAATCCCCCTCACTCACCTGTACTCACAATCCCCTCACTTACATGTACTCACAATCCCCTCACTCACATGTACTCACAATCCCCTCACTCACCTGTACTCACAATCCCCCTCACTCACCTGTACTTACAATCCCCTCACTCACCTGTACTCACACTCCCACTCACCTGTACTCACAATCCCCTTACTCACCTGTACTCACAATCCACTCACTCACCTGTACTCACAATCCCCTCACTCACATGTACTCACAATCCCACTCACTCACCTGTACTCACAATCCCCTCACTCACCTGTACTCACAATCCCCTCAACCACCTGCACTGACAATCCCCTCACCTGTACTCACAATCCCCCTCACTCACCTGTACTCACAATCCCCTCACTCACCTGTACTCACAATCCCCTCACTCACCTGTACTCACAATCCCCTCGCCTGTACTCACAATCCCCTCACTCACCTGTACTCACAATCCTCTCGCCTGTACTCACAATCCCCTCAATCACCTGTACTCACAATCCCACTCACTCACGTATACTCACAATCCCCTTACTCCCCTGTACTCACAATCCCCTCACTCACGTGTACTCACAATCCCCTGACTCACCTGTACTCACAATCCCCCTCACTCACCTGTACTCACAATCCCCTCACTCACCTGTACTCACAATGCCCTCACCTGCACTCACAATCCCCTTCACTCACCTGTACTCACACTCCCACTCACCTGTACTCACAATCCCCTTACTCACCTGTACTCACAATCCACTCACTCACCTGTACTCACAATCCCCCTCACTCACCTGTACTCACAATACCCCTCACTCACCTGTACTCAGAATCCCCTCACTCACCTGTACTCACAATCCCCTCACTCCCCTGTACTCACAAACCCCCTCACTCACCTGAACTCACAATCCCCTCACTCACCTGTACTCACAATCCCCTCACTTACCTGTACTCACAATCCCCTCACTCACCTGTACTCACAATCCCATCACTCACACGTACTCACAATCCCACTCACTCACCTGTACCCACAATCTCCTCACTCACCTGTACTCACAATCCCCTCACCTGTACTCACAATCCCATCACTCACCTGTACTCACAATCCCCCTTACTCACCTGTACTCACAATCCCCTCACTCATCTGTACTCACAATCCCGGAACCTGTACTCACAATCCCTCACGTGTACTCTCAATCCCCCTCACTCACCTGTACTCACAATCCCGCTCACTCACCTGTACTCACAATCCCCTCACCTGTACTCACAATCCCACTCACTCACCTGTGCTTACAATCCCCTCACTCAACTGTACTCACAATGCCTCCCACTCACCTGTACTCACAATCCCCTCACTCACCTGTACTCACAATCTCCTCACTCACCTGTACTCACAATCCACTTACTCACCTGTACTCACAATCCACTCACTCACCTGTACTCACAATCCCCTCACTCACCTGTACTCACAATCCCACTCACTCACCTGAACTCACAATCCCCTCACTCACCTGTAGTCACAATCCCCTCACTCACCTGCACTGACAATCCCCTCATCTCAACTCACAATCCCCCTCACTCACCTGTACTCACAATCCCTTCACTCACCTGTACTCACAATCCCCTCACTCACCTGTACTCACAATCCCCTCGCCTGTACTCACAATCCCCTCACTCACCTGTACTCACAATTGCCTCGACTGTACTCACAATCCCCTCAATCACCTGTACTCACAATCCCACTCACTCACGTGTACTCACAATCCCCTTACTCCCCTGTACTCACAATCCCCTCACTAACCTGTATTCACAATCCCCTCATTCCCCTGTACTCACAATCCCCTCACTCACCTGTACTCACAATCCCCACGCCTGTACTCACAATCCCCTCTCTCACCTGTACTCACAATCCCCTCACTCACCTGTACTCACAATCGCCTCACTCACCTGTACTCACAATCCCCTCACTCACCTGTACTCACAATCCCCTCACTCACCTGTACTCACAATCCCCTCAACTGTACTCATAATCCCCTCACTCACCTGTGCTCACAATCCCCTCAATCACCTGTACTCACAATCCCCTCACTCACCTGTACTGACAATCCCCTCACCTGTACTCACAATCCCCCTCACTCACCTGTACTCACAATCCCCTCACTCACCTCTACTCACAATCCCCTCACTCACCTGTACTAACAATCCCTCACCTGTACTCACAATCCCCCTCACTCACCTGTACTCACAATCCCCTCACTCACCTGTACTCACAATCCCCTCACTCACCTGTACTCACAATCCCCTCATCTGTACTCACAATCCCCTCACTCACCTGTACTCCCAATCCCCCACTCACCTGTATTCACAATCCCCTCACTTACCTGTACTCACAATCTCCTCACTCACCTGTACTCACAATCCCCTCACTCATCTGTACTCACAATCCCCTTACCTGTACTCACAATCCCACTCACTCACCTGTGCTCACAATCCCCTCACTCACCTGTACTCACAATCCCCTCACTCACCTGTACTCACAATCCCCTCGCCTGTACTCACAATCCCCTGACTCACCTGTACTCACAATCCCCTGGCCTGTACTCACAATCCCCTCAATCACCTGTAATCACAATCCCACTCACTCACGTGTACTCACAATCCCCTCACTCCCCTGTACTCACAATCCCCTCACTAACCTGTACTCACAATCCCCTCACTCCCTTGTAATCACAATCCCCTCACTCACCTGTACTCACAATCCCCTTGCATGTACTCACAATCCCCTCTCTCACCTGTACTCACAATCCTCCCAACTCACCTGTACTCACAATCCCCTCACTCACCTGTACTCACAATCGCCTCACTCACATGTACTCACAATCCCCTCACTCACCTGTACTCACAATCCCACTCATTCACCTGTACTCACAATCCCCTCACTCACCTGTACTCACAATCCCCTCACCTGTACTCACAATCCCCTCACTCACCTGTAATCACAATCCCCCTCACTCACCTGTACTCACAATCCCCTCACTCACGTGTACTCACAATCCCCTCACCTGTACTCACAATCCCTCACCTGTACTCACAATCCCCATCACTCACCTGTACTCACAATCCC
This sequence comes from Petromyzon marinus, assembly GCF_048934315.1. Classification (NCBI taxonomy): domain Eukaryota; kingdom Metazoa; phylum Chordata; class Hyperoartia; order Petromyzontiformes; family Petromyzontidae; genus Petromyzon; species Petromyzon marinus. The sequence goes on from NC_133678.1 coordinate 1,801,975, forward strand.
CTCACTAACCTGTACTCACAATCCCCTCACTCACCTGTACTCACAATCCCCTCGCCTGTACTCACATTCCCCTCACTCACCTGTACTCACAATCCCCTCACTCACCTGTACTCGCAATCCCCTCACTCACCTGTACTCATAATCCCACTCACTCACCTGTACTCACAATCCCTTCACTCACCTGTACTCACAATCCCCTCACTCACCTGTACTCACAATCCCCTCACTAACTTGTACTCACAATCCCCTCGCCTGTACTCACAATCCCCTCACTCACCTGTACTCACAATCCGCTCGCCTGTACTCACAATCCTCACTCACCTGTACTCACAATCCCCTCACTCACCTGTACTCACAATCGCCTCACTCACCTGTACTCACAATCCCATCACTCACACGTACTCACAATCCCACTCACTCACCTGTACTCACAATCTCCTCACTCACCTGTACTCACAATCCCCTCACCTGCACTCACAATCCCATCACTCACCTGTACTCACAATCCCCCTCACTCACCTGTACTCACAATCCCCTCACTCACCTGTACTCACAATCCCCTCACCTTTACTCACAATCCCTCACGTGTACTCTCAATCCCCCTCACTCAACTGTACTCACAATCCCGCTCACTCACCTGTACTCACAAACCCCTCACTCAGCAGCATTCACAATCCCCTCACCTGTACTCACAATCCCTCACCTATACGAACAATCCCCTCACTCACCTGTACTCACAATCCCCTCACTTACCTGTACTCACAATCCCCTCACTCACCTGTACTCACAATCCCATCACTCACACGTACTCACAATCCCACTCACTCACCTGTACCCACAATCTCCTCACTCACCTGAACTCACAATCCCCTCACCTGTACTCACAATCCCATCACTCACCTGTACTCACAATCCCCCTTACTCACCTGTACTCACAATCCCCTCACTCACCTGTACTCACAATCCCGGCACCTGTACTCACAATCCCTCACGTGTACTCTCAATCCCCCTCACTCACCTGTACTCACAATCCCGCTCACTCACCTGTACTCACAAACCCCTCAGTCACCTGTACTCACAATCCCCTCACCTGTACTCACAATCCCACTCACTCACCTGTGCTCACAATCCCCTCACTCAACTGTACTCACAATGCCTCCCACTCACCTGTACTCACAATCCCCTCACTCACCTGTACTCACAATCTCCTCACTCACCTGTACTCACAATCCCCTTACTCACCTGTACTCACAATCCACTCACTCACCTGTACTCACAATCCCCTCACTCACCTGTACTCACAATCCCACTCACTCACCTGAACTCACAATCCCCTCACTCACCTGTACTCACAATCCCCTCACTCACCTGCACTGACAATCCCCTCATCTGTACTCACAATCCCCCTCACTCACCTGTACTCACAATCCCTTCACTCACCTGTACTCACAATTCCCTCACTCACCTGTACTCACAATCCCCTCACCTGTATTCATAATCCCCTCACTCACCTGTACTCACAATCCCCCCCACTCACCTGTACTCACAATCCCCTCACTCACCTGCACTCACAATCCCCTCACCTGTACTCACAATCCCACTCACTCACCTGTGCTCACAATCCCCTCAATCACCTGTACTCACAATCCCCTCGCCTGTACTCACAATCCCCTCACTCACCTGTACTCACAATTGCCTCGACTGTACTCACAATCCCCTCAATCACCTGTACTCACAATCCCACTCACTCACGTGTACTCACAATCCCCTTACTCCCCTGTACTCACAATCCCCTCACTAACCTGTATTCACAATCCCCTCATTCCCCTGTACTCACAATCCCCTCACTCACCTGTACTCACAATCCCCACGCCTGTACTCACAATCCCCTCTCTCACCTGTACTCACAATCCCCTCACTCACCTGTACTCACAATCGCCTCACTCACCTGTACTCACAATCCCCTCACTCACCTGTACTCACAATCCCCTCACTCACCTGTACTCACAATCCCCTCACCTGTACTCATAATCCCCTCACTCACCTGTGCTCACAATCCCCTCAATCACCTGTACTCACAATCCCCTCACTCACCTGTACTGACAATCCCCTCACCTGTACTCACAATCCCCCTCACTCACCTGTACTCACAATCCCCTCACTCACCTCTACTCACAATCCCCTCAGTCACCTGTACTAACAATCCCTCACCTGTACTCACAATCCCCCTCACTCACCTGTACTCACAATCCCCTCACTCACCTGTACTCACAATCCCCCACTCACCTGTATTCACAATCCCCTCACTTACCTGTACTCACAATCTCCTCACTCACCTGTACTCACAATCCCCTCACTCATCTGTACTCACAATCCCCTTACCTGTACTCACAATCCCACTCACTCACCTGTGCTCACAATCCCCTCACTCACCTGTACTCACAATCCCCTCACTCACCTGTACTCACAATCCCCTCGCCTGTACTCACAATCCCCTCACTCACCTGTACTCACAATCCCCTGGCCTGTACTCACAATCCCCTCAATCAACTGTAATCACAATCCCACTCACTCACGTGTACTCACAATCCCCTCACTCCCCTGTACTCACAATCCCCTCACTAACCTGTACTCACAATCCCCTCACTCCCTTGTAATCACAATCCCCTCACTCACCTGTACTCACAATCCCCTTGCATGTACTCACAATCCCCTCTCTCACCTGTACTCACAATCCTCCCAACTCACCTGTACTCACAATCCCCTCACTCACCTGTACTCACAATCGCCTCACTCACATGTACTCACAATCCACTCACTCACCTGTACTCACAATCCCACTCATTCACCTGTACTCACAATCCCCTCACTCACCTGTACTCACAATCCCCTCACCTGTACTCACAATCCCCTCACTCACCTGTAATCACAATCCCCCTCACTCACCTGTACTCACAATCCCCTCACTCACGTGTACTCACAATCCCCTCACCTGTACTCACAATCCCTCACCTGTACTCACAATCCCCATCACTCACCTGTACTCACAATCCCCTCACTAACCTGTAATCACAATCCCCATCACTCACCTGTACTCACAATCCCCTCACTAACCTGTACTCACAATCCCCTCACTCACCTGTACTCACAATCCCCTCACTCACCTGTGCTCGCAATCCCCTCACTCACCTGTACTCATAATCCCACTCACTCACCTGTACTCACAATCCCTTCACTCACCTGTACTCACAATCCCCTCACTAACCTGTACTCACAATCCCCTCACTAACCTGTACTCACAATCCCCTCGCCTGTACTCACAATCCCCTCACTCACCTGTACTCACAATCCGCTCGCCTGTACTCACAATCCTCACTCACCTGTACTCACAATCCCCTCACTCACCTGTACTCACAATCGCCTCACTCACCTGTACTCACAATCCCATCACTCACACGTACTCACAATCCCACTCACTCACCTGTACTCACAATCTCCTCACTCACCTGTACTCACAATCCCCTCACCTGCACTCACAATCCCATCACTCACCTGTACTCACAATCCCCCTCACTCACCTGTACTCACAATCCCCTCACCTTTACTCACAATCCCTCACGTGTACTCTCAATCCCCCTCACTCAACTGTACTCACAATCCCGCTCACTCACCTGTACTCACAAACCCCTTACTCAGCAGCATTCACAATCCCCTCACCTGTACTCACAATCCCTCACCTATACGAACAATCCCCTCACTCACCTGTACTCACAATCCCCTCAGTCACCTGTACTCACAATCCCCCTCACTCACCTGTACTCACAAACCCCTCACTCACCTGTACTCACAACCCCCTCACCTGTACTCACAATCCCACTCACTCACCTGTACTCACAATCCCCTCATTCACCTGTACTCACAATCCCCTCACTCACCTGTACTCACAATCCTCTCACTCACCTGTACTCACAATCCCTCACCTGTACTCACAATCCCCTCACTAACCTGTACTCAAAATCCCCCTCACTCACCTGTACTCACAATCCCCTCACTCACCTGTACTCACAATCCTCTCACTCACCTGTACTCACAATCCCCTCACCTGTACTCACAATCCCTCACCTGTACTTACAATCCACTCATTCACCTGTACTCACAATCCCCTCACTCACCTGTACTCACAATCCCCTCGCCTGTACTCACAATCCCCTCATTCACCTGTACTCACAATTCCCTCGCCTGTACTCACAATCCCCTCAATCACCTGTACTCACAATCCCACTCACTCACCTGTATTCACAATCCCCCCACTCACCTGTACTCACAATCCCCTCACTAACCTGTACTCACAATCCCCTCACTCACCTGTACTCACAATCCCCTCGCGTGTACTCACAATCCCCTCACTCACCTGTACTCACAATCCCCTCACTCACCTGTACTCACAATCCCACTCACTCACCTGTACTCACAATCCCCTCACTCATCTGTACTCACAATCCCCTCACTAACCTGTACTCACAATCCCCTCAATAACCTGTACTCACAATCCCCTCGCCTGTACTCACAATCCTCTCACTCACCTGTACTCACAATCCGCTCGCCTGTACTCACAATCCCCTCACTCAGCTTTACTCACAATCCCCCCCACTCACCTGTACTCACAATCCCCTTACTCACCTGTACTCACTATCCCCTCACTCACCTGTACTCACAATCCCCCTCACTCACCTGTACTCACAAACCCCTCACTCAGCTGCACTCACAATCCCCTCACCTGAACTCACAATCCCTCACCTGTTCTCACAATCCCTCACCTGTACTCACAATCCCCTCACTCACCTGTACTCACAATCCCCTCACTCACCTGTACTCACAATCCTCTCACTCACCTGTACTCACAATCCCCTCACCTGTACTCACAATCCCTCACCTGTACTTACAATCCACTCATTCACCTGTACTCACAATCCCCTCACTCACCTGTATTCACAATCCCCTCACTCACCTGTACTCACAATCCCCTCACCTGTACTCACAATCCCCTCACTCACCTGTATTCACAATCCCCTTACTCACCTGTACTCACAATCCCCCTCACTCACCTGAACTCACAATCCCCTCACTCACCTGTACTCACAATCCCCTCACTTACCTGTACTCACAATCCACTCACTCACCTGTACTCACAATCCCATCACTCACACGTACTCACAATCCCATTCACTCACCTGTACCCACAATCTCCTCACTCACCTGTACTCACAATCCCCTCACCTGTACTCACAATCCCATCACTCACCTGTACTCACAATCCCCCTTACTCACCTGTACTCACAATCCCCTCACTCACCTGTACTCACAATCCCCTCACCTGTACTTACAATCCCTCACGTGTACTCTCAATCCCCCTCACTCACCTGTACTCACAATCCCGCTCACTCACCTGTACTCACAAACCCCTCAGTCACCTGTACTCACAATCCCCTCACCTGTACTCACAATCCCACTCACTCACCTGTGCTCACAATCCCCTCACCTGTACTCACAACGCCCCCCACTCACCTGTACTCACAATCCCCTCACTCACCTGTACTCACAATCTCCTCACTCACCTGTACTCACAATCCCCTTACTCACCTGTACTCACAATCCACTCACTCACCTGTACTCACAATCCCCTCACTCACCTGTACTCACAATCCCACTCACTCACCTGAACTCACAATCCCCTCACTCACCTGTACTCACAATCCCCTCACTCACCTGCACTGACAATCCCCTCATCTGTACGCACAATCCCCTCACTCACCTGTACTCACAATCCCCTCACTCACCTGTACTCACAATCCCCTCACCTGTACTCACAATCCCACTCACTCACCTGTACCCACAATCCCCTCACTCACCTGTACTCACAATCCCCTCACTCACCTGTACTCACAATCCCCTCGCCTGTACTCACAATCCTCTCACTCACCTGTACTCACAATCCCCTCGCCTGTACTCACAATCCCCTCAATCACCTGTACTCACAATCCCACTCACTCACCTGTGCTCACAATCCCCTTAATCACCTGTACTCACAATCCTGTCACTAACCTGTACTCACAATCCCCTCGCCTGTACTCACAATCCCCTCACTCACCTGTACTCACAATCCCCTCGCCTGTACTCACAATCCCCTCACTCACCTGTACTCACAATCCCTCCCACTCACCTGTACTCACAATCACCTCACTCACCTGTACTCACAATCCCCTCACTCACCTGTACTCACAATCCCCTCACTCACCTGTACTCACAATCCCACTCACTCACCCTACTCACAATCCCCCCTGTACTCACAATCCCCTCACTCACCTGTATTCACAATCCCCTCACTCACCTGCACTCACAATCCCCCCTGTACTCACAATCCCCTCACTCACCTGTACTCACAATCCCCTCACTCACCTGTACTCACAATCCCCTCACTCACTTGTACTCACAATCTCCCCCACTCACCTGTACTCACAATCCCCTCACTCACCTGTACTCACAATCCGCTCACTCACCTGTACTGACAATCCCCTCACCTGTACTCACAATCCCCCTCACTGACCTGTACTCACAATCCCCTCACTCACCTGTACTCACAGTCCCTCACCTGTACTCACAATCCCCTCACTCACCTGTACTCAAAATCCCCTCACTCACCTGTACTCACAATCCCCTCACCTGTACTCACAATCTCCTCACTCACTTGTACACACAATCCCCTCACTCAATTGTACTCACAATCTTCTCACCTGTACTCACAATCCCATTCACTCACCTGTGCTCACAATCCCCTCACTCACCTGTACTCACAATCCCCTCGCGTGTACTCACAATCCCCTCACTCACCTGTACTCACAATCCCCTCGCCTGTACTCACAATTCCCTCAATCACATGTACTCACAATCCCACTCACTCACGTGTACTCACAATCCCCTCACTCCCCTGTACTCACAATCTCCTCGCCTGTACTCACAATCCCCTCTTTCACCTGTACTCACAATCCCCTCACTCACCTGTACTCACAATCCCCTCACTCACCTGTACTCACAATCCCCTCACTCATCTGTACTCACAATCCCCTCACTCACCTATACTTACAATCCCCTCACTTACCTGTACTCACAATCTCCTCACTCACTTGTACACACAATCCCCTCACTCAATTGTACTCACAATCCCCTCACCTGTACTCACAATCCCCTCACTCACATGTACTCACAATCCCCTCGCCTGTACTCACAATCCCCTCACTCACCTGTACTCACAATCCCCTCGCCTGTACTCACAATTCCCTCAATCACATGTACTCACAATCCCACTCACTCACGTGTACTCACAATCCCCTCACTCCCCTGTACTCACAATCTCCTCGCCTGTACTCACAATCCCCTCTTTCACCTGTACTCACAATCCCCTCACTCACCTGTACTCACAATCCCCTCACTCACCTGTACTCACAATCCCCTCACTCATCTGTACTCACAATCCCCTCACTCACCTATACTTACAATCCCCTCACTTACCTGTACTCACAATCTCCTCACTCACTTGTACACACAATCCCCTCACTCAATTGTACTCACAATCCCCTCACCTGTACTCACAATCCCCTCACTCACATGTACTCACAATCCCCTCGCCTGTACTCACAATCCCCTCACTCACCTGTACTCACAATCCCCTCGCCTGTACTCAAAATTCCCTCAATCACATGTACTCACAATCCCACTCACTCACGTGTACTCACAATCCCCTCACTCCCCTGTACTCACAATCTCCTCGCCTGTACTCACAATCCCCTCTTTCACCTGTACTCACAATCCCCTCACTCACCTGTACTCACAATCGCCTCACTCACCTGTACTCACAATCCCCTCACTCATCTGTACTCACAATCCCCTCACTCACCTATACTTACAATCCCCTCACTTACCTGTACTCACAATCTCCTCACTCACTTGTACACACAATCCCCTCACTCAATTGTACTCACAATCGCCTCACTCACCTGTACTCACAATCCCCTCACTCACCTGTACTCACAATCCTCTCACTCACCTGTACTCACAATCCCCTCACCTGTACTCACAATCCCTCACCTGTACTTCCAATCCACTCACTGACCTGTACTCACAATCCCCTCACTCACCTGTATTCACATTCCCCTCACTCACCTGTACTCACAATCCCCTCACCTGTACTCACAATCCCCTCACTCACCTGTATTCACAATCCCCTCACTCACCTGTACTCACAATCCCCCCCCCCCACTCACCTGTACTTACAATCCCCTCACTCACCTGTACTCACAATCCCCCTCACTCGCCTGTACTCACAATCCCCTCACTCACCTGTACTCACAATCCCTCCCACTCACCTGTACTCACAATCACCTCACTCACCTGTACTCACAATCCCCTCACTCACCTGTACTCACAATCCCCTCACTCACCTGTACTCACAATCCCACTCACTCACCCTACTCACAATCCCCCCTGTACTCACAATCCCCTCACTCACCTGTATTCACAATCCCCTCACTCACCTGCACTCACAATCCCCCCTGTACTCACAATCCCCTCACTCACCTGTACTCACAATCCCCTCACTCACCTGTACTCACAATCCCCTCACTCACTTGTACTCTCAATCTCCCCCACTCACCTGTACTCACAATCCCCTCACTCACCTGTACTCACAATCCGCTCACTCACCTGTACTGACAATCCCCTCACCTGTACTCACAATCCCCCTCACTGACATGTACTCACAATCCCCTCACTCACCTGTACTCACAGTCCCTCACCTGTACTCACAATCCCCTCACTCACCTGTACTCAAAATCCCCTCACTCACCTGTACTCACAATCCCCTCACCTGTACTCACAATCTCCTCACTCACTTGTACACACAATCCCCTCACTCAATTGTACTCACAATCTTCTCACCTGTACTCACAATCCCATTCACTCACCTGTGCTCACAATCCCCTCACTCACCTGTACTCACAATCCCCTCGCGTGTACTCACAATCCCCTCACTCACCTGTACTCACAATCCCCTCGCCTGTACTCACAATTCCCTCAATCACATGTACTCACAATCCCACTCACTCACGTGTACTCACAATCCCCTCACTCCCCTGTACTCACAATCTCCTCGCCTGTACTCACAATCCCCTCTTTCACCTGTACTCACAATCCCCTCACTCACCTGTACTCACAATCCCCTCACTCACCTGTACTCACAATCCCCTCACTCATCTGTACTCACAATCCCCTCACTCACCTATACTTACAATCCCCTCACTTACCTGTACTCACAATCTCCTCACTCACTTGTACACACAATCCCCTCACTCAATTGTACTCACAATCCCCTCACCTGTACTCACAATCCCCTCACTCACATGTACTCACAATCCCCTCGCCTGTACTCACAATCTCCTCACTCACCTGTACTCACAATCCCCTCGCCTGTACTCACAATTCCCTCAATCACATGTACTCACAATCCCACTCACTCACGTGTACTCACAATCCCCTCACTCCCCTGTACTCACAATCTCCTCGCCTGTACTCACAATCCCCTCTTTCACCTGTACTCACAATCCCCTCACTCACCTGTACTCACAATCCCCTCACTCACCTGTACTCACAATCCCCTCACTCATCTGTACTCACAATCCCCTCACTCACCTATACTTACAATCCCCTCACTTACCTGTACTCACAATCTCCTCACTCACTTGTACACACAATCCCCTCACTCAATTGTACTCACAATCCCCTCACCTGTACTCACAATCCCCTCACTCACATGTACTCACAATCCCCTCGCCTGTACTCACAATCCCCTCACTCACCTGTACTCACAATCCCCTCGCCTGTACTCAAAATTCCCTCAATCACATGTACTCACAATCCCACTCACTCACGTGTACTCACAATCCCCTCACTCCCCTGTACTCACAATCTCCTCGCCTGTACTCACAATCCCCTCTTTCACCTGTACTCACAATCCCCTCACTCACCTGTACTCACAATCGCCTCACTCACCTGTACTCACAATCCCCTCACTCATCTGTACTCACAATCCCCTCACTCACCTATACTTACAATCCCCTCACTTACCTGTACTCACAATCTCCTCACTCACTTGTACACACAATCCCCTCACTCAATTGTACTCACAATCGCCTCACTCACCTGTACTCACAATCCCCTCACTCACCTGTACTCACAATCCTCTCACTCACCTGTACTCACAATCCCCTCACCTGTACTCACAATCCCTCACCTGTACTTCCAATCCACTCACTGACCTGTACTCACAATCCCCTCACTCACCTGTATTCACATTCCCCTCACTCACCTGTACTCACAATCCCCTCACCTGTACTCACAATCCCCTCACTCACCTGTATTCACAATCCCCTCACTCACCTGTACTCACAATCCCCCCCCCCCCCCCACTCACCTGTACTTACAATCCCCTCACTCACCTGTACTCACAATCCCCCTCACTCACCTGTACTCACAATCCCCTCACTCACCTGTACTCACAATCCCTCACCTGTACTTACAATCCACTCACTGACCTGTACTCACAATCCCCTCACTCACCTGTACTCACAATCCCCTCAATCACCTGTACTCACAATCCCACTCACTCACCTGTGCTCACAATCCCCTCAATCACCTGTACTCACAATCCTGTCACTAACCTGTACTCACAATCCCCTCGCCTGTACTCACAATCCCCTCACTCACCTGTACTCACAATCCCCTCGCCTGTACTCACAATCCCCTCACTCACCTGTACTCACAATCCCCTCACTCACCTGTACTCACAATCCCACTCACTCACCCTACTCACAATCCCCTCGCCTGTACTCACAATCCCCTCACTCACCTGTACTCACAATCCCCTCACTCACTTGTACTCACAATCTCCCCCACTCACCTGTACTCACAATCCCCTCACTCACCTGTACTCACAATCCGCTCACTCACCTGTACTGACAATCCCTTCACCTGTACTCACAATCCCCCTCACTCACCTGTACTCACAATCCCCTCACTCACCTCTACTCACAATCCCCTCACTCACCTGTACTCACAGTCCCTCACCTGTACTCACAATCCCCCTCACTCACCTGTACTCACAATCCCCTCACTCACCTGTACTCAAAATCCCCTCACTCACCTGTACTCAAAATCCCCTCACTCACCTGTACTCACAATCCCCTCACCTGTACTCACAATCCCCTCACTCATCTGTACTCACAATCCCCTCACTCACCTATACTTACAATCCCCTCAATTACCTGTACTCACAATCCCCTCACTCAATTGTACTCACAATCCCCTCACCTGTACTCACAATCCCATTCACTCACCTGTGCTCACAATCCCCTCACTCATCTGTACTCACAATCCCCTCGCCTGTACTCACAATCCCCTCACTCACCTGTACTCACAATCCCCTCGCCTGTACTCACAATTCCCTCAATCACATGTACTCACAATCCCACTCACTCACGTGTACTCACAATCCCCTCACTCCCCTGTACTCACAATCTCCTCGCCTGTACTCACAATCCCCTCTTTCACCTGTACTCACAATCCCCTCACTCACCTGTACTCACAATCGCCTCACTCACCTGTACTCACAATCCCCTCACTCACCTGTACTCACAATCCTCTCACTCACCTGTACTCACAATCCCCTCACCTGTACTCACAATCCCTCACCTGTACTTACAATCCACTCACTGACCTGTACTCACAATCCCCTCACTTACCTGTATTCACAATCCCCTCACTCACCTGTACTCACAATCCCCTCACCTGTACTCACAATCCCCTCACTCACCTGTATTCACAATCCCCTCACTCACCTGTACTCACAATCCCCCCCCCCCCCCACTCACCTGTACTTACAATCCCCTCACTCACCTGTACTCACAATCCCCCTCACTCACCTGTACTCACAATCCCCTCACTGACCTGTACTCACAATCCCCTCACTCACCTGTACTCACAATCCCCTCACCTCTACTCAGAAACCCTCACTCACCTGTACTCACAATCCCCCCACTCACCTGTACTCACAATCCCCTCACTTACCGGTACTCACAATCCCCTCAATCACCTGTACTCACAATCCCCTTTACCTGTACTCACAATCCCATTCACTCACCTGTACTCACAATCCCCTCACTCACCTGTACTCACAATCCCCTCACTCACCTGTACTCACAATCCCCACTCCTGTACTCACAATCCCCTCACTCACCTGTACTCACAATCCCCTCGCCTGTACTCTCAAGCCCCTCAATCACCTATACTCACAATCCCACTCACTCACCTGTACTCACAATCGCACTCACTCACCTGTACTCACAATCCCCTCACTCACCTGTACTCACAATCCCCTCACTCACCTGTACTGACAATCCCCTCACCTGTACTCACAATCCCCCTCACTCACCTGTACTCACAATCCCCTCACTCACCTGTACTCACAATCCCCCCCACTCACCTGTACTCACAATCCCCTCACTCACCTGTACTGACAATCCCCTCACCTGTACTCGCAATCCCCTCACTCACGTGTACTCACAATCCCCTCACTCACCTGAACTCACAATCCCTCACTCGCCTTTATAAATGTTATTCGTAACTGTCCGTCCGTGTGAAATGAGGTGGGCGAGTGCAGCAGCCAATTAAACGTGGAACGTTGGACCAACGTTGGGCCAACGTTGGTCCAACGTTGTTCCAACCACATGCTCATGTTGTGCCAACGTTGTGCCAACGTGAGCATGTTCACCGGGAGGTTGGAAGAGTGCGCATGTCAAGGCAGAACGTGGCCATTCGGCAGGGTCACGTGGCTGGAGGAGGCGGCGATGGCCCGCGGTCGAGACTGGCTATGGAGTGGCAGCCAAAGCGGTGGGGGGGGGGGAAGTCGATCGAGAGGATCGCCTGCTGCGGAGATGGAGCGATGAAATCCATTTTGATATCGCTCGCCACTGCTGTGGCCGGTGCTCGCTAACAGACAGCACTTGCCCCAACAGTCTGTGCAAGGCTACACGGGGGGTCTTTGTCTTTATCTTTGTGTTAAAAGCAATGCCTGTTCTTGACAGCTACCTTTATTAGACACAGCACTTGCCCCAACAGTCTGTGCAAGGCTACACGGGGGATCTTTGTCTTTATCTTTGTGTTAAAAGCAATGCCTGTTCGTGACAGCAACCTCTTTTTACTGGGCACTTGCCCCAACAGTGTTCGTGGTAACAGGGGGATTATTTTGCCTTTGTGTGCATGTTTGTGTGTAGGTGTGTGCGTGTTTGTGTGCGTGTGTGTACACAGAGGCGCACCCAGCGACGGATGTGAGGAGGAGTGGCGCTCTCGCTCTTCCTTGTACTCTCGTGCGTGCGTGGTCCTCTGTGCGTGTGTGTGTGCGTGTGTAGTCGTCTGTGTGTGTGTGCGTGTGTCTGTAGTCGTCTGTGTGTGTGTAGTCGTCTGTGTGTGTGTGTGCATGTGGCACAAGGGTCTGCCCCGTGACCTCCTGCCAGCGGGCGTTCGACACTTCACGTGGCCTCAAGGTGCACATGGCCTGGCACAAGCGTCGTGGTGACGTCACCCCCACTTAGTGGCGAATGGCGGTTGTTGTTGTAGTCCTCTGTGTGTGTGCGTAGTCGTATGTGTGTGTGTGTGTGCGTGTAATCGTCTGGCAAAACAACCCCCTACCTCCTCGCGGTGCCGGACGGGAAACTCTGTCGTGGACAGTGCTGTGGGGAGAGGGTCAATTCCGATTGGCCCTCTCCCCTCATGGCGTCTGTGACCACCACAGTGGCTAAACGGGGGCTCTGGACGGGTGCGAGGGGCTGGTAACCCCTCCACCTTCAATTAATTACCACGAAACCACGACGAAAATATCTAACTAATAAGCTTGTGCCGGAGGCCCCGGGGGGACAGGCGTCTATGACGTCTCCTGGCCAAACCCCAATTGGCGGAGCCAGGAGATTGAATCTCTACCCTCGGGGCTCCTCCAGAAACAACGAAAAGCCACATCGTGTGGCCGCGTGGAAGGTTCGAACGCTCACTGCGGAGGAAAGGCTGCCACTCCTCTGTCGGGAGCTGGACCGGTACCGCCTGGATCTCTGTGGCATTCAGGAGGTCCTGTGGACCAGTTCTGGTTCCTGCCACCATGAGGGGTGGACAGTCCTCTACTCGGGCAGCAGCCTGCCAAACAACAGGGTGTGGCTCTTCTTTTGAACAAAAGAGTGAAGGGTGCGTGGGAGCATGGCGGTGAGGTGTGGGAAGCTGTAAGCCCAAGGCTACTTTGAGCTCGCCTTCCCATCAACCGGAGGCGAGGAGTGGTGGTCGTGGTTACTTATGCCCCCACCGAAGACGAATATCCGTGGAGGGATGCAGGCAAAGCCGATGAGTCAGATGCCTTCTATGACCTCCTGTCACAGGTGCTGGCTAAAGTGGAACCTCAGGATAGAGTCATCTTGTTGGGTGACTTCAATGCCCGAGTTGGTCATGATGCTGGCACCTGGTCTGGAGTGATTGGAGGGCATGGGCCAGATCAGCTCAATAACGGTAGGAGGCTGCTAGATTTTTGTGCAGCCAATGGGCTTGTAATTACCAACACGCTGTTCCAGCATCGGCGCATCCACACAACATCATGGATACATGCCGAGTCCAAGCAAGAACATCTGCTAGACTACATAGTGACGGACCAGCGGATGCGAGCCCATGTCCTTGACACCGGGACCTAACGTGGAGCTGATCTGTCCTCTGACCATCGACTAGCCATCTGTAAGATGCACCTGCCATTCTTCCACTCCGGTGGTGGGTGTACACCCAGGACCCCATTCCAACCTAATGTGGCCTGGTCTCAGTTAGCCGATGAAAGTTGCAAGCGAGAATTTCATCATCGCTTGCGGCTGGGGTTGGAATCGTCCCCCACTCCTCCTGATGTCGAGGGTAAATGGGCGAGGTTTAGGACTGTGACTCATGCAGCTGCAATGGCTGCTTTGGGTACGCGGTCCAGACCTCCCCAGAGACCCTGGCTGAAAGAGATGTTCAGGATGGTTGAGAAAAAGCGACAGGCCCACTGTCATCGGCTATAGAATCCCACGTCAGAGAATGAGGCTTACCGCAGCCTTCGCTCGGAGGTTCAGAGAGCCGTGAGGCGCTGCAAGGATGGGCGGTGGTCGCGGGTTGCTGAGGAGATGGAGTCTACCTCAGTGGCCCACGATTACAAATCTCTATTCAACTCCATCAAAAAAGTAACCTGCAGCACACCTATTACCATAATTAGGGGAAAAACGGTGATCCAATTTCCGACCCCCAGGAACAGGTTTTCAAATTTGCTGAGCATTTCTGTGAGGTCCTGGGGGAGGAGAAATCTCTCAGCCAGAAAAACATCGTGGCACAAAGTGGGGATGACCCTGCTGAGGCTGCAGTGCCTGAAATATTGGAAGAAGTCACCCCCTGTGAGTGGCTAGCTGAGGTGCCATCTGTTGAGGAAGTACTGAAGTCTGAGACCAGGAAAGGCATCGGGTAGAGATGATCTCCCAAGCGAAATGCTGAGGGAGGGTGGCGTTTATGCACAGACTGCCCTATATGACATCATAACAGTCTGGACCACTGGACGGGTTCCGCAGGATTGGAAGGATGCCCTCGTGGTCCCCCTCTTTAAGAAGAGGGACCGCACAGACTGTAACAACTACAGGGGAATCTCACTCCTCAGTGTGCCAGGAAAGGTCCTGGCAAGGATTATTCAACATCGCCTTGCCAGGCACGCTGAGGAGAGGCTTGCGGAGCCCGAATGCGGTTTCAGGAAAGGGCGGTCCTGCACAGATGCCATATTTTCTGTCCGTCTGCTACAGCAGAGGTGTAGGGAATTCCAGCAAGACCTACATCTCTGCTTTATTGACCTGGTCAAGGCCTATGATACCATCAGTAGGCCTGGGCTCTGGGTTGTTCTTCGTTCTTTTGGAGTCCCTGACCCCCTGCTCACGATCATTAAGGACCTTCATGATGGTGAGCGGGCCCGGGTAAAACTACGTGGCTGGGAGTCAGAGCCATTCCCTGTACACCTTGGGGTGCGACAGGGATGTCCTCTGGCTCCCACATTATTTAACATCTATTTTGACCATGTAGTTCGTGAAGCCTTCAATAGCTGTACCGGTAGAATCTCCATTTGGAACAGATATAATGGGAGGCTGATCGATGCCCGGGTGCAGTCAAGGGATGGCTCCCTATTGCTCAACCACGTTATGTATGCCGATGATTTGGTAATAGCTGCTCATTCAGAAGGGGAGTTGGAGACGCTGCTGCTGAGACTGGAGCGTGCCACTAAGAGATGGGGCCTTACCATCAGCCCCACCAAAACTAAACACCTGCCTGGGTATTTTGTACCATCGGACACTCCACCCCCACAACTCCCAATCGGTGATGGGGCAGTTGTGGAGAGAGTGGAGAGTTGCCCATACTTGGGGCAGTGTGCTCATGACCGGCTCCAGTTTAACAGCAGAGGTCTCACTCCGAATCAGTCAAGCGGCAATATATTTTCATCGGTTGCGTAACGCTGTGTGGAAGCTACCTGGTCTGTCGCTCCGCACTTGGCTTCAGGTCTTCTCGGCCACGGTCATTTCCTCCCTTTTCTACGCTTGCGAAACGTGGATCCCCTTAATGGAACATCTTCGCCGGTTAGAAACATTTAGGCTAGCCTGCCTACGATCCATCCTGGGTTTAACCAGGCTGGATTGTGTGAGGAGCTCATAAATCCTTGAAAGATCTGGGCAAGGTCCCATCGGTGAGCTCCTCCGGCAGGCAAGGCTGCATTGGCTGGGTCATGTAGCCCGCATGCCCAGCCACCGCATGCCGAAACAGCTTTTGTTCGGCCGGATCGAGGGGGCTAAACGGGCGCGGCCCGGGCTAGAGAAGAGATGGAGTGATGTGGTACAGGAGGACGTGGAGCTGACTGGACTTACCGATGACTGGTACCAGCGGTGTCAAGATCGGCCTCTGTGGAGGAGGCTCGTGAATGATGCTACTGGATAGTTGGAGGCAGTGGCCCTCCAACAACAACGGAGGGCAGAGGAGCGACGCTCACAACGAGCGGAGCGCCGGGTGGATAAAGCACAGCAAGTTGGCACAGTAGGGGGCACAGGTGGTGCATCAGCCGGTCATCTCAGTCAGTCGACCCGTGGCACTTGGATCTGCCCCGTGACCTCCTGCCAGCGGGCGTTCGACACTTCACGTTGTCTCAAGGTGCACATGGCCTGGCACAAGCGTCGTGGTGACGTCACCACCACTTAGTCGCGAATGGCGGTTGTTGTTGTGTGTGTGTAGTCGTCTGTGTGTATAGTCGTCTGTGTGTAGTCGTCTGTGTGTGTGTGATCGTCTGCGTGTGTGTGCGTGTGTGTAGTCGTCTGTGTGTGCGCGTGTGTAGTCGTCTGTGTGTGTGTGCACTTAGTGACTCGCCTGTGAGGGGTTTAGAGAGAGGGCCCAGATTCTTGTGGACCCCCCCCGGCGCTACGGGATTGGAGGGGAGCAAGGGAGTGTGGGGAGCGAGGGAGGAGGCGAGGGAGGAGGCGAGGGAGACACGGGGGGGGTGAGACTTGGAGTTGAAGACCACTCCTGACCCCCATCTCACTCCTGACCCCTGACCCTGATCTCACTCCTGACCCCGATCTCACTCCTGTCTCCTGACCCCGATCTCATTCCTGACCCCGATCTCACTCTTGATCCCTGACCTCGATCTTACTCCTGACCCCTGACCTCGATCTCACTCCTGACCCCTGACCCCGATCTCACTCCTGACCGCGGCCTCGCTCATGACCCTCACCCGGACCCCTGCGGGGGCCGCGAGACGTCGCGGTTCTGGGGTCCAGCTGCTGGGGTATGTGGGGTGTAGGGGATGAGTTATGGAGCAGCGGTAGGGGTTGGATTAACGTGAAGTTTGAGGTTTCGGCTGTTGAGGTCGGTGTGCAGACAGGGGCCCCGCTAGGGGGTCTCTGGCAGGGGCTCGGTATTGGCATCTGGAAGTTGCCCTCTCCACCCCTCCACCCCCCACCCATCCACCCACCCACGCCTCCACCCCTCCCACCCCTCCACCCCCCCACGCCTCTACCCCCCCCACGCCTCCACCCCCCACTCCTCCACCCCCCCACCCGCCCCCCTCCCGTGTCCCTCGAAACCGCAGCGCAGCTTCCACTCACTCACTCACTCACCCCCTACCATAACCCCCTTCCATCCACTGCCCTTCCTATCCCTTCTCGGCCGCCTCCCCCTCTCGACCCCTTCCCCTCTCTCCGCGCGCGGCCCCTGGCCCCGCAGACGCCTCCCGGCGCGCACGCAGCAGACACGGAGAGCGCGGAGCCGAGTTCAACACACGCACCAGGGTCCACCTCTTGGATTGTAGTCCACCTCTTGGATTGCAGTCCACCTCTTGGATTCTAGTCAACCTGTTGGATTGTAGTCCACCTCTTGGATTCTAGTCAACCTCTTGGATTTTAGTCAACCTGTTGTATTGTAGTCAACCTGTTGGATTGAAGTCCACCTCTTGGATTCTAGTCAACCTGTTGGATTGTAGTCCACCTGTTGGATTGTAGTCCACCTCTTGGATTCTAGTCAACCTGTTGGATTGCAGTCCACCTGTTGGATTGTAGTCCACCTGTTGGAAGACTCGAGTGTCCCACCCCTTGGATTCTACTCCGACCCCTCAGAAGACTCCGGGAGTCCATCCTCGTCACCCCCCCACTCACCCACACCCCCCCCCCACCGACCCCACGCCGCCGCCATGAGCGACGCAGGCGTCGTGGTGGTGCAGGGTGGACGAGTGGTGAACGCGGAGTACTCGGAGCAGGCGGACGTGCTCATCGAGGGCGGCGTCGTGCGCGCGGTGGGGCCGGCGCTGCCCGTGCCGGCCGGCGCGCGCCTCGTGTCCGCGCACGGCCGCCTCGTGCTGCCCGGCGGCGTCGACCCGCACACGCACATGGAGCTGCCCTTCATGGGGACCCGCGCCGTGGACGACTTCTACCAGGGTACCAGGGTGAGCCCTGGGGAGGTGGGGGTGGGGGAGCTGCCAGGGGCTCAAGGGAGGATCGTGGTGGCGAGGGGGGGGGGGGGAGGTCGGGGAGCAAGGGGATCGGAGGGGGTCAGATAACAGGGGCTCAGAGAACAGGGAGATGAGAGAACAGGGAAATCAGAGAACAGGGGGATCAGAGAACAGGGAAATCAGAGAACAGGGAGATTAGAGAACAGGGAGGTCAGTGAACAGGGAAATCAGAGAACAGGGAAATCAGAGAACAGGGAGATTAGAGAACAGGGAGGTCAGTGAACAGGGAAATCAGAGAACAGGGAAATCAGAGAACAGGGGGATCAGAGAACAGGGAAATCAGAGAACAGGGGGATCAGAGAACAGGGAAATCAGAGAACAGGGAGATTATAGAACAGGGAGGTCAGTGAACAGGGAAATCAGAGAACAGGGAAATCAGAGAACAGGGGGATCAGAGAACAGGGAAATCAGAGAACAGGGAGATTAGATAACAGGGAGGTCAGTGAACAGGGGGATCAGAAAACAGGGGGATCAGAAAACAGGGGGATCCGTGACGTCATCGAAGCGTGCCCCCCCCCCCCCTCTATACTCAACGGAGATTATGAGAATCAGAGAACAAGAATATAAATTATAAAATAAAGCAATGAAGTTGGTGCTCAGCGATTTGTTTCCCCCCCCCCCCCGAGTCGGCGTAAACGATTGTAGCCGTGACTGACAGCGTAGTGTGGTGGCGGTGGAGAGACGCAGGCAGGCCAGGGCTCACGGCGAGTGAAGAACAGCAGCCGAACAACTATTCTCGCTGGGGAGATGGAATACGAACGGTGCAATCACAAAGATGTACTGCGCGCTGATCATCGTCACATTGCGACGTTGGATCGCGTGTCGTGGATAAACGATCAGCCAGGGGGCACGGGCAGGAGGCGCGGCGAGTGGGCAGCGATCACGGGGTTCCCCCACTCCCCCCTTGCCCCCCCCCCCCACGACCCCCCCTGACCCCCCTGACCCCCCCACTCCCCCTACATTGACCCCCCCCACTCCCCCCACCCTGACTCCCACCCCCACTCCCCCCCCTGACTCCCCCACTCTGCCCCTGACTCCCCCTACGATTAGTAGTTTGAAGGCGTTAGGGGGGGGGGGGGTCCACACGTGGTCACCCCGCACCCCCCACCCCACTTCCGATGGACAGCCCTGCCCGGGCCCCTGATCGCCAGCCCCACTCCCATCCCCACGGTCCTGCAGATGGAATCCACTACCCCTCCCCCACCTCCTCCTCCTCCTCCAAAGACAAAGATCCCCCGTATAGCCTCAACAGTCTGCTGGGGCAAGTTCTGTTAGCGAGTAGCACCTATGAATGCCGAAACGGCGCACACGAGCGGGTGGGTCGCCAACAACACGCCCGGTCGCATTTGTTTTCCCACCGCTGATGCTTACACATGCTTACACGTTGCACCATGTACATATTTAAGGCTGAGTCGACCTCGGGGGGGCCCAGAACAGGTTCAGATAATTTATCGTCACATGGTGTTGGTGGTGGGCGTGAGCGAGAATCGAACTCGGGACGCCGGGTTCGTAGCGCAGCGCGCTAACCACTGCGCCACCGCTCCTCAGCCCCTCACCCACTCACACCCCACCCCCAACCCTATCCGGACACGCGAGCTCCGCGGCTAATTTTGGGTCAGGATTATTTAATTAATTAAATCCTCGTGCTGGGGCTCCCTTACAGACGGTGTTTGCCACTCCTAACGCATGAACACACTCCTTACACGTGAACACACCCTTTAAGCATGAATACACTCCCTACGCATGAACACACTCCCTACGCGTGAACACACTCCTTACACATGAACACACTCCTCGCGCATGAACACACTTCTTATGCATGAACACATTCCTTACACCCGAACGCACTCCTTACACATGAACACTTACCGCATGACCACCCGACTTAAACATGCACAAACTCCGTACACGTGAACACACCCTTTAATCATGAACACGTTCCCTACGCATGAACACACTCCATTAGCATAAAACACACTCCTTACACATGAACACACTCCTTGAGCATGAACACGTCCTTACACATGAACACATTTCGTACGCATGAACACACTTCTTATGCATAAACACATTCCTTACACCCAAACACACTCCTTACACATGAACACTCTTACCGCATGACCACCCGACTTAAACATGCACAAACTCCGTACACATGAACACACTCCTTACGCGTGCACATACGTAACACACACCTCTCGCACGTAACACACACACACTTAACACACACCACCACATGACACGTGAACACGCGTCCAGCACACGTGCACCTCGCGCGCCCGCTCAACGTCTGGCCCGCCCGCTGCGAGGCAAGAAGACGCCTCTACCCTGTGTGTGTCGATCTCTGGTGCGCACGTTCCGCCTCCTGTTGCCTCTGAGCGGCTGAGTTCTTTTGCAAAACGTTGTAGGGAAGGGGGGGGGGCTTGGGAATAATAACCCTGCCAGCAGGGCCGTCCATATAAGGGGGAGGCGGTGCGGAGGACCGGGCCAACTCACACCGTGCGGACTCTCCGACGCCTTCAAACTAAACCGGCAGTGTTACATCTAACAGCGTGACGTCGAAGCGCGTGGCACCCCCAAAGTGCGGGGCCCGGGGCGGTCGCCCCGATTCGCCGCGTACCCTAGGCACGGCTCTGCCGCGCTACTCATGAGCGGCATTCCACCCGTCACCCACGCACCCCCCCCCCCCAGACCTTACCACGAGATGGCAGACATCACCTGACCAAGGATGACGGGAGCCTTTGCACAATTGCATATTATAAGAGCGGCGAGCTGTTATTAGGTGGGGGTGGTTTTTTGTGTGCATAAAGACAAATGAGACGTTATTAAAGAATGAAGATGCGCTATTGTGACGCATAAATTAATTGTAGCGTCCTTTGTCTATTCTGTGCTTACGCTGCTGCGTTGGCAACAGTACACAGACAACAACCACCAGCACCGCTCTGTGGGTTTGTGGCCTTAAAAGTACATTTAGACAACTACTCGATAACGCTTTGGCCAATGCTCTCTTCCTCACAACACATAGAGAGAGTGAATACTCTATTTGGCCCCTGCTCGAAACGTTGCCTATTGCACACGTTTTTTTCTTTAAGGCCACACGCAAAGTGTTATTTGATGAACACGTTGAGTTTTTATTTTTGCTGACTCGGTGCTGCCCCGGGGGTGGTGGCGGGGGGTTGTTGGCAGGCTGCCCTGGCTGGAGGCACCACGATGATCGTGGACTTCGTCCTGGGGGCTCGGGGCATCTCTCTGCTTGACGCGTTCCGCACGTGGCGAGGCTGGGCCGACCCCAACGTGTGCTGCGACTACTCGCTGCACGTGGGCGTCACGTGGTGGAGCGAGCAGGTGAGGAGGATGGCCAGGTGCACATGTGGGTGAGGGTGTGCACGTGTGGGTGAGGGTGTGCACGTGTGGGTGAGGGTGTGCACGTGTGGGTGAGAGTGTGCACGTGTGGGTGAGAGTGTGCACGTGTGGGTGAGGGTGTGCACGTGTGGGTGAGAGTGTGCACGTGTGGGTGAGGGTGTGCGCGTGTGGGTGAGGGTGTGCACGTGTGAGTGAGGGTGTGCGCGTGGGGGTGAAGGTGTGCACGTGTGAGGGTGTGCGCGTGGGGGTGAGGGTGTGCGCGTGTGTGCACGTGTGGGTGAGGGTGTGCACGTGTGGGTGTGTGCACGTGTGGGTGAGGGTGTGCACGTGTGGGTGAGGGTGTGCACGTGTGAGTGAGGGTGTGCGCGTGTGGGTGTGCGCGTGTGGGTGAGGGTGTGCGCGTGGGGGTGAGGGTGTGCGCGTGTGGGTGAGGGTGTGCGCGTGTGGGTGTGTGCGCGTGTGGGTGAGAGTGTGCACGTGTGGGTGAGGGTATGCGCGTGTGGGTGAGAGTGTGCGCGTGGGGGTGAGAGTATGCACGTGTGGGTGAGGGTGTGCGCGTTTGGGTGAGGGTGTGCACGTGTGGGTGAGAGTGTGCACGTGTGGGTGAGGGTGTGCGCGTGTGGGTGAGGGTGTGCACGTGTGGGTGAGGGTGTGCACGTGTGGGTGAGAGTGTGCACGTGTGGGTGAGGGCGTGCACGTGTGGGTGAGGGTGTGCGCGTGTGGGTGAGGGTGTGCGCGTGTGGGTGAGTGTGTGCGCGTGTGGGTGAGAGCGTGCGCGGGTGGTGACGCGGCGCGTAGGTAAGCGAGGAGATGGGGGTCCTGGTGCGTAGCGAGGGGGTCAACTCCTTCAAGGCGTTCATGGCCTACAAGGAGGCGTTCATGCTGCGCGACCCCGAACTCTTCTCCGTGTTCCGCCGCTGCAAGGAGCTCGGCGCCATTGCGCAAGTTCACGCCGAGAACGGAGACCTCATCGCCGAGGTGACGAGGCGAGCACCGCCGTGGTGGCTGGTGATGATGATCGTAACGATGGTGACGAAGATCATGACGATGGTGACGATATTGTTCGTGATGATGGTGCCGACGATGACGATGATCAATTCCGTGATGATGACGATGATTTGAATGATGAAGGCGATGATGATTTTGACAGCGATGATTTTACAGAAGATGAAGAAGCAGACGATAATGAGTAACGGCGAGATTAAGATAATGACACGTTCATATCAAAACCACGTGTTCATAACAAATGACGATGGTGATGATTTAAAACAACACCGAAGTATATTTGCTAAGGGGTGGACAACCTTCTCCATCCCGAGTTCCAAAACCGAACTTTGTGAAACCCTTTGACAGGGGGCGCGCCACACGGAGACACACCCCAGCGTTATCCAATAGCGCCGCAAAAAAACACAACACAACAACACCACAACAACACAACAATAACACAACACCACAACAACAACACAACAACAACACCACAACACCACAACAACACAACACCAAAAAACAACAACAAAACAACAACACAACACGCGCCAGCGGCCGAGGATGTGGAGTCGCTTGTCGTGGCACAGGCGGCTGTGGGCGCTACATTCAGGGCCCGTGCATAGCGGCACGGGTTGGGAGAGCCACGGGCTGACTCACACCCCGTGGCCCTCGACGCCTTTAAACGAATTAGGACATTTTTATTCTGCGGGTCTTTCGGTAAAGCCACGTAGATGGGAAAAATATACGAAATATCACGACGTTTCGATCGCAACACAAGCAAATCGTCTTCACCTGTCGTGATGTTTTTAGTATTTTTCTATCTACGTGGCTCTACCGAAAGACCTATAGAATACGTATTCCTGCGTTCACGAAAGCTTTAAGTCAAGATCAAATTAGGAAATATTTAACACTTTTTTATGGTCCATTGAGCTGTGCAGCTCGTTTTCAGAAGCGACTTTCACAAAGAATAATAATGGTAATAATAAAAATAATAATGATAATAATAAAAATAATAATGATCATAATGATAATAATGATAATAATAATGATAGTAATGATCATAAAAATAATAATGATAATATTAATGATGATAATAATAATGATAATAATGATAAACTGAACGAAATGGCTGATCACGTGGAAATATAGCAGCAGGCAAAAAAAATACTCTAAACGCGTGACGATGATTCTATGTGGGGGAAACAGCGGAGGACCCCGACACAATATCCACGCGACCGCGGGGACAATGAGCGACCTCCCCACGAGGAGCTTCTACAGAAAGACTTTGGTTTCTGGGGTGGAGAGAGCACATGGAGGGGAGTAGAGTGAGATGGGAGGGGAGAGGTAGGAGAGTGCGTGGAGGGGAGTAGAGTGAGATGAGAGGGGAGAGGTAGGAGAGTGCGTGGAGGGGAGTAGAGTGAGATGAGAGGGGAGAGGTAGGAGAGTGCGTGGAGGGGAGTAGAGTGAGATGAGAGGGGAGAGGTAGGAGAGTGCGTGGAGGGGAGTAGAGTGAGATGAGAGGGGAGAGGTAGGACAGCGCATGGAGGGGAGTAGAGTGAGATGAGAGGGGAGCAGAATGAGTAGAATGACTCACATGGCGCTCGATACTGATGATGCTGTTGTTGGTAAAGTTGCTGCTGATGATGGTTCTGCTGCTGATTCGCATGGTTGGCTACTTACGGTACAAAAGAACGTACATATGTATGACACGCTGCTACCGTCACTCCGACACTGCTGCTGTTGACAACGTTGCTGCTGGCGATGCTGATGACGATGTTGCTGATGATGGCTGCTGCTGATGATGGCTGCTGCTCCTGCTCGGGCAGGGCGAAAAGGAGATGTTGGAGCGCGGCATCACGGGGCCCGAAGGCCACGAGCTGTGCCGGCCCGAGGTGGTGGAGGCCGAGGCCACGAACCGGGCCATCACGATCGCGGGGCGCGCGCGCTGCCCGCTCTACGTGGTGCACGTGATGAGCAAGGCGGCCGCCGGCGTCATCGCGCGCGCGCGCAGGGCAGGTGAATGGGCAGCCGCGGAGGGGGGGGGGCTGGGTGCATCGACAAAATACTAATAATAACAATAACAACAAAAGCCACCTCCTCCGTATCGTAGGGCAAAGGGGAGGAAAATAAATAGAAGTGGATGCGGAGAAGCTGGAGTATGAGAGAGATGAAACGCGTGTGTCGAGGTGGGGTAGAGGGTCGGCAGCACCGATGGCCGGGGGGTAGGGAATTACAGACGGTGGGGACAGCACAGGAGAAAGAGCGACCTCCCGCTGAGCGAAGGTTCACTGGGTGCTTCCACAGGAAGCGTTGGCGTGCTGGAGCGGAGAGAGTGCGTGGAGGGGAGTGGAGTGAGATGAGAGGGGAGTGGAGTGAGATGAGAGGGGAGAGGTAGGTGATTGTGTGGAGGGGAGTAGAGTGAGATGAGAGGGGAGAGGTAGGTGATTGTGTGGAGGGGAGTAGAGTGAGATGAGAGGGGGAGCAACAGACGAGGAAGACAAATGGAAGGTGATGTAGACAAGCTACAGTATAAGAGAGAGAGAGAGAACAAGCGCGTGTCGAACACAGCTGGCCAGGGCGCTGCGCTGTCGGGAAGCAGCGCAGCAGAAGGAGGCACGGCCACCACTCGTGGCCGTGCCTCCTTCTATACACGGGGCACGGGGGGGTCAAATCTGTCCAGATAACTTTTGAGAGCCCTCGTAGGGCGGAGTGAGCAGAGTCTTCACCTCCGCTCTGCGCATCGTCGGGAATCGGCCGTTCGAAAAGAGGCCGGGGAAGCGGGACTAAAAACTCTCGGCGAGATTGTTGGCTGGCGAGCGAGGCGTGACCGGTGTGACGTGCCAGGCCAGGTGGTGTTCGGGGAGCCAATCGCTGCCGGCCTGGGCACGGACGGCACCCACTACTGGCACCGCGACTGGCGCCACGCGGCCGCCTACGTCATGGGGCCCCCGCTGCGGCCGGACCCCACCACGCCAGGATACCTCATGGACCTCCTCGCCAAGTGAGCAGCAGCATCACCACTAGCATCATCACTCTCATCATCACTAGCATCATCACTCGCATCATCACTAGCATCATCACTCGCATCATCACTAGCATCATCACTAGCATCACCACTAGCATCATCACTAGCATCATCACCAGCATCATCACCAGCAACACCACTAGCATCATCACTAGCATCATCACTAGCATCACCACTAGCATCATCACTCGCATCATCACTAGCATCACCACTAGCATCACCTCTAGCATCATCACTCGCATCATCACTAGCATCACCACTAGCATCATCACTAGCATCAGCACTAGCATCACCACTAGCATCATCACTCGCATCATCACTAGCATCACCACTAGCATCACCACTCGCATCATCACTAGCATCATCATCAGCATCATCACTAGCATCATCACTAGCATCGCCACTAGCAACACTAGCATCACCACTAGCATCATCACTAGCAACACTAGCATCATCACTAGCATCATCACTAGCAACACTAGCATCACCACTAGCATCATCACTAGCATCATCACTAGCATCACCACTAGCATCATCACTAGCATCACCACTAGCATCATCACTAGCATCACCACCAACATCATCACTAGCATCACCACTAGCATCATCACTAGCATCATCACTAGCATCACCACTAGCATCACCACTAGCATCATCACTAGCATCACCACTAGCATCATCACTAGCATCATCACTAACATCATCACTAGCAACATCACTAGCATCATCACTAGCATCACCACTAGCATCACCACTAGCATCATCACTAGCATCACTAGCATCACCACCAACATCATCACCAGCATCACCACTAGCATCACCACTAGCATCACCACTAGCAACATCACTAGCATCATCACTAGTATCATCACTAGCATCACCACTAGCATCACCACTAGCATCACCACATCACTAGCATCATCACTAGCATCACTAGCATCATCACTAGCATCATCACTTGCATCATCACTCCCAACACCACTAGCATCATCACTAGCAACACCACTAGCATCATCACTAGCATCAACACTAGCATCATCACTAGCATCAACACTAGCATCATCACTAGCATCACTAGCATCATCACTAGCATCACCACTAGCATCAGCACTAGCATCATCACTAGCAACACTAGCATCATCACTAGCATCACCACTAGCATCACCACTAGCATCACCACTAGCATCATCACTAGCATCACCACTAGCATCATCGCTAGCATCACCGCTAGCATCATCACTAGCATCATCACTAGCATCACTAGCATCATCACTAGCATCACTAGCATCATCACTAGCATCATCACTAGCATCATCACTTGCAACACCACTAGCATCATCACTAGCAACACCACTAGCATCATCACTAGCATCAACACTAGCATCACCACTAGCATCAGCACTAGCATCATCACTAGCAACACTAGCATCATCACTAGCATCACCACTAGCATCATCACTAGCATCATCACTAGCATCACCACGAGCAACACTACCAACACAGATACCCTCACCGCCAACACCAGCATTAGCAGGACCAAATAAAAAGATCCCCCATATAGCCTTTACCAGACAGTTGGAGCAAGTGCTGTGAGTGAGCATCTACGAAAGCCGGCACGGCACACGAGGGGGTGGGTGGCCATCTCCACGCCCGACCGCCTTTGTCTCCCTCGTGGCGATGTTAACTACACACTGCACCAGGCACCCATTTGAGGCTCAGGACCGGTTCAGATAATCGTCACTGGTTGTTGCTGTGAGCGGGAATTGAACTCGGGTAGCCGGGTTTGTAGCGTAGCGCGCTAACCACTGAACCACCGCTCTCAGTACCACAACCACCACCAACCAGCAGCGCTATCCCGATTAGCACCACCACCACCACCACACAACCATCGTCTGCCCCAGCAGCAGCAGCAGCAACACCACTACTGTCCTCTTTGGTTCTTTCGGTAAAGTCACGTAGGTAGAAAAATAATAGATCACGACGTTTCGATCGCAACACAAGCAATCGTCATCAGGTGGGACAACCACAGCAAGAACAAACTGCTGAAGTAGATGAGCGATCTGCCGTGGCACGAGGTTATATAGTGGGCCTCGGCAGTAGGGGGTAGAGAGAAGGGGGGGGGCAGAAAGTGGACCCCGCGGCAGCACGCGGGTCACTACCGTCACCACCAGCTTATTGGCCGATCTCAGTCCCATGTCTGGCCCGTATCCCTAATCATCATCACCAGCCATGATCTATTCACTGCTGGGTGAAGGCCTCCCCGCAAGCTAATGTTACCGGTCCGTCTCCCTGGTGGACATTGTCCTCGCCCGCCCCGTCATCGCCCCTCTGAGCAAAGCGTCCTCCTGCCCAAGGCCACTTTATTCACCAGTCAGTCACTGCACTCTCAACCAGACGCGCGACTGACCGTTAAACGACCGACACTCTGATTGACCGACCGATTGACTGACCGACTGATTGACTGACCGATTGACTGACCGACCGATTGACTGACTGACCGATTGACTGACTGACCGATTAACTGGCCGACCGATTGACTAACCGACTGATTGACTCACCGACCAATTCACTGACTGACCGATTGACTGACTGACCGATTGACTGACCGACCGACCGATTGACTGACTGACCGATTGACTGACTGACCGACCTGCAACCGACCAACCACCCAGTCGGGTTAACCCGGTTCCCGGGTGCGTGGTGCAGCGACGACCTCTCGACCACGGGCACGGACAACTGCACGTTCAATGCGTGCCAGAAAGCGATGGGAAAGGACGACTTCACCAAGATCCCCAACGGCGTCAACGGCGTGGAGGACCGCATGTCCGTCATCTGGGAGCGCGGCGTGGTGAGTGCCATGCGCGGGCCACGGTGGCTAGGATATGTTAACGACCTCGCCTGGTATGCAAGTAGGTCGTGGTTCGATCCCGACCCAGACACCTGCTGCTGTATATTTGGAGTATGCAGTGTCTCTCTCATCATCATCACGGTGGCTCGGAGATGTTAACTACCTCGCCTGGTATGCACGATGATGTGGGTTCGATCCCGACCCTGACAATGGCTGCTGCTGTATATTTGGAGTTTGCAGTTTCTCTCTCCCTGTGGTCGCGTGGATTTTTCTCCGGGCCCTCCTGTTTCTATCCCCTCTACGTTTAGAATCAACATCACGCGTTCATAGTGTTTAGCTCCTATACATGTACACATGATGAGCCACTTCATTGAGCTATCATTAGTGATAGCCAGGTCCTGAAAACGACCTGTACAGCTCAGTCGGCCTTACCTGGTAAAATAAAATGTAGAAAAACATTGTTTACTTTAGCGATCCGACCTGGTCGAAGTTAAAACGCAAAACATTACTCAATGACGCCGTCATTGAGAAATGGCAGTTCTTTCTTTTAACACGCAGGCATTCGCGACCAAATGTTATCAATAAGAGGTTCATCTTGGGTTAGATCGCCAAAATATAAATGTGCCGGGTGGTAGCGATCATAACGACACATTTATATTTAACGCGATCCAACCCCCGCCCCCCTGTCAACACCCCCCCCAAAAAAAACAACCCACCGCTATTCTGGGCACTTTTTAGTTTCAAATCGGTGACCCTCCCGAGTGTTGTGGGCGTCCGAGCAGCACAGCGGCAAGATGGACGAGAACCGCTTCGTGGCCGTGACGAGCACCAACGCCGCCAAGATCTTCAACCTCCACCCGCGCAAGGGCCGCATCGCGCCGGGCTGCGACGCCGACCTCGTCGTGTGGAACCCCAACGCCACCAGGTCGTGAACCCGGGCGACGGGGGGGGGAGGCGGCGGGGGAGGGGGGGCAACAGTGGGGGACAGCGGGGGGAGGGGGGGTCAAAGTGCGTGTGTGGGGTCGAGTCGCGTAACCAACTTTGTTCGATGGTCAGCCAAAAACCGCTACTGCGAGGATGACTTAACCCCTAAACCGAACCCGGTTCCTCGGCCCCCCTCTAACCCGGCTGGTGTCCGCGTGCCCGCCAGGACCATCTCGGCGCGCACCCATCACCAGGCCGTGGACTTCAACATCTTCGAGGGCATGGAGTGCCACGGCGTGGCCGACGTCACGATATCGCGGGGCCGCGTCGTCTGGGAGGGTGGCCTCCTGGCCCCGGACCTGCGGGGAACGGGGCGCTACGTGCCGCGGGCTGCCTTCCCCGACTACGCGTACCAGCGCATACGCGCGCAGGACCAGGTAGGCGCGCGCGCCCTGGTCAGTGGGGCGCCTATGCAAGGGGTGCGCGACGCACCGGTCCTGTGGGGAACAAACAAAAACAACTACAACCACGGGACGGCGAACATCGGCGGCGAGGGATATCTGAACCCGGCCTGGGCCCTCCCCCCCCCCTTCACCGACTGGTACTGACCAGCGTGGTGAAGTATGGTCAAGCCCATGTAATTGGCAGCATGGGGAGGCGCCATCATCCAGCAGTGGATTGACAAAGGCCTGCCCAACCGTTGGTAGTTGATGTTTGCACTGAACACTTTTTTTAACCTCTCACAAAATGCGGCTTTCTTCTCTTCGTCTATTGCAAAATTCATAAATCCACATTCGGGTTGTTAAAATCGTTGTTTTGTGGCACTGGTGACCGCATAAAAAAGCGGACACCAGTTTGCCGCGCGTCCTGAATTGTCAGGAAACAAAACGTTTCACCACGCCGTGACTTACACCGCCGTGCGGTTTGCACGTTCCGTGGGTCTCCAGTGCATGCATTGCATTCGTGGGGAGCGGTGGTGCAGCAGTTAGCGTTACGCTGCGCTACAAACCCGGTGAACCCGAGTTCGATTCCCGCTCACGGCCAACACCAGTGACGATTACTTGAATCTGTCCTGGGGCTCCCCAAGGTTCACTCAGCCTCAAATGAGTACCTGGTGCGGTGTGTAAAATCAATGCCACTAAAAAGACAAAGGTGGTCTGGCGTGGTGCTGGTCACCCACCCCCCCCTCGTGTACCATGTCGGCCTTCATAGGTGTTCGCTAACAGCACTTGCCCCAAGAGTCTACTCAGGCTATCTGGAGGATCTTTGTCTTTGCATTGCATAAAAAAATCCCACCGGAAAATGGCTCCATGGAAACGATTCCTGACTTCTTAAAAAACGGTAACCGATTCTAAAAACTGTTGCTGGTTTACCGGTTACCCAGACTGACATAGCGGTAACAGAATAATATAATCTCTGGTGGGTGGGGGGGGGGCTAACGTTTGCAGGGCTGCACTGCTTGGGTTTTCCACAAAAAGAAGTTTGGATAAGCGAGCA
Organism: Petromyzon marinus; assembly: GCF_048934315.1. NCBI lineage: Eukaryota > Metazoa > Chordata > Hyperoartia > Petromyzontiformes > Petromyzontidae > Petromyzon > Petromyzon marinus. The sequence continues at coordinate 1,833,802 of NC_133678.1, forward strand.
CTATGGCTAATATACATTTTAAATGAATTGCGCTACCCTATATAATAGTACATTATAATACGCAGTATAACGTGCGTATAAAATTCACTTAAAAATGTATATTAACATGTAATGTTTAATTCATGCATTAGAATATGGGTACAGCCCTTTACGTCAACCCACTGCTGTTTGCAGGTCTCCCTTCTGCCGTGTGCATCATGAGGGTTGTTTCACCACGCTTCATGCTGCCCAGTGTGTCGAAGGCAGGAATCACAGACGTCAAAACATTAGTTCCCGACAATGGATCGTGCTGCCCGGCCCTCCACGTAGCCCCTACGGCCTATGCCAACCTCTCTGCATGGTGGTCACCCACACGAGCAATACGCAGGCTCAACCCTGATAAGCTTCCGAGATCGGGCGATATGTCGGCCGCATTCCGCGTGATTTGGGCATAGGCTGAGTGAAATCTCCCGTGCAGTGCATCAGACGACGCCTCTCCCCACCCTACCTCCAACCGGGGTTCACGCGAGCCGCTGTGATCGCGCGTGCAGGCGAACCAGCCGCGCGCCGTGGAGCGGGAGCCGTACCAGGGGCCCGTGTTAGCGCCGGACGCGTGACCCGACGCTCCGACAACACCGCGACCCCCGGCATCGCCGCGACTGCGGCATCGAGGCGGCGGGAGTCGCCGCCTCCGCTCAGCTCCTCCCTGCAGCACCGGGCGACCGGGCGGCCCAGCTGTCGGGGTCACGCTTATCGCCCTCGGTAGTGGCGTTTACCTATCGATTGCTGTCCTCTTTGTGTTTGCTTTTGTAATATTGGTGACTCGGGTCACCGTTGCAAATGAGACTTTCATCCTGGTCTCTTTTAGATTTCGTATCTGGTTAAACAAATAAATTGCACTTGGGTCTTTTGGGCGCAGGCTGAGCTACGCACAGAAGGGGAGGTGGGAGAGAAATTACATGCCATGCCTATGCAGACTAAGCTACACTACAGACCTAAGGATATGGATCTGGGGATAAGGAGGTGCAAACTCCTGACTCTCCGAGACAGAGATTCAATCACTTAAGCGATTTCAATAAATCAACACAGCCGAGTATCGTTTGAAGGTGGCGATGTATTCACACATCTTTGAGTATTCGTCGCGAACTGTTCGCACACACGGTTCCCGATTTCTCGCCGAGGTGGAAGTGTGTGTAGGAACTCTGGACAGAGGTTCGACAACATGTGAGAGTTCACACTTTTCCTCCCCATCACCACCTTCTCGAGAGCTTTTCTTCATTTTACCAGCGAGCAGTGTGCATCACCCCGTGTCAGAGAATGGCCCAAAAAATTACGTGACAAAACTACCTTTGGAGTAATTTGAACTGGCCTATCGAGGTCAGTTATGGCAAAATTTGGTGCTCTCATTGCGATGGAACTTGGCTAAGTGATGAAACAAATGCCATATTTCTGTGCTAAATCATTCGTGACAATGATGAGACTATAAAACTCGATACACTTGAGAACCCAATAATCACCGACATCTGCCTCACCTCAAACCCAGGAACTCAACAATGCAGGCTCAGTGCTCAGACCACCGAGTTGCCTGCCAACAATATTTATCCTTCACTACGAGCACCTTAGCTGAACTAATCGGATACTTATGGGGGGGGGGTATTTTCGAACAAACAACAAGCGTTTCAAAACACAATTGTGTTACTTCTGCCGCTGAAAGGGCCTCTCGCAGTGACAGAAGAGACTGTGTCTTGATGCGTGGCTCACGAAAGGTGTTTTGAAAGTTTTATGTATCCCCCCCAGTAAAGAAAAGTTGCCCATACCCTCAAATAAACCAGCCCTGTAAAACCAGATTAGAAAATTATGTATTTCTCAAAACGTTGCAAGTTGTAACCCACTGCAGTGAGGAAATCTGTCCGCTGAAATGGTTTTTTTGGTTTAAACGGTTGAGATGTAAATGGGGGCATGTACGTTGAACTTCTTTTTCACCCTATGTTGCCAACCGTTCTAATCGGAGATCCATGTCACCAACATAAGAAAATCCAAAACCCGACACAAAACTTTACAAAATTCATTTACTTTTAACGGAACTATAAAAACGAGTATTGTAAAACAAATTTACCCTCTACATTCAGAACACAAAATTCATAGCGAGGCTGCAAGCATAAACAAGTCCCAGGCGAGGAGCGGAGAACGCTGGGGGAGCGCTGCGTTTGGCTGCTCCACTCGGCTCCCGGGAGTCGAAGAGATTCCGTCATCCCATGGGATGACGGACAACTCACCACTCGCTCACCAACATATTCACTCACTCACCGACCTCACCACGAGCGCACCGACCACACAACTCGCTCTACGACTTCAACAATTTCACCGCTCGCTCACCGACCTCACCGCTCGCTCAACAAGCTGCCCACTCGCTCCTGAGGACTGTGTGTACACACGCACACACACGCATGGCTGTGTCAATTATCATTAGAGTCTGTAAACGCTGGCTCCCTGCGCAGTGACGCGCGGTGTTTGCATGGCCACGTGTCCTTGCATCCAAAGGTCACGGCCACGAGTTGAGTTCGGGCGTCACGAACGCGGGGTCAGCTCGGGTTTCCGCACTCCCGGCCGCTGCCCCGCGTGGTTCACAGGAGACCGCTCACGCATCCCTCTCCTCCTTCTCCTCGGCCACCTTGCTTTGCGACTCCAGCAGCGCCAAGTATTCGCGGCCCGTAATTTTCTCGGGTAGAATGTCTGCCAGTGGTGGGGGGGGGGGGGGGGTGGAATGCGTGCAGGAGTGAAGCAAAGCAAACAACTATAATGTAAAATTGTGAAGTACAACTACAAAGTTATCAGAAAGTTGTATCGCGCTGATCGGCATCATTAAATTTGATATCGTGAGTGATGCTAACGACTTGGGGAGGACTTCATCCAATGGTGGATTGATCGCGGTTATGTATGATCGTAGGTATCGTGGCATCTGACATCATGGCAACGCCAGCGCAGAGGCCAAGGGAGGCATGGAGACGGTGGGGGGGTCGTGGAGGTGGGGGGGTAGAGGTTGGGGGGGGGGTGGAGAGGTCGTGGAGGTGGGGGGGGGGGTGGAGGTGGGGGCGTGGAGGTTGGGGGAGTCGTGGAAGTGGGGGGGTGGAGGTTGGGGGGGGTGGTGGTGGTGGGGGTCGTGGAGGCGGTGGGGTCGTGGAGGTGGGGGGGGTGGAGGTTGGGGGGGTGGTGGGGGGGGGTCGTGGAGGTGGGGGGGGTCGTGGAGGTGGGGGGGGTCGTGGAGGTAAGGGGCGGTACGAGGAGGTTGGGGGTGGTTGGAGAGGTGGTATGGGAGGGGGGATCGTGGAGGTGGAGACCGTGGAGGTGGGGGGGTGGTTGGAGGAGTGTTTGGAGGGGTGGTGTGGGGAGGGGTGGTGTAGGGGGGGGTGGGTGGAGGTTGGGGTGGGGGGGGGTCGTGGGGGTGGGGGTCGTGGGGGTGGGGGGGGGTCGTGAAGGTGGGGGGGGGGTCGTGAAGGTGGGGGGGGGTCGTGAAGGTGGGGGGGGGGGTCGTGAAGGTGGGGGGGGGGGTCGTGAAGGTGGGGGGGGGGGTCGTGAAGGTGGGGGGGTCGTGAAGGTGGGGGGGGGTCGTGAAGGTGGGGGGGGGGGTCGTGAAGGTGGGGGGGGGGTCGTGAAGGTGGGGGGGGGTCGAGGAGGGGGGCGCACCGGACAGAAAGTGCAGCGTCTCGCTGAGCCGCACGCCCCGCGCCAGGTCGGCGTACTCCAACTCCCCTGCCTGCTCCGCGACGCCGAGCGCCTCCCGCGCGAGCAGCTCCACGAACAGCTCCTACAAGGCGGGAGGGAGGCACGGGCGTCACGCGCTGCGACGCTTGCACCTTCACCGGACTTTCCTAGTCGCTCCCTACCGACCTCGGCTAGTCCAGGCCCGCAGAACCGCTAGGCCAAAGAAGGTTGTGGGAGGCAGGAAGGGAGTGGGGGGGGAGGGAGGCGGTCTCGGGCGTCCGCTCACCGTGGACTTGGCGGTGAGGAAGAGCGCCTCGGGGCTGATGGAGGACACATCTGGCGAGCTCTTCATGATGAGCTTGACGCGCGAGAGCGGCAGCGAGGAGAGCCGCTCCGCGCCGCCCCCGCGGCACGCCGACTCCGACACGGACGCCTCCTCGCTGTCCGCCATGACACGCGCCGCCGCTTCTTGCGCGCGGGGCATGATGGGGGTAGACGCCGACTTCCGGCTCCCAACCTCGCTTCCGATGCGAGCCTCGTCGGGAGTGGGGGGCACGCGGCACCCCTACCCCCCCCAACACGTGTCAGTAGGGGGCACGCGGCACCCCTAACCCCCCCCCCAACACGTGTCAGTAGGGGGCACGCGGCACCGCCTACCCCCCCCCCCCCCAACACGTGTCAGTAGGGGGCACGCGGCACCGCCTACCCCCCCCCAACACGTGTCAGTAGGGGGCACACGGCACCCCTACCCCCCCAACACGTCAGTAGGGGGCACGCGGCACCCCTAACCCCCCCCCCCAACACGTGTCAGTAGGGGGCACGCGGCACCGCCTACCCCCCCCCCCAACACGTGTCAGTAGGGGGCACGCGGCACCCCTACCCCCCCAACATGTGTCAGTAGGGGGCACGCGGCACCCCTACCCCCCCAACACGTGTCAGTAGGGGGCACGCGGCACCCCTACCCCCCCAACATGTGTCAGTAGGGGGCACGCGGCACCCCTACCCCCCCAACACGTGTCAGTAGGGGGCACGCGGCACCCCTACCCCCCCGTCAGTAGGGGGCACGCGGCACCCCTACCCCCCCCCCCCCAACACGTGTCAGTGGTAGGGGTGGAACACGTGGTCCCCCTCCCGTGTGTGTCAGGGGTGGGGGTACACCACATGGTCACACGGTCCTCCACGTGGGCGCGTGGGGAGCCCCCGGGGTTGCCCGGTGCGCTGTGTCCCAGGGCCACGGAGCCCACAGCCCGCGAGCCCCACGCGACCCGCGGCTTCATTTCGGACGGCCCCGCCACCCACGGCCGCGTGCATCGTGGCCGCGCTAATCGGGCACTAGCGGGCGGGAAGATATTTTTGACATAACACTGTAGGGCGTTTTTCACTTCGTTTTTAAGAGTGATGGGCTTTGCCTTTCAAATGTTTGCGCTGCTCAGTCACCTTGTCACTGCAAGGCTTGATGTTCAAATGCTAATGGTTAGTCACTGTTAAATTTTTGTTAAATAAAAAAATCTATTTAACTTCTTTGCTACCTCCCAGTTAACATGGCATGTTGGGTCAACGTACGATCCCGACCACATGCCGACGTTGACGGCGTGTTTACTGCGGCTTTGCCACCAAGGTCTCCCTTGAAAGAGACAGGAGGAATCCGCTGAACTATGAAGCTCTTTTTTTCACAGTCCGTTAAGTCAATCCACTGCTGGATGAGGGCCCCCCCCTACCCCGTGCGGGTCGTGGGGGGCCATTTGACCGCCCTTTTCATGCGTGGTCACTGCGGGTTTCTGAAGCCGGTTCTCACCAACGCTTTTAAATAAAAGTCCCAACGTTCGAGCTGCATGAACAGCGATCTCGGGTTTTAAAAGTCCTGCTTCGGTGCGAGCGGTCTCGGTGGTGGGCACTTTGCGATTAATGACATGGCCCAGCACCCCACCAGCCTCATACCAGGGTGACGGCGAATTGCTTTGCTGAAGTGAGGCTCCACACGTCAGGCATTACCAAGGGAGTGTCATTTATTATTAGAAAGAGTGGCCGCTCCGGTGCCTCCGCGACGGCAGTTTTGACGATCGCAACCGGAGCGCATAGAAATCGACGGACAAAATCACGCGGGCGGCACGGCAACAGCAGCCGCCCCGGTTACACGAGGGACGCTTTCATCCGAGCCGCAGAAAAAGTGCAATATCATCGAACAAATACCGAAGCCCTTATCTCCACCTCTTTCAGATTAAAAAAAGCCTGAAGATACAAAAAACCGTGGCCATTTGGCGGGCACGGCCGTGAGCAGCGTGTGGCGGAGGCGTCGCTCGCTCGGCAGTGACGGCAGAGCTGACATCAGCAGTGACCGGTGAACACGTGTCAACCTCTAACTCGACCCCACCAGCCAAGCAATCCCTGTAAATAACCATACCGCACTCACGACCACACCGCGAACCATGCTTTACTCGCCGACCAGACCATACGCCAGCGTTCTTCGTTGCAAGGCCCACGGGTCACTGGCAGCCCCTCGTGGCCTTTAGTGCGGCCGCCGACAATACACAAATGGGAAAACACTCCCATCATCATCGTGCTGTCAAACCCCAATGGTTTTAAATGTGTGGCGGCCCTCACACTGATGTCTTATCGGCGAAAGTGGGCCCCCTCTCTGAACATTAGTGAAGAACACTGCCCTACACATAACCATACACCACACCAACCAACTGGACCCTACCCCTCATTATACACCGGCCAAACAAAGCAGCACCAGCCATACCCTTGACACCAACTACAGCCTCCCCATGTGGGGCATTTTGTGTATCCCTGCAGCCCGCCCACCCGCTTCATTCACCCTGTTCGTTCTTAATGTGCCACCCCACGGCTGGGCTGAGCGGGTATGGTAACGGTGCTGGCTCAGCGTACGGCAGCACAACCAGCGCAGGACAATCACTCCCGTGGCTGCCCAGGGCTTCCCACGACTGGGTGAGGCGGCGAAGAGGTGGGTGGAGGGCACCGGTCTCCCCACCAGAACAATCACCGCCAGCAGTCTCCCCGCCACGTCTCACAGCCGGGCGTAGTGTAAACAATCAAGGCACTTATGGAGGCTCCCAGCGCCCACGCATGGAGGTCACGTGCGTGGGCTACGATTGCACACGCGTGCGTGTGAGGTGTGTGGGTTTGACGTGTGTGTGATATCGCTGTGCGTGCGTCTGCGTGAGGTGTGTGCACGTGTTGTGTGTGTGATATCACTGTGCGTGCGAGGTGTGTGCAAGGCCTGTGATGTGTGATATCACTGTGTGCATGCCGTGTGTGATATCACTGTGTGCATGCCGTGTGTGATATCACTGTGTGCATGCCGTGTGTGATATCACTGTGTGCATGCAGTGTGTGATATCACTGTGTACATTCCGTGTGTGATATCACTGTGTACATGTTGTTTGATATCACCGTGCGCTTCTTGTGTGTGTGATATCACTGTGCGCGCGTGTTACGTGTGCTATGTCTGTGTGTGCATGAGGTATGTGATGTGTGTGTGTGATATCACTGTGCGTGCGTGCATGGTGTTGTGTGCGTGATATCACTGTGCGTGCGTGGTGTTGCATGTGTGATATCACTGTGCGTGCGTACATGGTGTTGTGTGCGTGATATCACTGTGCATGCGTGGTGTTGCGTGCGTGGTGTTGCGTGCGTGGTATAACTGTGCGTGCGTACATGGTGTTGCGTGCGTGATATCACTGTGCGTGCGTGGTGTTGCGTACATGGTGTTGAGTGCGTGGTATCACTGTGCGTGCGTACATGGTGTTGCGTGCGTGATATCACTGTGCGTGCGTGGTGTTGCGTGCGTGGTGTTGCGTGCGTGATATCACTGTGCACGCGTGTGAATCGGCAGGTCCTTGGCCCAATCCTGCAGCTCCCCGGAGCCCAGCACGAGGTAGACGAGTGCCCCGAACGCGTCCACGCTCGCCGCGATGTTGAACACCGTCTGCCACTCGGGCAGCGAGTGCTGCCCACACGCACGCATGGGTAAAGCGAGCTCGTCAACGCCAAAGCTTCGCAGACCTCGGCCGCGACCGGCGATTTCACGGTGACAATTATCATTAAGGGTTAGGGTCCTTTCCTCTGAAGATCGGCAGTTCATCAGTAAACTTTGCACTCCTATCGTGTTTTTGCATTGTTTGTTGTAACGTTCTGACCCCGTGCCCCTACTGGACATCGGATTCGTCCAATATAAATACATATTCTGATTCTGCCTGATTCAAGTAAGCCTGAGACATTGTATGGCGAAACCGGTCCAGAGTTTGCTTGTGTTGAAACGACGCTGCTGTAATTTTGCATTCCCTCAAGGCCGTATGGCTGATGGGTTGTATCAAAAAATACTTTAACGTGGAGAGATGGACATGTGAAGGAGACATTGCTTGTTTATTTTGTCGTGATGTGATGGATGAGTTTGGAAGTGACCTCTCACCTCGGGGGTCAGGTACCCTACGACCAGAGGCCCCAGGAAGCCGGGGATTGTGGCAAACGTGTTGGTGATGCCGAGGAGAATGCCAGCATATCTGTACAGAAAAACAAAGATACCCCCATGTAGCCTTTACAGACTGTTGGGGCAAGTGCTGTTCGCGAGCACCTATTAAGGCCGGCACAGCACATGCCCACTTTTATCTCCCCAATGCTGTTGTTTACACACAACACCAGGTTCTAATTTAAGGCTGAGTCGACCTAGGGGAGGCCCATGACCGGTTCAGATAATCGGGTCGCCGGGTTCATAGCGCAGCGCGCTAACTGCTACACCACCGCTCCCCACTATACTGTACACACGTGCACACACGCACACGCACGAGCTCGACCCGCTGGCGAGCACCGACTACGCGCGGCGGCGGCCTCGCGTGCCGGCGGGCGGGTGTGCCGGCACGCGGCCCTCACTGTGGCGCGATGTCCAGGTGGTTGATGTTGAAGCCGGACATGCTGAGCCCCCCCATGGAGGAGGAGAGTGTGAGGAAGGCGACCGCCAGTGTGTAGTTGCAGCCCACGAAGCCGGTGGCCACCAGGAACACGCCGGGGCCCAGCAGGCCTGGGGGACGGCGGGAGCGGGCGGGAGCGGGCGAAAGGGCGGGTGTGAGGGCGAGGGACGGACGCAAGTCACGAATCGCGAGCGACGGAGAGAATGGGTGACGGTGAGAATGAGTGGAGAAAATTAGGGACAGAGAGGAGTGGCAGAAAGAATGATTGACAGAGAGTGAGTGTGATGGAGCGAATTAGTGATAAGCAGAATGAGTGACGGAGAGAACGAGTGACTGAGAGAATGAGTAAGAGAGAGAAGGAATGACGGAGCGAATTAGTGACAGACAGAACGAGTGATCGAGAATGATTGACGGAGAGTAAAAGTGATCTTGAATGTGACGGAGAGAACGCACCCAGCGTGGTGAAGACCTTGCGCGTGGCCGTGACGGACAGCAGGTGGCGCATGCGGATGCGGTCAGCTACCTGTCCTCCCAGCATCATGGCCATCCAGCAGCCCAGGTAGGGCAGAGCAGACAGCAGCCCGTTCTGGTCACACAAACACAAAGATCCCCGCCCCCCGTATAGCTTACACCGACTGTTGGGGCAAGTGCTGTTCGCGAGCACCTGTTAAGGCTGACATGGCACACGAGGGAGTGTCTCACCAGCAGAATCAGCCTTGCTTGTATCAATGCTGGTGAACTGCCAGACGTTTTACAGGCGTGGGCAAAATTAATCGGCCGACAAGACGGTCGGGGAGCGACGTGTCGGCGGAGCTGAAAGGCGAGGGGGGGAGGTGGGCAGCACCTTCTTGATGTTGAAGTGCAGGACGTCGTTCATGTACATGGGCAGGCACGTGAGCAGCGTGTAGAATGCCCAGTTGTAGCAGAAGTGGGCGACAATGATGGCCCAGAGGCGCGGGGATAGTGCCATGCTCCCCCAGGGCACACGCCGGTGACCCTCGCCATGCTGCAAATAGGACGACAGACGTAGCCGTTAACGTGTGGCACCTGTGAAGGCCGGAACGGCACAGGAAGGGGTGGTCAACATCACACATGGCCGCCTTTTCTCTCCCCAGTGCTGATGTTTACACACCACACCATGTATGTTTATCTTCTTTCACACCGTACGTAGCCAACCGTGCGAAACGGATACTCTAGGGGAGGCCCAACTCATTGGTCGTGAGCTGGAATCAAACTGGGGTCACCGAGTTTGTCGCGTAGTGTGCTAACTACTGTGCCACCGCTCCCCTCGTGCCTTCGTGTGTGGTCACACACAAACACACACATATAGGCACAGGCCCATCTGCACACCAACATTGATTGCCAGGTGCTCACTCCATGGATAGCTCGCTGCGCACACACCCACTGCCCAAGTGACACCCGCTCGTGTGCTCACACCTCCATGTGCCGAAGTGAGTCCTTGATGTAGCGCTTCTCTTGCTCCGAGATGTGTGGGTGGCTGTCGGGGGTGTCCCAGGCCAGCAGGAACCACAGGACGCACCACGCCACACCCAGCCCGCCTGCCGCACCCACCCAAGGTCACTGAGCCCTTGTCTCGCTCACTCACTCGTTGGCTCGCTCGCTCAGTCACTCACTCGCGTCCCACAGAGCATCATCTACTCACTCACACACCCACCCGCTCAATCACTCATTTACTCACTCAGCCACTCACGCATTTACTTACTCGGCATCACCCACCGAGCATCACTGGCCACTGTCTCGCTCACTCATTCACTCAGTCACTCGCTTACCCCCACCCCGCCTCACTAACTCACTCACACTCACTTACGTAGTGTCACTCGCTCGACTCATTTTTGTACTCGTTCACTCACTCAGCATTACTCACCCACCCAGCTTCACCGTCAAGCTGCTCACCACCGCTGCCACCAAACCACCACCACACACCACCGCTACACATCGTCACCGCCACACACCGCCACCACCACACACTGCCACTCCGTCACTTCCACCATTATTGGGTATAGTGTGACCCAATTCCTGATCAGGTGCCTCTGCTGGCATGGACCCGGCACTCACCGAATATGTAGAAGACGGACGGCCAGCCCAGGGTGTCGATGAGAAGGCCCGACAGCGGCAGAGACACGACCGTCCCAAACTGAGCACCTGTGGTGATAACAGAGCCCCCCCCCCGCCACGGTATAATAACAACACGATTACAGTGTGGAGTTACACAGCAATTAAATGCGACTGCGTTTCAAGACAGTGTACATAATGAGTGGGGCGTAATGTGTATAGCCAGAGTGGTCTCATATATGGGTGTGGGTGAGGAGTCTCCAGTGTCAGCGGACAGTGTCCCGATTTTTGAGCAGAGTTAGCGGGCTGGTCCATCGGCCCAGCAGGTGGCTTTCACCATGACAGGTGGAGGCACAGAGTGGCACTACTCCGTCTAAGACTGCAGTGGCAGGAGAACTGGCCCAGTAAGCAGTGGGGAGCGAGGGGATGGAGTGAGGGGGACCAGGCGTGGGGGGCGCCCACCGGCGTAGCAGATGGTGACCAGCCGGCTCCTCTCCAGCGGAGGGGCCCAGTGGGCCCACATGGCGTGCATGGTGGGAAAAGTGGCTCCCTGCATACGGGCAGATGCAGACACATACAAAGACATCTCTACGTCCGCTTGTAAGTCCCAACATCTCCCCGTGTGTTTCTGTCTGCGCTGGTATCTCCGCGTAACCAACCCCCTCCCCCGGGTGCATCCCCAGTGTCTCCCCGTATCTTTGCAAGCCTCCCTGTGCCGCGTTCCCCTCGGTGCCTCCGTGATCTCCCGTACCTCCCCGAAGCCCTCGATGACGCGCACCACAATGACCCAGGGGACCCCGAAGCTCGCCGCGGGCGGCGTGGCCAACGTCAGCAGCGTGGTGCAGGCGACGCCGATCCCGAACAACATCTTCCCCCCGTAGCGCCCGGCCAGGTATCCCCCGGGCACCTGCGCACACAAAAAGACAAAGGTCCCCCGTATAGTCTAAACAGACTGTTGGGGCTGTTAGCGAACACTTTTGAAGGCTGGCACGGGGCACGACGAGGGGGTGGCTGGTCAGCACCACGCCCAGCGGCCTTTGTTTCCCAAGTGCCGATTTTTTACACACCGCACCGGGTACACATTTGAGGCCGAGTCGACCTAGGGTAAGCCCAGGACTAGTTCAGATAATCGCCACTGGTGTTCGCGGGAATCGAACCCGGATTTCCGGGTTCGTAGTGCAGCGCTTTAACCGCTACATCACCTGCGCACGAGCACCCTCCACCACACGCCACCTGTTCCTACATGCAGGGCATCTTCCCTGCACACAGGTGTGCGTGGTGGCATAGCGTGGTTGGGTGGCATGGCATGGTGATGCAGGTGTGTTCCAGGCATTCGTGTCTGGCATGTAAATTAGCCGAGAGCAAGCGGGGGATGCGCAATCATCCACTGTGCCGTCCCGCTAAGCACCCGCGCACCTGTGTGATGATGTAGCCATAGAAGAAGGCACTGAGGATCCAGCCCTGGGTCTTCACATCCCAGTTGTACTTTGGTCCCTGAGCAAGACCACACGAGGGGGGGTGAGAGGAGAAGGCTTAGGATCACGTGGAGCGTGTCAAAATAAACCATTTATAACTATAAACAGAACCTTGTGAAATCACATCCTTGTCCCGTTTGTGGAGGGTCGGGGAGAGGCAGAGGGCAGTAGGAGTGAGCAATTGGAGAGACGAGCAAGGTGAGCAGACTGCACAAGATGCGGGAAGCGAGCAAAACCAACGGGCGAGCAGGTGAGCAAAAGGCAGGTGTAGGTGAGCAAACGACCGAGCAGACGAGCGAGTGAGTTGGCCTGCGAGCGGGCGAGCGAGTGGGAGATTGAGTGAAAGGGCGTGCAAGCGGGTGGGCGGAGAGTATACGTGGGTGCATGAGTGAGTGAGCAGACAGTCCCAGTTGGTGATAAAAATGGGTGAGCGGGTGGACAGATGGACGAGCGAGTGAGCGAAGAGCAAGATTCCTCGAGCAAGTGGATGAGTGAGTGGTCGCAGAGTAAACATCTGTTCCTTTGCTTCTGTTCCTTTGCAGCAGCAGCAAACGCTTAAGCGAGGTGGTCAAGCGAGTGTGGGGTGGTAGTGTGAGCGAGTGGGTGAGTCAGGGTGAGAGAGTGGATCAGTGAGCGGGCGAGCGGAGAGACGGCGGCGAGCAGGGCAGCGCTCACCCGACCGGGCCCCGCATCCGTGCCGTTGTCCACCACGTGCCCCGGGCAGTCCACGTCACCCGCATGCCACGGTGACGCCGCCGTCACGTTGCCGTCGGTGGTGTGGTTTACCATGGCGACCAGGGCGACGCTGAGGTTAACGCGCAGCGCGTAGACCATGAAGAAGCCAAGGAAGGAGAGCACCGCTAGGTTGTAGCGCGCGGAGCAGCACATGGGCGCTCCTGCATGCGCGGGCGACAGCGCGGGCGAAAGTGAGGGCTCGCCGACATCAGCAAACTGACACCACAGATATCACGGCATTTACTGACACCACATATATGAGTACAGTCACTGATAACACAGATATCAGGAGACTCGCTGACACCACTGATACCAGTACAGACTCACTGACAGCACAGATACCAGTACAGACTTATTGACACCACAGCTATAATAAGTGCAGACTCACTGACAGCACAGATGGCAGTACAGTCACTAACAGCACAGAAACCAGTACAGACTCACTAACAGCACAGATACCAGTACAGTCACTGACAGCACAGATACCAGTACAGACTCACCGACAGCACAGATACCAGTACAGACTCACTCACAGCACAGATACCAGTACAGACTCACTGACACCACAGATACCAGTACAGACTCACTGACAGCACAAATACCAGTACAGACTCACTGACACCACAGATACCAGTACAGACTCCCCGACAGCACAGATACCAGTACAGACTCACTGACACCACAGATACCAGTACAGACTCACCGACACCACAGATACCAGTACAGACTCACCGACAGCACAGGTACCAGTAAAGACTCACTGACACCACAGATACCAGTACAGAATCACTGACACCACAGATACCTGTACAGACTCACTGACACCACAGATACCAGTACAGATTCACTAACATCACAGATACCAGTAGACTCACCGACAGCACAGATACCAGTACAGACTCACTGACAGCACAGATACCAGTACAGACTCACTGACAGCACAGATACAGGTAGTCACTGACACCACAGATACCAGTACAGACTCACTGACACCACAAATACCAGTACAGACTCACTGACACCACAGATACCAGTACAAACTCACTGACAGCACAGATACCAGTACAGACTCACCGACAGCACAGATACCAGTACAGACTCACTGACACCACAGATACCAGTATAGACTCACCGACAGCACATATACCAGTACAGACTCACTGACACCACAGATACCAGTACAGACTCACTGACAGCACAGATACCAGTACAGACTCACCGACAGCACAGATACCAGTACAGACTCACTGACACCACAGATACCAGTACAGACTCACTGACACCACAGATACCAGTACAGACTCACTCACAGCACAGATACCAGTACAGACTCACTGACACCACAGATACCAGTACAGACTCACTGACACCACAGATACCAGTACAGACTCACTGACACCACAGATACCAGTACAGACTCACTCACAGCACAGATACCAGTACAGACTCACTGACACCACAGATACCAGTACAGACTTACTGACAGCACAGATACCAGTACAGACTCACTGACACCACAGATACCAGTATAGACTCACCGACAGCACAGATACCAGTACAGATTCACTAACAGCACAGATACCAGTAGACTCACCGACAGCACAGATACCAGTACAGACTCACTGACAGCACAGATACCAGTACAGACTCACTGACAGCACAGATACCAGTAGTCACTGACACCACAGATACCAGTACAGACTCACTGACACCACAAATACCAGTACAGACTCACTGACACCACAGATACCAGTACAAACTCACTGACAGCACAGATACCAGTACAGACTCACCGACAGCACAGATACCAGTACAGACTCACTGACACCACAGATACCAGTATAGACTCACCGACAGCACATATACCAGTACAGACTCACTGACACCACAGATACCAGTACAGACTCACTGACAGCACAGATACCAGTACAGTCACTGACACCACAGATACCAGTACAGACTCACTGACACCACAGATACCAGTACAGACTCACTGACACCACAGATACCAGTACAGACTCACTCACAGCACAGATACCAGTACAGACTCACTGACACCACAGATACCAGTACAGACTCACTGACACCACAGATACCAGTACAGACTCACTGACACCACAGATACCAGTACAGACTCACTCACAGCACAGATACCAGTACAGACTCACTGACACCACAGATACCAGTACAGACTTACTGACAGCACAGATACCAGTACAGACTCACTGACACCACAGATACCAGTACAGACTCACTGACACCACAGATACCAGTACAGACTCACTGACACCACAGATACCAGTACAGACTCACTCACAGCACAGATACCAGTACAGACTCACTGACACCACAGATACCAGTACAGACTTACTGACAGCACAGATACCAGTACAGACTCACTGACACCACAGATACCAGTATAGACTCACCGACAGCACAGATACCAGTACAGTCACTGACACCACAGATACCAGTACAGACTCACTGACAGCACAGATACCAGTACAGACTCACTGACAGCACGAATACCAGTACAGTCACTGACACCACAGATACCAGTACAGACTCACTGACACCACAGATACCAGTACAGACTCACTGACATCACAGATACCAGTACAGACTCACTGACACCACAGATACCAGTACAGACTCACTGACAGCAAAGATACCAGTACAGACTCACTGACAGCACAGATACCACTACAGACTCACTGACATCACAGATACCAGTACAGACTCACTGACACCACAGATACCAGTACAGACTCACTGACACCACAGATACCAGTACAGACTCACTGACAGCACAGATACCAGTACAGACTCACCGACAGCACAGATACCAGTACAGACTGACACCACAGATACCAGTACAGACTCACTGACAGCACAGATACCAGTACAGACTCACCGACAGCACAGATACCAGTACAGTCACTGACATCACAGATACCAGTACAGACTCACTGACAGCACAGACACAAGTACAGACTCACTGACACCACAGATACCAGTACAGACTCACTGACACCACAGATACCAGTACAGACTCACTGACAGCACAGATACCAGTACAGACTCACTGACAGCACAGATACCAGTACAAACTCACTGACACCACAGATACCAGTACAGACTCATTGACAGCACATATACCAGTACAGACTCACCGACAGCACATATACCAGTACAGACTCACTGACACCACAGATACCAGTACAGACTCACTGACACCACAGATACCAGTACAGAATCACTGACACCACAGACACTAGTACAGACTCACTGACACCACAGATACCAGTACAGACTCACCGACAGCACAGATACCAGTACAGACTCACTGACACCACAGATACCAGTACAGATTCACTAACAGCACAGATACCAGTACAGACTCACCGACACCACAGATACCAATACAGTCACTGACATCACAGATACCAGTACAGACTCACTGACACCACAGATACCAGTATAGACTCACTGACACCACAGATACCAGTACAGATTCACTAACAGCACAGATACCAGTACAGACTCACCGACACCACAGATACCAGTATAGACTCACTGACACCACAGATACCAGTACAGACTCACTGACAGCACAGATACCAGTACAGACTCATCGACAGCACAGATACCAGTACAGTCACTGACATCACAGATACCAGTACAGACACTGACAGCACAGATACCAGTACAGACTCACCGACAGCAGAGATACCAGTACAGACTCACTAACAGCACAGCTATAATAAGTGCAGACTCAATTACGTCCATACCATTATAGGCATCAACACAAACTGCATTGCAGAAACCGAGGCAAGCGAAGCCCACGCTGAGAGGCAGCAGCACTAACATGCATCTGTAATGACAACACTAGCAGTACAAACACACGCAGTACAATCAGGCAGGGACGGTACTAAACGAGCGACTCGTGACTTACAGCAGACAGAGTACAGCACTTGCATGAAGTACTGTGACAGCAGGCAGTACGGACGGTACAATCTATACCCCCCAAGATGAGGCCTCTTGACACGAAGCCGGTAGTGCCCACATCACAACACTGGCAATACTCTTTGGTTATTTCACATCAGTACTATTAAGACGACAGTACTCTCACAGTACTATTAAGACGACAGTACTCTTACAGTACTATTAAGACGACAGTACTCACACAGTACTATTAAGACGACAGTACTCTCACAGTACTATTAAGACGACAGTACTCTCACAGTACTATTAAGACGACAGTACTCTCACAGTACTATTAAGACGACAGTACTCTCACAGTACTATTAAGACGACAGTACTCTCACAGTACTATTAAGACGACAGTACTCTCACAGTACTATTAAGACGACAGTACTCTCACAGTACTATTAAGACGACAGTACTCTCACAGTACTATTAAGACGACAGTACTCTCACAGTACTATTAAGACGACAGTACTCTCATCAGTACTATTAAGACGACAGTACTTACATCAGTACTATTAAGACCACAGACCTCTCACAGTACTATTAAGACCACAGTACTTACATCAGTACTATTAAGACGACAGTACTCTCACAGTACTATTAAGACGACAGTACTCTCACAGTACTATTAAGACGACAGTACTCACACAATACTATTAAGACGACAGTACTCTCACAGTACTATTAAGACGACAGTACTCTCACAGTACTATTAAGACGACAGTACTCTCACAGTACTATTAAGACGACAGTACTCTCACAGTACTATTAAGACGACAGTACTCTCACAGTACTATTAAGACGACAGTACTCTCACAGTACTATTAAGACGACAGTACTCTCACAGTACTATTAAGACGACAGTACTCTCACAGTACTATTAAGACGACAGTACTCTCACTACTATTAAGACGACAGTACTCTCACATCAGTACTATTAAGACGACAGTACTCTCACAGTACTATTAAGACGACAGTACTCTCACAGTACTATTAAGACAGTACTTACATCAGTACTATTAAGACGACAGTACTCTCACAGTACTATTAAGACGACAGTGCTCTCACAGTACTATTAAGACAACAGTACTCTCACAGTACTATTAAGACGACAGTACTCTCACAGTACTATTAAGACGACAGTGCTCTCACAGTACTATTAAGACGACAGTACTCTCACAGTACTATTAAGACGACAGTACTCTCACAGTACTATTAAGACGACAGTACTCTCACAGTACTATTAAGACGACAGTACTCTCACAGTACTATTAAGACGACAGTACTCTCACAGTACTATTAAGACGACAGTACTCTCACAGTACAGTACTGAGCCGGCAGTACGAGCAGAGTGACAGTCCTCCTGCCGACACCGCCCGACTTTGTAAAGGAAGGAGCGTCGAGACCTCCGCATCGCGAAGACTGGAGATTGTAACGGGAACGATGGTGATATCGATGGCTATGATGTTGATGAAGGTGTTGTTTATAGTAATGAAGGTGATTTTGATGTTGATGATGACGTTGATGGTAACGAAGGTGGTTGTTGATGGTCATGGTAATGCTGGCGTAGTGTGTCGATGGTGACACGGGAGTCGCCTCGTACCGGGGGCAGACACATTACTGCGGGGCAGCAGGGGCTGCGTGTCGGAGCGACTGCTCCGTGCTGTCTCCTCCGTCGCATCCTCCGCCTCCTCCTCGCCATCGGAGACTTCGTTCTGCGACATCGTTCACCGCTCACGTGAGGGCTGAGGTAGCCGGCACCCCCACCCCGGGCCACATCCTCCCCGAGTAAGATGGCAGTCTCCCGGGCCACATCCTCCCCGAGTAAGATGGCCGTGTCACGGGCCACATCCTCCCCGAGTAAGATGGCCGTCTCCCGGGCCACATCCTCCCCGAGTAAGATGGCCGTGTCACGGGCCACATCCTCCTCGAGTAAGATGGCAGTCTCCCGGGCCACATCCTCCCCGAGTAGGATGGCCGTCTCCCGGGCCACATCCTCCCCGAGTAAGATGGCCGTGTCCCGGGCCACATCCTCCTCGAGTAGTTTGGCCGTCTCTCGGGCCACATCCTCCCCGAGTAAGATGGCCGTCTCCCGGGCCACATCCTCCCCGAGTAAGATGGCCGTCTCCAGGGCCACTTCTTCCCCCGAGTAAGATGGCCGTCTCCCGGACCACATCCTCCCCAAGTAAGATGGCCGTCTCGCGGGCCACATCTTCCCCGAGTAAGATGGCCATCTTCCGGGCCACATCCTCCCCGAGTAAGATGGCCGTCTCCCGGCCACCTCCTCCCCGAGTAAGATGTCCGTTTCCCGGTCCACCTCCTCCCCTCTCCTCCCCGAGTAAGATGGCCATCTCCCGGGCCACCTCCTCCCCGAGTAAGATGGCCGTTTCCCGGTCCACCTCCTCCCCCAGTAAGATGGCCGTCTCCGGGGCCATCCCGTCCCTGAGTAAGATGGTCCCTACGACGGCCATTCCCAGTTGTCGAGCCATTCCCATGGTAAGTTGGCACGAGCAAAAAAATCACCACAGCGCGTTTATCTCGAAAGCCAGGCAGTGTTGAGTCTGCTATGGTGTCTTGAATGAGCAGAATCAGTCTTTATTTAGACCGGCGGAATCCGATGAGCTATGAAGCTCTTTATCACAGATGTCCAGTAGAGCAACAGCCTTCTGCCGTGCTAGGCGGTTGCGGGTGCAGAGGGAGAGGGAAAAAAAGCATCCATTTGTGCAGCGTGCCCTCTCCCTCTCGTGCTCCCCGAATTCACCAATTCTGCAGCCACGTGGCCCTCCACGTGGCCCTCTTCAATCACTGGGTGGCTGTGGATGCACTCAACCTGCGGTCCGCGGGAAAGAAGAACTAAAATACTAATAACACCCCCACTAAGGAAATGTACAATCCCAAATATAACTACGAGAGTAGCGTTTGGTAGTCCGCGAAGTGTGTGGAGTTGAAAAGGTTGGGAACTGCTGTCACAATAGCCGTGACGTAAACTATGAAACTATTTTTAACTTTACCAGCTAATGCCCACTGAGATATATACCTTTTTTCTGAAGCGACCTGGCCACAAATGATAGCTCAACGAAGCGGCTTATCACGTGGAAATTTATAGCAGCCAAATACTCTAAACACGTGTTTCTCAATGTGGAGGGAAAACCCGGAGGACCTGGAGAAAATCCACGCGACCACGGGGAGACACTGCAAACTCCAAATATACAGCAGGCGTCTGGGTCGGGATCGAATCCACGACCTCCTGCATGGCAGGCGAGGTAGTTCACATCTCCTAGCCATCGTGATGATAGGCATGCAAACTCCAAATATACAGCAGGCGTCTGGGTCGGGATCGAATCCACGACCTCCTGTATAGCAGGCGAGGTAGTTAGATGATGATGATGATGAATTCGGGTCGTCAGTCAAGCCCTGAGATCCAATCTCACGACCTCACGATCTGCTGCTCCACACACTAAACCACAATATGGCTCAGAGTGGTGCAAAAACACATGTTGGGGACGACACAACCACACACGCACACACGATGCATGCAGAGACAAAGTAACCCACCCCAGCACCAGTGTATACAAACAGAACTGTTTTTAATTTGGATTTCAAAGAAAAAACATGAAACTCGAACAAATACTCCATGGCAGGTTGGGACTAAACCATGGAGCAACCTCAACACTTGGCCTCTCCTTCACAAAGTGCTCAAATTTGTTACAATATTCACGTGGTGTTAAACTTTCTCTCCCTGTGCCCCTCAGCACTGTCAATCCTCCTACTCCTCGCTCTCTATCACTTAAAATCCTCAATACTCGAAGGCTCCTTGGTGCTTTCACGACTCCCAACGTTCATTGCCACACTCTACTCCGGTCATCCTCACAGCGGCTTGTAAGATGGTCACCGCGTGGCACGCTTTCAGAAGCGTTTCTGGGGCCGTGTGGAATGCTCTTCCTTCCGATATTAGGAAGCCACTGGAGCTATGCACTTTTAAATGTAGATTTAAAACTAATTTCTTGAGAACTGTTGTGTTTAGTTTGTCCTTAGCACGGTTGGCTACGCACGGTGCGAAAGAAGTTCAACATACAGATGTAATGATATGACAACACCTGCTGGTGGGAAAAGGGAAGCACGGGTACGTGCACCACTAAAACATCATCCAATCCCAAAGGGAGAGGTATCTGGGCCAAAGGTAAGGGGCGGGGCTAGCCGAGATACTCCGGGAACCCGCTGGAAGGTTCCACGAGAGGGCGTGGCCGGAGGCAGAGCCTAGCCGGGCCTGCGGCAACATAAACATGGGTGGACTAGGACTCGTGCTCGGTGTGTGGAGTCTTGCGTCCGGACTGTGTCGCTGCTCGCCGTCATCTCTCTCCATCGTTCGGCCACGTGGCAGATCTCCTGCGGAGTTCCACCACCCTTACCGGCACGCCGTCAACCAGCGGCAAGGCCAGGAGTGGACGGGTGGAACCACGCCGGATGATCGACCGTGTGCGTAGTCTGTAAGGACGCTAACAAGTGTGTACTCGGAAAAGAAAGAGAAGGTTGGCCTGTGTTGTGCCCGTATGTGAAATAAAGAAGAGTGCCCTCTACACGACATGTCACGGAAGTCGCTCGTTATACATACATACTCTCACCTCACCAAAATCTCCCCACCTTCAGGCGAAAAAATAAATTCGCAGCTGGTCTCCAGTCCTCAACTCTTTCCGTTGTTGACGTCATGTTCTCCTGTGCATTGGCTAAAACAAAAAAGATTGTCGACTTTAAAACCCTTTGCGTGTATGTACTTTACTAATACCCTCGCTCTACAGCCAGGGTGGGCATGTATTTTCAAGTCATGTTCCTCGCCTAAGGAATGTACAGAACTCGGAAACATGAAGTACCTTACCTAATGCAGGTTACATTTCAAAGACAACGACGGTCTTAACGCCAGCCTACGACCCTTTCAGCCAACACGTGTGATGCGGAGGCCTTGTGCGGGGAGGGCAATGGTGGCTCAGCTACTGAAACAAGAAAGCCGTGGCCGGGTCTCAACGGGACCCGGGAAGCGTGCTGCGCCCTTCCCGTTGCAATCGCGACGTCGTGACCAGAGCGGTGAACACACACGGGACGCGTCGACACACCACGGGGGAGATGAAACATTCTCGCGCACATGCATGCACGTGCGGGCCCGCCACTCGTCTGCACAGTGGCGCGTCAAGGGGGCCTGCCTTAAACGGACACGCCACTGCCTACAGCACCAGGTCAAAGTGCGCCAGCAACCCCCAGTGGTCGCTGGGGAACTTCCCACATGCCAGTCGCTCGGTCCCCACGAGGCGCAGCGAGCGCGGCACAACCGTGGCGTCCACGCCGCCACCGCCGCCGCCACCGGGTAGGCTGGAAGGTCCGGGCGAGCGAGCTGTGAGCGGCTGCTGGTAGAAGAGGCGGTCGAAGCGCAGGCGGGAGGAGCGAGCGCCCCCCAGCTTGAGGTTGTCGTTGAGGGTGGTGTCCCAGGTGTAGCGCGTCTCCTCGGGGCGGCCAAGCAGCTCCCACACGTCGCCCACGCCGGGGGGCAACCCCCCTATCTGAGACACCTGCACGCACGCCGGCACCGCCCTCAAGCATCACGACACACCACCTGTGTCGGATAGGGTTGACACGGTATGTGTAGTATGGTACAAGGTCCCATGACAATCGTATCGTCCGTTTTGCTAAATATCGTCATATCGTGATTATCGTTGCTCATTTTATGTTTTGAAAGATACAATAAACTTGTTCATTTCGTGGTCAGTCGAGCTTTGGTTCTTTGGTAGGCCGCAGTCGTAGTCATCGTCACGTTTGAAAATTTTTTGTCCACTCAGATCTTCGTTGACCAATATAAAAAAAATAACACTCGCCGAAGAATACTTTTGCCACTAATTCCGTTCACAAATGTAAGGCAGGCAGGGCGGTCAGCGGGGAGGGAGAAGGGTGGGACTCGCCTCCTTGTCCCTCAGATTGGTGTCGCCCCCGAAGATGGTGGTGGCGTTGCTAGGCGCGAGCGCCATCCTCTGCAGCACCTGCTGAAGCTGGCGCACGCGCTCCTTGGTGTGTGAGACAGTGCTCTCCAGATGTGACGTCAGCAGGTACAGCGGCACCCCTGACACCTCCGCCTGCACGCAGACAGGTAGAGCCCGTCAGGTGGCACAGCCCTGGCCCGTGTGCATGCTGCTGTCGTTGGCTGATGGGATTATACTAAGAAACTAACTAAACTTTTTATTTTATCAGGTAAAGCCCACTGAGCTATTTAGCTCTCTTTAAGAAGTGACCTGGCCACAAATGATAGCTCGACGAAGTGGCTTTTCACATGGAAATGAATAACATCCAAATACTCGAAACGGATGTTTCTAAATGTGGAAGGAAAAACCAGAGGACCCGGAGAAAAATCCACGCAACTTCGGGGAGAACATGCAAACTCCAAATATACAGGCGTAGGATCGGGATGGAGCCCACGTCCTCCTGCATACCAGGCGAGGAAAATAATATCTCGCCTCGGGTGCTGGTTACTACACATTGGGTGCTGCAGTCAGAGCTGTGGCTACTTGCTGGATGCTGTTTTGCTATAGTTGGGTGACAGTTGCTGGGTATTGTTCCTGGATGCTGTGTGCTGTGAACTGCAAGCCATGGCTGGGTGCAGGGTGCCACTGGGCTTACCCTGACCGCCAGTAGGTTGCGCCCCATGACGGAGGTGGGAAAGGGGATGACCTCGTGGGAGATGAGCCGCACGCGAGATTTCTTCAGCATCACGGCAGTGAAGTAGCCCTGCTCATCAGCTGCACAGTGCGGGCCACAATCACCGCAACCCCCATCGTACAACATCGCCACATCACACAGCACCGGCAATACGACGCACTTCACGTTTGTTACGAGCACGGAACCACAAACCCTGTGCAGCGCGACGTCCCCATCAGAGCTCACGAAACTGGCCGCAGCACCACCAGATTCAGCCACACACCGGGGATGATGTGGTAGCTGGTGGCTCGCTGCTGCAGGTAGCCGAGGTAGGGAGGCACCAGCTCTTGCAGATAAACCACGTCGGGAGAGTGTCTGCAGCATCAGGCAATGAGGACACGGGTGGGTCATCAGTACCACCCCCACAACACGCGTGGCGCCTCTGTGTAGCGTGCGACATGCAAGCACAGACCTTTATATATCCAGAAAAGCCTGATACACTAAAGTATGAGCCTCAAGAACCCTTTTCAGGAGCTTGTACATTACACTGCAATGTTTGGATAAATTCCTGAATGAGTCTTACAGGAATATCATTAACGGCACATTGCCGAAACAGAGCTAAGGGGCCCAGCAACAGACCTTAGAAGCCGATTCATTTGAACCAGTGACTCGACGTGGTGTTACGCGCTTAATGACGATTGTCGAAATAGGCGTTCACCCAACATCCTCCACACTTACAATGCGATGATGTTGCAGGCCCCACGAGCTCGAAGCTGGATCTGCTCCTCCATGAGCCCGTCCAGGTTCCAGCAGAGCAGCGACAGAGACCCCTCGTCCCCGCCGCTAGCACTGAGCGCAGTAACCCGCGACACAAAAAAAAACGATACGAATTTTCATGCACACGGTGCTTAAAAGCCTGAGAAACTCAACGCTTCTTACATTGTATCTCAATCACAGTCTGTTCTCCTACCACGCATGTTTTCACAACGCAAATTGGATATAACGCTGCCCCAGCGTAGCATCGCACAAGGCGGGATGCTGCTGGATGCTTCTAGATGCTATCCGCGTGCCTCAGTCTTCGTTCAGCCTGTGGACGCATACCACGTGTTATCGCGGACTGTGCTTTACCCTATATTATACATTATTTATTATAACGAGATTTTTCCATAACGCGGTGTTCTTCAGGAAGGCAATTACCACGTTATACGAGAAAAGACTTATGTAGATTCCCAGCTGTAGTTTTCTTTTACCCTAGAATGCCTACTGATGGAAGCCGTCCCTGTGCAGTACCAGCCTGCAAGAGGCCATCAGTCTGCCAGTCATGGCCCTTTGTGTACTCCTTAGCAGAGTACTGCGAATTCGTAGGGACCAGACGTAGCCACACTCGACTTGCTGATCCTCAAGTCGAACCCAACGCCGTGGTTTCCCGTGTTGTCGCACATCACTACCCCCGTCCATTCGCCACAATGCTGCGAACCTCGAGGAGGTCCAGCAAATTGTGGGAAACGAACCTCTCCACATCCGCCAGGATCTCAAAAACGTTCCTTACCACCGCTCAAAGTCGCGGGCAACCCCTTTTTGGACCCGCAAACTTTGACAAATGGAACTTTGACCCTGACGACGCCTGGAAAGCTAAGTTCACGGAGGCATGCTTGAACCACAAGCCTCTGCAACGAGCGGCAAAAGTGCTATTGCTCGGCCACGCGACCAGGAAGCGTGACGTAAGAGGTGCACCCAACTTGAACGTCGCCTCAGACACTGACCCCGCGAACCCAAGACTCCAACTCCATTGACCCCCGCCAATAATATCAGAGACTCACACCAGACACTCCTGTGTCCCTAGACTGCGACCTTCAGACTACCTGGTGGCCACCACCCTTGCTCTTTTTCGTCCCCCTGGTGTCCCCCTGGGGAGGGCGTCACCTGTGCAGGTTGGGTGGCAGCGAGTTCTCCTCGATGACCTCCAGGTCGGAGCTCACGTCCAGCACCTCCACGGGGGGCGGCTGCATCGCGGAAGCCACCGAGCTGCCCGGGTCAGTGTCTCCCTCAAAGTAGGTGTTCAGGGCGTGCTGTGGACACAAGCACACCACCACTAAGGGGTTAGGGGCCCAGCATGGAGCTCAGGGGTCTTGCAGAGCTGGGGGCGTAATTGGGATTCACTGGCCCAAGATCAGCCCCCCAACCCATATCTGTCCCTGTTTCTCCCCCATCTCCCTGTGTCTAACACCGTGAACCCCCCCCCCTGCCCCCTGTTTCTCCTGCGTTTCCCCGTGAATCCCGTCTACCTCGCTCTCCTCCTCCCGGTGCCTCCCCGTGTCTCCCCCTATCTCTCCCCGTGTCTCCCCCGATCTCTCCCCGTGTCTCCCCTATCTCTCCCCGTGTCTCCCTCTATCTCTCCCCGTGTCTCCCCCTATCTCTCCCCGTGTCTCCCCCTATCTCTCCCAGTGTCTCCCTCTATCTCTCCCCGTGTCTCACTCTATCTCTCCCCGTGTCTCCCCCTATCTCTCCCCGTGTCTCCCTCTATCTCTCCCCGTGTCTCCCCCTATCTCTCCCAGTGTCTCCCTCTATCTCTCCCCGTGTCTCCCCCTATCTCTCCCCGTGTCTCCCTCTATCTCTCCCCGTGTCTCCCTCTATCTCTCCCCGTGTCTCCCTCTATCTCTCCCCGTGTCTCCCCGTATCTCTCCCCGTGTCTCCCCCTATCTCTCCCCATGTCTCACCCTATCTCTCCCCGTGTCTCCCTCTATCTCTCCCCGTGTCTCCCCCTATCTCTCCCCGTGTCTCCCCCTATCTCTCCCCGTGTCTCCCCCTATCTCTTCCCGTGTCTCCCCCTATCTCTCCCCGTGTCTCCCTCTATTTCTCCCCGTGTCTCCCCCTATCTCTCCCCGTGTCTCCCCCTATCTCTCCCCGTGTCTCCCCCTATCTCTCCCAGTGTCTCCCTCTATCTCTCCCCGTGTCTCCCTCTATCTCTCCCCGTGTCTCCCTCTATCTCTCCCCGTGTCTCCCCGTATCTCTCCCCGTGTCTCCCCCTATCTCTCCCCGTGTCTCACCCTATCTCTCCCCGTGTCTCC
This sequence comes from Petromyzon marinus, assembly GCF_048934315.1. Classification (NCBI taxonomy): domain Eukaryota; kingdom Metazoa; phylum Chordata; class Hyperoartia; order Petromyzontiformes; family Petromyzontidae; genus Petromyzon; species Petromyzon marinus. The sequence continues at coordinate 1,860,427 of NC_133678.1, forward strand.
CTCTATCTCTCCCCGTGTCTCCCCCTATCTCTCCCCGTGTCTCCCTCTATTTCTCCCCGTGTCTCCCCCTATCTCTCCCCGTGTCTCCCCCTATCTTTCCCCGTGTCTCCCCCTATCTCTCCCCGTGTCTCCCAATCTCCCCGTGTCTCCCCCTATCTCTCCCCGTGTCTTCCCCTATCTCTCCCCGTGTCTCCCCCTATCTCTCCCCGTGTCTCACCCTATCTCTCCCCGTGTCTCCCCCTATCTCTCCCCGTGTCTCCCCTATCTCTCCCCGTGTCTCCCCCTATCTCTCCCCGTGTCTCCCCCTATCTCTCCCCGTGTCTCCCTCTATTTCTCCCCGTGTCTCCCCCTATCTCTCCCCGTGTCTCCCCCTATCTCTCCCCGTGTCTCCCCCTATCTCTCCCCGTGTCTCCCCCTATGTCTCCCCGTGTCTCCCGATCTCCCCGTGTCTCCCCCTATCTCTCCCCGTGTCTCCCCCTATGTCTCCCCGTGTCTCCCCCTATGTCTCCCCGTGTCTCCCGATCTCCCCGTGTCTCCCCCTATGTCTCCCCGTGTCTCCCCCTGCCCCGCAAGTCACCCCCCCTTCCTCCCACCATGAACCATGTCTCCCCCCCATCCCATGCCTCCCATTCTTATGTCCACCCATGCCTCCCATTCTTATGTCCACCCCCGCCGTGCCCCCCCCGTGCCCCCCGCCCCCCCGCGTGCCCCCGCCCCCCCCCCCCGCGTGCCCCCCGCACCCCCCGCCCCCCCGCGTGCCCCTCGCGTGCCCCCCGCTCCCCCCGCGTGCCCCCCGCGTGCCCCCCGCGTGCCACCTGCAGGTCCCAGGCGGCCCGGCCCAGGTAGCGCTTGGCGAGGCCGCGGTCCGCGCCCGTGATGCTCCTGAACTCGGCGCAGAGCCTCTCCTCGGCCGCGCCCTCCATCGCCTGTCCGCGCCGATCAATCCACCACCCCCCCTACCCCACCACGGGCGGATCGATCAATCAACGACCCGATCGATCAATCAACGACCCGATTAGCGCAGAAAGCCGTGAGCGGACGGGGTCGGCGCGCGTCTGCGTGTCCGCGTATCTCACAACCCCCACCACACACCGTTCACAATCCCCAGTTCGCTTGAGCGACGCGGGGGGGGGGCCCGCGACGCCTATCCGCGCTGGGAAATGTAGAGGGTGCCCGGCCAGACGGCGGCTCGCGAGGGCTGTGTCCCGAGCGCGTTTCGTATTTCGCGAATAAAACCTTATCCTGTGGACAAAAGTTCGGACTTAAGCTGTCAGCCTATACGGTTTAACATGGGACCTTTTTTTAGGCGAGTATCATTGTTTGAAAAAATAAGAATAGGGTTTAATATTTCTGGTGTGAAGAGGTTCAAACGCCAAATATAAACTATTTTTGCAAGGAATCCTGTCGGCATGAACCACACGTGTATTTGTGTTGAACATGCAAACAAAATATGCTCTGATAAAACATCATGCATCTTCCTTTGAAACATGTTTTATTGCCGAAAAGGGTAAAACCTATTATTGTTTTTCATTCTTTGATACTGAAAGCAAGGTATCCCACGATTTAGTTGCTCAACCCGAGCTGCACATTCACTGATTCGTGTGCCATTGTCTTTGTACTATTCGCCGTTTGGCGTTCTTCTCTGATCTGGCACTGCTAGTGACACTACAGAAGACTGTTGTAGGCTAATCACTTTCAAAGACAATGCCTCAAATGTTATCAAAGCATGTTGGTTTACATGTTCTCCACAAGTATGTACGGTTAATGCAGTAACTTGATTCCTTGCAAAAGGTTTAATCTATTTGGTGTTTGAACATCTTAACACAACTCATGTTTTATTTCCAGAAAGGGTAAAACCTCTTCTTATATATTTATGTTGTACTCCATACGGTTTACCCCGTATTTTAATACAGGGAATTTTAGTTTTCAGGCCCATACGGCGTACAGCCGTTTCAATACGGGAATTTTTAAAAAAATCTATTTGTGTTTCTCCCTTGTGAACGGGACTTTGTCGGATGAACGTTGAGATCTATACGGGTCACGGGGTGACCTATAAGGTCTGAATTTGTCCGTAATAAGGTAGGGCACTGATAAGGGGTTGACAGGTATGAATGTGAAATCCCGCGTGTAAGCGGCTCGCCCTATTTCTACCCAAAATTCGCTGCATGCGTTTCTAATTCACTTCATATGCGTGGGACAAGATTGTGTGCGGTCCAGGCGCTATTTGGCAGAAAGGTGTCGAGCGTAATTTCGCTTTGTGCACCTTTTTTAAAGAACGCATCTACTACTACTACTGAGACATCAGTGGAAGGCGCCTTACCAATAAACGTAAATTGTTGTTATTACGACCGCATCAAGCGAAGAGATCCTATAATCGGCGTCTGCTAATCACCTTCCTTGATAGCACATCGAGCTATCTCTCTCTTGCTTCTCATTTATGTACAATGTAGGAGGACTGTTGCCCGAAACGTCACCTATTTTATATATTTCCAATTAAAGCGGTAGTATTAACGAATGTGAGTGGGTTTTTTGTTCGTACAAATTTCGTGAAATAAATAACCCCGTCAGAGAAGGCGTGGAAAACGGTGCAAAATTCGCCATCCCGTACAAAACCCTCGTGCCTCTTGTCAGCCTCGAGACATTTGTGAGAAAGAGCTTTGTAGCTCATCGGATTCCACCTCCATCAAGAACGATTCTGATTGGCTCCAGCACTCGCGCAGGGGGTGGGGGAGGAGAGGGGCCGCGCTGGTGCCACTGGGGGGGGGGGGGGGGGGGCACGGGGGTGGGGCGCACGGGGGGGGGGCAGGGAAAGGTATGCGAAAAGGGGGGCTTATGGGGGGGGGCTTATGGGGGTGGGGGCAAAGATCCCCCGGTGTAGCCTTAACAAGGGGGGGGGGGGTGTGATCAGCACTACCGCCTTTGACTCCCTGGTGGCGATGTTTCAGCACACAGCACCGGGTACTTCCTTTGAGGCTGAGTCGACCTAGGAGAGGCTCAGGACCGGTGCAGATAATTGTCACCGGGTGTTGGGCGTGAGCGGGAATCGAACTCGGGCGGCCGAGTTCGTAGCGCAGCGTAGCGCTGCCTGCTGCTGTGTCATCGCTCTTTGTCTATTATAATCTACTACTATAATGAGCCAAGAATGTCTGTGTGTCCCGCGCGTGATGTCACTCCACGTCGGCCAGCCCCCCTCATTAATAATCATGAGCGGGTGACGTCCTTCACATGGACCCCCCCCCCCTCATTAATAATCATGAGCAGGTGACGTCACTGCACATATAGCAACCCCCCCTCATTAATAATCATGAGGGAGTTGATGTCACTCCACATCGAACAGCCCCCCTAATTAATAATCATGAAGAGGTGACGTCTTCCAAATGGAACACCCCCCCCCCCCAATTAACATTAATTAGCGGGTGACGTCACTCCACATGGGGGGGGGGCGCCTCCTCCCCCCTCCTCGACGTCAACTCACAACCCTCACTACAAAGGCTGAACCCTCACGTCATCACGTGATCTCCGTGACGCTGTTGAGACATCAAAGTAAAAAGGACGTCATGATGAACAAGGGATTCTAACCTTAAAATGAAATAAGTATGTGTCACCGCGCCCTTACAAATTACACACGAGTTGATGCAATGAATATATCACGTCGCGCTCTGCTTTTCGCTTGCAAGTTTCAATTTACTGCAATTCACACCTGTCCTTAGAACGGGCAAAAGGCGAATCATGATTAAAATCAGAGTTGGGAATAAAATAATAAAATAAAATAACACAATTAAATTCTCACGACGTTTCGACCACAACACAAGTGGCCGAAACGTCGTGAGAATTTTATTGTGTTATTTTATTTTATTAATGTATTATTTTATTCTCATTCTACGTGACTTTACCGAAAGAACCAAAGAAGATGAATCCTTGCAGTCACGAAAGCTTGAAATCGAAATGTAATCAAAGTTGCTCACTACGGGGCCAAATGCCCTTCGTGCAATGCGTGACACGAGAAGATGTTGTTGACACCCTGGGGTTTAACCTACAATCTTTTTGTAGGTCTTATGTAAGTCTGGGTATGTGTGTAAATTATCGGAGACCAACAGCTGGCTACAGTTGAGAAGCCAGTTGGAGCATGTGCGGGTCAAACTCAAGATTCTACCGCGGGTGGATCTCTGTGTTCTGACCTTTTGAATTACCTCTGAAACTTTCCTTTGAGGCGCTCCGTTCCAACTTCCGTCTACTCCACTGTAGTTGTGGTTGGGCGACGCAAAAAATTGGGGATGGAACGGAAATTTAAAAAAAAATGTTTCCAATTACAGTACTCAAAGGAAACCACCAGTTTGCGGGAGCGGTGGCGCAACGGTCAGCGTACGAACCCGGCAACGCAATTTCCATTCCTTCTCACGACCACACACCCAGTGGCGATTATCTGAACCGGTCTTGGGCTTCCCCTAGGTCGACTCAGTCATACATGTGGACCCGGTGCGGTGTGTAAATATCGCCACTGGGGAGACAAAGGCGGTCGGGCGTGGTGCTGGCTACCCACCCCCTCGCGTACCGTGCCGGCCTTCATAGGTGCTCGCTAACAGCACTTGTCTTAAAAGTTTGTCAAGGCTATGCGGGGGATCTTTATCTTCGTGTGTGCCACCTATACCATCCCCGTGTGTTATGTACACACATGTTTTTGACCTGGATCAAGGCTTACAAAACTAACAACAGGCCAGGGCTAAATGTTTCAATTATCAAATAGTCCACCTGCATAATCTCTGGAGATGAACCATCTCGTTTGCAAGGGTGTCCAGTGTGTCGACTGACACATAGCACACTCGTAATGATACCGTGTAACATATTTAAAACATATCTCCAAATGTATGCATTAATACTTTGAATATCACACCCAGACAAACACAAGAATACATACACACGATATTTAAAATAGTGCACACCGCCGGTTCATGTAGAATGTACTCAAGGTGTAACAGCTGCGTGTTTTAATTGCGGAATTAAATACGGTGAGACTGGCCGATCGCTTCAGTGCAGTTCTGTGTCTGAGCGAGACTTCGCCTGTTCGGGTTTTTTTTCCTCAAGGGATGGTCACATTTTTATGACTTAACATTAATTTGAACGTGTGCACAATGTATGCGTGTGTAGATAGTGGATACCCGGTGAGCATGTCTTCTATTGCGAAGGGGGAGAGCCATGCCACAGTCTCTCGTGCGCTTTCCAGTGATGTGTTCTCTCGTTTCACTGTCAGATAAACTCTGACACGGGGTGGAATAGATAACACCAGCATAACCCAACGCCGGTTATACCTGGTCCTCTACCTTGATCATGAGCGACCTTTATGAGGGAGGGCAGGCCCCGGTAAATCTGCGTAGCCAGATCAGTCAAGTCAGTCAGTTTATTTTGGGTAAGACCCATTGAACTAAGACGCCCTTTTTTATTTGTTTTTATTTTACCAGGTAAGGCCCACTGAGCTATGTAGCTGTGTTTCAGAAGCGACCTGGCCACAAATGAGAGCTTCACGAAGTGGCGGCGTATCATGTGCAAATGTATAGCAGCCAAATACTCTAAACGCATGTTTATAAATATGGAGGAAAAAAACCGAAGGACCCGGAGAAAAGTCCACGTGACCACGGGGAGAGAGACCGCAAACTCCAAATATACAGGCGACACGGTCGCGATCGAACCCACGCCCTCCTGTAGACCAGGCGAGATCGTCAACATCTCCCAGCCACCGTGATGATGATGAGAGAGAGAGACACCGCAAACTCCAAATATACAGCAGGCGCCACGGTCGCGATCGAACCCACGGCTTCCTGTAGACCAGGCCAGGTCGTCAACATCTCCTAGCCACTGCGACGTCCATGGCGACCAGGCCAAAACGGCTGAGCACGTTAAACCGGAGGGGAGAGTTTACAGGGGTTGCATCAAACAATTATTGATAATTGAAATAATGAACCAAAACTATGTGCAATGGAAATGTAGTAAGTGATCCATGATAACACACTCGTGATACGAGCTGACATATGGCAATTATAATGACATTTAAAACAGCGAGGATTACAAAAGCATTTTCCTATTTTCAATTCAGTGTTTTTAAAAATGGCATTTTAAAATTCCAGTGACAAATGACTATACTAATGGCATTTGTGACTGTGTGGTCGGAGAAAGGTATTGCTAACCTTGGCATGAGACATGGATGTCATCTGGCTCTTACACGATTTAACATATTGGTTTGATTGCATCGTTTTTGAAGCCTCCCATAGCCTCAGCAATGGAATGTGCACGAGGAACAGAGATACAATGGGATGCCTGTGTGAGGCCTAGGGATGTATCCCTACTGATCGAACACGTTACGTATCATGATTATCCGATTAATTTTGCTCACTCTGAGAAAGAAATGGAGAGCCTAGACTGCTGAACCTGAAGCTCTCCACATTGGCTAGGGCCTTAGCATCAGCCTCACCATGGCAAACTATCCGTCTTGGTATTTTATGTAATTAAACATCCCAACTCCTCAGTTCTGCGACCATCACCAGCTCCGGTTTGTGTCGCAGTCGAGCGGCATTATCTTCTCGTCGGCTGCGTAATTGCTGTGTGTAAAATTCCCCACCTGTCACACCACATTGAGCTTCCCCTTTTTCCCGACCACTAATTTAACCCTCTCTGCATTTGCTTGTGAAATCATGTGGACTGATCTAAGGGAACCTTCGCTGGCTTGAAAGATGATTAACTCAGGATTTTAGAATGTGTCACACGCACGGGTGGTGTTTTTTTTGTTGTTGCTTCAGAGGCGTGGGAAACCACAGACCGGAGATGACAATGTGCCCGAGCTCTGTGCTCCTATAGTGGAACGTGTAGCCAACAAATCCAGGATGGAATTGCGTGTGCCAGGAGCTCAGAGATCCGCGAAAGATATGCGCAGAGTCGCATCAGCGAGCCCCTCATGCGTGTCCAATCAGTTTCTGTTTGGCCGGGTAGAAGTGGCCTCGGCTGATTTGGTAGAGGATTTGCTGACGAGTGTTGCCAGCAGGGACAAGGTCGGCCTCTGTGGAGGCGGCTCGTGACGGGGGAACGCTACTTGCCAGTTGTAGGCAGCTACTGAAGCACTTTGAAATCAAGATTGAAAACTAATTTCTTTCGAACTGATTTTTGTGTTTAATTTGTTGCGCTGCCCCAGCACCTCCGATTAGCGCGGCTGGCTACGTACGGTGAGAAAAAAGTTCAACATTACAGTACATATCATGGGACCTCCATTCCCAGTACCAAAATACAAGAATAGGTTTTTCCCCTTTTTTCTGTCAATAAAACTGAAATTTCTTTTTTTTTACAAGGAAACATATCTGCATTAACCACAATACTTGTTTTCAGAAAACAGGGGAAAAACGTATTCTTATACAGTACATACATACATCAACGGCGGCTGAAAAATGGAAACAGATGGCGATTAGTCCTCTTGCTGTGCTGCCTTCACCGGGCGAGCCAGGGTTCGGATTCCTCGACGTTGACGGGAAGGGGTTTTTACAGCATCAATGTGTGACCCAGCATCCCTCGCCTCAGCCGTAAGGTTTGTGTTTGCAGGTGCTCGCAAACAGCACAATGCTACACGGGGAACTTTGTGTGTGTCTGTGGTGCTGGCCACCCACCGCCTCGTGTGCCGTGCCAGCCGTCATGGGGTGCTCGCGAACAGCACTTGCCCCGTAAAGTCGGTCGAGACTTTACGGGGAATCTTTGTCTTCGTGTATGTGGGGGGAGCGGTGGTGCAACGATTAGCACGCTGTGCTACGAATCCGGCGAACAAATGCCCGCTCACGGCCAACACCAGTGACGATTTTATTAATCGGTCCCGGGCCTCCCCTAGGTCGACTCAACCTCAAATGCGTACTTGGTGCCGTGTGTAGTCAACTTCGCCACTGGGGAGACAAAGGCGGTCGGGCGTGCTTGCTGGTCACCCCACCCCCTCATGTGCCCTGCCGGCCTTCATACAGTGAGGGAAAAAAGTATTTGATCCCCTGCTGATTTTGTACGTTTGCCCACTGACAAAGAAATGATCAATCTATAATTTTAATGGTAGGTTTTATTGATCAGTGAGAGACAGAACAACAACAAAATCCAGAAAACGCATGTCAAAAATGTTATAAATTGATTTGCATTTTAATGATGGAAATAAGTATTTGACCCCCTCTCAATCAGAAAGATTTCTGGTTCCCAGATGTCTTTTAAACAGGTAACGAGCTGAGATTAGGAGCACACTCTTAAAGGGAGTGCTCCTTATTTCAGCTTGTTACCTGTATAAAAGACACCTGTCCACAGAAGCAATCAATCAGATTCCAAACTCTCCACCATGGCCACGACCAAAGAGCTCTCCAAGGATGTCAGGGACAAGATTGTAGACCTACACAAGGCTGGAATGGGCTACAAGACCATTGCCAAGCAGCTTGGTGAGAAGGTGACAACAGTTGGTGCGATTATTCGCAAATGGAAGAAACACAAAAGAACTGTCAATCTCCCTCGGCCTGGAGCTCCATGCAAGATCTCACCTCGTGGAGTTGCAATGATCATGAGAACGGTGAGGAATCAGCCCAGAACTACACGGGAGGATCTTGTCAATGATCTCAAGGCAGCTGGGACCATAGTCACCAAGAAAACAATTGGTAACACACTACGCTATGAAGGACTGAAATCCTGCAGCGCCCGCAAGGTCACCCTCCTCAAGAAAACACATATACATGCCCGTCTGAAGTTTGCCAATTAACATCTGAATGATTCAGAGGACAACTGGGTGAAAGTGTTGTGGTCATATGAGACCAAAATGGAGCTCTTTGGCATCAACTCAACTCGCCGTGTTTGGAGGAGGAGGAATGCTGCCTATGACCCCAAGAACACCATCCCCACCGTCAAACATGGAGGTGGAAACATTATGCTTTGGGGGTGTTTTTCTGCTAAGGGGACAGGACAACTTCACCGCATCAAAGGGACGATGGACGGGGCCATGTACCGTCAAATCTTGAGTGAGAACCTCCTTCTCTCAGCCAGGGCATTGCAAATCGCTCGTGGATGGGTATTCCAGCATAACAATGACCCAAAACACACGGCCAAGGCAACAAAGGAGTGGTTAAAGAAGAAGCACATTAAGGTCCTGGAGTGGCCTAGCCAGTTTCCAGACCTTAATCCCATAGAAAATCTGTCGAGGGAGCTGAAGGTTCGAGTTGCCAAACGTCAGCCTCGAAACCTTAATGACTTGGAGAAGATTTGCAAAGAGGAGTGGGACAAAATCCCTCCTGAGATGTGTGTAAACCTGGTGGCCAACTACAAGAAACGTCTGACCTCTGTGATTGCCAACAAGGGTTTTTTGCCACCAAGTACTAAGTCATGTTTTGCAGAGGGGTCAAATAGTTATTTCCCTCATTAAAATGCAAATAAATTTATAACATTTTTACATGCGTTTTTCCGGATTTTGTTGCTGTTACTCTGTCTCTCACTGTTCAAATAAACCTACCATTAAATTTATAGACTGGTCATTTCTTCGTCAGTGGGAAAACGTACAAAATCAGCAGGGGATCAAATACTTGTTTCCCTCACTGTAGGTGCTGCTCGCCAACAGCACTTGGCCTCAAGAGTCTGTTCAGACTACACGGGTCAATCATTGTCTTTGTGCGTGCGGCGCTTTCAAAGTAGTGCCGCTGCTATCGAGTGATCGCAAGATGATGACGGGGGCCCAGCGCCTCAAGCCCATCTGAGTACAAATCTCACAATTCGACGACAACTCGACAACACGGAGGCCGTCGCTACCTGCAACACCCGTGTAGCTGTGCGTCAGGCCGAGCGACGGTGCGAGTGTGTTTGTGTGTGTGAGTGAGTGATGCCGGCCACCCAGCCACCCCCTCGTGTGCCGTGCCGACCTTCATAGGTGCTGCTCGCCAACAGCACTTCATCATTATAGAGTCTGTCCAAGGCTATATGGGGAATCTGTGTATGTGTGTGTGTGTGGGGAGCGGTAGTGTAGCGGTTAGCGCTGCGCTGCGCGACGAACCTGGCGACCCGGGTTCAATTCCCGCTCACGGCCAACACCAGTGACGATTATCTGAACCGGTCCTGGGCCTCCCCTAGGTCGACTCAGCCTCAAATGAGTACCCGGTGCGATGTGTGAGCATCGCCACTAGGGAGACAAAGGCGGCCGGGCATGGTGTTGGCCACGCACCCCCTCGTGTAACGTGCCGGCCTTCATAGGTGCTGCTCGCTAACAGCACTTGCCCCTACGGTCTGTTAAGGCTATACGGGGGATCTTTGTCTTTGTCTGTAAAATCTCTGGGGAGCCGTGGCACACCGCCACGAAAACGCCGACGCGAGTTCGATTTCTCGCTCACAGCCGCCAATAACAGGAGAATATCCGAACCGGTCCCGGGCCTCCCCTAGGTCGACTCGGCCTCAAATTAGTGACCTGGTGCGGTGTGTAGTAAACATCGCCACTCGTGAGACAAAGGCGGCCGGGCGTGGTGCTGGCCACCCACCCCCTCTGTGTGCTGTTCTGGCCTTAATAGGTGCTCGCTAACAGCACTTGCCCCAACAGTCTGTTAAAGCTATATGCGGGATCTTTCTCTTTGTGTGTACGTACGTGTGTGTGTGTGTACGTGGCAAACAAAAAAAACACACCTCATTGTGGTTCCATAATGGAAACTCCGTGACCATGCGGGGTTTTTTTTCGTTTGATCTCAGCGCAACTTGTTCCGTTTTTGTAAACTAATTTACTTTGTTCTCAATGTGTACTGCAGTTGCACGTCGTGTAGAAACGAAAATAGTAACGCGCGTGGGTTGGAGCACGCCTGGTGGAAGTGATGGCGTGGTATCGGCCGTCGCTTTCGAAGGGGCTCATGGTCAAGACGAATGCCGGAATGGCAGCCAAAGTGAGGAAAGGCGTCTTGATAGAACGTCTAGCGCGGGGAGATGGAGCGACTATTTCAGCTCTATGTAACCTGCGGTATTTGTTATCTAATCCATGTCACGCAACGCCATTTCCACACAGCCACAGGTAAATATACACGAACGCACGTGTATTCTTAACGGTCAACGTGGCGTCTATCGCTTTCGGACGTCACCTAACGGCACGTGCGCCTACCACGGCCTGCAATAGGTGACACTGCAATTGAGAGCGACTTTAAAGTGATTCACCCGTTTTTCCTGCGATGTATTTCCATCGGTGGTTATTTCTGCCATCAGCAAACCTTAGCCACCATGGTCAATGCTTTCCCCCATTCATGCCTACGCATAGCTTTCTGCGGGTGAATACGCGTGTGTGTATTTATGTGTGTGTTTACGTTGGCTTAAACTGAAATATGTAACTAATAAGCTTGTGCCGGAGGCCCCGGGGGGACAGGCGTCTATGACGTCTCCTGGCCAAACCCCATTTGGCGGAGCCAGGAGATTGAATGTCTACCCTCGGGGCTCCTCCAGAAATGACGAAAAGCCACTACGGATGGCCACGTGGAATGTTCGAACACTCACTGCGGAGGAGAGGCTGCCACTCCTCTGTCAGGAGCTGGACCGGTACCGCCTGGATCTCTGTGGCATTCAGGTCTGGTGGACCGGTTCTAGCTCCTGCCACCATGAGGGGTGGACAGTCCTCTACTCGGGGCAGCAGACTGCCAAACAACAGGGTGTGGCTCTTCTTTTGAACAAAAGAATGAAGGGGGCGTGGGAGCGTGGCAGTGAGGTGTGGGAAGCTGTAAGCCCCAGGCTACTTTGGGCTCGCCTTCCCATCAACCGGAGGTGAGGAGTGGTGGTCGTGGTTACTTATGCCCCCACCGAAGACGAACATCCGTGGAGGGATGCAGGCAAACCGATGAGTCAGATGCCTTCTATGACCTCCTGTCACAGGTGCTGGCTAAATTGGCACCTCGGGATAGAGTAATCATGTTGGGTGACTTCAATGCCCGAGTTGGTCATGATGCTGGCGCCTGGTCTGGAGTGATTGGAGGGCATGGGCCAGCTTAGCTCAACAACAACGGTAGGAGGCTGCTAGATTTTTGTGCAGCCCATGGGCTTGTAATTACCAACACGCTGTTCCGGCATTGGCGCATCCACACAGCATCATGGATGCATGCCGGGTCCAAGCAAGAACATTTGCTGGACTACATAGTGACGGACCAGCGGATACGAGCCCATGTCCTTGACACCAGGACCTACCGTGGAGCTGATCTGTCCTCTGACCATCGACTAGTCATCTGTAAGATGCGCCTGCCATTCTTCCACTCCGGTGGTGGGTGTACACCCAGGACCCCATTCCAACCTAAAGTGGCCTGGTCTCAGTTATCTGATGAAAGTTGCAAGCGAGAATTTCATCATCGCTTGCGGCTGGGGTTGGCATCGTCCTCCACTCCTCCTGATGTCGAGGGTAAATGGGTGAGGTTTAGGACTGTGATTTATGCAGCTGCAATGGCTGCTTTGGGTACGCGGTCCAGACCTCCCCAGAGACCCTGGCTGACAGAGGAGGTGTTCAGGATGGTTGAGAAAAAGCGACAGGCCCACTGTCATCGGCTACAGAATCCCACGTCAGAGAATGAGGAGGCTTACCGCAGCCTTCGCTCGGAGGTTCGGAGAGCCGTGAGGCGCTGCAAGGATGGGTGGTGGTCGCGGGTTGCTGAGGAGATGGAGTCTGCCTCAGTGGCCCGCGATCACAAATCTCTATTCAACTCCATCAAAAGAGTAACCTGCAGCGCCACACCTATTACCATCATTAGGGGAAAAAACGGTGATCCAATCTGCGACCCCCAGGAATAGGTTTGCAGATTTTCTGAGCATTTCTGTGAGGTCCTGGGGGAGGGAAAATCCCTCAGCCAGGGAAACATCGTGGCAAAAAATGAGGATGACCCTGCTGAGGCTGCGGTGCCTCAAATATTGGAAGAAGTCACCCCCTGCGAGTGGCTGGCTGAAGTGCCATCTGTTGAGGAAGTACTGAAGACGATCCGGAGTCTAAGACCAGGAAAGGCAGCGGGCAGAGATGATCTCCCAAGCGAAATGCTGACGGAGGGTGGCGTTTGTGCACAGACTGCCCCATATGACATCATAACAACAGTCTGGACCACTGGACGGGTTCCACAGGATTGGAAGGATGCCCTGGTGGTCCCTCTCTTTAAGAAGGGGGACCGCACAGACTGTAACAACTACAGGGGCATCTCACTCCTCAGTGCGCCGGGAAAGGTCCTGGCAAGGATTATTCAACATCGCCTTGCCAGGCACGCTGAGGAGAGGCTTGCGGAGCCCTAATGCGGTTTCAGGAAAGGGCGGTCCTGCACAGATGCCATATTTTCTGTCCGTCTGCTACAGCAGAGGTGTAGGGAATTCCAGCAAGACCTACATCTCTGCTTTATTGACCTGGTCAAGGCCTATGATACCATCAGTAGGCCTGGGCTCTGGGTTGTTCTTCGTGCTTTTGGAGTACCTGACCCTCTGCTCATGATCATTAAGGACCTTCATGATGGTGAGCGGGCCCGGGTAAAACTACGTGGCCGGGAGTCAGAGCCATTCCCTGTACACCTTGGGGTGCGACAGGGATGTCCTCTGGCTCCCACATTATTTAACATCTATTTTGATCACGTAATTCGAGAAACCTTCAATAGCTGTACCAGGGGAATCTCCATATGGTACAGATATAATGGGAGGCTGATCGATGCCCGGGTGCGGTCAAGGGATGGCTCCCTATTGCTCAACCACGTTATGTATGCCGATGATTTGGTAATAGCTGCTCATTCAGAGGAGGAGTTGGAGACGCTGCTGCTGAGACTGGAGCGTGCCACTAAGAGATGGGGCCTTACCATCAGCCCCACCAAAACTAAGCACCTGCCTGGGTATTTTGTACCATCGGACACTCCACCCCCACAACTCCCAATCGGTGATGGGGTAGTTGTGGAGAGAGTGGATAGTTTCCTATACCTGGGCAGTGTGCTTATGACCGGCTCCAGTTTAACAGCAGAGGTCTCACTCCGAATCAGTCGAGCGGCAATATATTTTCATCGGTTGCGTAACGCTGTGTGGAAGCTACCTAGTCTGTTGCTCCGCACTAAGCTTCAGGTCTTCTCGGCCACGGTCATTCCCTCCCTTCTCTACGCTTGCGAAACGTGGACCCCCCTAATGGAACATCTTCGCCAGTTGGAAACATTTAGGCTGCCCTGCCTACGATCCATCCTGGGTTTAACCAGGCTGGATTGTGTGAGGAGCTCAAAAATCCTTGAAATATCTGGGCAAGGTCCCATCAGTGAGCTTCTCCAGCAGGCAAGGCTGCATTGGCTGGGTCATGTAGCCCACATGCCCAGCCACCACATGCCGAAACAGCTTTTGTTCGGCCGGATCGAGGGGGCTAAACGGGCGCGGCACGGGCTAGAGAAGAGATGGAGTGGTGTGGTACAGGAGGACGTGGAGCTGAGTGGACTTGCCGATGACTGGTACCAGCGGTGTCAAGATCGGCCTCTGTGGAGGAGGCTCGTGAAGGACGCTATTGGGCAGTTGGAGGCAGGTGGAGGAGCGACGCTCACAACATCGAGCGGAGCGCCGGGTGGCTAAAGCACAGCAGGTTGGCACAGTAGGGGGCACAGGTGGTGCATCAGCCAGTCATCTCAGTCATCTTAGTCAGTCGACCCGTAGCACTTGGGTCTGCCCCGTGACCTCCTGCCCGCGGGCGTTCGACACTTCACGTGGCCTCAAGGTGCACATGGCCTGGCACAAGCGTCGTGGTGACGTCACCGCCACTTAGTGGCGAATGGCGGTTGTTGTTGTTGTTTACGTTGGCTGGGTTGGGTGGGTTACGCGTGTAAACCGCATTGATTGACAGCGAGGAAGAAAACAATGAGATGCATGCGAATGCGATAACGAACATATATCCATGTTTAAAGACATCGCTGTTAATGATAATAACAACAAAACACAAGTTAAATCCGCGGGGCTTGGGCAAAGACTCGTCGTTGGGAAGGGATGATGGCAGACGGTGCAGGGTCGTTGCCAACGGAGAGGACATTTCGCCCGTGGGGGTTGGGTAGGCGGTGGGGGGCACGGCCACGGAGCGATTCCAATCAGCTTCGCGCGCAGGGTGCCGGTTGGGTTATTTCATCGCATTGCTGGCTGTGAGAGATCTCGATGGCACGGGGGAGGCTCTCATCCAGCAGCAGAGTGATCATGGCTGATGGCGATGACGTGGTGGTGTGTGACATCCACCACCCCGCCCCCTTGCGGTGTGACGTCACGGCCTTCGCAGGCGCTCCTCGCTCACAGCACATGCCCCAGAAATCTGTAAAAATACCGCGTGGGCGAATCGGTGTCCCCGTGTGTTACGTATGCACCTACCGGTACTTCTCCGAACTTTTTAACCTGGACCAACATTCGGTATGTTTTAGTATAAGGGCCAGTGAACTTGGACCTCGGGACAAAATAGGTTTTATACCAAGACTCGCACCTTTCCATTCCGCGACCCGAGTTCGGTTCCTGTTCACGGTCAACACCATTGACAATTTTCTGAACCGGTCCTGGGCTTCCCCTAGGTCGACTCAGCCTCAAGTGAGTATCCGGGTGCTATGCGAAAATATCGCCACTCGGGAGACAAAGGCGGCACGGCGCGGTGCTGTGGCCACCCACCACCCTCTCGCGTGCCGTGCTTACGTTCGCTAACAGCACTTGCCCCAACTCTGTGAAGGCTACACGGGAGATCTCTGTCTTTTGATACCGTTCTATGTGTGTGGGTGTGTGTCCGTGTGTTCATGTGTACGTACAGTGCTGAACACGCTGCGGTCTCTGCCCCTTATCAGCTTGCAGCGAAGGTTCCTGTTTCAGACTCGGCGCTCAAACGCAGCACAAAAAGAACCAGGCAGGGCTCCAGCGCCATCCAGGACCCTCACCCAGGACCCACGACGCCTGCGTGGCCAGGGGCCCCTTGAAGCGAGTGGCAGAGGGAGGGTCGGAGACAGCTTCGAGAGCCCGGGCATGGAGCCGGGTGCGGGAGTCGGTCACGGTGAGACTCGCAGAGACACAAGGAGCACTTGTAGCGAGTGCTTCTAGCGGGCACCTTTGAAGACTAACACACACGGCACAGGCCAAGGATCAGTTCAAATAGTCA
Source organism: Petromyzon marinus (assembly GCF_048934315.1). Classification (NCBI taxonomy): domain Eukaryota; kingdom Metazoa; phylum Chordata; class Hyperoartia; order Petromyzontiformes; family Petromyzontidae; genus Petromyzon; species Petromyzon marinus. The sequence goes on from NC_133678.1 coordinate 1,876,523, forward strand.
TCGCTGGTGTTGGTGGGCGTTGGGCGGTAATCAAACTCGGCTTGCTGGGTTCGTAGCGCAACATACGAATCAAAGAGAGACACACACACGCGCACAGAAAGGCAAACACATACATATACGGTACATATATACGTCTATGTGTCTGACATTGGAAGGCACGCGGACAGTCTGCAGAGAGACACACGCGCGTGCAAGCAGATATATGCGCAGGTATTGAAAGAACACACAGATCCGAAGGGGCGCATGGAAGAGTCACTTCGAGACAACGACACGTGTCTATGTACATGCAGACATTATTCGCAGACAAACGGACAACCACAGCCGATCGCCACTAAGTGGCGGTGACGTTCCCAAGGCGCTTGTGCCAGGCTAGGTGCGCCTCGAGGCTAAGTGAAGTGTGGAAGGCTCGCTGTTGGCAGGACATCACGGGACAGACCCAGGTTGTCATGGGTTGACCGACTGAGACGACCGACAGATGCACCATCTGTGCTACCCAGCGTACGATCTGGTGGTCTGGCCAGCAGTACGATCAGCTGATGTTTACACACCTCAACATACTCTCATTTAGGGTTGAGCAGACCTAGGGGACACCACTTGATAATTAATTTAAAAATACGGTTCTTACTTATCCAGGACTTTTTTTCGGAAGGGTCCTGCATTGGGTTATTTTTATTTTAAGATGTTTTCAGATAATGAATAATAGGAAACCGAAGCACCCGTAGAAAATCCACATGCACGAGGAAGCAACACTGCATCCCCGTACAAATGTAACCAGTTGGCGATTAGTAGTTGCACAACAGCTGTGTGTGCTCTACTAACCCTCGCTGCCTCGACAATGCTGGATTACAGGCCACGTGCATGGCCACCACCACCGCCCATAGTACCGGTGAGTGTACACGTGTTGCACGTGACGCAGACAGCATGGCTCAGCGCGTGCCACGTGGGTCGTATTCAACAATCATCGGGGCCGTGCAGTGTGGAAATACTTGATATGTATTTGAGTGGGAAAACATTGGTTAATGCGGAATTTTGTAGCATGTTGGGTCGTGAGAACTAGAGTTTTGTAAAACCATGATACTTATTACGTGATGATTATACGTTCGTGTAGGATCACATCCCAATGTGAACAGGGAATCGCTCTGTCTGCCAATCACGCAGCTTTACCAGAATCCTCCGCACAATTCCTGCAGGTCCTGAACGACCACGAGCAGCGAGGATCAGAGAGAGAGAGAGCGGAGGATCACGAAAGTGTGAAGTGTATCCCACATGACCTGGCTTTTCGATGGCATCGTAAGCCGTGACCAGCTCACGAAAAAAAGCGGTGGCGTAACCAACCGCGCGCTTGACCCAACGCTCGCACACCTCTCGTCACGTGCAACCAAAACCCCTCCGACCCCCCCCACACCCTGGCAGGCCGCGCCAGGGACGTCAACGACCCGCTGGTCCCAGTTGCGGACATTATGTACGCGATGGTGAGCCAGACATCGGAGAGGTCGTCCAAGCGCCACCCGGTGCAGTCCTCGCCTCGCGGGCCCGCAGGCGGCGGCCCGTTCAGTTCCTCGTGGCCCCGGGAGCAGCAGGGCTCCTCGCGCGACGACTCGGCGCCACTGCCACTGCCAGGAGGCAGGGTCAGATACGCGACTCTGGCGAGCGACGGCATGGGGAGGCAAGGTTCCAGCGCCCTGCCCCCGTTGCCCAGCCTACTCCGTGACCCCACTGTAGCCGGCACCCTGTCCACGCGACTCAGCAACCTCCCCCGAGCCCCCCGCGTGCAACCCAGCACCCGGCCCCCCGTGCCGAGCATCCTGCAAGGTCCCCCCATGCATCCCGCCACCAGCGCCCTGCCTCCGTTGTCGAGCCCCCTTCACGACCCCGCTGTGGGCTGCAGCAGCACCCTGCCCGCGCTCCCGCGACCCAGCTACCTCCTGCGAGGCCCCGGGGTGCAACCCAGCGGCGGTGGCAGCGCCCTCTGCGTGCTGCATCACTTCAAGAGCGGCGCGCAGCCGGGCAGCGAGAGCGTTCCATACGGGGAGCAGAGCACCGTGCAGGTGCGTGCTGTGGGCGCGCGCGCGTACACACTGCACCTGCTCCGCGTACACACTGCACCTGCTCCGCGTACACACTGCACCTGCTCCGCGTACACACTGCACCTGCTCCGCGTACACACTGCACCTGCTCCGCGTACACACTGCACCTGCTCCGCGTACACACTGCACCTGCTCCGCGTACACACTGCACCTGCTCCGCGTACACACTGCACCTGCTCCGCGTACACACTGCACCTGCTCCGCGTACACACTGCACCTGCTCCGCGTACACACTGCACCTGCTCCGCGTACACACTGCACCTGCTCCGCGTACACACTGCACCTGCTCCGCGTACACACTGCACCTGCTCCGCGTACACACTGCACCTACTCCGCGTACACACTGCACCTGCTCCGCGTACACACTGCACCTGCTCCGCGTACACACTGCACCTGCTCCGCGTACACACTGCACCTACTCCGCGTACACACTGCACCTGCTCCGCGTACACACTGCACCTGCTCCGCGTACACACTGCACCTGCTCCGCGTACACACTGCACCTGCTCCGCGTACACACTGCACCTGCTCCGCGTACACACTGCACCTGCTCCGCGTACACACTGCACCTGCTCCGCGTACACACTGCACCTGCTCCGCGTACACACTGCACCTGCTCCGCGTACACACTGCACCTGCTCCGCGTACACACTGCACCTGCTCCGCGTACACACTGCACCTGCTCCGCGTACACACTGCACCTGCTCCGCGTACACACTGCATCTGCTCCGCGTACACACTGCACCTGCTCCGCGTACACACTGCACCTGCTCCGCGTACACACTGCATCTGCTCCGCGTACACACTGCACCTGCTCCGCGTACACACTGCACCTGCTCCGCGTACACACTGCATCTGCTCCGCGTACACACTGCACCTGCTCCGCGTACACACTGCACCTGCTCCGCGTACACACTGCACCTGCTCCGCGTACACACTGCACCTGCTCCGCGTACACACTGCACCTGCTCCGCGTACACACTGCACCTGCTCCGCGTACACACTGCACCTGCTCCGCGTACATAGATTCCCACGTCTAGTCTGAACAGGATGTTGGGGTGAGTGCCGTTCGCGAGCACCTACGAAAGGCCGGCACGGCGCACGAGGGGGTGGGTGGCCGGTAACCACGCCCGGCCGCCTTTGTTTCCCCAGTGGCGATGTTTACACATCGCACCAGGTACTCATTTGATGCTGAGTCAACGTAGGGGATGTCGAGGACCGGTTCAGATAATCGTGACTCCACACACACACACACCTGCCCCACTCCACACACACACACACACCTGCCCACTCCACACACACCTGCCTCACTCCCCCCACACACACACCTGCCTCACTCCACACACACACACCTACCTCACTCCCCCCACACACACACACACACCTGCCCCACACACACACACACCTGCCTCACTCCACACACACACACACACCTGCCTCACTCCCCACACACACACACACACCTGCCTCACTCCACACACACACACACACCTGCCTCACTCCCCACACACACACACACACCTGCCTCACTCCACACACACACACACACCTGCCTCACTCCACACACACACCTGCCTCACTCCACACACACCTGCCTCACTCCCCACACACACACACACACCTGCCTCACTCCACACACACACCTGCCTCACTCCCCACACACACCTGCCTCACTCCCCACACACACACACACCTGCCTCACTCCACACACACACACCTGCCTCACTCCACACACACACACACACCTGCCTCACTCCACACACACACCTGCCTCACTCCCCACACACACACACACCTGCCACACACACACACACACCTGCCTCACTCCACACACACACACACACCTGCCTCACTCCACACACACACCTGCCTCACTCCACACACACCTGCCTCACTCCCCACACACACACCTGCCTCACTCCCCACACACACACACCTGCCTCTCTCCCCACACACACACACACCTGCCCCACACACACACACACCTGCCTCACTCCACACACACACACACACCTGCCTCACTCCCCACACACACACACACACCTGCCTCACTCCCCACACACACACACACACCTGCCTCACTCCCCACACACACACACACACCTGCCTCACTCCACACACACACACACACCTGCCTCACTCCCCACACACACACACACACCTGCCCCACACACACACACACCTGCCTCACTCCACACACACACACACACCTGCCTCACTCCCCACACACACACACACACCTGCCCCACACACACACACACCTGCCTCACTCCACACACACACACACACCTACCTCACTCCCCCCACACACACACACACACCTGCCTCACACACACACACACCTGCCTCACTCCACACACACACACACACCTGCCTCACTCCCCACACACACACACACACCTGCCTCACTCCACACACACGATCTCTGTAACAGTCTATTGGGGCAAGTGCTGTTAGCGAACACCTATTACGTACTCATATGCTTGTGTACGCCTCGTGCATATCCCTGTTTCACTCTCGTGTACCTGTATAGTCATGCACACATCTGTGTTTATCTGTGTTGATTTGTGTTCACCCGTCAGCACACCTGCATGTGTCAGCGATTAGTCACATGTTGTCTTACTTGTACACTACTTGTGTATAGCCATGTGCATATCCCTGTGTTTACCTGTTTTCCTACACCCGTCTCCACCTGTTCACAAACCTCAGTATACTCGTGTTCACCCGTGTTCCACTCGTTCACACACCTGCATTTCCCTGTGTTTCACCTGTACACACACTTCACGTACCGTGTTCACCCGTGTTCGCTCGTGTTTCATCCATTCACACATCTGCATGCACCCGTTCACACACCTGCATGTACCCGTGTTCACCCGTGTTCCACCCGTACACACACACACGCATACTTGCGCGTACACGTTCACACACACACACACCTGCGCGTACCCGTGTCGTTCATCTGCGCGCGTGCACACACACACACACACCTGCGCGTACCCGTGTCGTTCACCTGCGCGCGTGCACACACACACACACACCTGCGCGTACCCGTGTCGTTCACCTGCACGCGCGTGCACACACAGGACTTGGTGGACGCGATGCTGCATGCGCGGCCGCACGCGCGCGCCATCGTGGGGCTGTTCGCGCTGCGCGAGGCCCACGTGCCCACGCGCGCCTCCCGATGGCTGCCGCACACGTTGCTCGTGCGAGATGTGCGCATGAGTCACGTGTCGCCACTGCTGTGCAGGTGAGGAGAAACGGGGGGGGGGGAGTGACCCCAAGCTCCCCCCCCCCCCACCCTAAACACGTGCCCGCTCAACCTGAACTCGCCCATCAGAATGTGTATTTCCACTGGAGGAGGAATCCGGTTAGCGATAAAGCTCTTTTTTTTACAGATTTCCAGTCGGGGCACGGTGTCAGAACATTACAAAAACAAACGATACAAAAAAAACACGATATGAGTGCAAAGTATAGGAAAGGTAAGGAAATCACTTCAAAATAAATACAAATAAAACTAAACATTTATTTTGTAGCTCACCAGGTAAAGCCCACCGAGCGACTAACCTCTGTTTCAGAAGCGACCTGGCTATCACAAATGATAGCTCAACGAAGTGGCTTATCAGGTGGACATTTATAGCAATCAAATCATCTAAATAATCGAACCCCCCACCGGTACCGATCCAGGCTGTTGTGATGACAGCCCTCTCCTCTGATCCGCAGGTACGACCTGCGGATCCGATATCTGCCCAAGGGGTTCTGGGACGAGCTGGTCAAGAACCCGGTGCTTCTGACCTACCTGTACCAGCAGGTAAGTTGCGGCAACCTGCCCCCCCCCCCCCCAAACACACCTGGGCGCGTCGTGGAGCGTGTGGATGCTGTGAGCCTTGTCTCTGTGTGGCGCTGTACCCGGTAGTGTCGCGGTTAGCGCTACGCTGCGCTACGAACCTGGCGACCAGAGTTCGATGCCCGCTCACGGCCAACACCCAGTGACGACTTTCTGAATCGGTCCTGGGCCTACTCTAGGTCGACTCGGCTTCAAATGAGTACCTGATGCGGTGGTGTAGTAAACATCGTCACTCCGGAGACAAAGGCGGCCGGGAGTGGTGCGGGCCACCCACTCCCTCGTGCGCCGTACCGGCCTTCATAGGTGCTCGCTAACAGCACTTGCCCCAACAGTCTGTTCAGGCTATACGGGGGATCTTTGTCTTTGGCGCTGTACCAGGAGTGGAATGCGTTCCACGAGGAACACGTGGAGAGAGAGTCGGACGGCATGGCGCTGCAGCTCGGCTGCCTCAACATCCAGTAAGCCCCGCCCCTTTCACACGGTGACCACGCCCACTCGGCCCACAGCCCCCGCCTCTTCAAAGAGTGACCACGCCCACTCCACACATCGGCCCACGCCCCTTCCCGCAATGACCACGCTACTTCACTCACAGGCCCCGCCCCCTTCCCACTGTGCGTTTCGGCTATGATTGTTTAATGCCTGGTGTGGTGAGTTGCGTAATATTCCTTAAGGGCCCTGCTGTGTCGTTCTCTGCAATACGTATCGATGTTTTGTCTTTGTTGTTGCTGCTGCTGTGCTCACCGGGCAACTGGGTTAGCGGCACCATCCGTGGAACGAATGAAAATAAACAACAACAAAAAAACACTTCAGCAGGATCCTCCTGCATTGGGATGTTTTTAATCTTAAGATTTTTTCGAGCCAATTAACGATGAGTCGTGTTCATTTATTCAAGTGTGAATAATGAACACGACTATGTGTGATCTATCAACCCTCGTTGCTGCAGCTGCCTTCACAGTTCGACATTGGGGGGGGGGGGGGGGGTTACAGGCCAGCCACGTGCAAAGTCACGGCGAACCGGCTGGCCCTGCCGCGATAATTTTTCCAGTTCCCTTTTCTAGAGCTGGCGCAGAGTCCTCTCGAGTTCCCACCTCCCCTTCCCCCTTGTCGCGTGCGTGCGGACTGACGCAGGCGGACCTGCAACAGCGGCCCGTACAGAATGGGGGACAAGAAGTTCTTCGAGCATCTGGAGTGAGTTGTGACACGTGGGCAAGCCGTGGGCAGGGCTCCTTCCTTCGCCTTGTCACGCGAATCGTTCGGTGGTGACGCTTCTCGCGCGCTGACAAAACGACGCTCGACGCATTCGTTAGGGGCCGTCCATAAATGACGTCACGCGATTTTTGACGATTTTTTACCCCCCCTCCCTCGTCACACGGCGTCACAAAAAGTCAGACCCCCCCCTCAAATATGACGTCACAAAGCTCTGCCCCCCCAAACTATATTTGCATTTTTAAAATGAAACATGCTTTACATCGCTTTAAACTATTGTCATTGTAGTGCGTATTTAATGTGGCGCTGCACTCTGATGTTGTAGGAGAAAACATTTATTAAAAAGTCTATTTAATTAAGTAGAACGTGTTGTCTATATTTATTTAAAGTTGCGCGTTTTGATGTGACGTCACAAACCCCCACCCCTCGTCACACATCGTCACAAATGTCTGACCCCTCCCCCCCCTGGGTGCGTGACGTCATTTATGGACGGCCCGTTAAAGCAACACTCCGCGTGTGTGTGTGTAGGTCTGCGTGTGCGTCCTTAACAGGAACTATATATAAAATAGGCGACTTTTCGGGCAATGGCCAATTCTTTCTATCACTGGACAGGTCATGTCCCCAGAGGAGACCAGACCAGAGGTCACAACAAAACAATCGTCAGCGTCGTTGGGGAGAATAAAAGTGAGACGATAAATACCCATAACCCTTCCCATATTTCTTTCCTGTCGTATTTTCCCACATTGTATTTTTGAACACCGGCCGCACGCCTTTTTCTGCACGGCAGTGCACCATTCTCAGCGGAAATGCTTCAATACAAGCAAACTCTGAGCCGCTTTCGACATTCAGTATCTCATCAGCAGAGTGAGAGGGGCAGGGGGCACACAGCTCCGGCCTCTTCTTTGGGACGGCAAAGGGAGGGGGTGGGGGGGGGGATCCCCCGGATCCCCAGCACCACGTGACCTCCCGCCTTGCTCCCCCCAGGCACTCGGAGCGGGGTCTGCGTGCGTTCTTCCCGGAGTCTCTACTCACCACCATGAAGGTGACGCAAGCAACTCTCACGCAGCCGTCATGCAACTCTAGTGCAACTGCCACGCAACCTTCATGCAACTGTCACGCAACACTCATTCAACCTCATACAACCTCACGCAACAGCACACCTTCACGCGCAGTCTCACACAACCACATTTCGCAACCTCGCACACGACTCGAAAATCACACCCCGTCTCACGCGACCTCACGTGACCTCGCGCCATGCGGGTTGCCTGTGCAGGTGAAGTTGCTGCGGCGCCAGGTGCAGGAGGTGCTGCGTCTGTATGCGGGACTCACCCAGGAGCAGTGCATGGAGCGCAGCCTGCGCCTGATGGCAGCCGTGCGGCCCTTCTACGAGGAGCGCGTGCCCTGCGAGCTGGGGGTGCGGGATGGGGGTGCGGGTTGGGGGTGCGGGATGGGGGTGTGGGACGGGGGTGCGGGATGGGGGTGCGGGTTGGGGGTGCGGGATGGGAGTGTGGGACGGGGGTGCGGGATGGGGGTGCGAGTTGGGGGTGCGGGATGGGGGTGTGGGACGGGGGTGCGGGTTGGGGGTGCGGGTTGGGGGTGTGAGTTGGGGGTACGAGATGGGGGTGCGAGTTGGGGGTGCGGGATGGGGGTGTGGGACGGGGGTGCGGGATGGGGGTGTGGGACGGGGGTGCGGGATGGGGGTGTGGGACGGGGGTGCGAGATGGGGATGCGAGTTGGGGGTGCGAGTTGGGGGTACGAGTTGGGAGTGCGAGTTGGGGGTACGAGTTGGGGGTACGAGTTGGGGGTGCAGGATGGGGATGCGAGTTGGGGGTGCGAGTTGGGGGTGCGAGTTGGGGGTGCGAGTTGGGGGTGCAGGATGGGGGTGTGGGATATGGGGTGCGAGTTGGGGTTCTGGGTGTTAGGTCCATACTGCTGCTCCCACCTCCCCGCCTCCCCCACAGAACGAGTGGCCCGTGCAGGTGCAGCTGGTGATTGGACCCGAAAGCGACATCAGCTACTCTACAGACACGACCGCCGAGGTGGGAGCACCTGTCCACCCACCCCTCACCTGCCCACCCCTCACCTGTCCACCCCTCACCTGTCCACCCCACCCCTCACCTGTCCACCCCTCACCTGTCCACCCCACCCCTGTCCACCCCACCCCTCACCTGTCCACCCCACCCCTCACATGTCCACCCATCCCTCACCTGTCCACCCCACCCCTCACATGTCCACCCACTCCTCACCTGTCCACCCCTCACCTGCCCACCCCTCACCTATCCACCTCACCCGTCCACGCCATCCCTACCCATCCTCACGTCTCACCTGCCGCTCGTGCACCTAACCTTGACTCTTCGCCCCTCTTCCCCCCACCCCCTCACTTTCCACCCCCCCCCCCAGCCGGTGCTGCTGGCGCGCCTGGACGCGGTGTGCAGAGTGGAGGCGGTGCAGCGAGCGGAGCGAGACTGCGTGCAGCTCCGCCTCAGGGACTCGGGCACGGTGAGGCGCGCCACGACTCTCGCCGCTCACGCACGCACAGACGGTGGGGGTGGGGGGTCGTGGGGGTTTCAATCCTAGATTGACCCCTCCCCTCGCCCGCAGTGTAATCCAGCAGTGGATTGACCACAGCTGGTGATGATTCCCTGCCGTGGGACCACTTTAGCCAACGCCTGGGAGAGGAGGTAACCAGAGGGCACCCGACTCATCAGCCTTGCCTGCTTCACGGCCAAGGTCGGCGATGATCTGGCCCGTTCCTGGGCCTCCCCTAGGTTGACTCAGCCGTGTATGAGTGCCCGGTTCGCTGTGTAAATCGTCAGCACTGGGGAGACAAAGGCTGGCCGGACATGGCTGCGGCCACACCACCCGATAGCACTTGACCTAACAGCCTGGTGTAAACTACACGGGGGGTCTCTGTCTTTGTGTCTTCATGTATTCGTGTGTATGTATTCATGTTTGTCTGTGTTGCGTGTGTGTGCTCCTCCCGCGGGGAGATGTGGTGCAGCGGTTAGCACGCTGCGCGACGCACCCGACAGACCGAGATCGATTCACGCTCACGGGCCACCAACATCAGTGACGCAATTGTCTGCACCGGTCTTGGGCATCGCCTAGGTCGCCTCAGCCTCAAATGAGTACCTACACGGAGGATCTGTGTGTGTCTCCCAGCCGCTCATTCTCCTGGTCCGGGGATCGTCCGAGGCCGAGTCCCTCTCCACGCTGCTCGACGGGCACTGCCGCGTGGCCCAGGGCGGCGTTGACGGGGGGGTCCCCTCGCTGCTGGGGGCTGGGGGGCCCAGCGGAGCGTTCGGTGAGGGGGGGGGGGTACCCCCGAGCACCTCACACGAACCCAAATTTGAAAAAAGTGGCGTTTTTTAACGTAAAAAAACCCGCCACTTTTTAAAACCTTTCTTGCTGTGGTTTTCACACCTGATGATGATTGCTTGTGTTGCAGTTGAAACGTCGTGATAATTTTATTGTTTTATATTTTTATTATTTTATTGTTTCCCTTCTACGTGGCTTTACCGAAAGAACCAAGAACACGTTCTACTTAATTTAATAGACTTTTTAATAAATGTTTTCTCCTACAACATCAGAGTGCAGCGCAACATTAAATACGCACTACAATGACAATAGTTTAAAGCGATTTGAAGCATGTTTGATTGTTTGGGGGGGGGGGGGGGCAGAGCTTTGTGACGTCATATTTGGTGAGGGGTCTGACTTTTTGTGACGCCGTGTGACAAGGGGGGGGGGTCAAAAATCGTCCAAAATCGCGTCACGTCATTTATGGACGGCCCCTTAGCCCATCGCGCTTTGCGAGTCAGTACTATATAGGTATTCACCAGTGTTAGTTTAAATTCGCTTGCGAGTCGCTCGCGGAGGGCCGACGTCTAACTGAGCGATGCGCATTTTTTGAGATGCGAAATGCAATTCTGACGTGGAGAGATCCGACTTGTGGCGCGCGGCTGCATCAACAGGACCCAGGGCGAGTGTTTGTAGGGGTGAGTCACAGCCCGGCCAGACAGCACCAACGAAATGTAAACCCACTGCGGTGAACCGGTTAACCGAATCGATTTGAATTTTGCGTTCGCTTCCACGCCTCCCTTTAGCTCCGGAGCAGCAAATGTCAAAAATTTTGCCAATAATTTCGGTGTCTGGTTCGACTTTATTATTATTGTAATTTAATAATAGTGATGTGTGTGTACTGTATGTGCTGTGTGTACGTACGGTGTGTATACTGTGTGTGTATGTACTGTGTGTACGTACGGTGTGTGTACGTACTGTGTACGCATGGCACACTGGGTGGAGTGTGAGGACAGAGAGAGAGAGACCGCAGGGCACTTCTTCACTTCCCTTCCCTCTCCCACATCCTCGCCATCCTCTCACCCGGCTTCCTGCTTGGCCCGGTCACACGCCAACCCGGGCCGCTCCACCACCCCGTCCATGCTAGCCCAGCACAGCCCAAATGAAATCCACGGTAGCCTCTCAACCCACGCTCGCCTCTCAACCCATGCTAGCCTCTTCGATGAGCACGGTTGGCTACGTACGGTGCGAAAGAAGTTCCAACGTACATACATAGCTCATGCTAGCCCAGCACAGCCCATCCTAGCCCAGCAGCCTAGTGCACAGTCTAGGAGCTCACCCCCGGACCAGGAGTCGAACCCTCATTTAAGGGGGAGTGGGTCATGAGAGCCAAACGGGGGTGGGGGCGGGGGGGTGTGGGGGGGGGGGTACCGGTGTCGATCCCCTGCGCGCGGCGCGTGCCACTGTCTGTGTGCGCGTCATTGTTTGCGGGTGTGTCCGTGTGTGAGTGAGTGAATCTGTGTGAGCGAGTCGGCGTGGTTGTGTGTGGTTGTGTGTGGTTCGGTGCCTTTGAGAGTGTCTGTGTGGGTTTGTGTGTGTGCGCATTTCTCGGTGTGCGATTGTGTCTGAGTGCCTGTCCGAGCGAGCCCGTATGTGTGAGTTTTTTGAGTATTTGTCAGAGTGTCTGTGTGCATTTCTGCGTGTGTTTGTGTGGACGAGGTGCTCGCAAATCGCACTTGGCCCTAAAGTACTTTAAGGCTATACGGGGTATCTTTGTCTTTGTACCCGTGACGATGCGTGGCTGCCCTCGTACAGACGCCGACGATTACGCCGAGATCCCGGACGATGACAGCACGTACTGCTGCCTGCCTGGTGCGTGTCCTCTACACACACCACGCACTGCACACCCTACACACCACGAACTGCACACACCACGCACTGCACACCCTACACACCACGCACTGCACACACCACGCACTGTACACCCTACACACCACGCACTGCACACCCTACACAGCACGCACTGCACACCCTACACACCACGCACTGCACACCCTACACACCACGCACTGCACACCCTACACACCACGCACTGCACACACCACGCACTGCAGAAACCACGCACTGCACACACCACGCACTGAACACCCCACGCACCATGCACTGCACACCCCACACACTGCACACCCCACGCACCATGCACTGCACATCCCACGCATCACGCACTGCACACACCACGCAACTCCAGGCGCTCCACACCCCGTGGACCATGACCACCACTCGCAACGCACACCCCGCACCCCATGCACTGTGAACGCCACGTGCGCCTCGCGCCACCCACCATACACCACCTCGCCCACCACACACCACCTCGCCCACCACACACCACCTCGCCCACCACACACCACCTCGCCCACCACACACCACCTCGCCCACCACACACCACCTCGCCCACCACACACCTCCTCGCCCACCACACACCACCTCGCCCACCACACACCACCTCACGCCGTGCTCCCCACACCCCCCCCCGTGTCACCGAAAGCGCGCCGAGGAGAGGTGGCGCGCGCCAGCGTCCGCGTCTCCGAGTGCCTCGGGGAGGGCCAATTCGGGGACGTGCACCGCGGGGTCTACACCGACGAGGTCAGGCCACGGGGACCCCCAGGGGACTCCCAGGGGACCCCCCAGGGGACTCCCAGGGGGACCCCCAGGGGGTCGCGGGCTCATGGGGGGGGGGACACAGCGGGGTCTTGCAGACACGAACTCAGGGGGACGCGGGCTCAGGGAGGACATCGGGAAGTGAGGACCCAGGGACATGAGCTCTATCTCAGCACATCCGATTAGCACGGTTGGCTACGTACGGTGGGAAAGAAGTTCGACGTACATACATAGCGCATGCTAGCCCAGCAAAGCCCATCCTAGCCCTTACATCTCGGTGACTCGATGAACCTGTATCTCTCCGTTTCCCTGACAATCTGACTCTCCGTCTCCCACTCTCCCCCCGCCGACTCTCCATGTACCTCTCTCGCTGTGTTTCTCCATCTGCATGACTCTCTAACTCTTAATTTATGTGGCTATTTCTCTCTCTCTCTCTCTGTTCCTGTTTACCCCTCTATCCATCCGATCATCTGACTGCAGTGCCCCAGCCCAGGCAGAGACCCCCGTTCGAATCCCAGGCCACGGCTGACATCCATTGGTGATTAGTCTGAACCGGTATTGGGACTCCCCTAGGTCGACTCAGCCTTAAATGAGTGTACCTGGTACAGTGTGTAGACATCAGCACTGGGGAGACAAAGGCGGACGGGGAAGACATGCTGCTTGCAACACCACCTGCTCTGTGATGCTCTTTGTAGGGTACTGGGGGCATCTTTGTCTGCGTATTTGTCCCGCAGGACGGCGTGGAGGTGCCTGTGGCCGTGAAGACTTGCAAAGATCCCACTGTGTCCAAGGCATTCCTCCAGGAGGCCTGTACGTCAACATCACATCCAACCACATCCATCCACATCATTAACGAGCACATTGCCAACAACAAGATCATCATCATCATCGTTGTGAACATCTTCATCATCAAAAATGCATCTTCATCCACAATTCATTAGCAAATTATCATCGTTGTTTTTATTCATCGTCTTGATCATCGCCACCAGTTGTTATGAACGCTGTGACTGGTGAAGGATAGTGGTTGAGGTACGATGGTGAATATGGTCGCGAGAATGGTGGCATGGTGGAGAGTGTGGTGGTGAGGTAATGAGTTTGGTGGTGAGTGTGGGGGTGAGTTTAGTGGTGAGGTAATGCATATGGTGGTGAGGTAATCAGTAAGGTGGTGAGTATAGTGGTGAGGTAATGCATATGGTGGTGAGGTAATCAGTAAGGTGGTGAGTTTAGTGGTGAGGTAATGCATATGGCGGTGAGGTAATCAGTAAGGTGGTGAGTATGGTGGTGAAGTAATGCATATGGTGGTGAGGTAATCAGTAAGGTGGTGAGTTTAGTGGTGAGGTAATGCATATGGTGGTGAGGTAATCAGTAAGGTGGTGAGTTTAGTGGTGAGGTAATGCATATGGTGGTGAGGTAATCAGTAAGGTGGTGAGTATGGTGATGAGGTAATGCATATGGTGGTGAGGTAATGAGTTTGGTGGTGAATATGGTGGTGAGTTTAGTGGTGAGGTAATGCATATGGTGGTGAGGTAATCAGTAAGTTGGTGAGTATGGTGGTGAGGTAATGAGTTTGATGGTGAGTATGGTGGTGAATTTAGTGGTGAGGTAATGCATATGGTGGTGAGGTAATCAGTAAGGTGGCGAGTATAGTGGTGAAGTAATGCAAATGGTGGTGAGGTAATCAGTAAGGTGGTGAATTTAGTGGTGAGGTAATGCATATGGTGGTGAGGTAATCAGTAAGGTGGTGAGTATGGTGGTGAGGTAATGCATATGGTGGTGAGGTAATCAGTAAGGTGGTGAGTATGGTGGTGAGGTAATGCATATGGTGGTGAGGTAATGAGTTTGGTGGTGAGTATGGTGGTGAGTTTAGTGGTGAGGTAATGCATATGGTAGTGAGGTAATCAGTAAGGTGGTGAGTATAGTGGTGAAGTAATGCATATGGTGGTGAGGTAATCAGTTAGGTGGTTAGTTTAGTGGTGAGGTAATGCATTAGGTGGTGAGGTAATTAGTAAGGTGGTGAGTATGGTGGTGAGGTAATGCATATGGTGGTGAGGTAATCAGTAAGGTGGTGAGTATGGTGGTGAGGTAATGCATATGGTGGTGAGGTAATCAGTAAGGTGGTGAGTTTAGTGGTGAGGTAATGCATATGGTGGTGAGGTAATCAGTAAGGTGGTGAGTTTAGTGGTGAGGTAATGCATATGGTGGTGAGGTAATCAGTAAGGTGGTGAGTATAGTGGTGAGGTAATGCATATGGTGGTGAGGTAATCAGTAAGGTGGTGAGTATGGTGGTGAGGTAATGCATATGGTGGTGAGGTAATCAGTAAGGTGGTGAGTTTAGTGGTGAGGTAATGCATATGGTGGTGAGGTAATCAGTAAGGTGGTGAGTTTAGTGGTGAGGTAATGCATATGGTAGTGAGGTAATCAGTAACGTGGTGAGTTTAGTGGTGAGGTAATGCATATGGTGGTGAGGTAATCAGTAAGGTGGTGAGGTAAGTCGGTGAGGTATTATGCTGAGGTATCCTCATGAGTATGGTGGCTAGGTTATGAACATTTTGGTGAGTATTGTGCTGAGCTATGGGTTGTGAGCGTGTTTCTGAGGTAAGGTTTGATGTATTTTGGTGAGGTAAAGTGGTGTAGAATTTTAGCGAGGTATGGTGGTGAGGTATTTTGGTGAGGCGAGGTGGCGAAGCGACGAGTGTGGCTGTGAGGTAATGACTATGGTGGAAAGGCAAATGGTACGTTGATGAGAATTGTGCCCAGGTATGGTGAGGAGCATGTTGGGGGAGGTAAGGAAGCGATGAGGTAAGTTGGTGAGGTATTGCGGTGAGGTATATTTACGAGCACGGTGGTGAGGTAACGAGTGGCGCTGTTGAGTATTATGCCGTGGTGTGCTGGTGAGGTAAAGTTGGCGAGGCAAAGTTGGCGAGTCAAAGTTGGCGAGGTAAAGTTGTCGAGGCAAAGTTGGCGAGGCAAAGTTGTCGAGGCAAAGTTGGCGAGGTAAAGTTGGCGAGGTAAAGTTGGCGAGGTAAAGTTGGCGAGGTAAAGTTGGCGAGGTAAAGTTGTCGAGGTAAAGTTGGCGAGTCAAAGTTAGCGAGGTAAAGTTGGCGAGGTAAAGTTGACGAGGTAAAGTTGGTGAGGTAAAGTTGGCGAGTCAAATTTGGCGAGGTAAAGTTGGCGAGGCAAAGTTGGTGAGGTAAAGTTGTCGAGGCAAAGTTGGCGAGGTAAAGTTGGCGAGGTAAAGTTGGCGAGGGACCATGGTGAGCTGTGCCGGTAACGCGCCGCGCTCTCCGCAGACACGATGCAGGAGTTTGACCACCCTCACATCGTCCGCTTCGTGGGCGTCATCGCCGAGGGGGAGCCACAAAGCCTCCTCATGGAGCTCTGCCTCTACGGGGAGGTGAGGCGGCGGTGGGTGAGGGGGGGTGAGGGGGAGTGAGGGGGGGTGAGGGGGGGGGCGATGGGAGCGGTGAGGGGGGGTGAGGGGGGGTGAGGTGGGGTGAGGGGGGGTGATGGGAGCGGTGAGGAGGGGTGAGGGGGGGTGAGGGGGGGGTGATGGTGGTGATGATGGTGATGGCGGGGAGCGGTGGTGCAGCGGTTAGCGCGCTGCGAACCTGGCGACTCGGGTTCGATTCCCGCTCACGGCCATCACCAGTGACGATCATCTGAACCGGTCCTGGGCCTCCCCTGGGTCGACTCAGCCTCAAATGAGGAATTGGTGCGGTGTGTAGTAATCATCGCCACTGGAGAGACAAAGGCGGCCGGGCGTGGTGCTGGCCACCCACCGCCTCGTGTGCCGTTCCGGCCTTCATAGGTGCTCGCTAACAGCACTTGTCCCAACAGTCTGGCAAGGCTACACGGGGAATCTTTGTATTCTTGTCATTGATGTTGGTGGTGATGGTGGTGGTGGTGGTGTGCGTGCTCCCAGCTACGCAAGTACCTGCAGACCAATTTTCTGGAGCTGGAGCAAGACCTGCTGCTCTCCTTCGTCTGCCAGATCAGCACGGCACTCTCATACCTGGAGAGCCGCAAGGTGGTGCATAGGTGGGTGTACGGGTCCTTGTTGTCGCTGTTGTTATTGTTGTTGTTATTGTTGCTGTGTCTGGCAGCAATACGTTTAGACGCTAAATGCCAATGTCCCAGATCTGCTAGCCACGACGAGAGGGCTTCAGTAGAGCGAGAGAGAGAGAGTGTTCGTGGAGTTGTGCTGCTCCTTCTTCACTGAAGGAGTGCGGACTGCAGTGGTTAACTCTATGGTCCATACTTTGACTTGCATGGCCACAATCGCACGACTGGTCTTAAAATTTAAATTTTATGGAGTAGATTTTTGCAGATCGTCGTGTGCTGATGTTCTGATGGTATTGATGGTTCCACTAACCAGTGTCTTCGAGGAGGAATGGTCAGATCCAGGAGGTGTGGAATGTTTGGTTCTCGAATAAGGAGGTGTTAATTATTTTGGACGTCCGCGTTGTTCACTCTGCGCTAAATGCTTTCAAGCTATCTCTATAGCAGTATCTACTCACTCTATAGTAGTATCTACTGACTCCAGTAGCTACTCACCGTAGTAGTATGTACTGACTGTATAGTAGTATATACTGACTGTAGCAGTATTGACTGACTGTAGTGGTATATACTGACTCTTTTAGAATCTTCTAAATCTATATAGTAGTATCTATCAACTCGATAGCAGAATCTACTATCACTACAGCAGTGCATACTGACAGTGGTGGTACCTGCTATGATAACATCAGTGCATACTGTGGTGGAACCTGCTATGATTACAGCAGTGCGTATTGTGGTGGTACCTGCTATTACAGCAGTGCATACTGCTGTGGTGGTACCTGCTATGATTACAGCAGTGCATACTGACTGTGGTGGTACCTGCTATGATTACAGCAGTGCATACTGACTGTGGTGGTACCTGCTTTCACGACAGCAGTGCATACTGACTGTGGTGGTACCTGCTATGATTACAGCAGTGCATACTGCTGTGGTGGTACCTGCTATGATTACAGCCGTGCATATTGTGGTGGTACCTGCTATGATTACAGCAGTGCATACCGACTGTGGTGGTACCTGCTATGATAACAGCAGTGCATACTGACTGTGGTGGTACCTGCTATGATTACAGCAGCGCATACTAACTGTGGTGGTACCTGCTATGATAACAGCAGTGCATAAGGACTGTGGTGGGACCTGCTATGATTACAGCAGTGCATACTGTGGTGGTACCTGCTATCACTACAGCAGTGTATACCGACTGTGGTGGTACCTGCTATCACGACAGCAGTGTATACCGACTGTGGTGGTACCTGCTTTCACTACAGCAGTGCATACCGACTGTGGGGGTACCTGCTATGATTACAGCAGTGCATACTGACTGTGGTGGTACCTACTATGATTACAGCAGTGCATACTGACTGTGGTGGTACCTGCTATGATTACAGCAGTGCATACTGACTGTGGTGGTGCCTGCTATGATTACAGCAGTGCATACTGACTGTGGTGGTATCTGCTATGTTTACAGCAGTGCATACTAACTGTGGTGGTACCTGCTATGATTACAGCAGTGCATACTGACTGTGGTGGTACCTGCTATGTTTACAGCAGTGCATACTGACTGCGGTGGTACCTGCTATGATTACAACAGTGCATACTGACTGTGGTGGTACCTGCTATGATTACAGCAGTGTATACTGACTGTGGTGGTATCTGCTATGATTACAGCAGTGCATACGGATGGGAAAACGGAATAGCCTATGCCAAGTAGGGGGCTTGGGGCGTGCCGCCCGGCAATTTTTTTTCTACGCGAACCCCGCGGTTAGAGAGCCAAATTCCTCGCAAGCGAGCGCACACAGACGGACAGACAAACAGACGGACAGACAGAGAGACAAAAAATGCCCTTTATAGATAAGATGCTACAGGCCCCGCACTAGCTTAATGCGGCACTGTGGGTAGGCGGTTCGTTTTGGCAAGAAAGCAACGTGTAGACTGCCTTGCAGTTTGCGCGATGTCTCTGCGGGTATTTGGTGGCAGAATGTTCGCCAGAACAGGGAGCCAGCGGATCGCTGTCAGGGTTCCGTTGATGATGCGCATCGCGTTATCTGATTGTGCATCTGGCAGTGTTGCGCATGAGCTCCTGGAGTGCAGGTGATCTACTCTGTCACAGAATAGATCAGTGATAGGGCGGCAGATGGCAGCACATTCAGCTCAGGTGCCTCAGGTTGTCCCCGCAAGGTTCTGTAGCAGCGTGATTCTTGAGATTTTTTTTACAAATCTGTTTTTACGTGGGTCTTTGCAGTGTACAGGTGAGGGCATAGGTGATGTGGCGCATGGGTGAGTGTACAGGTGAGGTGGTGCACAGGCGAGTGTACAGGTGAGCTTCCAAAAGGGGTGTGCACGATTGAGTAGTCAGGTGGTGATAGGCGGGTGCACATGTCACCAACACGATCACCCTCCCACTGCACGAACCCTGTGACCTCGTGACCCCCGTGTCTCAACCATGACTCCGTAATCCCCATGACCCCTGGCGTTTCTCGTAACTCCGCGTGACTCCGTGTGACCTCACGCGCGCGATCGCTTGCGTGACCCCCCCGCCCGCCCCACCTGGTGACCCCGTGACCCTACGCAGAGACGTGGCGGCGAGGAACGTGCTGGTGGCGGCGCGCGACTGCGTGAAGCTCGGGGACTTCGGCCTCTCCCGCAGTATGGGGGACAGCGAATACTACCGAGGTGAGCGGGTGGCATGGTGAGGGTGGGGGGTGAGGACGAGGTGAGCGGGTGGCATGGTGAGGGTGGGGGGGGGGGTGAGGACGAGGTGAGCGGGTGGCATGGTGAGGGTGGGGGGGGGGGGGTGAGGACGAGGTGATCGGGTGGCATGGTGAGGTGGACAGTGAGTACTTGCGAAGTGTGTGGGTGGGACGGTGAGGGGGAGCTGAGATGTTAAAGTTACTTGACTAAAGTGTTCATTCACAGATATGTCTATTCCACGGTACCCTATTGAATTCAACATTCCCGTAAAATACTGTATGTCCATATGATACACAAAATACTAATGTACATAGCAATATACTAATGTCCACGTGATATACTATATATCATTGCATCTATGATACACATCATACACCAAATTAAACATATACGGTATCTATTTAATAAATGCATTGTGTACCATATAACGGTTCTTTAATTCAACTAAGACAATAAATTTGGTTCCCGGCTCACCGATAATGTTGTAACGCATGCAGGAGAGTTTGGGGGTACTCCACACGTTCAACTTATCCCCGACCTATTTTATTTTCCTTGCCCGCAACTCGAGGCGTTGCGGGTGGTGTGTTTGGTAGCCGTGAAAAGGAGCCTTCATAGCTCATCGGATTCCTCCAGTCTAAATAAAGATTCTGATTCTGAAAGATTCTGATTCTGACATCACTCTCCCTACCAACGGGGATTTCACAGCAACAACAATAAACAATCATCGTCCCACGACTGGCAGTTAGGGGCGCCGCGGTGTCGAGATGTTAACTACCTCGCCCGGTATGCAGGAGGTCGTGGGTTCAATCCCGACTGGCGTCTGCATATTTGGAGCTTACGTGTCTCTCTCCCCGTGGCCACGTCGATGTTTCGCCGGGTCCTCCGGGTCCCCCCGCCCTCCAGATTTATAATCAACGTGCATTCAGAGTATTTGTCCGCTATACATTTCTACGTGATGAACCACTTCCATGAGCTTTATCGTTTGTGATGGCCAGGTCGCTTCTGAATAAAGAGCTACACAGCTCAGTGGACCTTAACTGGTAAAATAAAAAAAGTAAAATTTGCAGTAACAGCTGAATTAGTGGCCCCTAGGCTGCTCCGTAAAAAGCAAATCGTCAGGGTGATGCCTTAACCTCTACCGCTATCTCCGTTTCTCCTCTCTCCCCCTCCTTCTCTCCCCCACCCACGTCTCCCCCATGTCTCCTCCCTCCCTCTATCTCTTCCCCCCACCTCTCCCCCTACCTCTCCATCCCCACCTCTCCCCCCCCCCAACGTCTCCCTCCCCACCTCCCCCCCACCACATCTCTCCCCCACCACCTCTCCCCCCAACACGTCTCCTCCATGTCTCCCCCCCCATCTCTTCCCCCCACCTCTCCCTCCCCCACGTATCCCGCCCCCACCTCTCCCCCCACCTCTCCCCCCCCACTTCTATATCCCCACCTCTCCCCCCCCTCCCAACGTCTCCCTCCCCACCTCTCCCTCAGCCGCCAGTAAAAGCAAACTCCCCATCAAGTGGATGGCACCCGAGTCCATCAGCTTCTGCAAGTACACGGCAGCCAGCGACGTGTGGATGTTCGGTACGAGGGGAAGGGACCCCCTATTGGGGGAGAGGGATGGATGGAGGCTGGAAGGGTGTGTGGGGCAAGGTCTCTCTTCTCTCCCGTCTGTCTGGATGAAGGGAAACCTAAAAAGTCCGTGTCAAAGTCAGGAAGCCGGGAAATTGGCTTCAGTTGATGTGCGCTGGGTTGGCCTCAATGCCTCCGTTACATTTTTGGAGGTCAGTGATTCACGACAGTAGCGGATTTTGGCTGTCCATCGAACAGAGACGGCCAACCGCATCGCGCACATTCAGATGCACTTCTGCGGCCGTCTGGAATGCTCTTCCTTCCGATATGAGAAAGCCACCGGGAGCTATGCACTTTTAAATCATCATCGTCTAGATTGATAAACTCATTTCCTTAGAACTGCTTTTTGTGGTTAGTTTGTTGTCCTTCCCCTGCACCTTCGATTTGCACGGTTGGCTACGTACGATGCGAAATAAGTTCAACATACGGTACATACATACAGGGACTGCGTGGGCTGGCATAGTGAGACGCGTAGACTCGCACGCCCGGAGCTCTATAGACTCGCAGAATCGCAGCGAGTTCGTAAAATTGCGCGGTCGACGGTTTCTGGTGGGCGTGTCCGCGCCGTGCCGCGAGACGAGCAAGCTGCTGGGTCTCATGTGAGCTCTGACTCCTGAGGTGTCGAGTCCAGGAGGCTTCCGGACTGGGGTAGAGGTGTAGGCGGAGCGGTGGCGCAGCGGTTAGTGCGTTTCGGCGCTACAACGCCCGGCGACCCGAGTTTTACCCGCGCTCACGGCCAACAACACCAGCGATGATTATCCAAACCGGTCCGGGGCTTGCCCTAGGTTGACTCGGCCTCAAATGAGTACCTGGTGCTGGTCACCTACCCCCTCGTGTGCCGTGCCGGCCTTCATAGGTGCTCGCTAACGACACTTGCCCCAGCAGTCTTTTAGGGCTATACGGGGGATCTTTGTCTTTGGGGTGAGGTGTGAGCTTTGAGATGGAGAGCCAATGCAAGGAGGAAATGGGGAAGTGAGGTTATGGTTAGGGGCGGGGGGGATGGTGGAGAGGGGGAATTTAAAAATAGTGGGGGCGGGGGGGAGAAAGGAGTGGGGGGGGGGGGGTGCCGTCGTCGCTGGGCGAAATAATAACCCGGTGACGTTGGGCAACAGAGCCACACGTGGGCCGTGCGGAGTGTCCATGTGTCCTGTAGATACACTACATTATAACCAATGTTAAAGTAAATTATTATTTTTAGCATTTATTTATTGAACGCAATTCATGCGAACTGCATCTCGACGCGCCGTGGAATGTGTAACGCGTGAGGCTTCCGCAGGGGTGCACAGGAAACCACAGACGAGGGGGGCGGGGGGTAAGCAGCCGGAACCGGTGCTAACCAACGATTGCCCAAGATCTGCGGTCCTATATATTTGGACGTTTGGGCCAAACTCCGTCAACGATCGTACATCACGACAATCGGCACGTCGTCACATGCTACGAACACTCACTGATCGGCCGTCAACATCTCCGATTAGCACGGTTGGCTGTGTACGGTGCGAAAGAAGTTCAACGCACATATAGAAACCGCAAAGCTCGGGCAATTGTTGGTAGCGCCGACTGGCCACCTGGCGGCTGCTGCTGCTGCTGCCTTCCCGCTCGTGCCTGCTGCGGCTTCCTCGGCGACGATGAGAGATGCGATTTGAATGAATGGCAATGGTGCCGCGGCGGCGAGATGTTAACTACCTCGCCTGGTATACAGGAGGTCGTGGGTTCGATCCCGATCCCGACCCTGACGCCTGTTGTATATTTGGAGTTTGCATGTCTCTCTCTCTCCCTCCCCCGTGGTCGCGTGGATTTTTCCCAGGGGTCTCCGGTTTTTTTCCACCCCACGTTTAGAATCAACATCACACGCTTTGACAATTTGGCTGCTATAAATGTCCACGTTATAAGCGGCTTCATTGGGCTATCATTTGTGATAGCCAGGTCGCTTCTGCAAAAAAGAGCTATATAACTCAGTGGACCTTACCTCGTAAAATAGAATAGTAACCATGCCATTGTTATATTACTATTGTGATTTGTTATGGTATCGTACCGTGATAAATTATATCACGGCAACACCGGCGAAGGCGAGGCTCGTGGAGCCAGACTAAGGCGCGGGTTGTTCCCCTCTCGTACCCCCCCCCGACCCCACGCCCACCAGGTGTGTGCACGTGGGAGATCCTGTGCCGGGGAGCGAAGCCGTTCCCTGGGGTGCGGAACGATGAGGTCCTGGGGCGGCTGGAGAAGGGCGAGCGGCTGCCTCTGCCCTCCGGCTGCCCCCCCAAACTCTACGGTCTGATGGGGCGCTGCTGGGCGCGCGACCCCACGGCGCGGCCGCCCTTCTCCGAGCTCAAGTGGCAGCTCCAGTTAGCCGCCGCCACCACCACCATTACCACCGCCGCACACACCAGCGTTATCACCACCACCACACCTCGGTCATCACTTTGTGCACCAGCTCAACCATGTATACTGGCACCACCACCATCACCACCGCACACAGCAGCTCAACCATGCACCCCAGCTGAAGCACACACGCAGGCACCTGCCCGCAGTGAGCCCCCCCTCCACCCCCTCCACCCCCCACTCCCTCCCCGTGTCCCAGGGAGATCCGCGAGGAAGAGAGCGCCCAGGAGGAGCCACGCGTGAAGGGGCCGTGGCACATGTCCTACGGGGTTGACCCTGGCCCCCCAAAGGTAATAACAGCCTGACTCCCCCCTCGCAGTGTATCTCTACTCAGGCCCGGACTGGCCATAGAGCCGGTGCATTCCTGGAGCCGGTGGGCCGGTCTGTGTGGGCAATTTGCAAATGTGATCAGAGTAGCAAAAGATATTTTAATTAAAATATTGTATTACCTCTAATGTGTACGCTTCGTTGCCTACTCACGATTTCAGTTGGCATTGAGTCCCCGAATATTCGGGAGCCCCAAATATTATTCCTCACCGGGCCCGCGTTCTTTTGGACACAGCCCCCATATGTGCCCAATGAGATCGCACGGCAAAATGACGCTAAACACTTCGTCACATCGCAACGTCGAGCAGGTACTACGTAGCCCCCAATTTGGGCCCGGTGTATTTCCAAAATGCCTGGGCATATTTTTAGTCCCAGTCCGTCACTGTCCCAACGCCTACCCCCCTCTCACGGGGACCGTTCCAGGGTAACTCTTCCACTAACCTTGCCCATGCAAAAAATGACTTAATCGGTGACAACCAAAAAAACCCCGGTGTAGTCACTGCAGCGCCAGATGCTGCCAACGCCACGCGTAGTGACGGCTGCCCACTGTGGGGCGTGGGGGGGGGGGTTCTTCAGCTCGACTGCCGCAGAGCAATGGAACGGTTGAGGAGCTGTGACTTGAGGTGATTTGAGATGCTGAGGAATGTAACCAAGCGGCACAAGACATGCAAATCGTGACATCGTTTAACCTCTTACGTTGTTGTTGACGATGATGATGATGTTGCTGATGAAGATGTTATTGACGATGCTGACGATGTTGATGATGGTGCCCCCAGCCCACCCGCTTGCAGGGCTCACTCTCCCCGGATGTGGACGATTACGCCGTGCCGCTGCTCAATCTGCTGGGGGAGCCGACCCAGGTCCGGTCTCCCCATCCCTACCTCCGCTCCCCCTCATCTCACCGCTCCCTTCCTCCCTCACCACCCGCAACCTCCACCTGCCCGGATGGATTTTTTTTAGTTTCAGTAGGCTTCGCGTGTCCCAGTGTTCATTCTCATGTCCCCATGTGCCAGTGTCACTGTGACCGCGTGTCCCCATATCCCCCCCCCCCCGCCCCCGTGTTTTGTCCCCGCAGCCCGGGCCGAATGCGTCGTTGCTGCAGGACGAGCTGCTGCTGCTGCAGAAGGCGGCCATGGTGCGGGATGGACTGTGGCTCCACGGGGTGAGGCGATGCCACTCGGAACTCACCACCCACTCGCCACCCACTCAACACCCACTCACCAGCCACTCGCCACGCACTCACCACCCACTCGCCACCCACTCAACACCCACTCACCAGCCACTCGCCACCCACTCGCCACCCACTCACCACCCACTCGCCAGCCACTCGCCACCCACTCGCCACCCACTCAATACCCACTCGCCACCCACTCGCCACCCACTCAATACCCACTCACCACCCACTCGCCACCCACTCAACACCCACTCACCACCCACTCGCCACCCACTCACCACCCACTCAACACCCACTCACCACCCACTCACCACCCACTCACCACCCACTCGCCACCCACTCACCACCCACTCGCCACCCACTCACCACCCACTCACCAGCCACTCGCCACCCACTCGCCACCCACTCAACACCCACTCACCACCCACTCGCCACCCACTCAATACCCACTCGCCACCCACTCGCCACCCACTCACCACCCACTCACCAGCAGTGTATGTTTGATATATTTCAGAATCAGGATATTTAGAGTGGAGGAATCCGATGAGCTATGAAGCTCTTTTTCACAGATGTCCAGTCGGGGCAGGTCAGGAAGTTACAATAGAAACACCGATAGGAGTGCAAAGTAGAGAAATGGTAAGCAAGTCACAAAATATAAATAACGTATATGATTACATATTCCATAAGTAAATACATTCACGCCGATTTTTCAACACTAAATGCAAACTACTCATTGTTTTTTTCGGTAAAGTCACGTATGTAGAAATATTTTATGGTATTTCTACATACGTGACTTTACCGAAAAAAACAATGAGTAATTTATGCAGTCACGAAAGCTTTAATTCTTTACTAAATGCAAACTTTGGGCAAAGGCAGGAAAACAGCAACAGTCCCAGACCACACCAAGACAACAGTACACAGTAGTAGTGGTAGTCCCTCAATAAAAAATGCAAATTAACATTGAACTACTGTATCGATTATAATGAAGGTTTTGGGGTTAGAACGCGTTATTTATATATGTGTCGCAACCCTCCACCACCCGACACGGCCAATCAGTAAAAAAATGTGTCACGTTAACAAAACGCCAATTAGTTCCTCCTTCAGCCCACCGGTGTGTATCGATACAGCACGGAGGGAAAAAAAATGTGAAGTGAAACTAGTCACGAAATCATTGGCCAACAAAGCATTTGATATATTTGCAGTTAGCGATGACCGTGAGCGGACGCAAATAACCGAGCTCAAGGGCGACCAACTTACGTAGCTCCCAGGGGACTAACCACGTCGAGGCTGGGCCTGAGATCCTGTACGGGGTGGCGAGACTCGAGCCTACGGCGGCACCTCGGGAAGACCGAACTTGGCCATTGGGCCCCTTTGTACTTTTGAGACCTCCTTTGCCAGTAACATGATATAGTAATAGGTTTTACCCTTTTAACTGGCACAAAAACTGACACCTTTATTCAAGGCATCATGTTTGCAATAACCACAACACAAGCAGTTAAAAAGGGTAAAACCTATTACTACCCCTTCGTACTGTGCAGGGCGGGCCAAAGGTCAGGACACATCGGATTGTATTGCATGTATATACAAATCACACATATAGGTTTGGTTGATTTAGTTTTTAACTAATGTTCCAAAGTGACTGCCATTAACGTAAAATGCACGATCCATATATTCTCTTTTGAAATTAATTTAGGACTTTAAAAACAAATTAAAGCCGCCTTCTTTAGCATAAGTAAAACAAAAATGCAACGTCTGTAGTAACTTTTTTTCAAATATTTAAATGTCATCTGAAAACGAGGAAGGAAAATATACAGGAATTAATATTGTTAATAGATTAAAAAAGCATTAACTTTAAGAATAAACAATAAAAATGGTTTCATTCCAGTGTCAGTATAAATGAAATAACCCAATGTGTCCTGACTTTTGGGCCACCCTGTATACAGACAGTGAGTTCACCGATTGGCTGACGATGCGATGATAACAATGACTCGGAGTGTCTAGCTCAGTGTGTGACTGCTGCGGTCCACTCGACAGACCCAGCAACTGACTTCACGAGCTAAGCTGACCCGGGGACTCGACAGAGACTTGCACCACACCGCCATCGAACACACTCGAGCTTAGGACTACGATAACGATACAAACAAAAACCCCCACAAAGTCTAAATTGACACCGCACCCTCCACACGCATCCACTCGCTCACCGCTCACTCACGACCCACCCAATCACCGCTCGCCCACTTCACTAGCCACCCACTCGTCACGTGATAATTTCCGCCCATTCGCCCACTCACTCGCGCGTGCCATTAACAGCACCTCCCTGCCCCGAGTCGATGTTGTTTGCAAACTCCACAGTGGTTCGGGCTGATGTTAGGACACACGGGGGTGTTGGGGGTGATTCTTAGATAGCAGAGGGGGGGGGGGGGGCGGGCGGGCTGTGACCAGAGGATACAGCTCCCCCCGTCATGCCTTGCAACGTGACACGACAACACCGCGCTGCGTGTGTCAGGGGTTCAACTCGTAACACTGCACCGCTGTTGCTGCTGCACGGTATCCGCTCGCTCTCGATGAGAGAAAGCGAGCGAGAGAGAGAGAGGACGACTCGGACGCGCCAGGGAGCAACCACAGATGAGCGGGAAAGGGAGCCAGGCAGTGAGGCGGCACAGACGTCCTCACCCCCAAGCTCTGCGATCTTCTCGATACATTAAGGCGTTATCGACCGACGAATGAGTGTTTACATGCGGGAGGAAACCGGAGCACACCCGAGAAAATCCACGCGTGCGAGGGGGCAACGCTCTATCCCCATACAGATGGGACAGGCGGAGTCCACACACTTTCTTGCCGTACTACTGCATTCCCCTGGCTCCTCGACGCCCGACCACGGGAAGGGAGATTCACAGCCATCTGTGTGGTGATCCACCACCCCTCGATGCTGCTGGCTGCTGCCTCCGCAGTGCTGGATCACAGAGCAGCCGCCGCGTGCATAGCCGCCAGCAACGAGCGGCTGGCTGCACCGCGACCTTTTTCTTTAGCCGACTCATAGCGTATCGGTGTTGTGGCCGCCGCTCCATTTGACAGCGGGCTAATGGAGACGAGAGTGTGCACGTACGTTGAGCTTCTGTCGCACCGCACGTAACCACCGGACCGAGCGATTGCGGAGCACAGCGGTTTCGTCCTTGCTTGGATTCATCATTCGTCAGGAGGGCATCGCCACCGTGGCCTACCGCTTGCTGCGGCGGGTCCTCGTGTCGTGAACGAGACCTCCGTGCTCACGGTGGCAGTGTGGGAGGGGGGGGGGCAGTCTGGCGGCCCCTACCCAAGGGTTGACGGTCACGGCCGTCCGTCGGTGGCAGGGAGAGGGCAGGGGGGGGCCGGGCCGACTCACACCACCCTGTGGGGGTCCCACAGGGTGGAAGTATTACGTCTGACAGCGTCACGTCGAAGCGCGTCACCTCCCCCCCCCCACCCCAAAAAAAGTGCGGGGGCCCAGGGCAGTCGTCCCGATTCACCGTCACCCCAGGGGATAGTTCTGGCGACAGTAAAATCAAACGCTGGGCAAACTCTCTTCGACCACGCGCCGTCATTATTCATTCGTCGTTCACGGGCGGTTGTTTGATTGTCCACGGTGGTAGAGCTGTTCCATTGATAGACCGGCGCCCGTCATAGGAATGTCGAATTGACCCAGGGCCGTGAATGCGGACGAGCTCTATTACAACGCGACACGCTCGCTGTCGGCGTGAGCAGGAAGCCGCCCACTCACCGCCCCCCTCCTGAACCCCCAGTGAGAAAACCACAGCAGCAGCCCCCCCCCCCCCCTCTCTCTCCTGTGAGCCCTTCCTGGGGTATAAGCCGCTCCCACACCGATACAGCTCGGACGACAAACACACGCACACACTCACCGACTCGCACTCATAGCCACGCCGTGCTGTGCCTCACTCTCATACAGACACCCTGACTCCCTCACTCTCACAGACTCACACATACACCACTCACTCACTCTCACAGCCTCACACCTACACCACCCTCTCACAGACTCACACCTACACCACTCTCTCACTCACTCTCACAGACTCACACCTACACCACTCTCTCACTCACTCTCACAGACTCACACCATCCTCGCAAAGGCTTGTCACAGGCACACCACTTTCTCTTACCTCGCACACACACCATGCTCACACTCACGAACACACACATCATGCTCCGCTTGTGCTCCGGCACCAATTGACCAACTCACACATTCACTCTCTCACACTCACTAACACACACACACACATTCACTCTCACACGCACTTACACACACGCACACACATTCACTCTCTCACACTCACTAACACACACACATTCACTATCACACTCACTAACACAAGCGCACGCACATTCACCCGCACACTCACTAACACACACGCAAACGCATTCACACTCACGAACATAATTACTCATACACGCTCTCACACTCTGCGTCTCTATGCTAAAGCGGCTGAGACTCCGGTTTGGCAAAGCGGTACCGACTCCACCCACATCCGCTGTGTTCATCCACCGTGTACATCCACCGTGTTTATCCTTATCCACCGTCTTCATCCACAACCACCGTGTTCATCCACCGTGTTCATCCACAGTGGTCATCCACACCCACCGTGTCCATCCACATCCACCATGTTCATCCACCGTGTTCATCCACATCCACCGTGTTCATCAACAGTGGTTATCCACACCCACCGTGTTCATCCAGTGTTAATTCACACCAACCGTGTTCATCCACATCCACCGTGTTCATCTACACCATCCACGATGTCCACTGTGTTCTTCCAGATGATCACATTATCGAGATCCCTCTTTCCTGCGCTTTGCCCACGTGAACACTGTGCACGTGGAGTCCGGCATGCTGCCCTAACCCTGACCCCTGACCCCAACCCTACCCCTGACCCCAACCCTACCCCTGACCCCAACCCTATACCCCTGACCCCAACCCTATACCCCTGATCCTAACCCTACCCCTGATCCTAACCCTACCCCTGATCCCAACCCTATACCCCTGATCCTAACCCTATCCCTGATCCCAACCCTATACCCCTGACTCCAACCCTACCCCTGATCCTAACCCTACCCCTGATTCTATCCCTACCCCTGATCCTAACCCTCATCCCTGATCCTAGACCCTACTCCTAACCCTACCTCTAACGCTAACCATACTCCTAACCCTGTCTCTATCCCGATCCCTAACCCTACTCATGTCCCTAACGCCCAACTCTATCCCCAGGACAGTGCGGGCAAGGCTGCGCGGCGGATCGAGGAGCAGGACACCCCAGGACCTCAGCAGGAGGCGCCTCACGTCGTGCGGACGGTCAGTGAATGAAGTGAGAGAGTGAGTGAGAGAGCGAGCGGGTGAGCTGGTGATGGGGTGAGCGGGTGAGCTGGTGAGCGGGTGCGTGAAGGGGTGAGTGAGTAAGGGCGGGGTCAATGAGCGGCTGACTGATGGGGTGAGAGAGTGGGTGAGTGATGGGGTGGATGACTGACATTTGTAAAAAAGAGCTTTATAGCTCATCGGATTCCACCAGGATGAATATTCTGATTCCGACTCTGACTGAGGGGTGAGTGAGGGGTAAGGGAGAGGATGACATTTGAGGGGTGAGTGGGCGGGGGAGATAAGTTGACACAGGGACACCGAGAGACACCAACAGTTGTGAGTGCAATGGAAGATAACGATGGTGAGGAGGAGGGGTGATTGCGATGGTGATGGAGGAGCGGAGGGATGAGTGCTCAGCGTATCCGATGCAGGAGGAAGTGCCCCTCCCTGCCTGCCTTTCCCCGCGGGGTCTCACCGCCGCGCATGCCCTTCCCTTCTGCCCACAAACATGCATACACTCACACAAACACATACATACACACATGTACACAAACATTCATACACTCATACAACAACATACATACACACATGTACACAAACATTCATACACTCACACAGACACATACATACACACATGTACACAAACATTCATACACTCACACAAACACATACATACATACACACATGTACACAAACATTCATACACTCACACAAACACATACATACACACATGTACACAAACATTCATACACTCACACAAACACATACATACACACATGTACACAAACATTAATACACTCACAAACGCATACATACACACATGTACACAAACATTCATACACTCACACAAACACATACATACATACACACATGTACACAAACATTCATACACTCACACAAACACATACATACACACATGTACACAAACATTCATACACTCACACAAACACATACATACACACATGTACACAAACATTAATACACTCACACACGCACATACATACACACATGTACACAAACAATCAAACACTCACACACGCACATACATACACACATGTACACAAACATGCATACACTCACACACACATACGTACATACACACATATACACAAACATGCATACACTCACATAAAACATACATACACACATGTACACAAACATTCATACACTCACACAAACATACATACACACATATACACAAACATTCGTACACTCACACACACACACGTACATACACACATGTACACAAACATTCATACACTCACACAAACACATACATACACACATGTACACAAACATTCATACACTCACACACGCACATACATACACACATGTACACAAACAATCAAACACTCACACACGCACATACATACACACATGTACACAAACATTCATACAAACACATACATACACACATATACACAAACATTCATACACTCACACACACACGTACATACACACATATACACAAACATGCATACACTCACACAAACACATACATACACACATGTACACAAACATTCATACACTCACACACGCACATACATACACACATGTACACAAACAATCAAACACTCACACACGCACATACACACATGTACACAAACATTCATACACTCACACAAACACATACATACATACATACACACATGTACACAAACATGTATACACTCACCGAAACACATACATACACACATGTACACAAACATTCATACACTCACACACGCATATACATACACACATGTACACAAACAATCATACACTCACACACGCACATATATACACACATGTACACAAACAATCACTCACACACGCACATACATACACACTTGTACACAAACATTCATACACTCACACACATACATACACACATGTACACAAACATTCATACACTCACACACACACGTACACAAACATTTATACACTCACACACGTACACACATGTACACAAACATTCACACTCACACAAATACATACATCCATACAATCACACACATATACACAAACATTCATACACTCACACAAACACATATACACAAACATTCATACACTCACATACACTCACGTACACCCATAAACACAAACATTCATACACTCACATACACAGAACCCCGTTGAGCCGACGAGGCGAGATGCACTCCCTACTACGTGCGGTGAGTATCTGTCACACGCGCGGGTGACTCACTCACGAGTTCACCCACCCGCTCACCCGTCTGCTCACCTACTCACCCGTCGATTCTCTTATTCAACCGCGCGCTCACTCGCTCACCCACTCATGATCTCATCCATCCACTCGCTCGCCCATTCACTCACTTACCCATCCTCTCATTTACCCACTTAATCGCTTGCTTTATTATTCGTTCACCCACTCAATTCACTCATCCATCAATCTCTCACTCATTCAGTCGTTTATCCACTTCACTCACCCAACTGTTCACCCACTTGCTCACACAACCACTCACTCGCTCACCCACTCTTCTACTCACCCGCCCGTTCACTCGCTCACTCACCCGCCTGCTCACTCACCCGCCCGTTCACTCGCTCACTCACTCGCTCACCCGCCCGTTCACTCATTCACCCGCCCGTTCACTCATTCATCCGCCAGCCCGCCCGCCCGCCCGCTCGCTCGCTCACTCACTCACCCGCCCGTTCACTCATTCACCCTGCCCGCCTGCTCGCTCACTCACTCACCCGCCCGCCTGCTCGCTCACTCACTCACCCGCCCGCTCACTCACCCTCCCGCTCGCTCGCTCACCCGCCCGCTCGCTCGCTCACCCGCCCGCCCGCTCGCTCACTCACCCGCCCGCTCGCTCACTCACTCACCCGTCCGCTCGCTCACTCACCCGCCCGCTCGCTCGCTCACCCGCCCGCTCGCTCGCTCACTCACCCGCCCGCTCGCTCACTCACTCACCCGCCCGCTCGCTCACTCACTCACCCGCCCGCTCACTCACTCACCCGCCCGCTCACTCACTCACCCGCCCGCTCGCCCGCCCGCTCACTCGCCCGCCCACCCGCTCACTCGCCCGCCCACCCGCTCACTCACCCGCCCACCCGCTCACTCACCCGCCCACCCGCTCACTCACCCGCCCACCCGCTCACTCACCCGCCCACCCGCTCACTCACCCGCCCACCCGCTCACTCACCCGCCCACCCGCTCACTCACCCGCCCACCCGCTCACTCACCCGCCCACCCGCTCACTCACCCGCCCACCCGCTCACTCACCCACCCACCCACCCGCTCACTCACCCACCCACCCACCCGCTCACTCACCCACCCACTCAGCAGTGGGGCGTGTTCATAATTGTGTTCGTTGGTGGACGGATGTGGCCTCGACTGTGAATGAGCTCGCGAGTGCTTACTTACCTGCCGCCCGCAAACTCACCTTGATGCTCACCAGCTTCTCCTTTCCCTCACCTGCTGCACTGTAAGCTCACCCTTCGTTCGTAAGCTCACCCTGCTGTAAGCTAACTTTTCTGTCCGTAATAATTGGGTTCTGCAAATCTCTTTCTTGCAAAACCGGTAGAACCCGGATACCGATTAACCGCACGTGCGAATGTGTATCCCGATGTAGCTTTAACTTTGACAGCTGAGAAGTTAACGTAGCTGCTGCCAAAGTGGCGTCGTGGTCAGCACCCCGGATTTGCAATCCTGCAATCCTGCAATCCTGCAATCCTGCAATCCTACAATCCTAGAGAGTCGCCGGTTCGATTCCCTCTCTCGGCGCGGTAGTTCTATAAACCCCAATTCTTTGTTTTAACCCTCCCCAACCCCCCAACCTATTTTCTGTCCACCCACCAAGAATGGGTTCACCATGGTGGAGTAAAGTGTGGGTAACCCTACCCTCCCTACCCTCCACCTCTTCCCAGACTTCTAGTCCCGCGTGGAAGAGTCGTCCAAATACGCTCTCGAGCTCCACCCCCCCCCCTCCGTCATCAGCAGCAGTGGCGAGAACGAGCAGTTGCGGGGCTGCGCCCTTTCATCCCTTTAAGCTGAGACGCGAGACGGAATGAACCGCGCGGTGACTTGGGCCGCCCGTGCCCACGTTTGTTTTTCCGCGCGAGCCAATCTGTGCATTGATTTCTATAATTCCAGGCCATTGCCATAGAGTCAACATTGGTGGGGATCAAATCTTCCAGAAAAAAAATCTAAATTTGAAAACGAATTTCCTGGACTTTTTTTTACAATGTCTAATAGTGTATTGTATTACATTGCTCTGTTTTTTCTTTTTTACCTTTTCTTGTTTCATTGTATGTAATGGCAGAGATTGGGGATTAATAAAGTACAACCATAACCACAATCATGTTAACAGAAATCTATTTTATAGCAATATATTGGGGGGGACATTTTGAGCATATTTGAATATCGGGGGGGATGTGTGTCCCCCAATTTCTATTATAATTACGGCCTTGCTACAATTCCACTCAAATCAGTTTACCCGCTCCTGTCTACCCCCCCCCCCTCCTGTATTCTCATCCCTCTGCCTGTAAGCTCACCCTCTGTAATCTCACCCTCTTCCCTGTAAGCACACTGCTTGTACGCTCACCCCTCGGCCTGTAACATCATCCTCTGGATGCTCACCCTTTTGCGTGTAAGCTCTCACCCCCTCTGCCTGTAAAAGCTCATCCTCTCTAAGCTCTCTGTTCTGGGTGTCAGCTCACCACCCCCCCCCCCCCCCCTTGCTGCTGGTCCGACAGGAGAAGTGTTCGCTCCTCGGAAGCCTCCGAGGCCTGGGGCACCATCGGTGCCCGAGGGGGGCCTGGGCGGAGGAGAGACGCAGCTCACGGGAGCCAAGGTGACTCACCGGGGTTGTTGTGATTGCTGTGTGCAGCGTGCTGTGTTGTGACGCGTACGAACGGCGTGCTGTGTTGTGACGCACACAGACGGCGTGCTGTGTTGTGACGCACACAGACGGCGTGCTGTGTTGTGACGCACGCGGAAGGCGTGCTGTGTTGTGACGCGTACGGACGGCGTGCTGTGTTGTGACGCACGCGGACGGCGTGCTGTGTTGTGATGCACGCGGACGGCGTGCTGTGTTGTGACGCACGCGGACGGCGTGCTGTGTTGTGACGCGTACGGACGGCGTGCTGTGTTGTGATGCACGCGGACGGCGTGCTGTGTTGTGATGCACGCGGACGGCGTGCTGTGTTGTGATGCACGCGGGCGGCGTGCTGTGTTGTGACGCGTACGGACGGCGTGCTGTGTTGTGATGCGTACGGACGGTGTGCTGTGTTGTGACGCACGCGGACGGCGTGCTGTGTTGTGACGCACGCGGGCGGCGTTCTGTGTTGTGACGCACGCGGACGGCGTGCTGTGTTGTGACGCGTACGGACGGCGTGCTGTGTTGTGATGCACGTGGACGGCGTGCTGTGTTGTGACGCGTACGGACGGCGTGCTGTGTTGTGATGCGTACGGACGGTGTGCTGTGTTGTGACGCACGCGGACGGCGGGCTGTGTTGTGACGCACGCGGACGGCGTGCTGTTGTGACGTACGCGGACGGCGGGCTGTGTTGTGACGCACGCGGACGGCGGGCTGTGTTATGACGCACGCGGACGGCGGGCTGTGTTATGACGCACGCGGACGGCGTGCTGTGTTGTGACGCACGCGGGCGGCGTGAGTTCGAAGCGTGGTGAGTGTGCGGGCGGGTGAACGAGCACGCGGGTGAGCGTGCAGGCGGGTGAGCGTGCAGCGTGGTGAGTGTGCAGCGTGGTGAGTGAGTGTGCAGGCGGGTGAGTGAGTGAGTGTGCGCGCGGCGTGCTGTGTGCAGGTGCAGGCGGGCGAGCCGGTGGTGCTGGGCCGCACGGCGCCACGTGAGCGCGCAGGCGACGTGGTGTTCGCGTGCGTCACGCGGGTGGTGCAGGCCGTGCTGCAGCTCAACTCGCGCTCCGCGGACGCGAGCTCCGACGACCTCGTCGCGCTCGTCAAGGTGGTGATGCTCCCCCCCCCCCCACCAAGA
Organism: Petromyzon marinus; assembly: GCF_048934315.1. NCBI lineage: Eukaryota > Metazoa > Chordata > Hyperoartia > Petromyzontiformes > Petromyzontidae > Petromyzon > Petromyzon marinus. Next base: position 1,913,166 of record NC_133678.1, read on the forward strand.
GGGTCCTGGTTCAGATACATTTATCACACTTTAGTAGTTTTTTTTGGTAGCTACTAGCAGTGCCGGATTAGGCTAGTGCGGTGCCTGTAGCATATGTTAAAAGATTAAAACACAAATGTTTAACTTGCACAGTAAAGTCATTGTATTTTTTTCATTTGCTATACAGCCAGATAATACGACAAATCGCTAACCTTAAACACCCATTCGTTTATAAAAGTTAAAGGCAGTATAGTACTATAGTAATAGAGCAAGTGCAGGATCACTGAACTGGAATTGATAGCTTGAAAGCGTTTAGCGAGGGGCCCTTGAAAGTGCGGGGCCCGTAGCTTGTGTAGCTACGACATATGTAGTAGTAGCTACTACATATGTAGTAGCCTATCATCTCTAAAACACATATGTAGTAGCTACTTGTGCTACGAGATTAATCCGGCACTGGCTGCGAGACTGGAAGTAGGAGGCCGCACGTGGCTGGAAGCTTCATCCATCGTGATGGATATCTTGGATGTGGCGTGCCAGGCTCACCTCCGGTTAGCACGGTTGGCTAAGTACGGTGCAAAATAGTTAAACATTAAATATTTTCCGGCTTGCCGGTAGACTGGAGTAGGTAGCACGTGGGCTGCAGAAAATGGATGTGGTGTTCTGGATATAAACAGATTTGATATGCCTCCGAGCCTAGACAGACCTGGCCGAAATTAAACCCTGCTCCTACATTGAGTTGTTTGGTCATTTGCCTCTCAGACAAGTGCTGCTGCTAATGAAATCACACGCGCCTATCATCTCTAAAACTAGGCCATATATTAAACTTTTTATAAAGAATTGTTTTGTTTTTTGTTTTGTTTCAATATAATTTTATTGTATTTCTACATACCTGACTTTACCGAAAAAGCCAATGAGTAAACTTTTTATGTTATCAGGTAAGGCCCACTGAGCTATATAGCTCATTTTCAGAAGCGACCTGGCGACAATGACAGCTCAACGAAGTGGCTTTTCACGTGGAAATGTATAGCAGCCAAATGCTCTAAACGCGTGATGTTGATTTAAAATGTGGAGGTAAAGACCGGAGGAAAATCCATGCGACCATGGGGGAGACCGTGCAAACTCCAAATATAAAGACGTCAGGGATCGAACCCCACAACTTGGGTGCATACCAGGTGAGGTAGTTAACATCGCGTTACTGTGGCGCCCCACCTCTATCTGGGATGAGCCATCTGTAGAATGCTGATTGATGTTGGTGGTGCTTGTGGTGGTGCTTGTGGTCGTGGTGGTGTCCGCCCTGCAGACTGCGGGGGAGGCTCTGCGCGCGCTCCTCTCCGCCGTCGAAGAGGAGCTGCCCTCGCTGCCCCTCGACTCCCATCGCCAGGTGGGGGTCGGACCTACGTGGCGCCACATCCACCACCCACCAATGCCGAATTATCCTCGGAGCACATGTAGCTACTACATATGTAGTACATATGTAGTAGCTACATATGCTAGGGGGCCCGCGCTAAATGCTTTCAAGCTATCAATTCCGGTTCGGTGATTCTGCACTTGCTCTACTACTATAGTACTATATCGCCTTCAACTTTTATGAACGACTAGGTGTTTAAGGTTAGCGATTTGTCGTATTATCTGGCTGTATAGAAAATAAAAAAATACAATTGCTTTACTGTGCAAGTTAAACATGTGTTTGAATCTTTGTTTGTAATTTAAGGCCCCTTTATAACATACGCTACAGGCCCCGCACTCGCTTAATCCGCACTGAGCGCCACAACCACCCCTCCACCTTAGCCGTCACCAACCACTCTGCCCCGTTGTAGTGCGAGGGGGCAAGGGATTGTCTCTCTCAGCTCGATACGGTCTCGTGAAGGCTTTGGGACGCCACAGCGTCCCCCCTATGGTAGGTGCCTGTAACGCTTTCAGGCTCATGTCCAACGCCAGTGATGAATAATTCAGAACCGGTCCTGGGCCTCCCCTCGGTCGACTCAGCCTCGAGTACCTGGTACGATGCGTCGTCACTAGGGAAACAAAGGCGGCCGGGCGTGGTGTTGGCCACCCACCCCTTCGCGCGCCGCGTCTTGTCTTCCATACACTCGCTAAACCACCACTTGCCGCCGGTTTGCTCAGGCGATAACCTTCCGTCTTCGCACGCACTCGCCCCACTGTCGCCTCTCACACAGGTGGAGATGGGGGAGCGGCTGCTGAACGCCGACCTGGGCCGCCTCATCGGCAGCCTGCGCACGGCACAGCAGTACGCCGACACCACGGTGGCGCAGGGGCTTCGTAAGCCCCTGCTGAACCACGCCCACGTGCTGGCCATCGACGCCAAGGCCCTGCTCGATACTGTGGACCAAGCGCGAGGGACCGTGCCCCCCACCCCAACGAGCCAGGCGCCCCCCTGAGTCGTGCCAACGCCTGGGCCAAGGTGGAGGGGGCGCAGTGCCCAACCCAAGTAGCACTTTGTTGAGCTGGTGGAACGGCCTTAAAGAAAAATGTCGCACCAGCCCCATGGCTAAACTACTGCCAGCAGCAGAAGCCTCTGCCGACACCGTTAGAGATGAGGGCAGCTAAACACCACCCCGAGACCCCTCTTGCCTTGTCCCCGATTAACACCTTCCACAATCTCACGGGCGAGCCTGAAAACAATTCCCTGACCCCCTCCCCCCAGCCAAAAGGAGTCTTATTGGTGGCGTCAGAGGCATTTGCACGATTCTCGTTGTGTACACTGTTATTAAAATCTCGTAATCTATGATCGTGTTTCTATCAGTGTCTTAAGCACCACACAGCACGTCCAATAGACCAAAATGCATTCTAACACGGCACCAGCCGAACATCACGGAGGCGATATCAGTGTAACCCACCACTGCACACAATGTAACGCTGCACCACATTCTACAAGTATCATAAAGTCCATCACAGCACCACACATTCGAACACCCCACATTCCTGAAAATGTTAAAAAAATTTGTGGTTTTCACACCTGATGATGATCGCTTGTGTTGCAGTCAAAACGTCGTGATAATTTTATTATTTCCCTTCCACCTGACTTTACCGAAAGAAGCAAGAATATGTTCAAAGAGCTTCATAGCTCATTGGATTCCTCCAGGCTAAATATTCTGACAAATGGATCAAATCCACCAGAGCATACGTGACAACACTGAACACATTCTAACAGGGCACCACGCAGGACAGCTTTGTTATCGCAACGATTTTATTGCCAACGGAGTCAGAGGCCTAGTCAAACAGTCCGAAGCCCATGTCGTCATCTTCTTCTTCGTCAGACTCTTCCTTCTTTTTCTCCTCCTCTTTCTTTTCTGCAGCTGTTTGTGGACACACGTGCACACACACAAACATTAATGAACACGTGCACACTTACGCTTTGGTTCTTTCGGTAAAGTCACGTAGATAGAAAATTTATAGACCACGACGTTTCGACCGCAACACAAGCAACCGTCATCAGGTGAAACACAACACAGCAGGAGAACCGACGTAGGAAACGTGCACACTTGTACATATAAATCATAGGAGGGAGACGATCAGTACGTTAATGGACTAATATAATCGACTACTTTTTAAAGTTGATTATACGAGCTCCTGCCTCATTAAGGCAACTTCTATTTGTGTATTCATATTAGTCGAATAATTGAACCGATCATTGGCAATGACTTCGATTAATGGGGAGAGCCCAGCCCTAAACACAACTCGGCGTGCATGACTAAGGCTGGCAAGGCACTCAAGCTGCCAGCATCGCGCATAGCTGTGTCCGCTCATGTCTGATATGCTCTACACCAGATATTTAAGGCTGAGTTAATTTAAGGTGGGAGCCTGCCATGGTGTCCAATGGTTAGCTCACTGGACATTGTATTCTAGAGATAATTGGGCACACCATAGTGGGCACATGACGTGTGGTGGGGGTGTACTCCCACCTATTCCAAGTGTCTGACGCGTGAAAAGAGGCCAAAATACTCTCCAGAGCTCCCACGAATGGAAGTCTTTCCACAAGTGGCATTGACAATTGGTTATGTAAAATTTACAAATGTCAAGGAGGCCTTGGGAGGAATAATGTGCCACAGATGTTATCTCGAGATGAACTAGTTTTCTGGCACTGTGATGCAGTCAAGGATTTATATCAGCTAGGTCTGTGCTAGTGAGATTAAAAAAGTATTGGTTGCAGTGTGCCAACCAATCCACCACCACTATCCACGCACGCGTGGTTACCTGGTGCTGGGCCGCCGGCGGGAGCTCCTCCCGCGGACGCTGCTGGCGCTGCGCCTCCGGCCCCCACGTTGCAGATGAGGCTGCCCAGGTCAATGGTGCCCAGTGCCTGTACAAGCACACGTCATCAACACCATGAATAACATGTACCACCAACACACCACACACGCACCATCAATACTTACACCACAAACACCATCATGCGTCACTAAACCGCACACCATGAATATTAGACACCTTATGTGCAGTACTGCCCCAGCTCTGGACCCAAAGGCTGATAAAACTAAAAATTTTTAACTATACTATTTTTATGTTATCAAGTAAGGCCCACTGAGATATTAGCTCTTTTTCCAAAGCGACCTGGCCACAAACGATAGCTCAGTGAAGTGGCTTATGTGGAAACTTATTGCAGCCAAATACTCTAAACATGTTTCTAAATGTGGAGTGTAAAAACGAAAGACCCAGAGAGAAATACATGCAGGAGAGAGAAATATGAGAACACGGAAACTCCAAATATATAGGCGTCAGGGTCGAGATGGAACTCACAACCTCCTGCATACCAGGTGAGATAGTTAACATCTCGGCGAGGTGCCCCGTGAGCGATTCAGTTATATGTGGGTGGTTGAGTGCACACACAGGAGCTGAGTGCAGTTATGAGTGGTTATGATTTTGGTTGTTACTTTCAGTTTAATATCGTTCTTGATAATCGCTTGAGAAATAGGGGTCAACAATCCTCAGGTTATTATTATAATCCTCAGGTTACAAACCCTTGCTGACCAGCGTGGTCAAGTCTACCACATAGTTGACTGATGCAGTCGTTGAACATGTGCTGTTCTACCGGTAACCCTTCTGTTTTTCTAACACACTCCAACCACAACACTGAAAGTGGCCATGTATAATTTCTGTCCATCCGTCGATAACAGGGGTGGGTGGTGGCACTATAACTTTCGTAAAAATGGAAATACGAACCAAACCTGATGCCCGTATATTTGGAGTGTGCATGTCTTTCCCAAGTAGTCGAGTGGATTTATCTCTGGGTCCTCTTGTTTTTCCCTCCACTTTTAGAATCAACATGCATTTAGAGTATTTGGCTGCAATAAATTTCGAAATAAGCCACTTTGTTGAGCTATCATTGGTGTCCAGGTCGCTTATGAAAAAGGGCTATATAGCTCAGTGGGCTTTACCTGGTAAAATAAAAAATATTTTTAGTTTAAAAACGGCCAAATTGATCAAAGAGATGCCCAGAGAAATTAAAGAGGGCCCCCTCTTAGGCATCCTTGGCCACTCTCGCCAGGGCGCACGACGCTCTCGTCCTGGGCAGAGGCGCCATCCGAGCCCTGTGGTATTACCGGTGCAAACACGGTGACCGTTATCATTCGTCAAAAACTGCCGAGGACAAATGCATTGTTGGAAAGTGTCATATAGATGGCCCATGTTTATGTATATATTTATGTTTGCGCACTGTCGTGCAGTATCGTTTAAATGATTTAAAATTATTACAAAATCCATGTATGCAACGGTTTAACATTGTTGTTGTGCAATACATTTAACATTACAGCTATTAAATACTGTTGTAGAATGTAAAATTCCACAAAAGTATTTGAAAGTGGATTACATTTAAGTGAGTGGAGTTAATTGCACATCAAGTTGAGTAACCGGATATACCCCATCACCATATGGGCTCCCAAAGAGGTTTTAGTGTAAATCTTACACTCGCACAAATTTACATTTGTAGGCAATGCCAATCAATTCCATTAAAGTGAAACGCATTCAAACACTTTATATATCAATGGTAATCTGTAAATTCAAACCTGTTAATTCGTTTGCTTCGTGGTGTTTGAACTCCACAACCCCTACACTACCGATCCCCTCGCGCAGCTCACCCACCCCCCCTGCACTACTCACACCCCCGTTCACCCCTCCTGCACCATTCACACCCCGTTCACCACTTACACCACACCCCGTTCACCACTTACACCACACCGCGTTCACCACTCACACCACACCCCCTGCCACCACTCACACCCCCCTGCACCACTCACACCACACCCCCTGCACCACTCACACCACACCCCCTGCACCACTCACACCACACCCCCTGCACAACTCACACCACACCCCCTGCACCACTCACACCACACCACCTGCACCACTCACACCACACCCCCTGCACCACTCACACCACACCCCCTGCACAACTCACACCACACCACCTGCACCACTCACACCACACCCCCTGCACAACTCACACCACACCACCTGCACCACTCACACCACACCCCCTGCACCACTCACACCACACCCCCTGCACCACTCACACCACACCCCCTGCACCACTCACACCACACCCCCTGCACCACTCACACCACACCCCCTACACCACTCACACCACACCCCCTACACCACTCACACCACACCCCCTGCACCACTCACACCACACCCCCTGCACCACTCACACCACACCGCGTTCACCACTCGCACCACTCGCACCCCCTTCACCACTCACAGCACACCCCCTGCACCACTCACACCACACCCCCTGCACCACTCACACCACACCCCCTACACCACTCACACCACACCACCTGCACCACTTACACCACACCCCCTGCACAACTCACACCACACCACCTGCACCACTCACACCACACCCCCTACACCACTCACACCACACCCCCTGCACAACTCACCACACCACCTGCACCACTCACACCACACCACCTGCACCACTCACACCACACCCCCTACACCACTCACACCACACCCCCTGCACCACTCACACCACACCCCCTGCACAACTCACCACACCACCTGCACCACTCACACCACACCACCTGCACCACTCACACCACACCCCCTACACCACTCACCTTGGCGAAGAGTCCGGGCCAGAAGGGCTCCACTGTGACTCCAGCTGCCTTGATCAGCGCGTTGATCTTGTCTTCCTACAGGGGTGAGAACACACGAGGGGGTTCACATTCACTATCTCAAACAGCACAAACGCGGTGTTCACGCGTGCTCTGCAGTATCGTTCACACGTGGTGTTCACGCCTAATTTGCCGTATTGCGTAAATGTGGTGTGCTCGTGCGTACACGTGATGTTAACCCACGCCATCGCGCTCGTAGTCATGGGTCAAGGCTACAGCAGTAGACGGCTGTCCCGACAACAGGGTGGCTACTCTGGAGTCAAGAAGAAACTCCATATTCTACAACCAGGGAGGTGGGGAAACATTCCTTACTAGGGGCAGGAGAGCAACACTTTCAAGCAACTTTGGGTGGGCGGACCGCACAACTTCCACCCTGCCTGAGCGATGTCTTACCGTCAATGTGACAGAAGTGACTTGAGTACGCCACAATTACATAACGGTCTTTTGCCAGACCAAACATAGGCCATTCTAGTACCCAACCAGTGCGGCTAAGATGCTCGCATCTTCTATATCCTAAGATGCTTTAATGTGACCACAGGCATAAGTTAAAGTCACGAATACAACGTCATGGGCCCCGGGGATATGCGTTCTCCACTTTTGTTCTACGGAGTTAAGATCGGAGGCAGAGTTTTAAACAGAGCCACTCGAGGCGTTTTTAGACGACCCGGCCTCCACGGATAACCACGTGGGTTTCGGCTGCATCAACAAGAGGGCCGACTCGAGTTAAAACCATTGGCTTGCACAAGACTCGTTGTGGCCACCACTCCGCCTTTGTCTCCCCCGGTGTTGACGCGTGCACTTTCGCCGGGTACCCAATTGAGACAGGGTTTACCTAGCGAAGGCCTAGGACCGGCATAAGACTCCACGTGTTACTCATGTGCCCAATGGCCGAGTTAGAAGGCATGCAACCGGCTCCGTGGGCGCGGTGGACGAGACAAGCCAACAACCACCATCACCACAACCACCCACATCACCATCACATCGCCCAACACCAGATACCTTAACAGCTACACTAGCCAGAACCACCACACAGACAATACAGTACTACCACCGCCATCCTTCCTCTCATCGACACCACCACGACTAAGAGCCGATTCCTCACTACCTCGCCCATCACCCAAACGCCGCATCACCGACCACAGCGACCCCGCCAACACGAGTTCCAACCGCGATCACCGCCTCCATTTCCACCAAACTTGTTCCATCACTACCCCCATGTAAACACTTCACCCACAAAAAAAAACACTCCCAAATCACTTGTATTTGTTTTCCCCTCATCACAATCAAATCCATATCCGATCACCCCCTCCCCTCCTTAAGCGCCATGTTTGCCGCCTTAGGCCTCCACCTCGGCGGCGCCGCTCGGCCACGCTTACCGTGATGGCGACCTCGTCATCGTGGAGGATGAGAGCGCTGTAAATACACGCGAGTTCGGAAACGGAGGCCATGGTGCTGTGCGGGATGTGTTGCTGGGGGTCGGATGGCGCACGGTCGAGGACGATTGGGCTCGGATAGTGCGGCGGCGACGGCGGCGGAGCGCTGCTCGCGTCTTGTCGGGTCGCGCTCGCGGCGGGAGAGGAAGTGACGTCGCCGGTCGCGAGACTAGTAGGCGCGAGGGGGGTGGGGGAGCGACGGCGGCGCTCATTGGTCGAAGTCGCGTCGCGTGGGCGGGGCAAAGACGTCCACGCGCGCGTGAGAAAGAGGCCGCCATCTTACCTGAGGGGTTGTGATGGGGAGCTGTTGGTGTAAAATTTTTGTTTTGTTATTTTCTATTTTATTTTCTATCTACGTGGCTTTACCGAAAGAACCAAAGAATATGTAGACCCTGTCGAAGCCGCACTTTCGTGGAAGATGCTTCCTTATACTTGTCAAATATCTAGCATACTGCAAGCAATTAATTTACACGAATTCACGCCTACAAATTCAACCTTCGCTTAATAATTGGATGACAAACCACGTGATTGCAGTTTATACAATTTCACAACTTAAATCACCTCCGCAGCAGAGGAAAAAGGCTTAAAATACTTTTTTTCCCCTACCTGGATTGAGGAATGTATTTGGAACATTGACCGTGACGGGGGGCAAAAACCAACCCCGGGGAGCTTGTGGGTTTGCTGTACGTGGCCTGTAACCCATCACTGGATGGAGCAAGGGTTGGTGGATCACACAAACCTGAAACTCCCCATTGCCGTGGACGTTGACGAATATGGCGAGATAATTCGAGTTGGGGCATGGATAGCAGATTATGACTATGGCTAGGTACATATAGGGTTGGGTTGAGGAATAGGGTGAGCAGTAGGTAGGGTTAGTTGATGGGTTTGGGGCGAGTAATAGGGATTGCTATGGGTTTCCGGTTAGGGAATGTAATTGTTTAATCATGAATAGGGCGAGGCAGAGAGCTTCAGTCTGCACGGCATAAGAGGAGAGCCATTCAGCAGTGGAGATTGACAAATGGGCTGCACATCTAGGATTTTGGGTCAGTATATGGGCGAGAGGGATGGGGGTGGTGTTAAAGGGATTACGTTATGGATATGGTTTTGGATAAGGTTTGAGTTCGGAATAAGGTTCGGGAATAGGGTTATGGATGAATTTACATATAGGGTTAAGTCGAGAGGAAACATTCGGGCTACGATTGTCTGATGTCCTGTAGGTTTAGTTTAGATCGTGTTTTGTAATGTTTGTTGTTGTAACGTTCTGACTTGCCCCTACAGGACATCTGTGAAAAACAAGCTTTATAGCTCATCGGATTCCTCCACTATAAATACAGATTGTGATCGAACAGCTTTGGGGCCGTCCATAAATGACGTCACTCGATTTTGGACGATTTTGGACCCCCTCCCCTCGTCACACGGTGTCACAAAGGCAGACCCCTCCCCCCTCAAATATGACGTCACAAAGCTCTGCCCCCCAAAAAAAACATGCTTCAAAACGCTTTAAACTATTGTCATTGTAGTGCGCATTTAATGCGGCGCTGCACTCTGATGTAGGAGAAAACGTTTATTAAAACGTCTATTAAATTAAGTAGAACGTGTTGTCTATATTTATTTAAAGTTGCGCATTTTGATGTGACGTCACATTTCTCAAACCCCCCCCCCTCGTCACACATCGTCACAAATGTCTGACCCCTCCCCCCCCCCAGGTGCGTGACGTAATTTATGGACGGCCCCTTTGTCTCTCACTGAATTGCCTGGGCTGTGCGACTGGCTACTCAGATCCGTCCATTTCGACCAGAGTCATCGACACGGGGAATCCTGAAAACATGCGAATGGAAATGTTTCTCGCAAGAACGGACGGGAACAGGAGCGATGTTTTAATTGGGCTTGGGAATGGAGCCCCCAGAAATCGAAGAACAACAGAACCCACGGGGAAACGGGGAAGGAAATGACGACGATGCTGGCCTATAACAGAAATAACGATGGCAGAGTTTGGAACGCGTTCCACAATCCGCGGTATGGGTGTCTCCTACCTTGTTGTTCGTCGGCAACGGATATCCACGAGTTTCTGAAGAAGACAAAAAGCCACCATAGGCTGGCTGACAGCAGAGCGTGAAAAAAAAGAGAGTAGGTTTTACCCTTTCTGGCAATAAAACAGGAGGTGTTAAGATGTTCAAATACCAAATAGAAACATTTTGCAAGGAATCATGTCTGCATTAAGCACACGTACTTGTGGTGAACATGCAAACAAACATGCTTTGCTTTTTTAAACTGATTGGCCTACACCAGAGACAGCATTCTCTATGGCCTAGTGCAGACATAGGCAAAGTAGGGCCCTCGGGCCGTATAACGTATACGGACCGTTGGGCTTTTTAATCCGGCCCGACAAACTTGTCCAAATATTATTATTAAATAAAATGTTACCTTTCTCCTGTAATGCCCCCATTTCCCCATTAGATGGCGCACTTTGACCGGGAGTTACGACATGTTTTTGTATTGTTCACGTTCGTGCAATTTGTTAAATTGCCTTGCAAATAAATGATTTGCTACCTGTTAAAGGCCAAATCCTTTCATGTAATGATTTTTAACACATCATTTATATTAGTTCACGCAAACACTCCATCCATCTGTTCCTGGCCCGGCCCCTCTGTCAAATTTTAGAACCCATTGTGGCCCGCGAGTCAAAACATTTGCCCACCCCTGGCCTAGTGTCACCAGTGTCAGACCAGAGAACGCCACAAGGCGGAGCAGTACAAAGACAATGCCACTATCGGAGTATTTATAGCTCGGATGAGTAGCTACAAAATTTAGCCTTTTTGCAATAAAAACAAGTGTAAAGATGTTCAAACACTAAACAGAAAGCTTTAACTCGGAATCAAGTCTGCATTAACCACAAATACTTGTGGTGAAGTGGGGTGTTTGTGAAAATTAGAAATTATTTTTTTTCATCCGTCAATGAATACCTGAAGACCACAGAGTACTGTGAATCAAATCACACAAAAACGTCACACTCGTCAATAACAGTGGCCTGAAAAAGAAAAGAAATGTAATAGGCGACGTTTTGGGAAATGGCCCTTCTTCCAAGCACAGATGGCTCAGAACTTGAGACTTAGAACCTCTCTGGCCTCTGTACGATTAAGAAGGGCCATTGCCCAAAACGTCACATATTATACACTTTTTATTTTTAAGGCCACAATGTTATTGTCGAATGTGTTTGAGGTTTTTGTTAGTATTTGTGCGCCACTGGCAATGCAGTAACCCCAAATAATGAGCAAATCAAATCTGCAAATGCACCCAACCGCATGCCCGTCTTTGTGGCTGAGGTCCCTGTATTCATGCAACAGCGCCCCCACAGTGGTGCAAAATAACCTTCGATTGTCTTGACAATCACCAGACTTGGAAGCCGTGTCCCCCTGAGTTGGCGGTGAGGGGCGGGGATTCAAAACGTGAAGGCCCCAGAGTTATGGTCCCGCCACGTTGGGCCCTCTGTGCCACTCGGGATGCTGGTGGGCACAGGGCAAATTTACTGTACCCCAAATTGCCTGGTGTGTGATGTGACTAGTGCGTGAAGACCACCAATGTGTGATGATGTCAGTGATGAGAGCAATGTGTTATGTCACGGATGTATTTTTATTATTCTTATTATTACTACACTTAATCTTAGTTTTTTCGGTAAAGTCACGTTGAAGGGAAACAACAAAATAATAAAATATATATTATATTTTATATATATTACATATATATTTTATTATTTTGTTGTTTCCCTTCAACGTGACTTTACCGAAAAAAACTAAGAATATGAATTACTGCAGTCACGAAAGCTTTAAATCAAAATGACTACACTTGTTTAGCCAGGAAAGCATCACAGAGTCTCAAGACTTTTTTCCGGAGGGTTCTGCCAAGCGTTCGCAATAACAGAGGGATGACACTGCTACGCGTACTCGCAATTGAGTAATGTGCAGTGCCACTTTTCAAAATAGCGATGTTTCGGCCATTAAATTGGTTTTGTTTATCTATGGGGGGAAATCCGGGAACCCTCCGGAACCCCTCGTAGAACAAGTGTTACCAATGCACCACCCCTGCCACCCGAGATCACAGTGTGTGTGTGTGTATCGGACCCATTGAAGTGAAATGTCACCGGTTTTGTAAAATGATAAGGGGCGCTCTCTCGTAAAAAGAGACTCAGTGAAGCTTTCCTGGGTAAACAAGAAGAATAAGGGAGGCGAAATAATGTGACTGCAGTTGCGTAGCTATGAAGTGCATGCGGCCCACTAGCTCCGGGGTCCAAGGGCTACCACAGGGGGGACCCAGGCGCTGAGAGCGGTGGCACAGTGGTTAGCGCTACGCTGCGCTACGAACCCGACAACCAGAGTTCGATTCTGAACCGGTCCTGGGTTCTTCCCTAGGTCCACTCAGCCTCAAATGATTACCGTACTTAGTGCGGTGTGTAAACATCGCCACTGGGGAGATACATGCGGTCGGGCGTGGTGCTGGCCACCCACCCACCGCTTCATGTGCCGTGCCGGCCTACATAGGTGCTCACTTACAGCACTTGGCCCAACGGACTGTTAAGGCTATACAGGGGATCTTTGTCTTTGATGTGATGTGACTGATGTGTGATTTGAGTGATGTCTGAGACCATTGATGTGCAATGTCACCAATGTGCAATGTCACCGATGTGCAATGTGACCGTGGCTCTCCTGCATCTACCTAAAATGGTTAAAACTGAAGAGGAATATTAAACTGAATTTGTTCACCCTAAAACACACACCATACCCGCAAAATGTTTTCGCATTAAGTTAGCCGGTTAGGCAATGCAACCGCCTCTGCAGCAATTCAATACAACTTCACAATTTGGGGTAATAGTCCAATTCCTGAGTCCCGTTTTTTACCATCGCGTTTGTTTTCGTTTCTTGTTGCACAATTTATTTTGCTCAACCTGACCCTGAATTAATGGTAAAAAAATGAATACGCACATCCTTATTGTCAGTCCACTGCTGGATTAAGGCCATCCCGCACTGTGTGGGCCGTGGGGATTATTTGACCGTTCTTCACCACTGCTGGTCAGTGCAGAGGAGCGTAGACATGGGGGGGGGGGGAGGGGCTAATTTTGAGACGACAATAATGGATTTTCCTACACGCCGTCTGCTGCCCACAACATGGTACTGAGCATTAGGCATGGCGGTCACCCACCACAGCGCCAACCAGGCTCAAAACCTGCTGAGCTTCCAAGATCACATTCCAGGTGATTTGGTCATCATAGGCTTACGTAGCGTTACCATTCAGTGTGTAATGCAGGTGAATTGAAAACGATGGATGGATGGTTACGCGCGAGCATGCATTCGTGGCGAGTGATACGTGTGCGTAGAGTGTGATGAAGACCAAAGCCACGATCTGAGACCGTCGCAGCTCAAGCTGTTGTCCTGGTGGGGAGGGGAGGGCAGAGGGGGCTGATGTCGGTAAGCCCCCCACCCCCCATCCCAGGGGTGAAAGTCTGGGGCTGTTTCGTTGTAACAAGAAAAACTATTCTGAACGCTATCCCACACGCCTCGGAAACGTTCAGTTCCCACTAATTTTACTTTCCAAGCCACACAACAAGATGACATCACGCGTCACGAGGAAGTTAGCCGCAAGGCGGTGGCCGAGGATCTATTTTAGCGCTGCATTTTTTTATTGCCAAATTTTGGACAAGCCATTTTTTCAATATGGCCAGATCAGGAAAGTCCTTGATAGCAAGGCAATTTTATATTAAAATGTAATCTATATAGGATAAACTTTAGATGGATTATCACACGGCTCCCCTCTGCTCGAGATAAGATTAACACACAGACGGGCAAATAGCCGGATGTACAGAGCTAATGCTTTCACACTTACACCCTTAGTTAGAAAGTGTTGAATAAAAAAAACGACGCCACAACAACAGCAGTGATGGTAATGCTCCGTAATTATTCTCCAGAAAATGCATTTCAACCGTGACAGCGGCGCCTAAACCCGGCCTTCTCCGAGGTGTAAAAACGAAGGGCAAGGCACGCTCGGCTCAGTGCATCTTTTCCACTCGATATATTGGCTTTCTTTTTTGTTTTAAATACTTTATACTTTACATTAACGTCGGGGAAATCACCACCGGGCGATCATTCACCCACCAGGCACGAGTGTCGGTTTGTTCCCCAAGGATCCGGAGATTTCGCAACAGCAGTCTCTGGTGTTGCTTACTCCTCGCTCTACACACCAGGGGTGGGGGGGGACACTTTCCTTACCGAGGGCCGCCACAGTAACGGAGCGTACCCCTCGGCCACTGCGGACCTTGCGGTGACGAGAAGCGACTGCGCGCGCCACCATTATGAACACGGTGTTGGCAGGTCAAAAATCACTCCTCTCTATGGTGCCGATTAGTGCAGCTAAGATGTTTGGTGCAGCGATGCGACAGCCATCGATTTGAGGGCCGATAGAAGCAATTAAGTCGCGGGCGAGACAAAGGCCGAGGGCTTGTGGGTCCCTGATCGATAGCTTCTGGCAGCTTCTCTCCCAACATCCGCTCGTCACCACCCTCCACAGCTCCAGGGGAGCCACGCTACGGGCTCCAGGCAGTGGCCACTGTCCACAGCAACCCAGTTACCACCCTCTGTGGTCCCTGAAAGCCAACTACCGGTAGCTACTCTCTACAGACCCAGCTTGCCACGGTATGGCGCCCCCAGGCAGGGGCGTCTCCAGAGAGCCCCGGTAGGCACCCCTACGTGGTAGCTTTGTGAGCGTCACTCAGCGGCTCAAGGCACATGGACGCGGGGCAGTGCGGGCTGGGGCCTCGCGGGCAGTGCGACGAGACCTCCGTTATTAAAAAGCTTCAGTTTTGTTAGTGTAGTAAAACGCAGAGTAAAACACATATAGTAAAACGCGTGGTAAACGGTGTAGTAAAACGCATTTCCCACCCCCCCCCCGCCCCTTCCGCCTGTGCTGCGTACGAGCACTCTTGATAGCATTGCGGTGTAACACTGAACCGTTGTGGTTCCTTCAACCCAGGGGAACCCCTTTTGATGATTTGGTAATATTCCTCCTCCACACGCTCGCGCCGCAAACTCGGCGGGCAACCGGCACGAGAGCTCAGGTGACCCGCGACCGCCGGATATCGGCGCCGCCGCCGGCGCCGTCCCCCGCTCGTCCAGCGGATCTCGCCCCGCCGCTGCCGGGGAGCGGGGCGGCCGCTCCCCGGGCCCGCGTGCCGGGGGGTCGTGCCGCACCGCGCCGGCTCCTGGGGTTCGCCGCGGCCGCCGCCGGTGCGGGCGGCGCCCTCTTGTGGACTCGGGGAGCCGGAGGAGGCGAGGGGAGCCTCGCCACGGGGGAGGGCGGTGGCGTTGCCGCCGCACATTCCTCATCCCCCTGCTCTTTCCCCTCGGTCCCCTGCCCCAGGGGGGGCCCCTCCCGGGGGGGCCCCTCCCGGGGGGGCCCCTCCCGGGGGGGCCCCTCCCCTCGCGGCTCAGTTCTCTCGGCGCCTTCACCGTGGTCGCTGCAGTCCTCGACGTCGCTCTCGGCGTCCGTGTCGTCGCGATCTCCCACGCTGTTTTTGCCGTCCTTACTGCCGCGTCGGGCGCCGTCGTCGCGCTGCTGTCGCCGCTGGTGGTCGCACCGCTCCTGCTGCTGCTCCCCAGCTGCCCTGCAGGGCGCGGGTCGGCCGTTCGCGTCGCACGCGCAGCTCCCCTCTGTGCCTGCCTCGGGCACCGCGGGCAGGCAATCCTCCCTGCTGGAGCGAGAACAATGCCCTCCTCCTCCGTCATCGTCGTCGTCGCCGCGTTTGTCCCGAGAGGCCTCGGTCGCCTCTCTTCTGGGGTCGGCGACCTCCGACCCCGCGAGCTCCGGCGCCCCCGCGGCGCTGTCGCACAGCGTGGCGCTGGACGTGCTGTGGGAAAAGTAGCCGCTGGAGGAGAGGCTGCTGGCGGTGGGGCTGCGCGTCACGGCCGCGGGGGGCCCCACCGCGGGGCCTCCCAGCGCGGCCACGTCGAAGGCGGCCGCTCCTGAGCCGCCGCTGGCCGAGAAGCCGACGAACTCAGAGAATTCCCCTCCCCCTCCTCCTCCAGGGGGGGGAGTACTTGGTGGCGGCGCAGGCGACGCCGCGGCCCCCGACGTGGCGATGGTCGCAGCAGGACCCAGCTCGTTCTCCTCCTCCTCCTCCTCCTCGGATTCGGACGAGTCCCGAAGCTGCTCAGACCAACCGCGAATCAGGACAACGCCACCGGCGCCGAAGCACACGCGGACGTAAAGACCCCTTCCCCTGCGCGAATCACACGCGTGTCAACACCCCAAGTCATGGGCATGGGAGCACCGGTGCGAGCTCAAAGCAGGCGAGAGCGCAATTGCGCACGAGATCGGACGGCAAATGGATTCGGTACAAAGCGGCCCTGGCTCGGTGAGAGCCGAGAGCAGGGCCACAGTGGAGCCACGCCCAGGGCAGATCTGCCAATCACAGGCGCAGGAAGCAAAGGCAGACCGCATCAAATCCCGTGATCGGCATGGCTAGTTTGAGATGCGGTTAACGTGCGGCAGTCACCGTGCGAGACACGGATAAGGGGGATCGTGAATCCTGAGATCCCCAAGTCAGGCAACAGATTGGACCAATAACCCAGCGAGCGGTGAGGCAGAGGGGTAGGACAGATAATCAGGTAGGCATGCGGGGAGACAGGCAACCAAGCAACAAGCAGGCATGTGGGAGACAGAACAACCAGGCAACCAGATAGACAGGCAGGTGGATGGGTTCATGCAGGCAAAGCATGCACGCACACACACAGGTGTAAAGTTGTTGTTACACCTGCTGGTCGGAGGCGGGCGGAGGGCTTTCGTTAGGGCTTATGCCGAGGCATGGTTCAATGGCGCACACACACGGGTCCTGGAACACAGCACGGGTTAGCACACATTGGGGTCGGGTTAGGGTGTGGAGAGGTAGGGGCCAGGTGAGAGCACACGGGGCTGGGCCTGGAGATAAAGGCCCTGCGGTTGCCTAGGTCCTAGAGGGCCCCCGCGCGACGCTCGTTGTTCCTCGCCGTCACCTGTGGCCCCAGCAGCGGCCGTGCCTCGCGGGGTCGCTCGGACAAGCGGAGCTGCCGCGTCGGCATCAACGCCTTCATCAGCCGCGGCGGCGGCGGCGCCGGGGGGCGTGGCGCCGGCGGAGGGGGCTCCGTGGGGGGCGCGGAGTCGAAGGACGGGGCGGCCGTGGCGGGGGGGTCGTGACCCCGCGCGGCCCTCGAAATGTCCTGGAAGCTGTCCCAGTGCAGCTGCAACTTGCGGGAAAATGCGCGCACGCACGCACGCACGCACGCACACAACGTCACGTGAACACGCTCACGTGTACAGACGCACAGGTAAACGCGCGTAACGTCGCGTCCGTCAGGAGGGGAAGCACAGCGGCGTAGCTATTGACTGTGCAGGCGGTGCAGCTGCAATGGGGCCCACGGGCCAGAGAGGTCCGTTCCGGGCACCGTGCTGCTAAGAGTGGGGAAATTATGTTAGATAACATAGAGTTATTTTTTAAAAATTATATATACATTTTACTGTACGGTGCCCTGAAGTCTTTGTTGGGTTTGTACAGGAGGGTCTAATTTAATTCCTTGCACCGGGGCCCATGCCACCCACGCTACGCCACTGGAGATGCCCCCCCTGGCATTACCGTGTAGTGCAATCCTATTCACACGGACAAAGAAGAAGATCCCCCGTATAGCCTTCACAGACTGTTGGGGTAAGTGCTGTTAGCGAGCAGCACCTATTAAGGCCGGCACGGCACACGAGGGGGTGGGTGGCCAACACCACGCCCGGCCGCCTTTGTCTCCCTAGTGACGATGTTTACACACTGCACCAGGTACTAATTTGAGGCGGAGTCGACCTAGGGGAGGCCCAGGACTGGCTCAGATAATCGTCGCTGGTGTTGATGGCCACGAGTGGGATTCAAACCCGGGTCGCTGGGTCCGTAGCGTAGCGCGTCAACCAATATACTTTCGTTCCCCATTTCCACACGGATACACACACGCGCGTGTGAGCGTGCACGCCCGTGCTTGCACTCAGCAGACCGATACCCATACCTTGCTGTCGTCCTCCTCCTCCTCACAGCCGCCACTCAGATCCATCCGACTGCCACTGGACAGCTGCAGTGCGAGCGCCGCCAACACGGGCAGGGAGCGTCGGAGCACGCGGGACACAGACAACGCGATGCGTTACGGCACACGGGACTTGGATCCAAGACCATCACAAATTTAGATGGATGTGTGCGCAAGTGTGTGTGCGCACGTGTGGGCGAGCGTGTGACATCGTGTGTAAGCATGTCCCTGTGTGTGCACGTGTTGTGTATGTCTCTGTGTGTGCGTGTGTGTATGTCTCTGTGTGTGCATGTGTTTGTGTATGTCTGTGTGTGCGTATGTCTGTGTGGGCGTGTTGTGTATCTCTCCGTGTGTGCGTGTGTATCTCTCTGTGTGTGCGTGTGTATGTCTCTGTGTGTGTATGTCTCTGTGTGTGTCCCACTCACCCGCTGCATGTTGCTGCTGCTGCTACTCCTACGGCTGGGTCGGCCCTTGGCGGCCAAACTCTCCCTGACGACCACCTCCTGCACACACGACATGCCGAGTACAAGTCACTTCCAGCTCCCTCCAGCACTGAGCCATTGGCACTCATCGGCGCTATGGTTACTGCTGTAGTCAGAGCTATGGTTATTGTTGGGGTTAATGTTCCGGTTCGTGTTAGTGCCACGGTTGGAGCGAGGGGTTGCGCTCTTCCGCGGGGGAGGGCGGCCGCCGCACCTGTCGGAGGCGGTCCAGGCCCAGGATGCTCTCCACGCCCAGCACCCCGCGTGCGTACGTCTCCATGTAGCCGTCCCCTCCCCCCCACGGCTCCTCGTCCCCCTCCTCCCCCGCACTGGCCCCCTCGCCGCCCCGCGCCGCCATCAGCGCCAGGGTCTCCCGCTCCTCGGGCTCCTCCGACGCCTGGCGCGGGCCGAGACATGCGCACGGGCGAACGCTCGCGTGGGCGGACGTGCGCAGGGCAACGCTGGCACGGGTGGCACAGCTGTCAACCCACACGGTTCACTCCGCATTCTTGCACGGGGAAATTGAGTTTGCAGGTCCATACGGCGATACGGACGTTTAAATACGGGCAACATTTTTTTTGTCTAGTTGTGTTTCTCCCTTGTGATGGGACTTTGTAGGATGAACGTTGAGATTTACAAGGGCACGGGGTGACCAATAAGGTCTGAATTGGTCTGCAATAAGGTAGGGCACTGATAAGGGGTTTGCAGGTATGGGGTGAACGCGCGCCCTGGTGAACACTTGAGCGGCATGTGGCGGTGCGGTGTGTGGAGCGTGGGAACTACCGTGGGAATGTTGGACACGATCTCGTAAGTAACCCCTGTGCTGCGCTGGCTGCTCCTTGACGACATCCTCCGCTTGAGGCTCTGCGTGAAGCTCTGATGAATCAAGCGCAGCGCAAAGCAACATCAGCATCTCCACCCATGCGCTGTCTGTACAAACGCACATGCAATCTACACACACACACGCACTGTCTATAGATGCACAAATACAGTTAATGACAACAGCCACCATTTGCCACTACAGTGCTTGTGCCAGGCTAGGTGCACTGAGGCCACGTGAAGTGTCGAAGGCTCGCTGGCAGGAAGTCACGGGACAGACCCAGGTGCCATGGGTTGACTGATGTTAATTTAAGGATGTTTTCAGCCAATGAATGAGAGCTTATTATACACGTGGGAGGAGCACCCAGAGCAGACCCAGGGGTGCGAGGGCACAACACTCTATCCCCATAGGGATGGAAATAGACGGCGATGAGTCTACTTGCTGTACTGCCTTCTCCTGGCAAGTCAGGGTATGGCAACTCCTCGACACCCACGGGATAGGAGTTGCACAACATCTGCGTGGTGATCCACGAACCCTCGCTGCTGCCTCCAACAGTGCTGGATCGCAGACCACGTCCGGCACAGCCACCACTGTTGCAGAGGCACACAGACAGACGCACGCACGCACGCACTCGCCTGCTTGTTGTAGACGCACACGCACACGCGCTTGCGCAGCACCATCTCCATGGCGGCGGGGTGGCTCAGTTGCACGGTTGCCTTGGCGATGAGGTAGATGCGCTCCGTTGCCGCGGTGATCTTGTTGAGGTGCGGCGAGTCGTGCAGCGACGAGTCCCACGAGGCCACGGCGCACACCTGGGGCAGCCGGCACGGTGGCGCGTGGGGACAGGTGCCTCCAGAGGACGGTGCGTGTGTGTGTACGTGTGCGCGTGTCGGTTTATGCGTAGGGGTGTCTGTGTGTGTGTCTGCCCTTGTGGCATTTTAGTTTGTTGTCCGCCCCCCGAACCTTTCAACTAGCACGGTTGGCCACATACGAAAGACGTTCAACGTACATGCGTACATTGGCAGCGGTTAGCGTGCTGCACTACAAACCCGTTGAGCCAAGATCGAATCCTGCTCACGGCCACCAATACCAGTGATGATCATCTCTACCGGTCCTGGGGCTCCCCTAGGGTCGACTTAGTGGCGATGTTTATATGGTGCGACGTATAAACATCGCCACTAAGCAAACAAAGGCGGTCAGGCGTGGTGCTGGTGACCCACCCCCTCGTGTACCGTGCCGGTCTTCATTAGGTGCTTGCTAACAGTAGTTTCCCAATCTGCCAGTGTGTCCCCGTGTGTACCTGTACGCCAGTGTGTATCCGTATGTATCCGTGTGTACCCGTGTGTCAGTGTGCCAGTGTGTCACCGTGTGTCAGTGTGTCTTTGTGTCCCCGTGTGTACCCGTGTGTACCTGTACGCCAGTGTGTATCCGTGTGTACCCGTGTACCAGTGTGCCAGTGTGTCACCGTGTACGAGCGCCTCACCTGGCTGTCGGAGTGCCGCACAATGGGCAGGCAGTAGAAGGGGCTGCCGAGCTCTTTGGGCAGAATGGAGTTGGTCCCGGCCGCATAGCGCCCGGTCAGCAGCTCCTGCGAGCTCAGGTCCTCCGCTACACCGCACGCAAGCAAGCACAGCACGCGTATCAGAGCAACAACAACAACCGCCATTCGCCACTAAGTGGCGGTGATGTCACCACGACGCTTGTGCCAGGCCATGTGCACCTTGAGGCCACGTGAAGTATCAGAGCATACACATTGACACACACACAAAGTCCTTACACACGCGTGAGCGGAAACAAGCAAAGACATGCGCGCACACACCACACAGGCACACACACGGCACATGTCTCAGAACGTTCACATTTATGACAAGACAAAGATCCCCCGTATAGCCTTTAACAGACTGTTGGGGCAAGTGCTGTTAGCGAGCACTTATGAAGGGCAGCATGGCACACAAGGGAGTGGGTGGCCAGCACCACGCCCGGCCGCCTTCGTCTCCCGAGTGGCGATGTTTACACTCCGCACCAGGTACTGATTTGAGGCTGAGTCGACCTTGGGGAGGCCCAGCACCAGTTCAGATAATCGTCTTTGGTGATAGTCGTGAGCGGGAATCGAACTCGGATCTCCGGAGTTCGTAGCGCAGCACTGACCGCTGTTCCCCACACACTATTTAAAAACTACGACTAAACTATTTTTATTTTACCAGGTAAGGCCCACTGAGCTGTATAGATCTTTTTCAGAAGCGACCTGGGCACAAATGATAGCTCAACAAAGTGGCTTATCACGTGGAAATTTTTCAGAGAAATACTCTAAACGTGTGATTCTAAATGTAGAGGGGAAAACCCGGAGGACCTGGAGACAAGTCCACGCGACCACGGGGAGAGACACCGCAAATATACAGCAGGCATCAGGGTCGGGATCCACGACCTCCTGTATACCAGGCGAGGTAGTTAACACGCACCAGCAGGTGCACGCACACAGCCAAGCTTGAACGCCCACGCCCCCCTTGGGGCAAGGCAGTAACACTGGAGGGAAGTGGAGGGCCCCAGCTCGTACCCCCCCCTCGTACCCCCCCTCGTACCCCCCCCCCCCCCCCCCACAACACTGCATCCCACAGAGGGTCACACCGCTCACCGTTGAGATCGAGGAAGAGAACTGGGATGTGTTTCTCCATACCGGGCGGGGGGGTCCTGCACAAACAAAAGAAGACCAAGATCCCCCACCAGGTAGCCCTTCTTAGAGACCACTGCGGGCGTGCGCTGTTCTGGCGAGCCCCCTTTAAGGCTGGCGCGACACACGAGAAGGCGGCGTTTTCTCCTTGCACCACTGAAGGCCGTGCCAAGTTAGCGCAGGCCCACGACGGGTTCAGATGTCACCCGCACCTCATTTTAACCATGGCTATCAGTGCAGTGCGGGAACCACCATGCTACTGCGTGCATGCACACGCCGACAATACGCACAGGCGCGCACAGGCGAGAGCATGTGCGAGTGCGTGAGAGTCTGCGTGTAAACGCACACGCACGCACACGCACGCATGTACACAACAAGGATCCCCGTATAGCCTTTAACAGACTTTTGGGGCAACCTATGCAGGCCGGCAAGGCTCACGAGGTGATTGTGTAGCCAGGACGACGCCCGGCCACCTTTGCCTCCCCAGTGCTGATGTTTACACACCACACCGGGCACTAATTCAAGGCCGAGTTGACCGAGGTGAGGTCCAGGACCGATTCAGATATTCGCCACTGGTGTTGGACAGGAATCAAATTCGGGTCACCGGGTTTGTAGCACGGAGCGTTAACCACCGTACCACCGCTCTGCGTACAGAGGCGTGCGCGCACATGTACACACGCGCACACATACGCGCACACACACACGCGCGCACCGACACTGCCGTTGCTTTTGTTTTTTTCAACAAGAGCGCGGCACAGAGCGCGAGCGATAAGAGGGGGTCACGGATATTCCGCGGTGCTCACGGGGCAGGAGAAAGGGACAGAGAGGTGGACTCACTGCCCGACAGGCGTAGGGATAACGATCGGGAGCATGGCATTTTTAGGGGAAGTGAAGGCAAAGGGGAAAGAGGGGGGGAGGGGTCGTTGTTACCAGTCAGCGGGCGCCCCTGGGATGCCGCTGCCCGGAGCCGGCACAAGCACCGCGTTGCGCTCCTCGGTGAGGCTCACCCACTGGTCGACGAGCCGCACCTCCCGCTCCTCGTCCCCGGCGCACTTGTCTGTCGTTCCGCAAGCACCCCCACGGCAAGGGGTTAAGACAAAGACCCACCGCCGTTCACAAGCACCTACGTCGGACGGTGGTGGCTACGTTGCTGCACGTGGCCGCCTGTGACCAAGCGCTGCGGAGCCAGCAGCAGCGATGGTTGGTGGATCAAGGTACAGGTGGCTGTGGAACTCCCCGTGGGGGTTCGAGGAGGAGCCATACCCTGAGTCGCCAGGAGAAGGCGGTCTAGCAAGCTGACTAATCGCCATCTGTTTTCATCCGTACGGGGATAGAGTGTTGCCACCTTGCGTGAGGTGGGGGTTTTCTCCGGGTGCTCCGGATTCCTCCCACCGCATGTGTAAACAAATTGTCTTTTTGTTGCTGCTTTGCTCACGGCACTACAGATAGATAGCTGGGAAAACTGGCTAAACGGGATCATCCGTGTAACAAATTGGCTGGAAACATAAAATAAAAATAAAACCCAAAGCAGGACCACCCTAAAAAAGAGTCCCAATCATAATTTAAATTCTATCTTATGAAGACCGGTATGGAGCACAGGGAGGTGGGTGTGGCCAGGAACATGCCCGGCCGCCTTTGTCTCCCCCAGTGCTAATGTTTACACACCGCACCAGGTACTCATATCAGGCCAGATTGATCTCGGGGAGTCCCGGCACTCCTCCCAACCACTCCGCTCTGCTCGCGCACCCACCTGGCTTGTTGATGACGCGCCGCATCTGCGCGCCCATGTACTCTTTGCGCTTCATGAGGGCCTCGGTCCAGCGCTCTCTCAGGTAGCTTAGATCCTCCTCCTGGAGGATGAGGTGAGGGGCGAGAGGTGGGAGGGGGAGTAACGTGACACCGGCGGGACGAGCGACTCGCCGCAGCGGCGGCGGCCACGAAGCAGCGTGATACGGCGGCGGCGGCGGCGGCAGTGGCGGCGGCGGCGGCGGGCACCGCCCGGTCGTAGAATCGTGATGGATCCGGGCGGCGCGCACGGGGCACAGACACGGACGGGTCAGGCGGGAGCAGCGGCATCGTGCCGCACGGCGGGGAGGGTGGTGGGGAGAGGGGGCCGGGGAGTGGGGGGGGGTACGGGGTGAGAGGGTCAGCAGGCACGTTAAACATTCGCTCTGCTGTGCGCGCGGAAAGATCCGAGTGAGCGGTTGCCTGTTAATAAAAATCCACCGGCGTGCGCTTTAATTTCAATCGGGGGGCTGCGAAGCAACAATCAGGGTGAGCGAAGGGCACGACTCACGATCGCGCGCGGCGAGCAGGGCGCTTGTTAGGCCGCGGCCGCGCAAGCTGGCGCGGGGCGGGCGGGCACGCACGGGCACGCACATGCACGTGCAAGGTGGGCGTGAGCGAGCGCTGTTAGTGGGCGCGTGCGGTGTCAGCGGCTCGGCTTCATTCAGGGTCTCCGCGGCTCTGCGTGCTCACGAGCGCCGGGGACACCATGCGGGGGTGCGGGGGTGGGGGGGAGACGACCGACGCGATACCTGGTAACTATCCAACTCCTTGGGATCTCCCTCCTCACTCTGGCAGGGTACAGCACGCGAGTTACGATGACAAAGAAAGAGAACAACCGCATTAGGGAGCTGCGATGAGAAACCATGAGCGCGACGGTGTGTGCGTGCGTGCGTGTGGGTGCTCGCTAACAGCACTTGCCCAATAGTCTGCTAAGGCATTTGTTTGTGCTTGTGTGTGCACAAGTTCACGCGCTTGTGTTGTGTGTGCCCGTGTGCACGTACGTTTGTCTACGTTTTGTTAAATGCACGAGTGTGCGTGTGTGCACGCTTTCGTATATGAACCTTAAGGCGGGACCTCAGGGTCCCGAATCAACGGAAATCGAAATCTTAATTAATTTTCTTATTTTTGGCGACTCCATCCTACCGCGCACATAAACGTCGCGACCGGCCTGGCGCGGAAATTAAACTTTGAAACTTTGATAAGCGCATCGTGTAGAGTTCGTCGAGAGGAATAGATTGCCGTATCGTTCACCTTCAACAGGCATAAAATGACGTCGCAACGCAATTTATGCGAGAGCCGGGGGCTTAAGGGACCCCCCCGGGTCCCACCATGAGGTTCATTATGTCTGTACACGCCCCCCCCCTCCACCCCCGCATCAGCTGGGTGGAGCCTCGGCGCCTTGCCGGTGGCGGGCGCCACTCGCCTGGTACGAGTCGAGGGGTCGCTGGAGGCGACTGCAACGGGCGGTGATGCCGCCAACGGCGATGGAGAGGACCTCCTCGGGGACGATGGGCAGGGTCCCCGACTGCTGCACCCCCCGCACGCTCACCTGCACGCGGCGTGACTGGCCCTGCACGCGCGCACGCGGACAACGCGCGGCGTCGGCAACGGCGGCGTCCGTCGGCGGTGGCGCCGGCCATTCGCCGCTACGAAGCAACGGTCAAAACGGCGCAGGTGTCAAGCTACGCAGTAGGTCAAGGGACAGACCCCGGTGTTATTGGTCGACTGACTGAGATGACTGGCAGATGCAGCGGCTGTGCTCCCTACTGCGCCAACTTGCTGCGTTTGATCCACAGTGGCGCTCTGCTCGTTGTTGCGAGCGTGGCTCCGACTGCCCAGGAGGATCCTTCACGAGCCTCCTCGTTAGGGGCGGATCTTAACGCCGCAGGTACCAGCCATCGGCAAGTACAATCAGCTCCGCATCCTTCCGTACCACATCAGCCCATCTCTTCTTCAGCCTGTGCCATTGCCCGTTTAGACCCCTCTAAAAGCAGCCAAACAGAAGCAGCTTGGACGCGCGGTGGCGGTGCGTTGGGGCTGTACGGCGGCTTCTGCTCTCGTCGCTCGGGGTCTGGCCGGTGCTGGAGGAGAGCGCGGACCGGACGCGATGTTCGTATGGAGAGGCGTCTGTGCGTGCGCACGAGGTTGGGGCGTGCAGTCCGCGCGCACCTGTCTCAGCTGGTACACGCCGCCCGTGTGCACGTCGCGGGCCTGCGTCACCTCCACGGGCGAGTACTCCCCCTCCTCGTTCAGCTCCTGAATCTCAACCCACAGCTCCAGCTTCCGCGTCACCTCGCCCCACCTGGAAAATGAAAACAAACCTTCGCTCAGCGGCAGGTCGCTCGTTCTGCTCTGCTGCCCTCATTTCCCGCAACCATCCAAGCCCACGTTTGAGCGCTTCCCTTTTGGCTCCTCCGCCAGTGACAAACAGCTTCTCCATTAAACGTGCTCTGTACAGCTTCTGGAGTTGCGGTCACATTAAAAACGTGAAACAAAGATGTTTCTAAACATAAACGTTGCGTGTGCGTGTGTGTGTCCCCGTACGTGGGGAATGGTAGTGTCGTGATTAGCGCACTCTGCCGAGAACTCAGCGACCCAAGTTCGATTCCCGCTCGTGGCCAAACTTGGTGACGAATTTCTGAACCGGACTTGGGGCCTCTCAGAGGTCGACTGGCGCTGTGTGTAAACATTGCCACTGGGGAGCCAAAGACGGCCGGCCGCGATGCTGGCCACCCAACTTCTAGCGCGCCGTTGCCAGCCTTTATAGGTGCTTGCTAAAGCATTCGCCCCAACGGTATGTTGGGGCTATATGGGGGACCTTCATCGTTGTGTGCGTACCGGTCACGCAGTGAGCGCGTCTTGGCCTGCAGCGTGGTGAACTCCCAGGGCGGTCGCGAGCCGGCTGCACCCCCGTGCATGTGACCCCACACCTCCACGGAGAGGGCCCCGTCCATCATGAACTCCAGGAAGTCCTCCGTCACATTCACCACAAACTCCTGCCAACACCGACGACAAAAGATCCCCTTGTGTAGCCATTAACAGACTGTTGGGGAGAGTGCTGTTAGCGAGCACCTATGACGGCCGGCACAGCAAACGTTGGGAAGGGCGGCCAGCACCACACCCGCCCGCCCGCCCACCTTTGTCTCCCCAGTGCTGATGTTTTTACACACTGCACCAAGTACTAATTTAAGAGTTGAGTTGACCTACCGTAAGCCCAGGACCGGTTCAGATATTCGTCACCGATGTTGGCCGTGAGCGGCAATTGAACAAAAGTCGCCACACGTTCGTAGTGTGGTGTGCTAACCACTACATCGCCGCTCCCCCGCCCCAGAAACAAGACACACACACAGTGGTTGACTCCTCAGGGTCACTATAAAAATGGTGGCCACTCCCACATTTTGCCTCCGCAGGCAGGAAAACCCCCTTCCAAGAAGCCACGCCCAGCGATACCGATGAGGTCAGCAAGTCCCGCCCATCACCTCCTGTCCAGCGGCACATGTGTTGAAACCTTGTTTTTTACCCCCCCCCCCCCCCCCACATAATTACGTTGGTGTTATCTGCTCCGCTGAGTGATTGACCCCTATAATTGGCTGAGTGATCGATTACTCAAACAATCAAAGAGCTCCGCTCCGGTTGCCTGGCCCTGCTCTTCCGTGTGACCGCCCCGCATCGCTCACCTTGCAGTGGCCGAACTTGACGGAACAGGAGGGGGCCGACGGGACCGTGGGGGAGGAGGGGGAGCGCGAGTCGGGGCCCAGCGCGGGCGGCACGACCGTGGCCTCGGGGTGGTCCCAGAGCCAGTACTGGCAGAAGACGAAGTTGGTGAGAGCCGGGGGCAGCCCCGTAGCCTCGCGGATCTTCACCTGATGGTCACATGCAAGAGCCGTGTGACGGAAGCGCACAATCTCGTTTAGCACAAGCAAAGATCCCCCGTGTAGCCTTAACACACTGTTGGGGCAAGTGCTGTTAGCGAGTAGCAACCATGAAGGCTGACACGGCACATGAGGGGATGGGTGGCCTTTGTCTCCCTAGTGGCGATAGGTACACACCGCAGCAGGTACTCAACAATAACAATCGCCATTCGCCACGAAGTTTGCCAAGCACAAGCCAGGCCACTTAGTCTGCGGCACTTTGAGGTGACTTGAAGTGTCAAAGGTCATGGAATAGACCCAGGTGCCACATCACAAAGCCGTGTCAGACACACAGTCACGTCACACAGGACGCACACAGTCGCGTGATGCATACACAAGTAAACATACACATACAAACACACACAACGATGTCACGAATATATGCAAGGTTTACAAGATGTTACAAACAGCATTACACACACACAGCGTTACTGGACATGTGTGAAAAAAAGCTATATAGTTCATTGGATTCCTCCAGGATAAAGAAATATTCTGATTGCTGATTCTATTACATAAACAACATTACGATCCCGTTGCTCATGGGAGTGCCGAAATGTGGGATGGGGGGGCCGCTCACCCTGCAGATGAGGCGGCGTGGGGGGCTCCCGTCCCCCTCGCACTCGTCGCACACTCCGCTCTCGCTCGAGTTCTCCGAGCCCCCCTCCTCGCCGCCCCCAAACCGGTCAGGCACGGCCCCCCCCACGCGCTCCAGCTCCACGTGCAGGCGCCCGGCCACCTGTACACGCGCACACACACGCACGCACGCGCACACATGCGCACAGTCACACTCAAAGACAACGATCCAGTGTTTGGCCTTTGAAGGACTGTGGTGGGGTTAAGTGCTGTTAGCGAGCGCCGACGAAGGCCGGCAAGGCGCACGTGGGGGTTTGTGGGCCCACACTGCCCCCCGGCTGCCTTTATCTCCGCAGTGCCGATGTTTACACTCCGCAGCAGGTGCGCGTTGAAGGCCGAGTCGCTCGAGGAAAGGTCCAGGACCGGTTGAGATATCACGGATGTGGGCCACCGCCGGATTCACAGCGCAGTGCGCTAGCCACTTGCACTGCCACTCTCCACATGTGCACAGGAGACGAGGCGGTGCTCGCTCACCTCGCCCTGCTGGCTGATGATGGGCGCCGCGTACTGCAGCGTCACGTCGTGGTACAGGCACTCGAGGAACACGTTGGCCACGCCGATCAGCTTCTGGTTCTCCTGGGCCTCGAAGAACGGGTCGGCTTGACGGCCCCAGCCGGCTCCCTCCTGCACACGGTACACCAAAAACAAAGATCCCCCGTGTAGCTTTAGCAGCCTGGAAGGGGCAAGCGCTGTTAGCGAGCACCTATGAAGGCCGGTACGGCACTTAAGGTGGCCAGCACCACGCCCCGGCCGCTTTTGTCTCCCTAGTGGTGATGTTTACACACCGCAACAGGTACTCATTTGAGGCCGAGTCGACCTAGGTGAGGCCCCAGGACCGGTTCCGGTATTCAGTTATTGGTCGTAAGCGGAAATCAAACCCGGGTCGTCGGTTTCGTAGTGCGGTGCGCTAACCACTGCAACGCCGCTCCCCACGCAAACACACACGAAGAGACGCACAGCACGGCACGACTGGGGCAAGGGTGACACAGAACGGGGCAGTGTGACCAATACACACACAGGAATGACCTAGGGGTGGCACTTGCAACACACACTCACCACGGCAAGAGTTGTACAGGAGCAGTGCCACGGCGACAATAGCAGCAGCCAGCGAGACATGTGGTAAAACTGTAACCGATGGTGGAATCATTTGTACAAATAATTAATAATAAGCAAATAAACATTTGCTATCTGTGCAGTTCGTATAACGCAAGGGGAGTAGTAGTTTATTTACGATTACCCTGTGAGTCAAGAAGCTCTTAAATCGGGTTTCATCAACAACAACAAAAACACCGCTGCTTCTCCGACATACGCACATGTCGCAGTAAAGATAAACATTAAACAATGACAAATAAGTGTAATAAAAAAGGACCGAAAATCATCACGAAGCAACCCATTGTGTTCCACAGACACAGTCTGCAGTGGAGGAGGTGAGGGGGTCCATGTTGATCAATTTTAGGTGAATTCATTCATATTTGGCAAAATTTATAACCGTGATGCTGGCGCACAACGGCGGCGTCAAAGGGATTTTTTTTACGCCCACCCACGAGCGAAGCGACGGGCGCGTGGTCGTACTTTACAGTTAATCCACAGCGCGGTATTAACCAGGGTGGCCGGCCGGATTCAAACACCGCGAACCCTCTGCAATAAAGCAGTAAAAGCCAACACCGCTGGGCCACGTCGCCGCCTCTCAACAAACCGATCGGCATTATCCGCGCGGTGGTGATATGTTAACTACCTCGCCTGGTATACAGGAGGTCGTGGGTTCGATCTCAACTCGGATGCCTGCTGCGTATTTGGAATTTGCGGTCTCTCTCACCGTGGTCGTGTGGATTTATCTCCGGGTCCTCCGGTTTTCCCCTCCACATTTTTAAATAGCAACACGCATTTAAAGTATTCGCCTGCTGTCAATGTCCACATGGTAAGCCACAGCGTTGAAGCTATCGTTTGTGGCCAGGTGGCTTGTGGAAACAAAAGAGCTATGTAGCTCAGTGGGCCTTACCTGGTAAAATACAAAAAAAATTGTTCAGTATTATTGGTTCTTTCGGTAAAGCCACGTAGAAGGGAAATAATAAAATAATAAAATTTAAACAATAAAATTCTCACGACGTTTCGACTGCAACACAAGCAATCACCATCAGGTGTGAAAACCACAGCAAGAAAATTTGAACAAAAAGTGGCGTTTATTTCTTAACGTTATTATTTTATCATTTCCCCTTCTACGTGACTTTACCGAAAGGACCAAGAATATGAATCCCTGCAGTCACGAAAGCTTTAAATCGAAAAATAAAAATAGTTCAGTGTTAGTTTCACGCCGATAATGACGGGTAATGCCGCGAGCAGGGAAGGGTGCGGCTCGCGCGGACTCACGGCGGGATGCTGCTCACGCCACGCCTGGTACAGCTCCCGCATGTCCACCAGCTTGTTCTCCAGCTTCTCCACGCCCCACACCTGCGTGCCCCTCCCCTCCCTCCTCACCTGCACGGCCGCCTCGCTCACCATGCCCCCCCTCTGTGGCGCGCGCACACGGCGTACGAGCACGCGCGGAGACAAAGACAAAGGTCCTCCCGTATGGTCTTAACGGACTGTTGGGGCAAGTGCTGTTAAACGAGCAGCGCCTATGAAGGCTGGCACGGCACGCGAGGGGCTGGGTGGCCAGCACCACGCCCGACACACACACACACACGCGCACACACGGATTCACAGTGCTCGTGCACGCGCACACACACATACATACAACATACATGCATCTAGCCACGGGCGGTGAAGATTTGTCCCTGCGGTGCGGTGTGTCGAGCGTCGCGAGCGGTGGTACCTTGCGGTTGGCGCTGAGATTGTGCGCTGGGATCTGCAGCGTGACCTGGTACTCGGTGTTCCGCCCCATCTCGCTGGCGAGGAAGTTCGCCTCGCGCACCAGGGCGTCGGTGCGCACCACCTGCTCCCGTAGCCTTGCCAGGCTGAGCCTGAACACCTGGTCTCTGCGCACACATGCAAAGATAAAGATACCCCGCCAATAGACTAAACAGACCGAGAGGGCGAGCGATGTTAGCGAGCAGCTATGAAAGCCGGCATATGGTACACGAGGGGGAGGGTGGCCAACACCACGCCCAGCCGCCTTTATCCCTACGGTGCTGATGTTTGCACACTGCACCAGGTACTCATTTAAGGCTAAGTTGACACACACACATACACATATACGTGCACTGAACTGCACAGACTCACAATCACTCGATCACCCGTACACACACGGTGTTATCGCGGTCGGCTACGTAGGGCGCGAAAGAAGTTTCAACGCCCATACATAGAAACACACGGCTCGGCACACGCACGCCACCGGCACGGGGTCAGGACGGCGACGCGTGCAGCAGACAGCGCGGCGTTCGCACCGCTGGCGCTGAGCCCCCTACCTCTCCTCCGCCCACTGTCGGAGCCGGTTGGAGGTCCCAGGGGTCGGGGGCGACAGCAGCGCGGCGCGGGCGCCACTGGCGGGGGCTCGCGACGGAGACAGCGACTCGGGGGGCAGCTGCTGCCGCAGCGAGTCGAGCTGGCGCTCGTAGAGCTCGCGCTGGCGCTGCAGGGCCGAGCGCTTCTCCTGCTCGTGCTGGCGCTCCAGCGAGCCGAGCAGGCTGGCGACGGGGTCTGGCGATCGCGACAGGGAGCGCTCGATTACAATGTATCGTGCGTCGATGGACTCCAGCGACTTTATTTTCCCCGATTTACAAAGCAGGAGGCGATCTCAACGTGTTATGGCCGATCCAGGAGGCTGGCTCCGCTCTCCGGGAGCCTCCATACACAGCCAAACAAATTATACGATCACGCGCACGCGCATAACGACGCGCCAATTATTAAAGTTGTTTAGGCTGGCACCGGTAAGTTGAACAACAATCTCACGATCAGATTTACAAATTGGATACGACGAATCGCTTGAAACTGCATCAAGCATCCACAAGCCATGAATACAGGCGAGCCGCAACAATAACATAATGATAAATCGTCGCGTCGTTAAAACCGCTCGTATACAACGTGGCCGTGCCGGGTGGCGGAAGGTTACACGACAACCGAAATTGGCCACGTCATTACGCGACCTAAAAAACACGCAAACAAAATCGTGACGTCGGCCGCGGGGAAAAGCGCACCGACGCGTCAACGGGCCGGCCGCCACGTGGCGAGCGAGCAGCGCGCCGACCCACGCACCGTCGCTGCCGAGCGCCTTCATCATGACCTCGGTTCGCGCAAACTCGAAGCTGCAGTCGTACTCGGAGGAGACCTCGCTGCCCGGGGAGCCGCCCACGCTGCCGCTCTCCCAGTCGGACGCCTCCGGCGCGTCCGCCCCCCCGCCGTCCCGCACGCGCGTCCGCCGCTTGTGCCCGGGAAGGTTTATTCTGCGCCGACACGTGCGGTGGGTGGGGGCGGTGGTGATGGGGGGTGTGGGGGGGGGCACACGGTACCGCCGCGCAAGTCACCCCCCGCCCCCGCGAGGCCGGGTGGCCCGAAACGATTTCATTTGTTTTGCGGTTGGGCGCCGGGCGTTGCTATCGCCGCTGTCGCCACCACCACCACCACCACGGTGTCAATGTAATGGCAATACACAGGGTGCTTCAAAAAAATGTGAACACTTCGGGAGAATTTGCGACAATACCGCAAGAAATGTGCTGCTGCCTCCGGGCTCTGGAGACCACCTGGGGAAGATTCCAGGCACGCGTTGACAACGATGGCGAACAAATGGAGACTTTTTGAAGCTATTAACAAACATTTGTGATTATGTTACAGTGTATTATCCGTTCCATAAAAAAGAAGAGTCCTATGTAAGTGTTATACATTTTTTTGAAGCACCCTGTATAACCAATCACAAACTGAAACTGTTGTGAAATTGCACATTAATCACAAATAATAATGATATGTCATCTGGGATGGTGCACTGGTCAGCATTGTGAGATTCCCTCAACTTTCCACAATCCCCTTCCCCGCCCCCCCCCCACCGCCTCCGTCCACAGCGGATCGCCAGGCCACGAGAGGGAGGTCGCTCGCTTGGAGGCTCGGGGCCAGGAGGCGCCTGGGCTGTGTTGGCGCCAGAGGGGTGCCGTGCTCCCTCTCGGCGTGCCCTCCCCCGTGCGTCCGTGTCACCTGAAGAAGTGGTTGTTCCCCCACAGGATGCGGTCTCCGTGCCACAGCGGCGTCGCGCTCGTCACAACTGCCCCGTTCACGCACGTGCTGCGCGGCCCACGTGCACAAAAGACATAAAGATCACCATGTAGCCTTCGGTCAACCGTTGGGGGCATCTTTGAACGTCTTGTGAGGCCGGTACACCGCACGAGGGGCCAGTGTGGCCAGCACCATGCCAGGCGGCCTTTATCTCCCAAGTTCCGAAGTTCGTGCACCGAGCGAAGGCCCAGTACCGGATGAACATTTTCGGCACCGACGTTGACCGTCGCGGGGAACCGAAGTCAAGTTTCTTGTTTCGTAGCGCAGCGTGCCAAACCGATTCACCACCACTCCTCGATCTCACCGAGCGCAGTTGCAGAGCGCACAAACATGCGCTCGCTCGTGCACGCTCGCGAGTACAGGGGGCACAGAGGTCAGCCCTGCGTCGCTCAGGACCAGGTGCGTCCAATGGGGATCACTGCGAGGCGGCGTCATTGCAGGGGGCAGGGCTGACCGCGTGCCGCAGGAGGGTCGTGCGACGCGGAGAGGTGGCGTGCCGTGAGTTACCGTGCCCCCTGGAACGGCTGGAGGGCGATGTCGCCGTCGGGCGCCATGGTGATGGTGCAGTGCTCGGGCAGGATGCCGATGCCGCACAGCTGCACGTCCTGCGAGTCGGCAGCGCCGACCGCCGTGCGCTCCTACGGCAGACGCGTCGCTCGTCGCGTCACCCCGGCCCTCGCCGCTCGCCAACTCGTAACGACTCGATGCCCAACTCTCATCACTCCGACAGCACGGACACCGCTCACCCCTCGTAACTCACCGCACGTCACTCGCCGCTCGCTCACCACTCATTTGTCACTCGTCGCATAATCGCACACCACCAATCTCACGGTCAGGCTGTGTGCTTCATGTGGCAAAAGGTGGGGAGGGGTAAAGAGGTGGTGGGGGGGTAGGGGGGGGTAGGGGGGGTGGTAGGGGGGGGCGCTGACCTTCAGGTAGTAGACTAGCAGCTCATTCAGGGCCGGGTCGGCGTTGAGGTTCACGAGGAAGCACTTATCCTCGCCCACCTTGATGCCGGACGACTCCAGCGAGATGCCCATGCTCTCCAGTTGCTTCTGCCTCTCCTGCCGCCCCCAATTCCGCCGGGGCCACGCGGCAAAACGGGACGGAATCACTCACCGGCCTGAGCACGATCGCTCCCGTTCGTACGCGCCGTGCGTAGCTAATGACCGATGACAATTAATTAACGTAATGTTCTAGACAGCAACCCTGTGACATTTCCAAGAATAAACTCTGGGATCAAGGCCATGTGTGCGTTGTACAATTCCAGTTGAATGTTTATTGGTGGATATGTGCCTTGCGCCAGAAACTGTACATGAAGTATAATTTACAGCACGTCCGCATAGCGTGCAGGGTGCCGCTGACACCGAGGGAGTTACGTTAGGGAGGAGGGAAGGAGAGGGCGAGACAAGGAAAGAAAGAATAGTGGGAAGGAGGGTGGGATGGAGGGTTAGATAGGGGATGAGCGAGCCAGTCACTTGCTGCCCCGTCCCTACTGGACATCTGTGGCAAAGAGCTTCCTAGCTCATCAAATTCCTTCAGTCCAAATGAAGATTCTGATTCTGAAGGGAGCGAGGGAGTGAGGGAGGGTTAGTATGGTGGGATGGATGTGAGCGAGGGGGGGTGGTGGGAGTCTGAATGCGTACGGTGAACTTCTTTCGCACCGTGCGTAGCCAACCGTGCTCATCGGGTGTACAAGGTAAGGACAACAAACTAAAGACAAAAATCAGTTCTAAAGAAATTAGTTTTCAATATCGATCTAAAAGTGTATAAGGGAGGAAGTGACGCGCGGACGTGGGAGAGCAGCGAGTGGGGGGGGGGGGGCGGGAGAACCTCACCTGCGCGATCTCCTCGGTCTTGCGGAGTTTCTGCTCCCAGGTGAGTGTCATCTCCTGGATCAGCTTCTCGCTCTGCTGCAGCCGCTCCTGTAGCTCTGGGGCCATCAGAGACTGGGCCACGACGCCACAGCAAGGGGATCGCGCGAAGCGGCCACGGCGGTGGCGGTGAGAGGGGATTGTGGGTCAGGGGGACACACGTGACACATCTTGAGTGACTGTGTGTGAATGTGCTAAATACAGCGTTTGTTTTAAATGTGTAATAACAGTGGTCAGCCCGCTGCTCTATGAACCCGTCGACCCCAATTTGATTCCCGCTCACGACCAATGACAGTCGTGAATATCTGAACCGGTCCTGGGCCACCCTTAAGTCGACTTAGCCCACAACAAGTACCTGGTGCAGTGTGTAAACACCAGCACTGGGGAGGCAGTGGCAGCCAGGCGCGTGGTTGACCACCCACACCGTCGTGTGCCGTGTTGACCTTCACAGGTGCTCACGTACGGCAATCGCCCAAAAGTCTGTTAAGGCTATACGGGGGATCTTTGTCTTGTGTTTAATATTAATTGGTGGCAACGCAGTTACTTCGACGAATGACTGTGTGGAAAATGCTTCATTCATTCGGCAGTGGATAAACTACGGCTGCTGCCGCTCCTCAAATGATAATTCGGCCCTCATGGGGGAAAACACTGGCCCCGCTCCTACGAGTACGGCAGCATGAAGAGCCTCCGTAGGGCGTATTTACATATGGCATGGCGCAGGCGGGCAATGACATTGCTGCTCTGTACAAGCCGGCTGGCGCGGCGTGGGACACGCAGCACACCATGTGGCGTGCACACGGCGCGCACGCGCTCGCACACACACCACAGACACACGTGGCAAACACGTGGCCACACAAATAGAAAGTGATTTAGTCATAGGCCGATAATACTGGTGTGTAAAATGAATAGGCCGATAACTAAAAAATATTTTATTTGTACCAAGACAGAACGGAGGTCTTATTTGTACATGCATTTATTATACCTTCCATTGTGCTGTTTGTCGCTGGCCGTGAGTAGTGGATCCAAAGGGGGGGGGGGAGGGCAATGTGATGCCCACCCCCACTCCTTGAGATCCCGAAACTGTTTGATTTTATCGATATTTGCCAATCGATATTGTTTGCATTATTTTTTCGATGAAAGTAAGAAACAAAGTTGTTAAAAAACATTTACCAGAGAGAAAAAAAACCATGAATGTTAAAAACATTCTTTATGTAGGGCCCTGTTTAAAAAAAACTAGAAGTTTCAGGACCGCCCGCCCCCCTTAGCAAGCATCCAGATCCGCCTGCCCTGGCCACTTGATGTTTTAAGCCGATTGACGTTTTTAGGCCTGTCAGGTCTTTGGATCTGACAGGGCTTTAATTTACAAATAGAGATTATCGCCCCTCCCCACTCCCGCCCACACCCCACTCCCCTCAGTCACCTCGGCCTGGTTGAGCTGGCTCCTCAGCTTGTCCACCTCGTCGCGCAGCTCGCGGATGATGCGGGCGTTGGGGTCCTCGTTGACGACGGCGTGGTTGACGATGCGCTTGGCGCGGTCGGCGTAGCGCAGCGTCGACAGCGTCTCCTCGTAGTTGTCCGCGGCGGGGCTCACCGTGGCCACCATCGCCGTGCGGCTGTTCCCGCCCAGGTTGTCCTGGCGAGCGAGGGAGGCGCGATGCACACAGCCCGAGCACAACCACGCGACGCGCAACCTCAACGCAGCCGCACTGCGTACACCTGTAACCGCGACCGCACAACGCACTTCAAAAACGCGACCACACACAAAGCTGTCATCCCCTGATCAGTGCCCTACCTTATTACGGACCAACTCAGACGTTATTGGTCACCCCGAGCCCTTATTAATCTCAACGTTCATCCTACAAAGTCCCACCACAAGCGAGAAACACAAACAAATAAACATTATTTATTTGCCCGTAGTAAAACGGCTGTATGCCATACAGACCTGAAAACTCAAATTCCCTGTACAAGAATATGGGTAAACCATACGGGTTAACAAGTATGCACACACCATAAAAATACTGCACCAAGTATTCATTGAAACTAAAACTAAACAATGTTTTATTTTACCAGGTATGGTACATCTAGCTACATAGCTCTTTTTACACACTCTTATTGAACTTGCCTTGTTGTCCATTTATATTCTTTCAAATCTTTAACGCTTAATATCTTCGGATCTATGAAGCCTAACGGTCCAGGTCCCGCCGATCCTGCACCTCTTCGTGTTTTTTACATTAGTTTTATAATTGATACCGATACATTCCGCCCCCTTTTGGTCACGCCCAGCTAGCTAATGTCTCGCAGTGGCGAGACGTTAACTAGCTCGCCTGGTATCCAGGAGGTCGTGGGTTTGATACTAACCTTGACTCCCGCATATTTGGCGTTCACATGTTCTCCCTCTGTAAATCTGATATTATATTTGCATAAACACATAGACTAATGCTACTTACATTTATTTGTTCGACTTCAACATTACATAAGCTTACTGTATGCAAATGACCAGAAATTACGTTCTAGTCTGAATTAAGTTATTTACAATGGGACTAAAACGTAAAATAAAGTGGCAATGTCTCACCATATATAAAACACATTTTAACGCAAATGTTATAACTAACTCCGCTCTCCCCTACTAAATTGGCTATTTAAAATAATAACAATTGACAAAAATGAGTATTCTGGCAACCAATTAATTTCCTTTCGTTTTTAAACAGCCATCAATTACATTTTAATTAATAAATACAATGGTAGAAAACATGTTTTGGTCCATTTGGCCTCAGTCCAAAATCGCATCCGAAGTGTTGCGACATTTGGTAAACAAAGACATTTCATTCCACTTGAGGCGATTCCAATTCTGCTTTAACGGTGATTTTTGTTGCTAGACATAGCTAAAACTTGACTTGATCCAAGGTTTGATTGATTTCCTCACTTCCATTAAAACATGGAAGCAATTACAGTTTGCAAAGTCGGTACCACAAGATGCGCAAAAAAATATAATCGAACAATTTAATTTCAGCACGAGGATCACACTCCCACAGGTGTTTAAATAGCTCAAGTCAAATCGCTGAATTAATATCAAGGACGAATGGATCCAAAATAAGGCGAGCTATTCTGGGGAAGTAGAAAACATTCAATTTGAGACGATTTAAATCTTGCTTTGACATTGAATTGTGTTGCTAACCAAAGCTAATACTTTACGTTACCCAAGATTTGATAGAATTCTTCGATTCAATTGCGAAGCAATTATGAATTGTGAAGCAAGCAGCACAAGAGGTGCAAAGATATTCCAAAATTATAATTGCAATTTTATTTTGGCGTGAGCATTACACTCCCATGAGTGTTTAAATAGCTGAAACCATCGTATAGCTGAGTCAATATTAACGACAAATTTAAGCAAAATAACGTGATACATTCTGCCGGAGTTGTAAGTGCAAAAGATTGTTGAAAATGTTCTTTCCATCAGCAGATCACGAAGGATTTTAATTTTATGATCAACAGGTAACTGCAAATTTCTGAAATATCGATAAGAGTCATGTGGAAAGCCCTAAGATCAGTCTATGCTGCCAAGCGTTTAATTGCCATTTCTTCTACGATCAAGATGGGTAAAAAACAATTAGGTAAGAAACAAGTTTTTCAATGTACACACTTTAATTTGCACTCAAAAG
Source organism: Petromyzon marinus (assembly GCF_048934315.1). NCBI lineage: Eukaryota > Metazoa > Chordata > Hyperoartia > Petromyzontiformes > Petromyzontidae > Petromyzon > Petromyzon marinus. The sequence goes on from NC_133678.1 coordinate 1,952,827, forward strand.
TAGAAAGTAAATTATTTTGAGCCCTGAAATAATCAAATTTGATGAGCTCAATAAAAGTGGGTGACTTACATAAAGGAAATTAAACACATCGAAAGGAAACCACCGACTTTTATTCAGCACATCAAATTTGATTATTTCTGAGGTCAAAATAATGTATTTTCTACTTCTGAGTGCAAATAAAAGTGTGTGTTAAAAAAATTTTTTAAAACTTTTTTTTCAGAACGAAGTGGCTTATCACGTAGAAATTTATAGCAGCCAACACACTCTAAAAGCATGTTGATTCTAAAAATGTGGAGGGAAAAACCGGAGGCCCCGGAGAAAAATCCACACAACCACGGGGAGGGAGAGAGAGAGAGACACGCAAACTCCAAATATACAGCAGCAGCAGGAGTCAGGGTTGGGATCAAACCCACTGAAGGCCGGGCCGACATCGGAGAGAATCCCTCGACCGATTCACGCCCCTCACTCACGCCCACGCACCTTGAGCAGCCAGGTGAGCGCCGAGTCACGGTACGGCACGAACTTGTTCTTGTTCTTCCCGGCTGCCTGATCGGCCAGGGCTGAGATGACCAGGCCCAGCGTGGACAGGGACCTGGAGACGGCAAGACGTATAGAGGCGACGGCGTGAGCCGCAGGCCCAGCCCGTGGCCCAGTCGGAGCCTCATGTGACATGCGGGCGGAGTTTTGGTTTGGGGGGCCGTGCGAAACTGTGATGAGCCGGAATTGTCAGTGTTGGGTACTATGGAAGCTGTGGAGTTGAAATTGAATGGTTCATTGTGGAATACAAAATAACGGAAAATAACACGTTTGATATACACGAAATATTACGATATATAGCTTTTATTGTACGTGTTGCAAATAATAGCGGAACAGTGGAAGAGTGGTTCAGGCACCGTGCTGTGAACCCGGCAAGCTGAATTCGATTCGAAGCCCAGGCTAACGTCAGTGACGAATGATCTTTGCCAACCCCTGTGAGTAATTCACACTTCCCAGCGTGGTGAAGTGTGGTAAAACAAGCCCCATGAATTGCACGGCCTTCAGCCATGAGCGGATTGACAAAGGACTGAAAATTATGATACTAAAAATAAAGTCCATTATTTATTCATAAGTTGTTCGAATCATTATCTTGGTTTTATTATTTTTTCTCAGTAGTCCCGGGTTATTGTGTTGCATCTGCAAATTTGTGGGGAGCGGTGGTACAGCGGTTAGCACACTGTGCGACGAACCCGGCAACCCGAGTCCGCTTCCCGCTCACTGTCACCACCAACACGAGTGAAGATGATCTGAACCGGTCCTGGTTCAGGTTCCAGGGACTTTCCTAGGTCGACTCAGCTTCAAATGAGTTCCCGACGCGATGCACAAGCTATGCCACTCGTGGTGCTGGTCACCCACCCCCCTCTTTTTGCCGTGCCAGCCTTCATGGGTAGTCACTAATAGCACTTGCCTCAACATAATGAAGGTTTTTGGGTTAGATCGCGTAAGTATAAATGCGTCGTAACCCTCCACCACCCGACACAGCCAGTAAGGTTTGTCAAGTAAACAACGTGCCAATTAGTTTACTACTTTGTGAATAGTATTGGTCGCGAAAGCCTACGTGTTAAACTTGCCCCAACAGTCCATTCATGCTATACGGGGAGGGATATTTGTCTTTGTGCGTGTGCATCGGTGACGGAGTCCGTTGCCCGCACTTGTTGATGTTGCTGCCCTCTTTGAGACGGTCGCCAGCCGCCCCTGTCTTGGAAGCTCGCTCGCTCCCGGCCAAGTCCACCAGGCTCAGCCGGCTCACCTTCTCACCCGACGTCTTAGGGGGTCAGGGCGGTGGGGGTGTGAGGGAGGGGGGAGGAAACACGCGTACGCGCACACACGTACGCGCACACACGTACGCGCACACACGTACGCGCACACACGTACGAGCACACACGTACGCGCACACACGTACGAGCACCCGCGTGACCGTCAAAGGTCTGCTGCCGCAGGTGGGGCCAGGGACGCGGGCCAGCGGTAGTGCGCTCGCCGCCCGTCGAGAAAGCTCGCGGTTCGATTCCCACCAGGCTGCCCTGGTTAATACCGCCACTGTTTTTGTAGGTTAAAATATTCAGCGCTGTCTGCTTTGCGGTGGATACTAAAGATCCCGTGATGTCATTTGAAAGGAGTAGGCCATTGTGAACCATTACCTGCAAATTACTCAATTGGCATTACCCAACAGCGTAAAACTACAGCTGACTGTGTGTGAAATGTAACGCCTCTATATAACAACAAACACAAAGCAAAATACAAAATATCAAAAGCTATAATTGGGATGAGTTGGCTTGCCAGTGCACGTGTGTGCCTGTGTGTGTGTGCAGTGGTGAATATTTGGGCCTCTCCTAGGTGAACTTGGGCTTAAATGAGTATCTTGTGGCATGTGTAAACATTGGCACCGGGGAGACAAAGGCGGCCGGGGGTGGTTTTTGCCACCCACCCCCTCGTGCACCATGCCGACCTTCATAGGTGCTCCCTAACAGCGCTTGCCCCAACAGTTTGTTAAGGCTATGCGGGGGATCTTTGTCTTTTGTCTTCGTGTAGTTTGTGTACACGTGTTGGTGCATGAACACCAGTGCGTTCGTGGTCTTGTGTTCGTGTGCCAGTGTGTCTGTGTGCGCCGGTGGGTGTCTGTCAGTGCACATGTGCCTGTGGGTATGTGTCAGTGCACATGTGCCTGTAGGTGTATGTCAGTGCACATGTGCCTGCAGGTATGTGTCAGTGCACATGTGCCTGCATGCCTGAGAGTGTGTGCCACTGCGCGTGTGCCTATGTGCAACATGCCAATGCAAGTGTGAGCGAATCGACGGCATGCGTGCGTGCCTGTGCGTGCCTGTGCGTGCGTGCACGTGCGTGCACGCCAGGGCATGTGTCTTTGCCCGCCTGTTTGTGCATGGCGGTGCGTTTGTTCATTTTTTCACAAATTTGCCGAGCACAAGCCCAAAGGCGCCGGACGGGCATGTGGGCAGTACCAAACAGCACTATTATCAAAGTTGAAATAGAGTCTTAACACGTGTCGTGAATTAATCAAGGTATGTGTGTGCGCGCGTGCGAGCCGGTAAGTGCGTGCTCACCCCCGAGGCGAGGTCGGTGAGCGTCTGGGTGAGCGTGATGGTGAACACGGCGTGTGAGCGGCTGCTCTCCTCGTTCATGTTCGTCGCCGCCACTGTCCTCGACTTGTTCCCCTCCGACATCAGCGAGTCGATGTCCTGGTGACAGAGACGATGCACGGCTCACAACCGCCAAAGACGAAGATCCCCCTTATAGCCTTAGTGAAGGCCGGTGCTGCACGCGAGGCGGTGGGTGGCCAGCACCACGCCCGGCCGACTTTGTCTCCCTCAGTGCTGATGTTCACACAGCGCACCAGGTTCTCATTTGAGGCCGAGTCAACCAAGGGGAGGCGAAGGAAAGCTTCAGATAATCGTCACTGGTGTTGGCCGTGAACGGGAATCGAACTGTGGTCACCGGGTTCGTAGCGCAGTGCGCTAACCGCTACACTACCGCTCCCCACCACCAACGCTACACACACTACCACACTACGAGACTACCACACACACCAGCATCTCACTACTCCACACACCATACCACCGCCACATTGCTACACACCACCACGACACCATCATACATCACCACACTACCGCTACGCACACTCCACCACCGAACCACTGCTCCACACCATCAACACACTACAAACACACCATCACACACCGCCACACCGCACTGCCACAATACTGCACACCACAAGTGCGCACCGCACCACACCACCAAACCACTATTGCGCGCACACACACCACCACACTACGACACTTCACCACCAGCACCACCACCACAGCCATCTTGGTCGTCTTCTTCTTGCCCTTCTGCCTACGATTTCCCCAAGGAGGCAGCATGACGGTCGGTGCTCCCGGCAAGCCTCGCGCTACAAAGTCCACAGCACGGGCATCGCCCTCCACAGTCCACAGCACGGGCAGTCGCCCTCCACAGTCCACAGCACGGGCAGTCGCCCTCCACAGTCCACAGCACGGGCATCGCCCTCCACAGTCCACAGCACGGGCATCGCCCTCCACAGCACGGGCATCGCCCTCCACAGCACGGGCAGTCGCCCTCCACAGTCCACAGCACGGGCAGTCGCCCTCCACAGCACGGGCATCGCCCTCCACAGCACGGGCATCGCCCTCCACAGCACGGGCATCGCCCTCCACAGCACGGGCAGTCGCCCTCCACAGCACGGGCAGTCGCCCTCCACAGCACGGGCAGTCGCCCTCCGTCCGACTGCGGCCAGCGTCGTTCGACTCCCCATTGTGCGTTCAACCTCTTTACAGGAGCGGTGCAGCAGCGAAAAAGTCAAGGCCTTCGCACAAACATGCTCGCAATCACCCAGCACAAATACCCCACGCCAAACAAGCCTGCTCATTTCAGACTCACTGCTGCTAGGTGGCCACGTGCAGTGACACTAATTATGCCCAACTGTTGACCCAGGGAAAGCTTCACCGAGCCTCGAGACTTTTTGGTGTTTTCACGGAGGGCCCCCGCTGCATTGGGATCTTTGTGCCAATTCGCGTGGCAGTAAACGGGAGAGCACCCGGAGAAAACCCAGGCATACGTGGGGGGTGGGAAGGGGGGGTGGTGGCGCACAGCACTGCCACCTCCTGGTGGCAACCTCATACACCCCGCCCACCACCCTCCCCTCCACCGCTCCCCCCACCACCCCTGGTTACAACTGGCAAGCTCTCTGCTGGTAACCCATTCCAAGCGCTAACCAAGCGCTAACCAGGCTCCCGCCTGCTTAGCTTCTGAGATCCAAGGTGCCCCGGGCGAAATTTAGAGGCAATTTTGTAAAGCTGCGACGATGAGTCAAGTAAATGAAGTGGCTACAGAATTGTAATGAACTATTTTTGTAGTGGATCACTCTGCAGCCTTTTAAACATAGAAGCCGCCCCCCCCCCCTCACTTTCTGGCTTCCGAAAACAGGAAACCCTGAACAAGAGGCCAGGCCCAGTGTGGTGCGGCTGGCTGACGATGCCCACGACGTCACCAAGCCATGCTCATCACCTCCCGTCCAGCGGCACACGGGTAGGAATACAGCTGAGACCGTTTTTCCCCCACCCCGCCCCACTGCCCCCACCCACCACCAATTATCTTCACGTACGGTCGAGCGATCGAACCGATAATAACCGGCAGCAGAGTAATCAACGATCACTTCAGTAATAATCTTATATCCCAGTCGCGTGGGTGTGGCCATGGACGATGGCACGTGGGGCACACGGACCCCATCGGCCGGGAGCGCCCCCGACGGCGCGCTCACGTAAAGGTCGTGCCCAACGGCAGGCGTCACGCCAGAGACAAAGCGACCCGTGGCGAAGCTTGGCAGGTTGCATGCAAGCGAGTCGAGCGGCATGCGCATCGCTCGGTGGCTTGTGGGAGTGGCTACCCCATTCCAGGAATGCCGGCGCTGCAGCGCGAACACATTCCACCGTGACCTAACGCGGCAGCGAGCACACTGACACTCACACGCTCTCTCTCACAGACCCCCCCCCCCCCCAGAACGCTCACATGTACTCGCACGGGCTGCCAACTTTCCATGGGGTGAGAGCGCCTCTGACAAAAACACAGACCGTGTTTCCAGGGCCCCCGTGTAACACACCGACTAACACAGCACTGTACGTCAACTGAGACAGGGAGTGGTAACGTTATGTCATATCATGACCGTGTCTGATGGGGAGCGGTTGTGTCACGGTTAGTGCGCTGCGCTACAAACCCAGCGACCCGAGTTCGATTCCCAAAACCAGTGACGATTATATGAACTGGTCCTGGGCCTCCCCTAGATCGACTCAGCCTCAAAATTAGTACCTGGTGTGGTGTGTAAACTTCCCCACGAGGGAGACAAAGGCAGCTGTGCGTGGTGCTGGCCACGCACACCCTCGTGTGCCGTGCTGGCCTTCATAGGTGCTGCTCGCTAACAGCGATTGTCCCAACAGTCTGTTAAGGCGATAGCGGAGATCTTGTCTTGAATATATAGCTAGAGGTGAGTGTGCCTGTGATATTTGGATCCGTGTGGGTGATATCGGGGTATGTGAATGTGTGATGCCTGTAGCAATGAGTGGCGGTGCGTGGCTGTGAATGTTTGATATCTGGGCAGAGTGAGTGAACTATGTGGGGTGAGCGTGGGAGTGTAATACGTTTGATATCTGGGCAGAGTGAGTAATATATGTGGGGTGAGGAGCCTCTGTGTCCATTTGGCAGTCGCAGCTCTGTGTGGGGTCAGCTTCTGTGAGACGTATTCCCAGGCAGGAAGCAGCAAAGTTCACTACAACCGCTCCACCCAGCCCCACTCCACTCAGCTGCACACAGCTCCACCCTCCACACCGCTCCCTTCTCCACACAGCACCACCCTCCACACAGCTCCACCCTGCTTCACCCAATTCCACTCTCCACTCAGCTCCACTCTCCATACAGCTCCACCCTCCACACAGCTCCACTCTGTCCACCCAATTCCACTCTCCATTCAGCTACACTCTCCTCACAGCTCCACCCTCCTCACAGCTCCACTCTCCTCTCAGCACCACCCTCCTCTCAGCACCACCCTCCTCTCAGCACCACCCTCCACACAGCTCCACCCTCCACACAACGTCACCCTCCACACAGCTCCACTCTCCAACCTCCACACTGCTCCACTCAGCTCCACCCTCCACACAGCTCCACCCTCTACACAGCTTCACCCTCCACACACCGCTCCACACAGCTCCACCCTCCACACACAGCTCCACACAGCTCCACCCTCCACACAGCTCCACACAGCTCCACCCTCCACACAGCTCCACTCTCCACACTGCTCCACTCTCCACACAGCTCCACTCTAGTGAACTCCACTCTCCACACAGCTCCACTCTCCACACAGCCCACTCTCCACACAGCTCCACCCTCCACACTGCTCCACTCCAGAGCGCTCCATCACACAACAGCCACTCGTCCCACCATGTCGGTGCACGTGGCAGCCACAGAATAAGCGACGCCCGCATCACTTAGCTAACCGCACACTCTTGGCAAAGTTCACACCGCGAGCTGTCACCGCTGACATTAAAAGTGACACCAATTTACCCTTAATAGCGAGAGCCCCACCCAGTTCGAATGGGGAGGTGAAGGTTGGGGGGGGGTGAAGGGTGAATAACGATGCCAGTGGGATGGGGGGGGGGGCACAGCGCCAAGGCCCCCCCAACTTTCATCCCATTAGCGCTGGGCCCAAGCCCTGGCTAAGGATTGGTACCGGGTTTGCAGTGAGCGTTAGGGGTCGGGCAACCAGTTAGTGGTTGGGGTCAGGGGAAGCCCCGGACAGGCAGAGATGGGCTTTGAAATGCCGGGGTTGTGGACTAAGCTGTTAACCCTTTCCCGCTCCGAGACGTCGGAATCTCGGAGCGTGCAAGCGGTTCAGCGTTAATTCTATTTAAACAGGCAGAGCGCCGTTGGTTTTAAAGACAGTGTACTCACCGCAGAGAACCGTAGCGACACGACCGCACTCTACGATAGCCGACGCCAAACTGTGCCACGCGCCCTCCCGCACGGCCTTGTGGGAGCCTCGGTACTGATAAAAGTTATTGACGTGTAACGTCACTGGAACGGAGTCGGAAGAAAAAACTGATGATGCACGCGTACGTAGAACAGGACAGGGTTAAGCTACAGGAGCCACCTTGTGGGTCGGGCTGCACGGGGCTCAGGGTGGCAGTGGAGCTGGAGGAGCTTGGAGCACCGAGAGCTCACCTGGAAGGTGCGCACGGCGAGCTGAGACAGGCCGTCCACGTAGGGGCCCAGCAGCTTGTGCTCGCGCACCTTCAGGGACTGGCGGCCGCTGCAGGTTTGCCACAAGAAGCAGCACACACACACACGCGCGCGCGTGCGCGGCATCAGAGATGCATTTACCTCCGGCCGTGACGACTCATCCTCGCGGCGGCAAACCCAATTCACTTTCAGACGAAAACGGTTTGAAATGAAACCAATTTCGCTGCAACTTTTCCACCAATTGCATCCCAACTTGCGCGATCGTCCATCGCGGTAGTGACGTGAAGAATACATCCGGAACTCTCGCGGAGCGGCGCGACCCTTCGTGTCGCAGAAACGGCCCGCGGACACGGACACCAGAGCTACCGCTGAGATCCCTTCAAGTGAAATGCCGTCTGGTCCACACAGCACGGGGCAGCAGTTTGCTACCCGCCCTGTTACAGACGGTAATGTTCATCGCATGACAATAAAAATCGCTATTTTGTTTATTTTCAGAGCTGGAATTGAGAGAAATTACACGTGGAATTAAATGTAATGCGATGGGTTTTTTGTGCAGTCATTGGAAGACCGGGCTGAGCCCATTGACTCACTGCACTCAAGAACCCGGTTTAATCACAGCTTGGTCTATGCGAGTCTGTAGGTCTCTATGCGAGTCTATGGGTCTCCATGCAGGTCATGGGTGACCAAGCTGAGACCATGACTGCACTTGAGAACTCAGTGTAATAACAGAGGGCTGAAAAACCTTTGTTTCGAACCCAGGATCTCAGCGGGTGCCGGCTCAGCACTCTCACCTTCGACCTATCTAGCTGCACCAAGAGCAGACGCTTGGCGGGCAAAACCCTCGCTGGGACGGACGGCGCGGTGGGTAGAATCTGCAGGAGTTAAAGAGAGAGGGGGCCTTACCCCTTGGGGTCGAGCAGGTCGCGGACCTTCTCGTTGTAGATCTCCATGTAGGACACCTCCACCTTGAAGGAGTGGTCGTCGCGCGACAGCCGGGACACGCGCTCGAACAGCGCCCCGCACAGCCGCGGCGTCAGCCCCGGCTGCTCGGCCGACCCCATCATGGAGTAGGACTTCCCCGAGCCTGGGCGCGAGCACAACGCAGCCATCAACGCCGAGACTTCGGAGCCGCCTCCGGAGCCTCCCCGGGATCGCTGGCCTTGAGTGACCACAGCGGCGCCGGCGCTGTCGTGCCCTGCGAGTCGTTGGTGAATGGGCCGTGGGCCCCCCCCCCCCAACTGTGAACGCCCCCTGGGATTTGTCGGTGCTGCCCAGGCTTGCTACTGCGGCTTGTTGTTGTGCTTGTTGGTGGTGGTGCCGGACCCCGTTGCTCTGTCCCGGGCTGTGCCGCAGAGTCAATGTTATCTCATCCGTGTCTCCCTACTACTAAGGCCCACTGAGCTATACAGCTCCTTTGCGGAAGCGACCTGGCCACAAATGACAGCTCAACCAAGTGGCTTATCACGTGGAATGTATAGCAGCCGAATACTCAAAATGCACGATTCTAAATGTGCAGGGAAAAACCGGAGGACCTGGAGAAAGATCCACGTGACCACGGGAAGAGAGACACCGCAAACTCCCTGCCCTGACCACCCTCGCCCCAACCCCTCCCTCCCATCTACTTGAGTGCAGTTTTTGTTTATGTTTGCCATTGCGTATTGAGATGCGATTGTATTGAAGACGCCTTACAAATTGAAACGGTTCCTGTTGTTAGGACTGGCGTAGCTCATTTGTACGCAACGCAGACGGGTAGTGCGCAGGTAAGCGAGTAAGGCGTGTGGTGTCAAGTGTCAGGGGTGGTGTGTGGGGTGTGATGACGGGTGCGAGGTGTGACGTTCAAAGTGCGCGATGCAAGGAGAGTGATGTCGCGATGCCATTGTGGGGAACACACGTGGTGCCATCTGCCAGTCATCTCTCTCAGTTAAACGATGACACCTGACTCTCGCCGTGACCTGCCGGCGGCCAGCCGTCGACATGCCACTTGTCCTCCAAGAGCACCGAGTCACGCACTAGCGCTGTAGCGATGTCACCATCACCGAGTGACTTATGGCTGTTGCTGTTGTTGTAATGTGTGGTGCAAGGTTTGAGATACAAGGCGCGTGTGGCGTTGGGCACAAGGCATTTTGTTTTAGGCAAAAAGTGCAAGGCGTTAAGACACAATGTGCGCGGCGTTCGGCACAAGGTGTGCTTTACCAGTTTGCCCATAGGCGAATATGCATGCGTTGTATCCCTGGAAGGCGTTGTCAAGGATCCCATCGCCCAGAGCGTGGAACACGACCTCTTGTCCTGATGCCGGATTCACACCACGCGGAGCACAACCAAATCAACAACCACCGTTTCCACCACGGCTGCACCACTCCAATGCAGCACGGAATTCACACGCACAGCACCGATGATTGTCCATCTACTGCTGGATGAGGGCGTGGCGGTTAATTGACCCAACTCCGTCACGCTGGGCTGTGCGCGTTGCTGAAGGCGGGGAGCACAGGCGAAGGAATGAAGAAGCACGGTACAGCAATGGATGTTGCTGTACCTGGCCCCTGCTGCCTGCAACAAAGCCCTGCGCGCTCTATGTCAACCTGCCGGTGCACAGAGGTCACCCACCTAAGTCTATCCAAGCTCACGTACAGCTTAGTTTCCGAGACCTGACGAGACCAAGGGCATTCCGAGCAATTTGGTCAAAGGAACTCTAGCGCACAGCTGCACACACTCAAAGACAAAAAATCCCCATTATAGCCTGAACAGACTTATGAGGCAAGTGCCTTAAGCAAGCACCTATGAAGGCTGGCACAGCACACGAGGGAGTGGATGACCAGCACCACGCCCGACCAACTTTGTCTCCCTAGTGGCGATGTTTATACAGCACACGAGGTACGCATTTGAGGGTGAGTCGACCCTGAGGAAGCCCAGGACCGGTTCAGATATTCGTGACCAATGTTGGCCGTGAGTGGGAATCGAACTCGGGTCGCCGGGCTAATAGTGCAGCGTGCTGACTGCCGCACTACCGCTCCCCAAACACGCGCGCACACACGCAGACACACGCGGTTGACGTTTGACGAACAGAAGCTGCACTACTGCCTCCGCCCGGCACGCGAGGCCACGGACCGCAAACCTCGCAACGCAAAACTCTCGGCCGGCGTGTGACTGTTGAGCTCTCGCTCCGCGCCTCCCGGGTTCTCGATCGGACAACGCATTACATGTTGTGTGTTTGTTATCATTATTGTTTTTTTTTCCAATAAGCCCCAAAGGCCCGAGGCATCCGAGTCAGCTCGTGAAACTTCCAACGTAAACAGACAACGCTGGGATGGTAGTTTTGACCCCCGTTGAGTTTGGACCCCGGGATCTGTATACTATATCACTTTAGCCCCCCCCCCACTGTGATAGTTTAACACCCTCCACTCTCCCCCAGCCAGTTTGGGCCAGTCATAGCTGTAATTGTGCTGCTGGAAGATCGCTTATTTAGTCTGGTACCTTAATAAAGCCAAAAAAGCCAATTTGAACAAGATTGTAAGAAACCTTGGGCAGACACCCGAACTCGATATAGTATTCAACTGGCGGAGACGGGGGTGGGGGGGTGCAAGTGGGAGGGAGGGGGGCGGGGGAGTCATATTGCTGTAATAGTATTTGTACCCTGGGGCCTAAATAATATATTGTATTCCGATTACGGACGGGGTCAGTTTTTCACAGTGGGGGATGTCAACTGATGCGACCGCATCTAAAATAACATAAAGGACTCCGACCCCAGGGCCCAATAAATCTCACACAGGCACCAAGGGCTCACTGGGAATTGGTGTAACCTCTCTCCCGACACCTGCGCCCCACTTGTGCGGCACAATGAACCGAGGGGTCCGCTCCTCTCGCCGACCCCCCCCCCACCACCACCCCTTCCCAGGATGGAGCACCGCAAGGTCAGCCTCCTGCTGCACATTCCTCTTCAATACAGGCCGTCGATTACTTTCCAGGTCGCCGGTAGACTGGAGTAGGTGGTATGCGGCCGCAGCTCTAGCGAGTGCTACGATGGATGCGGTGTGCCGTGCACGCGCATTTTTTTTTCCAGGTCGATGACCCCGAATGGATCTGGCTGAAGTTGAGCTCTGGTTACACTACAGTGCCGGTCCCTCGGTACTGGGCAAGCGTAACGATGGATCGAGTCATTCATCCAAACATCTATTTGTTTTTCGCCGCCGGCACCAAGCGGCGTATGGTGCGTGCGAGAATTACGTGCGCATTACGCAAATTGTATGCGTGCGACATGCTACCGTAACGTGTAAGCAAACAATTTATTGTACAAGATAAAAAAACGTAATCGAATCACGTAAGTGCTAGCGCAGTGAGTGGAGGATGCCCGTCGTGAACCCCGGGGTGGGGGGTGGCCTGGTCACCCGAGGCTCCCACCTGCGTATTTCCCTTTGTTGCGCTCATCCATGGACCAGAAGCAGTGGTCAAACGCAAACACCTGCACGCACACACGACGGCACAAACGCACGCACGCAGACGCACGCAGACGCACGCAGACGCACGCGCGCGGCGTCAACGCCCTCTGTTCACTCTCGCAACACGCTCGTCACACGCTCGGCCCTCTCCCTCCGCCTAAAACCCAAGCGCGGCAGTCCAAGTGTACGTTTGTGCCCGTGTGAATGCATCAAATTGGCACTTCGTTGAAGTTTAGACAAGAACAGCTTTTGTTAAACTACTGTTGCTGTAGAAGCAAGGAAGGGTGTCAGCGTTTCATCAACTGGCATTTTTTCGGAAAACACAGGTTTACAGAGTCTTTAATAGTCTTGGTAGGAGACATTGCGTAGCGGAGGTGATACTGTGATATGGAGGTGATACAGTGATACGAGATCAATGATTTCTTGCACAAGATAATAACTAAGCGTCGGCTTACCTTAGGTTGTTTTCTAATTTGGCAGAATGCAACGGGGAGGGGTTGGAGAAAAAAGAGATAAAACAGATGATGTTAAATAAAAGCAATAGCATTAAAGAAATCTGTACAAAATAAGAGGCACATCCGGAAGGCACACGTTGACAGGTCCAGGGACACGGGGCAACGGAGGACACAGGGCACAGGGACATAGATAGAGGGGGCAACAGGGACATGGGGACACGGGGACATGGAGCATGGGGCCAGAGGAACACAAGGCACAGAGCACGGGAGCGACGTAATTGTAAATATTTCGATTTAAAGCTTTCGTGACTGCAATGATTCATCTTCTTTGGTTCTTTCGGTAAAGTCACGTAGAATGAGAATAAAATAATAAATTGATAAAATAAAATAAAATAACACAATAATATTCTCACCTATTTATTATTTTATTCTCATTCTACGTGACTTTACCGAAAGAACCAAAGAAGATTGTAAATCTTGTTTGTGGGACATGAGCTACAGGGATTTCCCTAATAAATATGCCATCAAGTGCCAACGGATTTTGTTTTACGCCACTGCACACGAGGCGCGCATACTGGCACGCTTGCTTATCGCGCACGCCGCCACATCTGCGTCTCCGTTGTCTGTGGGCAGTGGCAATAGCCCAGCATGGGACTGCTAAACCGGGGCTGACGGCACCACTTGGGCGCGACCACCAAACCGTAGCTCCAGCAGCTCCCCCCACAGTGCGGGCAGACAGCACCCAGCCCCACCTTCTCCCCCCCCCCCCCACCGGCTAAGCACAGGGTGCAGTGTTGTCATCACATGGCAGAGGCTGCCTGTTCCCGACTGTACGTGTGCGCAGCCTTCTTTGTCAAGTCACTGCCGAATTAGGGCTTCCCCAACCCAGTGCGGGGGTCTGTGGGTGTTATTTGACCACACTTCTCCGAGCCGGTAAGCTGCGGGTCGGCGAAGCCCAGGGAACAGACTCCCGATCAGTAGAAGCACAGTGGGCCAATGGATGTTTACCACACTGCCCTCTGCTGACCACCAGGCAGCCCCCCCCACCCCCGCAGCCACCCGTGACATCCCAGGCGTGCGTGGTGGTCACCTATTCAAGCTGTAGTCCGGACTCATTTCCGCTTAGCTTCGAAGAGATCTGACGAGATGGGGCACATTCCGGCTTCGAGTTCATTACGAATTCACCCCCGGGGCAAACCAGAGAGAGATTATTACATCCACCAGAGAGCTACATGCTGGCCACGAGCTCTGCTCGAATTACCCGAATTTAAACCAGCACGTAGATCATATTCTATTTTTAAAAACGTCACGCACGCACAGTCATTGTGCCGCGTTATACACCTGGCTCGCACCGCTGGCTTCGCTGCTCGCTGGATGTTTTCCGGACGTCGCCCCGCTCGCGAAGGCTGCAAGGTGGCACGTGCCGCATCGTAGCCACAGCCTTTTGCGGCGCGTATTCCCGGATGTGGTGTGCCAGGGCGGCGGGAATATTTTTTCCGAGTCGCCGACCCAGAAAGACCCGGCTTCAAAAGGGTGAACGTGGCGCGGGGAAGCTGTCGCGTAACCGATACGCTGACGTCAACGGGTTTCGCGTAGAAAAAAGAAATGCTAAACTTTTTCGGCCTAATTCTTCACGTGGCTCCGAGTCCAGTTCAAGTCAGGCGACAGATGAGAACGGGCACAGCCGAGGCGAGAGGCGTGGGGAGGGCACCATGCCGTATGTGGCAAAAGCAATGACGTGGCCCGCACATGACAGCTCTGCCACTAAGTACCCAATGTGCCCCGAGCGATGAGCACCGCGCCAGCTGCCACTAACCTCGCACCCTGCTGCCACGGTACAGTCACTGACTCAACCAGCAGCGGAGTTGGGTACTGTTTGTTTTTGTTTTAAGGAAATCATCCCACCGCCCCCACTCGAATGTCACTACCTCCTCGCGGTCCGAGTTACAGCGACCGACCGTTGACTAGTGATGAAGTAAAAAAAAAGACACGTCCGGTTAAGGGGCGCAAAGCGCAGGCAAGTGACTCGATTGGATAAAAACAGCTTCCACGTAGAAAGTGGTTTGTTACGAGTGCGGCCACATCCCAAACAGGAATAGGGAGAGTAAATGGAGCGTGTGGGGGGGGGCAGGAGAACCCAAACACAACAACAATCTCCTGGACATCTGTGAATCTCCTGGACATCTGTGAAAAAGAGCTCATCGGATTCCTCCAGTATAAAAGTAATATTCTGGTTCTGATCCTCTGTCCTCACTCACACTTCATTCTTGCTTATTACTAATATGTCCCTTTACCCAGGAAAGCCTCGCCGAAATCCCAAGACTCTCTTCCAGGAGGGCCCTTCCTGGCAAAGTTTTTCGCCGAAGGTTGCCGATGTTGCTGCCGCGTGCCTCACCTCGGTTGACAAATCTGCAAGCGTAACTTTTCAGCATTGGCATGTTTTGGCTAACACCAGTTAAAATTGTGTGTGTGTGCGTGCGTGTGCCGTTCTACTCTCTTCACCTCAGACAAATCTATTCTCGCTCACCTGCAGTGGAGTCGTCCTCCTTCGGTCGTCCGTCACGTTCAAACCAATGCCACTTTTTTTACTCACGGCACGGCCACGGTTCTGCATTCAACTGTCAGTCATCACTCTTCATGTACATCTCTCGGTTTCATCGCTCTACCACTCAGCTGGTCGCCGTTAATCCTCGTCAGCCGTGTTTGTCTCTCCACTGCTGGATGAAGAAGGGCTCCACAAGCCGTCGCCATCCCTCACGGTCCACGGCTGCGACCAACCATCCAACTCACTCTTGCACACACGCACACACCGATCTGGTCGCTCAATCTCCGCGATAGTCATCCTCTCTACACGCGTTCACCTTTGGCTGCCATTCCCCATCAGCAGTCTAGTCCATCGCCGATCATTCGGTCCAGCGTTGTGTTCTTCCCAAGCTCACTGCACCGTTCTTGTCAATGCGGCGTCTCGGATTTGCGTTTTGCTCTCCCATGCACCACGTTCCTTTTCGGTCTCTCGGTGTAATCCCAAGCGTGCAGTGTGCACCGATGGAGGTCCTTTTTGAGATGCATCGCTCTGCTCCTTCTCGTCTTGTTCGACTGTCTCAAGGCTCTACTTCTGCACTTTATTTCTTTAGTTTGGTTCCCCATCCGTCTTGAAAAACAACCGCCCCTAGGCGCCCGCACATCGCGGTGCCTTCAAGTCGTGTCCCTTCAACGGTTTGTTTTATTCTATTCGGCAAACGTACCGATCGTTACTTTCGTCACAGCTACGACTCTTACGATCACCCGACGAGGACCGCTCGCTCATCTTGCGCCGCTTGGATCGCATCTTCAGTCGTCTCCGGGGGAGCGAGCGAGAGAGACTGCCACCGTCAGCAAGTGTCGCATCATCACTCGACCAGACGCGTGGGGCTCCCCGCCGTGTTGGGCTCTCACGGAGCCAGATTAACAGGTTAAGGTGCAATGCGCTCCGCTTTCGCTGTGCCAAGAGCCAACGCTCCTGTCGGCGCAAAGGAGAGGCCCGGCTCTGTGCCACTGTGGGCCGTATCCTCCGCCACACATGCCGGATGGCTGCTCTTTTCGCGCTGGAAATATGTAAGCGAGTCAATGGGTCTATGTGCGAGTCTTTGGGTCTCTGGTGTGAGACTATGGGTCTCTGGTGTGAGACTATGGGTCTCTGGTGTGAGTCTACGGGTCTCTGTGCGAGTCTTTGGGTCTCTGTGCGAGTCTATGGGTCTCTGTGCGAGTCTACGGGTCTCTGGTGTGAGACTATGGGTCTCTGGTGTGAGACTATGGGTCTCTGGTGTGAGACTATGGGTCTCTGGTGTGAGACTATGGGTCTCTGGTGTGAGTCTACGGGTCTCTGGTGTGAGCCTATGGGTCTCTGGTGTGAGACTATGGGTCTCTGGTGTGAGACTATGGGTCTCTGGTGTGAGTCTACGGGTCTCTGTGCGAGTCTTTGGGTCTCTGTGCGAGTCTACGGGTCTCTAGTGTGAGACTATGGGTCTCTGTGCGAGTCTACGGGTCTCTGGTGTGAGACTATGGGTCTCTGGTGTGAGACTATGGGTCTCTGGTGTGAGTCTACGGGTCTCTGATGTGAGACTATGGGTCTCTGTGCGAGTCTTTGGGTCTCTGGTGTGAGGCTGAAGTCCTTGTGTGAGCCTACGGGTCTCGGTTATGCGGAGAATACTGAACACTCCCAGAGGTCTTTCCAAACATGAACAATGCTCTAGGCACTGCTGGATGAGATATGCTCAAGTTGAACATGGCGAACTGGGAGGACAGTGAAAGGCCGAAGAGAATCTGACTGCCACTTACACAGTAACAACTTGCACCTCATCTCGTATTGCCGCATGGGCTATACAGTACACGTGTATACTCATCTCTCACAGATCCATCACTCTCCACTCATCTCTTCCCAGACTCGTGGACTTGTCGCTCATCTCAGTGTGATCACCCCCCCACATCCCCCCAGCGGTGTCTCTCACCTCCCGTCCGCCTTGACGCCGCCACCGCTGCCGCCGCTGTCGGGAGGGTAGAGCACGGTCTGGTTGTCATCCATGTCCACCACGCAGCGGGTGTTGAGGTCCCGCTCTGCCGGGGAGACGCGGGCAGTGAGACAGGGGGGGAGTGAGACAGGGGCAGTGAGACAGGGGGAGTGAGACGGGGGCAGTGAGACGGGGGGAGTGAGACGGGGGGAGTGAGACAGGGGGAGTGAGACAGGGGGAGTGAGACAGGGGGAGTGAGACAGGGGGCAGTGAGACAGGGGGAGTGAGACAGGGGGAGTGAGACAGGGGGAGTGAGACAGGGGGCAGTGAGACAGGGGGCAGTGAGACAGGGGGAGTGAGACAGGGGGAGTGAGACAGGGGCAGTGAGACAGGGGGCAGTGAGACAGGGGGCAGTGAGACAGGGGGAGTGAGACAGGGGGAGTGAGACAGGGGGCAGTGAGACAGGGGGAGTGAGACAGGGGGAGTGAGGCAGGGGGAGTGAGACAGGGGGCAGTGAGACAGGGGGCAGTGAGACAGGGGGAGTGAGACAGGGGGAGTGAGACAGGGGGAGTGAGACAGGGGGAGTGAGACAGGGGGAGTGAGACAGGGGGAGTGAGACAGGGGGAGTGAGACAGGGGGCAGTGAGACAGGGGGCAGTGAGACAGGGGGAGTGAGACAGGGGCAGTGAGACAGGGGCAGTGAGACAGGGGGAATGAGACAGGGGGAGTGAGACAGGTGCAGTGAGACAGGGGGCAGTGAGACAGGGGGCAGTGAGACAGGGGGAGTGAGACAGGGGGAGTGAGACAGGGGGAGTGAGGCAGGGGGCAGTGAGACAGGGGGCAGTGAGACAGGGGGAGTGAGACAGGGGGAGTGAGACAGGGGGAGTGAGACAGGGGGCAGTGAGACAGGGGGCAGTGAGACAGGGGGAGTGAGACAGGTGGAGTGAGACAGGGGGAGTGAGACAGGGGGAGTGAGACAGGGGGAGTGAGACAGGGGGAGTGAGACAGGGGGAGTGAGACAGGGGGAGTGAGACAGGTGGCAGTGAGACAGGGGGAGTGAGACAGGGGGAGTGAGACAGGGGGAGTGAGACAGGGGGCAGTGAGACGGGGGCAGTGAGACAGGGGGCAGTGAGACAGGGGGGAGTGAGACAGGGGGAGTGAGACAGGGGCAGTGGGACAGGGGGAGTGAGACAGGGGGAGTGAGACAGGGGGCAGTGAGACAGGGGGAGTGAGACAGGGGGAGTGAGACAGGGGGCAGTGAGACAGGGGGAGTGAGACAGGGGGAGTGAGACGGGGGCAGTGAGACAGGGGGAGTGAGACAGGGGCAGTGAGACAAGGGGGCAGTGAGACGGGGGGAGTGAGACAGGGGGAATGAGACAGGGGGAGTGAGACAGGGGGAGTGAGACAGGGGGAGTGAGACAGGGGGAGTGAGACAGGGGGAATGAGACAGGGGGAGTGAGACAGGGGGAGTGAGACAGGGGGAGTGAGACAGGGGGAGTGAGACAGGGGGAATGAGACAGGGGGAGTGAGACGGGGGAGTGAGACAGCGGGAGTGAGACAGGGGGAGTGAGACAGGGGAAGTGAGACAGGGGGAGTGAGACAGGGGGAGTGAGACAGGGGGAGTGAGACAGGGGCAGTGAGACAGGGGCAGTGAGACAGGGGGCAGTGAGACAGGGGGAGTGAGACAGGGGGAGTGAGACAGGGGGAGTGAGACAGGGGCAGTGAGACAGGGGGCAGTGAGACAGGGGGCAGTGAGACAGGGGGAGTGAGACAGGGGGAGTGAGACAGGGGCAGTGAGACAGGGGGAGTGAGGCAGGGGGAGTGAGACAGGGGGCAGTGAGACAGGGGGAGTGAGACAGGGGGAGTGAGACAGGGGGAGTGAGACAGGGGGCAGTGAGACAGGGGGGAGTGAGACAGGGGGAGTGAGACAGGGGGAGTGAGACAGGGGGAGTGAGACAGGGGGAGTGAGACAGGGGGAGTGAGACAGGGGGAGTGAGACAGGGGCAGTGAGACAGGGGGAGTGAGACAGGGGCAGTGAGACAGGGGCAGTGAGACAGGGGGCAGTGAGACAGGGGGAATGAGACAGGGGGAGTGAGACAGGGGCAGTGAGACAGGGGGCAGTGAGACAGGGGGCAGTGAGACAGGGGGAGTGAGACAGGGGCAGTGAGACAGGGGGAGTGAGGCAGGGGGAGTGAGACAGGGGGAGTGAGACAGGGGGAGTGAGACAGGGGGAGTGAGACAGGGGGAGTGAGACAGGGGGAGTGAGACAGGGGGAGTGAGACAGGGGGCAGTGAGACAGGGGGAGTGAGACAGGGGGAGTGAGACAGGTGGAGTGAGACAGGGGGAGTGAGACGGGGGCAGTGAGACAGGGGGCAGTGAGACAGGGGGGAGTGAGACAGGGGGAGTGAGACAGGGGCAGTGGGACAGGGGGAGTGAGACAGGGGGAGTGAGACAGGGGGCAGTGAGACAGGGGGAGTGAGACAGGGGGAGTGAGACAGGGGGAGTGAGACAGGGGGAGTGAGACAGGGGGGAGTGAGACAGGGGGAGTGAGACAGGGGGAGTGAGACAGGGGGAGTGAGACAGGGGGAGTGAGACAGGGGGAGTGAGACGGGGGCAGTGAGACAGGGGCAGTGAGACAGGGGGAGTGAGACAGGGGGAGTGAGACAGGGGGAGTGAGACAGGGGGCAGTGAGACAGGGGAAGTGAGACAGGGGGAGTGAGACAGGGGGAGTGAGACAGGGGGGAGTGAGACAGGGGGGAGTGAGACAGGGGGAGTGAGACAGGGGGAGTGAGACAGGGGGAGTGAGACGGGGGCAGTGAGACAGGGGGAGTGAGACAGGGGCAGTGAGACAGGGGGAGTGAGACGGGGGCAGTGAGACAGGGGGAGTGAGACAGGGGCAGTGAGACAAGGGGGCAGTGAGACGGGGGGAGTGAGACAGGGGGAGTGAGACAGGGGGAGTGAGACAGGGGGAATGAGGCAGGGGGAGTGAGACAGGGGGAGTGAGACAGGGGGAGTGAGACAGGGGGAGTGAGACAGGGGGAATGAGACAGGGGGAGTGAGACAGGGGGAGTGAGACAGGGGGAATGAGACAGGGGGAGTGAGACAGGGGGAGTGAGACAGGGGGAGTGAGACAGGGGGAATGAGACAGGGGGCAGTGAGACGGGGGGAGTGAGACAGGGGGAGTGAGACAGGGGGAGTGAGACAGGGGGAGTGAGACAGGGGGAGTGAGACAGGGGGGAGTGAGACAGGGGGAGTGAGACAGGGGTAGTGAGACAGGGGGAGTGAGACAGGAGAGACAGCCAGGGAGTGAGACAGACAAGGGAGGCAGACAGGGAGCGAGGCATGGAGGGAGACGGGGGAGGAGATCGGCGGGCAGGCCCTGGAGTGAGAAGTGGAGACTGGGATTGAGAGAGGAGGAGGAGGAGAGAGTCGCGGGGTGCTACGGGGGAGTGACAGTGCAGAGACGGAGTGCGACAGGGCTGGAGAACAGAGAGTCCGACGGGGAGTGTGGACACATGGGTGAGACTGAGATATGGGAGTGAGACAAGGGAGTGGTGAGACATGGAGAGAGAGAGAGAGACAGGGGAGTGAGGGGGGAGATGTAGAGGAGTCAGGCGAGAGATGTTGCAGGAGGAGGAGAGACTCAGAGGGAGCGGCGTGAGACGAACACAGGGGATGGAGCGAGGCACGAGGGGGAGAAAGTTATGGAAGCGTTGGGGAAGCGAGTGTGGATAGCCTCAGGAGAGGCCCCTGAGAGTGGTGTGAGGAGGAGGGGGGGGGGCACTCACCTCTCTTGCTCATGGGCCGCACTCTGACCGCCACCGTCACCTTGGCGTCCGGCATCTTCCGCGGCCTCAGGAGACGCGGGGAAGACCCCGCGGGAGGGAACGCCGAGAGAGACGAGGGGGGGTGGAGACCAGGGGTAAGAAAGGGGGTACCCCCCGGGAGAGACGAGGGGATGTGATTGGACCTGGGGGGGGGGGGGTCCTGGGAGTCGGAGGAGAGAGTCCTAGAAGGGGGATGGGGGGCAGGAGGAGGAAGCCCCCCGGGAGAGGCCGGGGAGAGTCGTCGCCCTCTCACTCCGCTCCTCTCGCGGCCGGAGCCGCCGGCACGGAGCGGAGGCCGCGCAGCGCCATGGCCCGGGGCTAGAGACGAGGAGGAGGAGGAGGTGGAGAGAGTTGGAGGATGATGAAGAAGAAGAGCAGTGTAAGATGAGGATGGAGGGATGATGATGATGTGGATGTGGACGTCGAGGGTGTAGGAGGAGCAGGATGAGTGAAGCCCCGGGCCGCACGGAGCCGCGGCCGGGCCTGGCACCGGGGAGGGGCGGGGTGAGGGGGGTGAGGGGCGGGGGCGAGTGGGGGAGGGGGCGGGGCGGGGGGGATTTTTAACTCTGGGCGGGTGAGAGTGGAGGGGGAGAGGGGGAGAGGGGGGGCGAGGGAGAGGGGGGGCGAGGGAGAGGGGGGGCGAGGGAGAGGGGGGGGCGAGGGAGAGGGGGGGGCGAGGGAGAGGGGGGGGGGCGAGGGAGAGGGGGGGGGGCGAGGGAGAGGGGGGGCGAGGGAGAGAGTTTACACAGCGATAGAGTGGGGGGGGGGTGAGATACAGAAGAGTTTAGACTCTAGAACGTAAACTTTAGAGAGTGCGGGGAAAGTTTCAGAGAGAGTCAAGGGAGAGAGGGAGAGATCAAGTTAATTTACACGGCACGTTTGAGTGTAGGCACAGAGAGAGAGAGAGTGGTAAGAGAGTTTAGTGAAGGGCGTGTGTGTGATGGAGGGGTGGGGAGAACGACGTTGGTGGAGAGTTCCAGCGAGAGAGAGAGAGCAGGCGGAGTGTCGGGAGAGTGTGAGAGACTTGGGGAGAGCGTCAATACAGCGGTCAGTGGCGGGGGAGTCTGGGGACTAACAAGCGACTGTACACAGCACCTCGGACTGCGCCTCCGTGTCCACTGTGGTCCTGCGGCAGCAGTCCACGCCTCCATCATCAACCCGCGTGACGCGTGGTCTCAATAACACACACAGACACCACCACCCTAGTCACACACACACACAGACACCACCACCCTAGACACACACACACAGACACCACCACCCTAGTCACACACACACACAGACACCACCACCCTAGACACACACACACAGACACCACCACCCTAGTCACACACACACAGACACCACCACCCTAGTCACACACACACCCCACCACCACCCGAGTCACACACACACACACAGACCCCGCCACAACTTACATAGCCGTGGGATGGGTGTGGAGTGGTGGGGGGGTGGTGACGAGGGGGCGAAGCCCCCCACCACCACCACCCTCGTCACCCCCCCGCCAATGTTGAGTGACAAATGACGGGCCGTACACGTGTACACACGTACACACACGCGTATACACACACGTATGTACACGCACGTGTGTGTACACGCGTGGTTCGATTGGTTGAGGCTAACACGCGTCCCGGTTTGCGCCGGGACGGTCCCAGTGCCCCCCCCCTCCACCGCCCCCCTTGAAGATTTTGTGGATCGAGGATGACTTTTGCCCGGGGTTTCAATGCCCTGGCGTGGTGAGGGTGGAGTCGCCTGCTAATAGTATTTGGCGAGGCCATTGTCAGCAGACTCCTGTCAATATCTCCTTCTACTCCTTCCCATATAATTATGTCCCTTCACACATGTGAAGAAAATAAAATATTGTTCTTTCTTCACACATCCCATCAGCCACCACGGCCTTCTTGGAGTGTGTAATATTCAGCAGCATTATGATTCAACACGAGTAAAAGAAGACGAAAAAAACATCTGGACAAGTTTCGACAGTCTATGTCTCATCAGCAGGGTCAGGCTTGCTGGAATCCCGATGCTGGTGAATTGCCAGATGTTATTAGCAGGTGTAGTGGAACAACGATCCTCATGGAGAGACTGCCTCCTCGTGTACTATGGGGAATGAGGCGCTATGTGGTTAAAGGATGTGGCACCACAACGGGCAAACGAGCTACAGGGATGAGGGCTCGTGGTGCGGGATTTGGTCACCAACAGCGCCACTTAGTGGACACGTGGGTGTGACGTGGTGAGCGCGATCAGCCACGACGATGCTGTCGTCGTGTTCGGGGCAGTTAGGGGCAGTTTGAAGGACAGATAAAGGGGGTTGAAGGGCAGTTAAAGTCTGGAGAAGAATAGAGAGCGAGTGGGTTGGGGGAGCTCTCCAACAAGTTGTATAATAATAGTGTGAGTGTCAGTGAAAGTAGACACGCTACCGATTCCAAGCGTGGAACAGTATATTGTATAATTGTATTCAATCGTTTTGGGCCATTTGGATTCAAAAGTACAATATTGTCGGAGTCTTTTACTGTTTATTGGAGTAAAAATTAGGCGACATTAGACAAGGACTGGTTTCGATATTCAGTGTCTCACCAGTAGTGAGGCTTCCTTGAATCCCGATGCTGGTCAATTGTCAGATGCTATAAGCAAGGACTTGGGGGGGGAGAGTTCTGATTGTAGTCGAAATATTGGGGAGCGATTGGGGGTACGAGTAAAAAATGGAGTGGTTGAGCTTCCTGATGTTGGCTGCAAGGGGTTGCAAGTGCAGCAGGAATGACAAGGTGCAGCAGGGGATCACGTGCGCGCTGTCGAGCAGAGCGTAATTTCTCACTCAATATTTTCCGTCGGGTGCCGCTGGTTGAACCAGGAGGTGGCACCGCAGCGAATTGTCTTCGCACTGGACGTGGTGGGCTCGTTGCGATGCGAAAGTTTAAATTCCAACTGGCTGAAAGAAAGCGCTGTGGATTTCGTGCAGACACGGGGCCTTTCTTGGACTTGACACGGACACCGAATTCGCAGGGTCTGTCGTTGGCAGTGATGGCTTAAGACAAAATCACACCCCAGCCGCGGTGATCATCAGCGCAACACTGCAACATTGACATACGGTAAGGCTGACGTTTCGGGCAATGGCCCTTGTTCAGTGCGGTGAAAGAAAAGCCAAATCTTTTCAGCCGCTTCGCAGGTTGGTATTGCCCTCTGCCGGCCACAGCGTGTAACTCACACGTGTACACACCGCACCACTCAAACGTGTACACACCGCACCACTCACACGTGTACACACCGCACCGCTCACACGTGTACACATCGCACTACTCACACGTGTACACACCGCACTAACACGTGTACACACCGCACCGCTCACACGTGTACACATCGCACTACTCACACGTGTACACACCGCACTAACACGTGTACACACCACACTACTCACGTGTACACACCGCACCGCTCACACGTGTACACACCGCTCCGCTCACACGTGTACACACGCTCACACGTGGACACACCACGCCGCTCACGCGCGTACACCCCGCCGTGGTTGTCGGGACAACCCTGACGTGTTCACATTGACTAACAGACATCCCCGCAACGTTTTGGACAGAACTCTTGTGTTTTTGAGATCCTCCCTTCAACCCGATGGGGTAGATGGTGATCGGGCTATGGCAGGACCCCTCGAGATACCCCAATAGGGCATGCACAGCAAGCTCAGCACTGAGTCATTGGCTGGGAATTGCGTAGATTTGATCAATATTGACTTAAAGCTTTCGTGACTGCAGGAATTCATATTCTTTGGGTCTTTCGGTAAAACAGTTTTCTTCTTTGAACCTACCTACGTGACTTTACCGAAAGACCCAAAGAATAGATGTGATATAATTGTACTCCATTGGTTCAATTTGAGTTGAAGGTTGGTCAAGTAAGGGTTGTCAGCACCACGCATGGCTTCATTACCAATCGTCTATCGCTGCTTACCATGGTTATTGTTACAGCGAACTTCACTCATTCATTCCTCCAGTCGCGAGTACTCCCCTTCTCAATGGTACTAACCCTAACTCAGCCACGGGTACCAGCCATCTAATGGTACTAACCCTGACCCAGTCACTAGTCCCAGCCATCTCATGACACTAACCCTAACCTAGTTGCTAGTGCAACCCCCTTTCAATCACACTAACCCTAACCCAGTCACCAGTAAGTACCAGTCATCTCATAACATGAACGCGACCCATAGCCGCCACCCTCTGGCACATCGCCAGCCTCCAGTTTCAATTCTGTTTGTTCCATTTCCCCAGCGTGGTTGATCCACATTGGTGGGTTTCAGCCGAGAACACACCACGGTGCTGAGAGTAGAAGTCGTGTACAGTGAGTGTGTGTGTTTGCAAGAAGCTGTGACTGCGCCATTTGAGTATGGAAGGCCGAGAGCGAATTGTGATTTTGTGGTGCAGTGCGTTGCTCTGTTAATGCCCGAGTAGGTTGAATGGACTTTGTGTGTGTGTGAGTGTGAAGCTGCATAAGGGGTTCCACAAGGCGTCCATCCATAATAAGTGTTTTTCGGTTAGATCGCGTAAATATGTGTCGTTTAACCCGCCACCACCCGACACAGCCAATTAGTAAGGGTTTTGTCACGTAAACAAAGCGTGGCCAATTAGTTACTAGCACAGCACACCGCTGTGTCGGAGGGTGAACCCACTACAACATTTACAATTCGTGTACCGTGACAACAACAGCAGCAGCAGCATCATCAGGCGACAGCCAGAGAGTCGTGGAGGGATCCTCCTCCTGGACGGGATAAATTTGATGTCATCACTTCAGGTGCGAAGACCAGAGAGGTGGGGGGGGGGGTCTTAATGTATTAATATACATTACAATGGATCTCTATCATTGGTTGGAATATTTACAGTTAATCAACATACATTAGTACATTATCCAAAAGTTTATTTTGGTTAGATCACGTAAATACACAACCGTTTGTTGATTATGGATGATATTGATCGCAAAAGCCTACGTGTTATGTATGTACCTTACGAATGTAGATTATGCGTGTACATTGTGTACGTACATCTTGCTGTTTGTGTGTCCAAAAATTCGAAAAGCTGTTCACAGCTAATCACCGTCGACCTGTATAAGAATGAAATTAAACTTTGTACTTTTACTTGATAATACGCTTCCAAGCAACACACTAAGCCTGTGGCTATCAAAACGGTTCGAATTATTTTCTATTTCTCTCAGTGTCAAAAGATGATCTAATTAGTCTTGGCCAGCAGTAACTAGTTTTGCACAAAACCTCAACATTATTAAAATCAATTGTGTCATTGTTGGCACGCCTGTTCATGCATATGTATTGCTTCTATTGATCGTTCCGAAATCAGTTGGTGGTACGGTCATCATTTATTTAGAGAACATGTGCACGCTAAGCAAAAGGGTGCCGCAGTGATGGGGCGGGGGGGCTGCGATGGAAAGATGTTAACCACCTCGCCTGATGCGCAGGAGGTCGTAGGTTCGATCACGACCCTGACGCCGGTATATTTGGAGTTTGCGGTGTCTCTCTCTCCCCTTGGTCGCGTGGATTTTTCTCCGGGTCCTCTGGGGTTTTCCCTCCACGTTTAGAATCAAGTATTTGACCACTGCTATAAATGTCCACGTGATGATGATAAGCCACTTCGTTGAGCTGTCATTTGTGGCCAGGTCGCTTCTGAAAAAAGGGGCTATGTAGCTCAGTGGGCCTTACCTGGTAAAATATGAAGAGTATAGTTTATAGTTTTAGATTGTAACTATTTAGGAATAGTGAACTAGGGTAGGACACCGTGTAAAGGTGATTAAGAATAGTGATGAAATGTCAGCCAAGGGAGGGGATCTCATCCAACGGCATGTCCAGCAAGGAGATGATATCACGTGCAGGTGCCTCTCTCGGGGTTTCCCTGCATCGCAGGAGCGTGAGAAGAGACGGGAGCAGCTCGGGGAAGACCTTCATTCAGCGGTGGAGTTACCGTGGCCGATGATGAATGACGACAGCGTTCCGAGCCGATATTAAGACGGCATCGTGCTGCCGCACATGAGGTCATGTATAACGAGGTCGTCAGACGCACAGCACGCGATGTGTGACATCGTGGCCACGAAGCCTTTGTGTTGTTATTAGTATGCGCTGGTTTTTATTATAGATGTAGCGCTGAACTTGGGCCCACCCATGAATAGATCTGCCCGTTTGTCTCGAGGGGGCAAACCCATTACAGCAACACAACTCTAAAGTAATACAATTTAATTTAACCTGAATACATGAGCATTTAGGTTAAAGCGACCCCACCGCCACCCACAAAATACAGACAGATGGGCGGACAGAGGGGCAAGAGCTAATGCATCATTAACAACGCCTTCATCCTTCGTTGGAAAGCGGTAATCGGGGTCAATAATGATGGGACCATTAGGGTGGCAAGCCGAAGGTCGTTTTACTCTGGAGTGTTGCCAACAGACTTTGGACGGGCAGCTTTATCTTTTATATGTGTCCGTTGGCAAGGTGGGATGATACGGAAGAAGGCAGGCTGAGAATGAGAGACATCACGTTTAAAAAAAAAAATCAGAGAGGCGGTAGGTTTGCGGAGAGTTGAAATGTGTTTAATGGCAAGTAGTGCCGGATTATCCTAGTAGCAAAAGTAGCTACATAATGCCACGGGCCCCGCACTTTCAAGGGCCCCGCGCTAAACGCTTTCGAGCGATCAATTCCGGTTCGGTGATTCTGCACTTGTTCTAGTACTATAGTATTATTCTGCCTTAAACTTTTATGAACGACTGGGTGTTTAAGGTTAGCGATTTGTCGTATTATCTGGCTGTATAGCAAATGAAAAAATACAATTACTTTACTATGCAAGTTGAAAATTAGTGTTTTAATATTTGTTTTGTTTTAAATTTAGGGCCCCTTTATAACATATGCTACAGGCCCCGTACTTGCTTAATCAGGCAGTGGTGCCAAGACTGAGAGCGTATTGAGATTGTTCTTCGTTAATTGAAGCAATTGGCGGGACCCCGGGGTCCCATCAGTGCCCCGGGGTGGGAAAAACCGCGTAGCGACACGAGTCTCGCCTTACCGACAACAAAACTAGTGTCAATCGATTGACCTCGTCGAGAGCTACTCGGGGCACTAAGTTTCGTAAAAAGTTGAAAAATTACATAAACACGTTAAATTCACTGCCTTGGGGGACGGGCTCGCCTTGGCAAAGAAGCTGAGGATCGACGGCTGACCGGAGGGCGTTGTCGCCGCGCGCGACTGCGGCGGACGCCCCCCGGGGCTCGCGTTTGGCCGGTGGGGTGGCGCCCATCGTGTCGATCGCCGCCTGCTGCTGCTGGTGCTTGTTGGTGCGAGTCTGGGCGGGCGGCGCATTGCTGTCGGGATCACGAGTGGGCGGACTGAAAAATAATTATTGACCTGATTTTTGCGGGACCCCGGGGTCCCGCCAAATGATTCAATTGTGGAATAGGAAATAGCACATGGGGAGAGAATTGGTATTTAATGTTGGCATTGTACACATTATTTTTGAAATCTAGATACTCATATCTCTAGCACTGCTTTTTGTGTTTAGTTTTGTTGAAATCGCCGAGTTTGGCGACACCGCCGCCACCGCTGGGAGAAATAAATCAGTCGCGGACGCCGCGAGGCACGGCCAACATCGTGGCGACTGCTTATTTATTTCAAAGCGCGATGTAAGGACAATTCCTCGTTCCCGCGGCGCGGACAGTAACACTGTAAACCCGTGGGGGGGGGGGGGGGCAGGAGAGGGAAGCTGCCCCCTTACTCCCGTCACGGTGGTGAGGGGGGGGGGCGCTGTAGCGACACACACAGACACAGACACGTGTAGTAGGCGGTCGCGGCCAATATTAACCATGAAAACGTTTTTCTTGGGTTAGATCGCGTAAATATAAATGTCTCGTGAACCCACAATCACCACCACCCGACACGGACCAATTAGTAACTACTTCACCACACCGCTTGTGTGTTGGAGAGTACGGTAAACATTTGCAATTTACTCTCCAACACACAAGCGGTGTGAAGTAGTAACTAATTGCCACCTTCTCTTTGCATGACAAACCTTACTAATTGGCCGTGGCGGGTGGTGGTGGGTTAACATTTCCGTGATCTAACCCAAGAAAAAACCTCTTGGGTGGGTGGGGCGGAGGGGGTTACTGGGTGGGTGGGGTGGGTGGAGCGGGGGGGGGGCGGGGGTTAATGGGTGTGTGGTGGGTGGGGGGTGTGGTGTGTGTGTGGTGGGTGGGGGGTGTGTGGTGGGGCGCAGGAACGGGCGAGGTTGATGAAAGCAAAGCGCGCATGGATGAGAAGGGGCGGCAGGAAGAGCCGGCCTTCTGGGGATAAGGACAGGGTTGAGGTTTGGAAGAGGGGGTTACGTTTTAGGATCAGGGGGTTAGGAGAACGGGGAAATAGGATAGGCTTGGGGTGAAGGGACAGGGTTAGAGTTAAGAGTTCAGGTTAGGGATGGGTTTTGGTTCAAGGGCGTTTTAGAATGGAGACAGGGAACTTAAGGTGTTGGGGTTAGGCATTAGAAATGGGGGATAGGATAGGCTTGGGGAGTTTGGAATAGAAGGGTTTGGGGTTAGGGTTGGGAATAGGCATAGGGTTACAGAGGGTTAGGGTTATGGGATAGGGGTTGTGGTTAGGGATAGCGTTGAGGCTACGGTTGGGGTTAAGAGATAGGGGAGTGGGTTGGGATTTCGTGAATGGTTCGGCGCGAGGGATAGGGGGTGTGGTTAGTAATACGCTTGTGGAAGTGGATAAGGTTGGAGATGGTTGCGGTTACGTATGTGGTTACGTATGTGGTTGTGGTTAGGGGTTGGGTTATGGACAGGGCTAGGGACAGCAATTTGCTGCAGCAGTATCTTTCTGAGCAGCGGGTACTTCGCATGGCAGCACCAGCTTCACTCGGCATTTTACTATTTATCCCGATTGAACCACGATTCAAACCCAGAATGAGTTTCGTCCGGTTCATCCTGTCTCATATGATACGATATGTTTGGTCAGAATTATTCCTTCATTGGCCTACAGGAAACAATTGCATATAATTTTTATACGATGACCGATCCCTCGCATACACTCTTGGACGCACGTCGCATGAGCATAATAATCGTTTTTAATTCGATCAATACGGTACTTATGTGTTTGGAGCTCCCTTTAGCGGAGGCCTTTCCGCCAGCACAGGCACGAGCAAAGTAATTGCAGGGCTGCAACTTGATCTTTTTTCGTTTTACTTACACGTCCATGGACCACCCTGCGCACAAAACGTCATGAATCCAAAAACCGGCTGGATCTCAATCAAAACAACCGGAAACGAGAACCATGAACCCCGGGGGCACGGGGTTGAGGTGGGAACCTCAACAAAACCGCCACCGAGGTTCCGCAAACGCAACGCGTTGGCGCGTCTCTCTTTCTCTCTCTCTCTCACTCTCCTCCGAACCAACGCAACAAAAAGTGTCGTCCTGAATCAGGACAGGGAGTGCCGGCGCCGGTGGCCCCGAGCGCGC
Organism: Petromyzon marinus; assembly: GCF_048934315.1. Lineage (NCBI taxonomy): Eukaryota > Metazoa > Chordata > Hyperoartia > Petromyzontiformes > Petromyzontidae > Petromyzon > Petromyzon marinus. The sequence continues at coordinate 1,983,323 of NC_133678.1, forward strand.
GCGATGCGCCCGGTCCACGGGGCGCCTCCCAAACTCCCATTCCCCCCCACAGTCGGGAGGCCACAGCCGCGTGCTCTTGACGGACAAGCACGGCGCGTACGAGCCACATAAATAACGGGTGGTGCCTGCTGGCAGGCAATCGGCGCGGCTAGCACCGCGGCAGAACTGAACCCCACCCCCCTCCCCTTCTCTCGCTTGGTCACGGGCAGCCGAGACATTGCTCTGTGACCAGCAGTGTGGGTGGGGTGGGGGGTGCGGCAGAGCGGGTTTAGGAGGCGAGTGGTGATGGCGAGCGGTAGATGGTGAGCGGCGGAGGGGCTCTTCGTCGCTGCAGGGATCGCCGCTGCACGCCGGTGCCGTGCCTGCGGCAGTGGTGATCTTTGTGGCTCGGCGCCAGCGGCGGCTACGAGGGCGCCAGCGAGTGGGCACAGCCGTTGAGCAGGCCGCACGGAGGGTGGGTCGCGAGCGCGTCGTCAACGTGCCCGACCAGCATGCCGCAGTCGCTCTGCAACGACAGCGGCGCCACGGCGGCGGTGGTGGTCGGGCAGATGACTCGGTACAGAGAGCCGTGGCACACGAAGACAACAAAGACCCCCCCACCGTCGCGTAGCCTTTAAACAACATTTCTATAACAAAACGGACTGCGGCGTTTATTTACTTGTGCTAATGATTGCAGTGTTTCACCTGGGTAATCCTTCCAGATGGAAGGTCTCGTTTGCAAGGGTTCCCTGGGTGTCAAATGACGTGAGCAAACAATTACAAAGATCCCCCGTATAGCCTTTAACAGACTTTGGGCAAGTGCTGTTAGCGAGCGCCTATGAAGGCCGGCACGACACACGAGGTTGGTGGTTGGCCAGCACCACTCCCGGCCGCCTTTGCCCCCCTGGTTGCGAAATTTACATACCTCACCCGGTATTCATTTGAGGCTGAGACGACCTAGGGGAGGCCCAGTACCGATTCAGATAATTGTCACTGGTGTTGGCCATTATCGAACTCGGGTCGCCGGATTCGTAGCGGCGTGCGCTAACCGTTGCATGACTGCTCTCCATAACAAAGACAGGCTCGAAACTCACTCAAGCACCAGCTCACCTCACTGATGAGGCCAAACTGCACCAGTTCAGCCACCAGCATTTGTGAGTTGTCTCCTGTGAGCACACACATACAGACAAAGATCCAACATGCAGCCTTTCACACATTGTTGGAGCATTTGCTGTCGCGAGAATCAATGAAGGCCGGCACGGTGCACGAGAGGGAGCTGTGGTCAACACCATGACTGGCCCCCTTTGTCTCCCCAGTGCTGATATTTACACACCGCACCAGGTAATCATTTGATGCTAAATTTGACTTGGAGGAAGCCCAGGGCTGGTTCAGATGTCACTTGCCACTCATGCTAGCTGTGGTCGGGTCCAAAGTGCAGCGTGCCAACCACACCACCATCACTCTCCACACACGCTAACCACGAAGCCACACACACATTAACCACTACAACACAACCACGCACTAGCCACTACGACACACACACATTCGCAAACACACGCACGCGAGCACACATACAGTGCGACAGTGTTACGGAAGCTGCAGCAGCAGTAGTTACTTTGTGCAACTTAAGTTGTGAAAGAGCATCTGCCTGCCCGTGCACGCACACGCGCACACGTGCACACACGCACACGTGCACACACACGTGCACGCGAAAGCACAGCGCAAGCACGCACCTGGCTGGATCTCACAGCTGAGCTGCCGGTTGAGCTTGTCATCCAGCTTCAGGAAGAGCAAGAGCTGTGGGGAGGGCAGGACGAGGACTTTTAGGCAACGAACCGATTTCCCCGCGTCCGTAGCGCCCTGGTCACGGGCTCGGCACCACCACTGCTGCCATCATCATCGTCACCGCGGTTGGCGGACTACGAGGCGGGCACGGGAACGCGCTGCCCCGCACGGAACAAGGCTAAAATCCTCCCCCATTATTTATCACACCTGGCCCGAGCGGGTGAACGACCTTCAAGACGCACACTGTAGGCAAACATCATTATTATTATCACTACCCCTTCAGGGGGGGATAGACAAAGCTGGTAGTGTTAGCGAGCACACTGGCACAGTCTGCCGGGTGGATGTGCAACATTAACAATTTAACGGTTCTTTGTGAATCAATCGCAGGATTGAAGGCATGCAGTGTTGAAGATTAAGGGTTCGTTTGGCCATACTTCGCCACGCTGGTCAGTGCAGGTTGTTGAAGGGGGGGCGGGGGGCAGTTGTGGGTGGGGGGGGGGGGAGTACTCAGGACTGGTTGAGATATGACTCACCCCTGGTGGTGGCCGTGGCCAGTAATCCAACTCAGGTGTGCTGCAGTAAATGGGTTTGGCAATGTGGGGGGAACCGGCCGGACGCCCGGAGAGAACGCACGCCCGCACTAGGGGATGACATTATCAGCTCCCGCTCACTTGGATTCAACCCATGGCATGCTGCCGTATCTCGGCTACCACCTTGCAGCTCAAACCTACAACACCTGGTATTCTCATGCAGTCTACCCTAACAAGTGGTTAGCCAGGCTCAAGAAATTCTGCTTAGCTTTCAAGCCCGGGACATTTATCATCGTGGTTTGGGGGGATTGGACCCCGCGCACTCACATGTCGGCGGCTGCCGTCCTCGCACACCTCCACGCTGCACTGCACGTGGACCACCTGCAGAAGCGACAGATCATCAGCTAGCGTGCAGCGACCACACGCAGGCCCTGCTGCGACCAAGCCACGCACCCCGGATGCCAGATCCCCTGCTTTGGCCACCGGTGCGGTTGAATGTCCTGCACATTCGATAGCTACGCCACTGCCCTCAGAATGCTGCTGCAGGCCGTGTGTGTTGAGTGTGTGTTGTGTGTGTTGTGCATGTGTCGAGTGTGTGTTGAGTGTGTGTTGAGTGTGTGTGTTACGTGTGTGTGTGTTGAGTGTGTGTTGAGTGTGTGTTGTGTGTGTTAAGTGTGTGCGTTACGTGTGTGTGTGTGTGTGTTGAGCGTGTGTGTTGAGTGTGTGTGTGTGTTGAGTGTGTGTGTTACGTGTGTGTGTGTTACGTGTGTGTGTGTTGAGTGTGTGTTTTGTGTGTTAAGTGTGTGCGTTACGTGTGTGTGTTGAGCGTGTGTGTTGAGTGTGTGTGTTGAGTGTGTGTGTTACATGTGTGTATGTTACGTGTGTGTGTGTGTTGTGTGTTGTGTGTGTGTTGTATGGTGCAGGTCCCTACCCTGCGCGTCTCCTGCTCCATGGGCTCGGGCGTGGGGCTGCGCTCGGACTCGGGGGCTGCGGGCGACTGGGCGCGGGCCGAGTGGTGCGGCTGTGGCAGCCCAAACGCCGTCAGTGGGTAGATCCCATTCCTGCTCGCGCGCACAGAGACAAAGATCCCCCGTATAGCCTTAATAGACTGTTGGGGCAAGTGCTATTAGCAAGCACCTATGAAGGCCGGCACGGCACACGAGGGGGTGAGTGGCCAACACCACGCCCGGCCGCCTTTTTCTCTCCCAGTGGCGATGTTTACACATCGCACCAGGTAATCATTTGAGGCCGAGTCAACCTAGGGGATGGTTTCAGATAATCGTCAGTGGTGTTGGCCATGAATGGGAATCGAACTCGGGTCGCTGGGTTCGTAGCGCGGCACGCTAACCGCTACACCACCGCTCCCCACACGTAACGGTGTAAACGATTGCGATGAAGTGCAATGGCCCTTCATGTGCTATGAAGAACCATTTCTCGAAACGTTGCCCATTAAATATTTTCCCCTTAAGAGGCCACAGTGTTGTTATTAACGAATGTGTTGAGTTCTATGTTAATTGTGCTTGTGCATCACTGCCAAACCAGCAGCACCAGATATATAATTGTTGTCATTAAATGTGCTCGTGGGTGCTACAGATGCAGAAAATGCCAGCCTTGTCTTGCTATTCCCGCCAATTAGTTTTGGCAGCGGACTGGAACGCCATGGAACGATATCTCCCCCCACGTCAGGAATTGTGACTCTGTCAGCGCTTTTGAATACAATGTTAAAAAGCTATTTTTATTCATGTCTTTTCCTGTAATTCGATCCGATTGTACCAACACTGTAATTTTATAATTGGCTTTTAACGTAGTTCTTCATTTGATCTACATTGCAAGTGTAGTTATTATTGTATTACATCTGGAACATATTCACTTAGGAGAAGATAGATTTTAGCATTTTGTAATTTCATCCAGGCCATCCCTTCGCCTCATTGCCACATTTAATCACGAGTTGACTGTACAGGATACACGCACTCCAAGCGCTCGCGTTTACACACGAATCGGCGAGACACGTACTTGACGTCTTCGAGAAACTTGTCCAGTTCCAGGGACGAAAGCTGAGAAAACCTGGGAAGGAAAATGAAGGAAGTGAAAGGGGTTCTGCTTAATCACACATCGCGAGCCTCCTCTTTAGGCCTGTTAAAACCACACGCAGGCACCACACACACACACAGAGCGCACACCTCCTTGGGGAACCAAAAATTGTTTATATGCAGTGGTTTCCAGTTTCTGCAATGTGCTCTTCAAATTCTCAGCCACCTCTGCCGCTATTTGCTGAAATTATTTTTTGTTATTGGCCACCCTCTCACCTCACAATTCCCCACCAGGCACTTTGCCTATCTCACACCTCTCATCTCACTCCACTCCCCTCCCTCCACACTCTCTCCTACCTCTCAACTCACTCTACTCCCCTCCATGCGCTCTCCACTCCGGAAACTAAAGTTTTTCGTCAATGTCTCCAGTCAACCTTCGCTCAGTTGGAAGTCGTTCATTCTCTTCTGCTGTCCCCAGAATCTGGAACTCCCTTCCCCCAGCCACCCGTGTTGTCTACTAATTCCCTCCCCCCCCCCCCCCCACTGTTCAAGTCCAGACTCCAAGACCTTCCCCTTTTGTTTCTTCTACCTACGATTTAGACTGCCTCTCTCCCGCTCCACGAAATAAACGTGCCCACCGTTTCCGTACGGCGTGCTCAACTGCAGTCGCATTCAGACGCGGCTACAGCAATCCGCGTCGAGCTACAATTCGCTTGTTGTGTGCGTCCGACCGAGTTCGCCGTGTGCGGCTGCGAGCGGCCTGCGCCGAGTGCTCGTGCTGCGGGCACCTCCACTGCACGCCCTCCCTCCCCAGGTGGGAGATCTCGGCGATGACTCCGTTGACATCAATCCTCTTGGTCATCTCCTCCACCGCGTTCTCCGCCAGGGTGTCTGCACGCAAACACAACTTACCCCTGCAATGACGGTCGCCGCCAGATAACTTTTTTTCACAATTGCGACACGAAAAGCAAGCAACGTTCACGGAAAGGACGACTGTCGCCACAATTGGGGCGGCGATGCCGCCCAGCGGTCCCTCGTTGGCCACTTGTCCGCAGACTTTCACGGTTCAAATCCGACAGGCCGTCCCGGTTATTACTGGGGGTGTATCGACAGTAAAGTGCTCCGCGTCGCTTGCCAAATTCGAAAAATATCACACCGCAAATGAATAATCCTATTAATTAGGACTACACACCGCGGGAATCATTGCCCACTGCCTGGCAAACTAATGCCCGCTTGCAGGCCATATGCCGCGTGACCTTGTGCTGCACAGGGACAGCTGCAACTGGCGGTGCCCCTTTCAAAGAAGCACAAGATGTGGTGCAGGTGGTTTGTTGCGTGCAAAGCGCTCGGAGACACCCCGGCGTAAAGGAAGGCGGCTATTGAGTATTGATTAATAGCAGTAAAAGAAGCTATTGAATAATAATAATAGCTAGTCGGTTGAACGGCTTGTCTGTTACTCAGTAGCTACTACCGTATTAGGCAACTATTCAAATCGCAATTTAAAACTGGTCATCAGAAAACAGTAAAAAAAACTATTCTCCTCAGGCCCCATGGTGTCCAGTGCAGCATTCAACTCTTATCATCCACTCCGTCTCTCTCACCTCTCGAGGTGTGTGCTATAAAGGAGGGCTACTGCTTGAATCGTCGTTGATTACATACTCTTCCTTGTAAAGCCGCACACACACCGTCAGTAGTCACGAGCACAAACGGAACTCGGGTGGCCAGGTTCGTAGTGCAGTACGCTATACGTTGCGCTACTGTTCCCCGTGGACACCACAGTGCACATACACACAGCATACACACGCACAGCACACGCACGACCAACACACACACACACAGCACGCACACACACACAGCACGCACACACACACGCGGGTGCTTACGCGCGTGTCCCAGGAAGCGGTGCGCGGCGAGCAGCTTGAGGGACGGCACCTCGAAGAGCGCCGGGTGGAAGAGCAGCTCCCGCGCCGTGGGCCGGCCCGGCGCCTCCGGACACAGGCACCGCTGGATGAACTCCTGGCCAACGCGCAGAGGGCAATCGCCCACACAAAGATAAAGATCGCCCGTATAGCCTTAACGGGATTTTGGGGAAAGCGCTGTAAGCGAGTAGCACCCACGCACATCGGCACGGCACCACGCCCGGCCGCCTTTGTCTCCCGAGTGGTGATGTTTACACACCGCAGCAGGTACTCATTTGAGACTGAGTCGACCTCGGGGGAGGCCCAAGACCGGTTCAGATATTCGTCACCGGTGTTGGCCGCGAGCGGGAATTTAACGCGGGTTACCGGGTTCGTAGCGCAGCGCGCTAATCGCTGCGCCACCGCTCCCCACAGACGCACCCACACGTGTACGCACGCTCATCACCTGGGTACGGGAATCTGTTCTAGGCCGCCGATCAAGCGGGACCTGGCTGAAAACTAATCTCAAGCAATGGTCGAGGACGAGAGATTGGGAGTTATGGGTGGTGCAAATGTTTTACACTGGTTTGGTGTGGGGAATGCTTCACTCAAGGCAGGTGGGAGGCAGGGCGCAGTGGAGGGGTCAGGTGCGAGGTGACGCTGCACATTTTTCGATGTTGGGAGTTGGGGGGAAACAAGTAAAAACATCTTCTGCAGGGAGATGCTGGGGCAGGCAAACAGACGGCTTCGCAACACGGGTGAAGAACATGGGGTTTGATTACCGGGGTCAATTTACAATGAGCTTTTGTTTATGCTGATAAAAAATAATGTTCATTTACATAATTAACGGATGTGTTGCTATTTGGGATTCATTAACGTATAAAAAAAAACGGCCAAACTGATCATTAATGTGCTGTGCAGAAGAACCGTTGCCCAAAACTTCACCTATTTATTATTTTCTTTTACAGCCACTGCATTATCCATAAACGTGTTGAGTTTTTTTCGTTGTAAATCAAATGGAAGGGTGGCCCAAAACTTGAAGACACAAACCACAGCTATAAGGCAATATTTTAAAACATGCAAACTCATTTTGCACCGAGAGCTGCCCTTTGGCTTCCAGACTGCCAGTTAAATATTACAAAAGGATGGACGCGTGTTGGAAAGCGTTGTATAATCCCACATGTACGCGTTATTTTCTTGGAGCCTGTTAATGCTCAAACGAAGTCAAACGGCTCCTCTGCCCCTGTCCGCCAACCCTATTTGCCACCCCCCATTGAGTTTTGGTGGAGAGATAAACGCTCTGTGCTTCCACCCTCCCCTCAGGTCTGTCAGACTGAAAGGCAACGGGCCCTCTTGCACTGCCCTATCCTTGTGGCGGCCACGCGCGGCTGGCAGGCGCGGCCGTGAGCGAGGTGCTCGATGCTACCCTCTGCAGGGGGTCCTCCAGGGAGCCGATGGCGGCCTGCACGGCCTCCTGCGAGACCACCGTGGAGTCACCGTTGGGCTGGATCTCCAGCACGGCCATCTGGAGCGCACGCACGCACGCGAGCGTTAGACGCACGCACGCTCGCACGGCAACTAAGAGGGAAACGCGCGCACACACGGACACGCGCGCACAGTTCTATCAAACTCACGGGGTGTCGTGGAACTGCCGTGGGTAGAGCCCTTGAAACATATATATGTATTTTTAAATTCAACAGTGTGCAAAGCAATGTCGCCCTATCGTTAGCTGCGTATTCACGCTGCGCTGAAAAGTCACACGCAAGTGCAGCCCCAGTTGAGTCCCGTACTGTACAGTAACCACTCTACGGTACAGTACTGCTCCCACCACATCTCGCGACAAAGCTTAACATTTTTACTTTTTGAAGGTATTTTTAAACAAATTATAATATTTTGTGCTGTGATAAAAGACACGTTAATAAGAAACTCAAAATATAATTATCCCGGGATTGAGGAAATGCTGTCAAATATGGGCGTACGAGCACAGGTCCATGATATGAGTGTGTGTGTGAGCGGAAGTGGAGTGGTTGGCTCACTGCTCGAAAAACCCAGCGGCCCGAGTTCAATTCCCTCTCACGACCCAAGACAGTGGCGAATATTGAACCAACCCCGGGCCTTGCCTAGGTTGACTCAGCCTTACATATGAATACCTGGTGCGGGTGTGTAAACATCACCACTGGGGAGACAAAGGCGGCTGGCAATGGTGTTAGCCACCAAACCCCTCGTGTGCCATTGCTGGCCTTCATAGGTGCTCGCTAACAGTCTGTTAAAGGCTATGGGGGGGGGGGGGGATCTTTGTGTTTGTCATTGTCTGAAGCGAGCAGAACTCACCTCCAAAGCGCACATTCCAAACGAGTAGATATCCACTGCCGTAGTCATGCCGGCCAGGTCTGCAACAACAACAACGGCCGGCAACAGCGAGAAGTGAGATATCAGAATATTTATTCATAATAGAGGAATTCGATGAGCTACTAAGCTCTTTTTTAACAGATGTCCAGTGAATAGCGAGGGTGCACAGGGCAATTAGTGGATGCGGGGCACTGAAGGAATGCACATGGGGGGGGTTGGGGGGGGGGGCTGGGGAGGTGTGGAGCTAAGGGTCTGCAGTGTTGGGGCCAGCAGCGAGTAGATACCTGCGTACTCTGGCGCCAGGAAGTGCAGATCCTTCTGCTCGGCGCGGAAGGTCTTCACGTGGTCGTTTATAGCGCCGGGGGCGACTGCGGGGCACAAAAACCGCACAGCGCCCGCGTTGAGACGTCTAAGCCTAACCGTCGCACTCCACACTTGCGCGTGTCCTCCACGTGCACACACAAGCACCTCCGATTAGCACGGATGGCTACGTTTGGTGCGAAAGAAATTCAACATATATACATATATACTGCCGCTTCGTCATGCCACTGCTGGGTGAGAGCCTCCCCAACAACCATGTGGGTCGTGGGAGTGTACGAGTACAGCACAACAATGGATGTTGTGCACTGCCCTCTTCTGGTGGCGGGATGTTATCTCCCACACCTGGTATGCAGGAAGCTGTAGGTTCGATCCTGACCCTGACACCTGTATATTATATTTGGAGTTCGGATGATCTCCCCGTGGTCACAAAGCCTTTCTCCGGGTCCTCCGGTTTTGCCGCCACGTTTAAAAACATGCGTTTAGATGATTTGGCTTCTATAAATTCTCACATATGATGATATAAGCCACTTCAATGAGCTATCGTGTGTGACCAGGTCACCTCTGAAAAAGAGGAAATAGCTCAGCAATCGTCACCTGGTGAAAACAGTAGATATAACAAAAACTAGAGTTTAACAGTTTCTACTAAGCACCACGTAGCTCACAGACTTGCAGGTGGCCATGACGCGTTTCATTCATAGTAGTGGTCTATCGAAACTATCCAGGCTCAAACCTGTTCGGCGTGTAAAATGTTGCAAGAGTTCAGGCCTAATCCGGGTGATTTTCTTGCAGGCTTTCACTCAAACTTATAAACCAATATAAAAAAACAGCTCCGACCCTGTAGCTTCACACCGAGGTTTTGAACCTAATTAATGGAAAGAGATTTACAAATCAGGGTCAGACGCTCTGTTAAAACACTAGTGACATCGCTGCCTTGATGTATTGACACGTATAGGGGAGTGCCTTTATAGTTACACCAACATTCGGGTGCCATACTGTATGTACATAAAACTTCTTCCGCACCGTACGTAGCCAACCGTGCTAATCGGAGGTGCAGAAAGGAAGTTAAAAGTCGATTCTTACAGTCGTGGTACTTGCAAAGAGCCATGTATCTCGTAGCCAATTATTTGCTGACACAACCAAATACCAAAGTGTGTTTCTAATTGACAGTTCGGCTCACGTCTTCTCTTCATTTGGTACCATTCTCAGACGAGGATTGGTCATAAAAACACACACACAACAGGAATCACTTCTAGAGAGAGCAGCCACCTACACACACCACCACCACCACCACCACTCCACCCCGCCTCACCGGAGCCAATCTTGATCAGGCCGTTGTGCTGCATGAAGATGGTTTCGCACGTGAGGTTCGCGTGGATGATGGGCGGCACAAACGAGTGCAAGTACCTGGATGGGCCCAGTGCGTACAGTCACACACCACTCGGACACCTAAGCGTAAATCAACCTCTGGAGCAAATACATTTTTTTTTAGTCCTTAATTCTTGATTCGTCCTTTCCGCGCGGTTTCTTCCCGATTGCGCATGCTATCGGGTGTCCACGTCATCGGAAGCAGAATCACTTGGGATTTCTCAAGAGCCCACGAGATCCTTCGTCTTAGAGAATGGCCCATGGAAGTGGCTATCACAGTTACCTCCGATATCCCTTCAAGTGAGCTCTACGCCATACAGTAGGGAGCTGCACATTCCCAACCGCCGGGTAACTGAGAGTAGTTTGTCGCAAACAATTAAATTGATATATTTTTTATTTATTCTCGAAACTGGAATTTGAAGCTGATTTAACGTGATCGTTTTTTTTGTTCTCTGCCGTCATTGGTGACTACGCTGAGCCCAGCAACTCACGAGACTCGAGTACCCGGTTTAATCGTGGCCAGTTGCTCGAATCAAAACAACCCGTGACCTCGGCAGCGTCGGCTGAACACTTTTGACCTCTGGGCCACTCTTGACCACCACTCTGTAGCAGGTTTAGGAGCGCAAGTGAAACATTTGGTGGTAAACGTGAATGAAAGCAGCAAAAAATTGCAAACGTGTCGCTACCCGAGAGCGGAGAGGATCTGCGTGCACCAGCGCTTCCAGGCCTGAACACACATGGGGGGGGGGGGGGGGGGAGGTGGGGGAGGTGGCGTGCACACAAAGGGGGCAAGGGCACGCAAGCAAGTGGCCCGGTTAGAGCGACGCAGCCCGCAGCCTCACTGCAATAGCACACTCGCCGTGCTCTCCCACACCGCTTGCGTCTGACAGCGTTCACCTCTCACATAAACGAAAAACAAACATCCCCCGTGTCGCCTTTAACAGATTGTTCGGGCAAGTGCTGTTTGCGAGCACCTACGAAGGCCGGCACGGCGCACGAGGGGGAGGTCTGGCTAGCACCACGCCCGACCGCCTTTATCTCCTGCGTGGCGATATTTAGACACCGCATCAGGTACTAATTTAAGGCTGAGTCGACCAAGCGAGGCCCAGGACCGGTTCACACACACATATATATACCGTTTACTTCTCCAACTGTACGCACTTCTCAAACACCAGCACACACTTCACTCCCAAACACCGATCACCACTACACACTCCACTCACCTCTTAAAGAAATGCTACCCACCCTTCACCATTTACCTCACGTACTTTTCACACTGCCTATCTCTCACACTGCTCACTTATAACACACACACAATACTCACCCCAAACATCGTTCACCCAATTGCACAACGCTCACCCCGCACTGCTCACTTCTCTCACCACCCGCCTCCCACACACTACTAACCTCACACACACCCCTCTCCCACACACACACACCCCTCTCCCACACACACCCCTCTCACACACCTCACACAGACACACCTCACACACACACCTCTCACACACACACACCGCTCTCACACACACACACCGCTCTCACACACACACACCCCTCTCCCACACACACACACACATCCCTCTCACACACCTCACACAGACACACCTCACACAGACACACCTCACACACACACACCTCTCACACACACACACTGCTCTCACACACACACACACACACCCCTCACACACCTCTCTCACACACACACACACACCCCTCTCCCACACACACCCCTCTCACACACCTCACACAGACACACCTCACACACACACCTCTCACACACACACACACCGCTCTCACACACACACACCGCTCTCACACACACCACTCTCACACACACACACACCCCTCACACACCTCTCTCACACACACACAGCGCACCTTCTCGTTCATGGTCTTGTGGTTCTTCTTGGTCTTCTTGAGGAACTGCTTGAGGCTGCCCGAGGACATGTACTCAGTGATGAAGATCACCTGTCACAGAGAGGACACCATCACGTCAGGGAGTGTGCTGCGAGGAGCCTCGTGACCGCTCACCCCCGTGTGCCGTGCATCCTTGCACGCATCTACAACCACCGGACCTGGGGCCAATTACAAGTGGAAATGTGTCGTCCATAAACACTCTCAACCACCCACGCGTCTAAATCGGCTCAAGCCACCCGTAAGTCAAGTGACTTCCATCTTCACGAAGTGATCCAGGAAGTCAGAATGAAAATCCAGGAAGTCAGAATAAAGACGTGTTGCTTGCATTCGAACTGTGCCTTATCGAGGGCTGCTTAACATTCAGCTTCCGCTGTACAGTTGATCCCGGGTCTGTCCACAACACACGCTCACAACGGTGCCGAGTCATGGGCTATGCGCACCCGTGCTTTGCTCTCCTTGATGTCAGCCCAGTAGTTGTGGAACTTGACGATGTTGGCGTGCTCCAGATGGATGAGGTTATTAAACACCGTCTTGATCTTCTCCTGTGGAGGAGATGGAGTAAGGGTTAGGGGTGTGTTTGTGTGTGTTTGGGTCGGAGGTGTCATCAGAATTTTAATGGTTAGCGCATTGCGCGACGAACCCAGCGACCCGAGTGCTTGCTCGCAACCAATATCGATGACGAATATCTGAACCAGTCCCTGGCCTCCTTCCCCAGGTCGACTCAGCCGTAAATGAGCGTCCGGTGAGGTGTGTAAACATCAGCTAGAGGAGACAAAGGCAGGCTCGGGGCGTGGTGCTGGACACTCACCTCCTCGTGTGCCATGCCGGCCTTCACAAGTGCTATTCACTAACAGCCTCTTGCCCCCAACAGTCTGTCAAAGCTACGTGGGGGTTCTTTGCCATTGAGCAGCGCATTGATCATTGCTGTGCAGACTCAGCTCAGACTCGCATCACGTCCGTGTTCGTGGACTTTGTCAACACCCACCAGCACAGCCGTCCCTAGGGTACGGCAAATAGGGGGCGACCGCCCCGGGCCCCACGCTTTGGGGAGGGGGGGCCCTGCGTTTCGACGTCACGCAAATCAGATGGAATACTCCTGGTTTAGTTTGAAGGCACGGGGGGGTGGGGGAGGGCCCACACAGCACGAGTTGCCCCGGGCTCCGCACCCATCCCCAACCAGGGCTCGTGGCTTCACAGCTTTGCCGCATAAATCAGCTGCCAGAGGGCAGGCAGGGGAAGCAGGGACCGACAGCATCGGCGACGCTAACGGTCAAGGCTTAATTTCTCAAATAATTTATTTGTTTCGGGTCGCTGGTAAACTGGAGTAGAAGGCACGTGCTGGCTATGAGCCCCACAGCCTGAGCGCGAAATGTACTGGATGTGGTGTGCCGGGTGAAATAAATATATTCCGGGTCACCGGGCCAGGCAGACAGATAAACGCTGACTATTTGAGTCTGGCTGACAGCCACGATTGTTATCCAGGGCCGCAACAAGAGTGACGATTTAAACTCCCGAAGAATCCCGCCGCAGTAGGGAATGGAGACCTGCATGTTGGCCCTGGGTCTAAGTGAGTGAATTACTTAAGCGTATGTTTGAGTGAGTGAGTCGCTTCCGACTGGATGAGTGAGTTGTGTCTGGGTGAGTGAGTGAGCGACTTGTATCTGGGTGGGTGAGTGAGAGACTTGTGTCTGGGCGAGTGAGTGAGCGACTTGTGTCTGGGTGAGTGAGTGAGCGACTTGTGTCTTGGCGAGTTAGCGACTTGTTTCTGGGTGAGTGAGCGACTTGTGTCTTGGTGAGTGAGTGAGCGACTTGTGTCTGGGCGAGTGAGCGACTTGTGTCTGGGTGAGTGAGCGACTTGTGTCTGGGTGAGTGAGTGAGCGACTTGTGTCTGGGCGAGTGAGTGAGCGACTTGTGTCTGGGTGAATGAGCGACTTGTGTCTGGGTGAGTGAGTGAGCGACTTGTGTCTGGGCGAGTGAGCGACTTGTGTCTGGGTGAGTGAGTGAGCGACTTGTGTCTGGGCGAGTGAGCGACTTGTGTCTGGGTGAGTGGGCGACTTGTGTCTGGGTGAGTGGGCGACTTGTGTCTGGGCAAGTGAGCGACTTGTGTCTGGGTGAGTGGGCGACTTGTGTCTGGGTGAGTGAGCGACTTGTGTCTGGGTGAGTGGGCGACTTGTGTCTGGGTGAGTGAGTGACTTGTGTCTGGGCGAGTGAGTGACTTGTGTCTGGGTGAGTGAGTGAGCGACTTGTGTCTGGGTGAATGAGCAACTTGTGTCTGGGTGAGTGAGTGAGCGACTTGTGTCTAGGCGAGTGAGCGACTTGTGTCTGGGTGAGTGAGTGAGCGACTTGTGTCTGGGCAAGTGAGCGACTTGTGTCTGGGCGAGTGGGCGACTTGTGTCTGAGTGAGTGGGCGACTTGTGTCTGGGTGAGTGAGCGACTTGTGTCTGGGTGAGTGGGCGACTTGTGTCTGGGTGAGTGGGCGACTTGTGTCTGGGTGAGTGGGCGACTTGTGTCTGGGTGAGTGGGCGACTTGTGTCTGGGTGAGTGAGCGACTTGTGTCTGGGTGAGTGGGCGACTTGTGTCTGGGTGAGTGAGCGACTTGTGTCTGGGTGAGTGGGCGACTTGTGTCTGGGTGAGTGAGTGACTTGTGTCTGGGCGAGTGAGTGACTTGTGTCTGGGTGAGTGAGTGAGCGACTTGTGTCTGGGTGAGTGGGCGACTTGTGTCTGGGTGAGTGAGTGAGCGACTTGTGTCTGGGTGAGTGAACGACTTGTGTCTGGGTGAGTGGGCGACTTGTGTCTGGGCGAGTGGGCGACTTGTGTCTGGGTGAGTGAGCGACTTGTGTCTGGGCGAGTGAGCGACTTGTGTCTGGGTGAGTGGGCGACTTGTGTCTGGGTGAGTGAGCGACTTGTGTCTGGGTGATTGAGCGACTTGTGTCTGGGTGAGTGGGCGACTTGTGTCTGGGCGAGTGGGCGACTTGTGTCTGGGTGAGTGAGCGACTTGTGTCTGGGCGAGTGAGCGACTTGTGTCTGGGTGAGTGGGCGACTTGTGTCTGGGTGAGTGAGCGACTTGTGTCTGGGTGATTGAGCGACTTGTGTCTGGGTGAGTGGGCGACTTGTGTCTAGGTGAGTGAGCGACTTGTGTCTGGGCGAGTGAGCGACTTGTGTCTGGGTGAGTGAGCGACTTGTGTCTGGGTGAGTGAGCGACTTGTGTCTGGGTGAGTGAGCGACTTGTGTCTGAGTGAGTGAGCGACTTGTGTCTGGGTGAGTGAGCGACTTGTGTCTGGATGAGTGAGTGACTTGTGTCTGAGTGAGTGAGCGACTTGTGTCTGGGTGAGTGGGCGACTTGTGTCTGGGTGAGTGGGCGACTTGTGTCTGGGTGAGTGAGTGAGCGACTTGTGTCTGGATGAGTGAGTGACTTGTGTCTGGGTGAGTGGGCGACTTCTGTCTGGGTGAGTGAGATTACAGTGCCCTGTGTCTGCTGGGTAAATGATCACCCCCCTCAACCTCCCCCCACCACCCCCTCACCAGACCCTCACCACCCCCTCACCAGACCCCCACCAGCCCCTCACCACCCCCTCACCACCCCCTCACTCACCTCCTGCGCCTTGTAGTTGCGTCTCTCGGAGAACTGCACCTCGTTCCAGACGACCTCAACTCCCTCCTCCGTGTCCATGCCCAGGTAGGCGCTGTCGATACCGGGCACATTGCGCTGGCTCACCTGGTGAGGGAGGTGAGCGAGAGAGGTGAGCGAGGGGGGTGAGCGAGGGGGGTGAGCGAGGGGGTTGAGCGAGGGAAGTGAGCGAGGGGGGTGAGCGAGGGGGTTGAGCGAGGGGGGTGAGCGAGGGGGTTGAGCGAGGGGGGTCAGCGAGGGAGTGAGCGAGGGGGGCGGGCGGCGTCACTGTTCAAGCGACCTCCGTCTCGAGAGCGGCTGCCCCCGCCTGTCCCGGGTCCCGAGGCCACCCCAAACTGCCCACCTCCTCGCGCCGCTTCTGCCAACGGCCACAGGGGCTCTCCTCGAGGATCTCGCTGTCGTCCTCCTCGCTCTCCTCGTCCTCCTCCTCCGCCTTCTCCTGCTTCTCCGTGTCCGCCGACATCGCCGCCTGCCTATTCCTGTGCCTGGACCGACCGCCCGTGCGTGCCGTACGTGGGGGCGGGGCGAGTGCTGGCGTGACGTGAGCGCGCACGGGCAGGCTACCGTACGTCCAGACGCACGGATGGAGATGTCATCGCGTAGGGCGGGTGAGGCGACGCGATGACGTACGTGCGCAGCCGGGAGTATTGGACGCCGTCCACGCAACGGCGTGACGTCACCGCGCAGGACGTTGCGGCGAAGCGATGACGTCGGCGCGCAGGTCGGATTCCGATGTCGAGGGGCACAGATGTTGACGTCATCGCGTAGGGCGGGTGCGGCGACGCGATGACGTCGCGCGCACGGTCGAGTGTAACCGGAATTATTGGACGCTGCTCGCGACACCACGCAACGGCGTGACGTCAGTCACCGCGCAGGACGTTTGTGGAGACGCGATGACGTCGGTGCGCAGGGCGGATTCCTACGTCGAGGGGCACGGATGTGGACGTCATTGCGGAGGGCGGTGCGGCGACGCGATGACGTCGTCACGCAGGTCGTAACGGCAGAGCGCGGTGAACGTCAGGCGTACAACGCCACGACGTCACCGCGCAGAGGTTGTTAGTGACGTCACGACGCAGGGCGTGACAGCAGCGCGTAGACGTCATGCGCGCGTTGTGACGTGCCGCGGCAGCCACAGAGAATCGTACTTTTTTTTTACTAATTTTACATCATGCACGTACGCGAAGAGATGATGCATTTATGCAGGCCGAAAATGGAACGTGCATTGTTATGATCATGTTTTATGACGTCCTGTGCAATGCGCGTGACGTCACGACGCGCCAGATGTACGTAGTGACGTAAGCGCGCTGCACTGACGTGACGCGTTACCACGTCGTCACTCTGCACGTGGTGCTAACGTGGGGTTAGAGAGGGAGATGGCGCCAATGCCATGAGCACAGAAAACATGCAACGTGGGGCCAACGTTGGCATGTGGTTGGAACCGTTGGACCAACCCTGGCCCAATGTTGGCTCAGCGTTGCATTTTGACTTAAAAATTTCGTGACTGCAGGAATTAAATTAAATAATACATTAAAAGCAAAAAAACCCCACGACGTTTCAATTGCAACACAAGAGGTCTTCATCAGGCGAAAAGAGGGGGCAAGCCTCCAAATGCAACTGCATTATAAGCAGTTGCATTTGGAGGCTTGCCCCCTCTTTTCTCAGTGTTGCATGTTTACTGGGAGAGCGGCGGTGGAGAACCAACTACCCACTAGCCTAACACGGCACGAAGACTTATTTAATAGGTTCACCATCACATGCAGCCAAGCACTCAAACAGCCCACAAACGATATGTATCCGTCACTGCTACCTGTGAGATCTTCACTCACAACTGCTCTAGAGGAGCTGTACACCCATAGCTGCCACTGCTATTCAGTGGCCTGAAATCAAATGTATCGCTCCGGATGACCGCTGCAAAGTATAATCTTGAGTTTTTATTATAGTGTGCTGATGTTTAAAGGTGCATTGAAAA
Organism: Petromyzon marinus; assembly: GCF_048934315.1. Classification (NCBI taxonomy): domain Eukaryota; kingdom Metazoa; phylum Chordata; class Hyperoartia; order Petromyzontiformes; family Petromyzontidae; genus Petromyzon; species Petromyzon marinus. Next base: position 2,001,094 of record NC_133678.1, read on the forward strand.
ATGTTGATACTGCTACTAAGACTCCTGCTGTTATGGAGTGACTCATGCTGCCAGCTATGGCTGCAAAGTTTGGTCGTACATGTTATGTATATCGTTTATTGTTAAATTTGAATCAGTCCCTATGATCACTTACATTGCTTTTATAGCTTTATTTTGGTGATTTCGAAAACGTTTGGCTTAGCCATGTTTGTTGAAGTACAGAGTTAGCCTGATAACTTTAATCTAAATTGTCTTATGGTTATTGTTCGACTTGCATTCCACTGGGATTTTTGCACACAGCGTTGATATACGGTGCTTTTATCTGGAAGATTTAACTGTTTTTCATTGATTTTTCTGTTGCGCGTGATCATTTTAAGATGTTCTTTGTTCATGTTTTTGTTTGTTGCGGTTGCACCCGAGTCAAGAGCCGCATGGCTCACAGGGTTATACCTAATAAATGAAACTGAAACTGCATCTTAGCTACACTAATCGCGTACTAGAGGGGTATGTTTGCGACCTTGCAACACAGCTTCTAATTTTAGGACATCTTGCAGTCGCTTAAGTGTGCCAAAGATTTGAAATCCTATTTAGTCGTCGGTAAGTAAAACTAAACTTTTATTTTACCAGGTAAGGCCCGCTGAGCTATCTATTTTTCAGAAGCGACCTGGCCACAAATGATAGCTCAGCGAAGTGGATTACGTGGAAATATATAGCAGTCAAATATTATAAACGCACGTTTATAAATATGGAGGGAAAAAACGGAGGACCCGGAGAAAAATCCACGCTACCACGAACAAAACATGCAAATTCCAAATATACAGCAGGCGTCAGGGTCGCGATCGAACTGACGACCTCCTGCATACCAGGCAAGGGAGTTAACATCTCGCCACCGTGGCGCACTGCCCACCACGTAACCCCACAGCCCAATGACCACTTGTTTGTATCCCATCCACAAAGGCACTCACCAGGCTCGCCACTGCTTGGCTTCGGAGATGTGATTAGCATAGGTTTTTGCGGACATGCTGGATATCTCTCTCATGTTTTACCGAGCGAAGTTTGGCGCGATGCTCAGACGTTTCGCTCAACGTGCTGCTAATTTTTGCTCAGAAATGTAAACTTTTTTTTTCAGGAACGACAGGTGGGTGCAACCCGAAAACACATTGGACAACTATAGATAATAGTTCCACATTGAAACTGAACCAATCCTTCAATGTTTTTTTTCAGTTACTAAAGCGGATGTATAATTTTCTATATAACAAGCGTGGTGTCAAATGTGTCAATGCATGGGTGGTGTCTACTCTCAAGGAGATGATTTCATCAAATCACAGTTATATGAACGTGACTTAAGTGCAGAATTGAATAACATGGGCGACTGCGATGGCAGTCAAACAGGATAAAATCTTGCCAGTTTGCCTAACGCTGATCCTTACAAGTGTAGTGACATAGAATCGGTCACTTAGCAGCATAGCGCTGGTTGCTGACATGTAAGGGGATTTGCAGCTACAGCAGCCCCAACTGGTCACGTGATAGACTAGAGAGGGACGTAGTGGAAAGGTTACGGAAGGGGCACATCGATTACCCGCTAGTACATTCCAGAAGCGGGGCGTGGCCGGGGTGGAGCCAGGCCACGCTGACAGTATAAGAGGGGCCCCGGGAGGGGACCTCGGGGCTGTCGTTTGGAGTGGGATCCCCGTCGTGCTGCTGGAGTCTTCACCGCCGTCTCCATCTTCACCATCTCGGGGTCGCCAGTCAGGCAGTCTACCAGCTGTCCTGACTGGGAACCATAGTTACAAAGTGTGAACTCTTCTTTGATTCTTTCGGTAAAGTCACGTAGAATGAGAATAAAATAATAAATTGATAAAATAAAATAACACAATAATATTCTCACGACGTTTCAGCCACAGAATATTATTGTTATTTTATTTTATCAATTTATTATTTTATTCTCATTCTACGTGACTTTACCGAAATAACCAAAGAAGATGAATCCTTGCAGTCACGACAGCTTTAAATCGAAAAGTGTGAACTGTTAAGGCCGTTAATAAACATAGTGCCTCCTACTCAGTCACTACACAAGTACATCGGCTTGACGTTTCAGGTGATATTCTTAGCTCTTTCGGTAAAGTCACGTTGAAGGGAAACAATAAAATAATATATATAAAACATGACAGAGGTTCTTTGTAAGCCATCTGGCTACCATGAGAGATTCGTTCATGAGGCTATCCACATATACAAGCACAGAGACAATTTCAACCGAGAAGATGGATTCTGGCTTAGCAATCATTGGAAAGATTTGATTAACCATTTCAGGTCTTAATTGATTGTTCACGCTTACAGTGGCTTTCAGACAGCATACATTAATTTTTTCGTCTCCCCCCTCCTCTTTTCAGAACATAGATGGACTCGTCCTTCTAAATAAACTGCCAAATCGCTGCGCGTGGCGCTGACGTTTTTTATAAATAAATACACCGTTTAAAAATAAATTAATTAATGCAAACCGACACACCTGATGACGACCGTTTGTGTTATGGTCGAAACGTCGTGAGAATGTTTATTCTTTTATATATATTTTATTATTTTATTGTTTCCCTTCAACGTGACTTTACCGAAAGAGCTAAGAATATGAATTACTGCAGTCACGAAAGCTTTAAATCAAAGTTTCAGGTGATGTCCCTTCTTCAGCGCAGCTATATTGACTGAATTACGGTTAGAGCTCACACTGTTCCGCCGAGTTGTCTGAAAAACGCTTAAGTTGACGTGTGGACGCTGTTGAAATAACATGAGCAGTCGCGTTTATTTGTTTATTATTTATTTTGACCACAATACAATCGTTTCATTCAAGGTTAAAATTACACAATTGTTTCCACATAAATTCTTGTGAAATAATCCCGGCACAAGACACTTGGGAGTCACTTAAATTCGCAGGGTCACTTATTGAAATGCAATCATTGGGACATGAAAAGTGAAATTATCGCATTTCCCAACAGCACGCTGATGAAAAAACCAAAACGGACAAACCTTTCCATCCAGGGGCGGAGCCAGGGGGGGTGACAGGGGTGGCATTCTGCGTATAAGTGTACGACACTCGGTCTGGCGGACTCCGTGCAACTGCATTGTCAGAGTGTGTCACCAACCGATGGCGTCTAGTTCAACAGCCTGACTCTCTAATCATTCTTGAAATTAACATTTGTTGAATGTCACCCCGGCCTGAAATCCTGGCTCCGCCCCTGTTTCCAACGCTACCGATTTAACCGATAGGCTGCCCATTTAAAAAACATACTTTTACTGCACACCGATTTTCAAGATATACCATTTCTTTTAAGTATTTCATTTATATATATGCCTAATGTTTGTTTTCAAACTTGGTACGTGGGTCAAATTTGCAGCCTGCCGCTTACGTCATCGGTAGGGTAGGGCAATCGAGTGTCAACATGGTCGGTCAGGGCAATGAGCTGTAGGGGGGGAAAAAAACGCACAGATGAATTCTCCGACATCAAACATCAACACTAGTCACGAAGACGACCCTGACATGGAACGCACAAGACAATAACTAAGCCAATTTATTACAACACACCTACAGCAGCAGCCGCAGCAGCACAGCAATACAGTGTTAATCATTACAGACAGTGAGCCCACTGTGACGGAATGTTGGGCTTTGGGTACAGGGGTTGTGCTGCTGATTCGGGGATGGGGGGCAGGAGTAGGAGTGTTCTACAGGAGGCATGCTGCTTAGAAGGGTTGGCCGCGATATCATTTTTCACAACAAGGCTTTTTGACAATACGGTTCATGATATGACGATTATGGTATTGTCAGTTTTCCCGAAACTTTGCAATTGTATGTCCGCAATGCAATTGTACTGTTGTCGTGCTTTGCTGTACTTGGCAGTACAAAGAAAAGATTACGTAAAAGTTCGTCAACTGTAGTTCGCTCAACTGTAAGCCTACCAGAAAGTCAGTCATATAATCATTGCAACTTTACAATCCGTAATGCTGAAAACGCACATGCTGTCAGTCACACAATAATTAAGTGATTAGAAACAATGCGTCATGTAATTGCCTGGCCGTTAATTTACTCCTATAAAAAAACTTTGCAAAGCACCAATTTAACGGACAACAGCAATTCGTTTTGAACTTGAATCATCACGTCAATTACTTAATAAATATTTTTTTTACAAAATTAAACTATGAAGAATCAGCAATAGTCACGATATTACGACAATATGCAAAACAGACTATACAATTATTACGGACCTTGTAGCGTCTTACGGAACACCGTAGTGTCCCATCACGGCAACCCTACTGTCAAGCGATGGTGACATGCTTTCTGAATCCGCCTGAAATGGACATGGAGGGGGGGGGGGGTTTCTGCTCCTATAGGGAGGGAATGCGCAGTAAGGAGCAGTCTCAGCACTATACGTGTGGCTGCAGGAGCCACGGGGGAGCGGAGGAGTGGGAGGGGGGAAGAGGCTTGAGACGCAGGGCGGGGCTCACTGCAGTGACGAGGGAGGAGGCTGAGGGATTCACTTGTAGTCGAGCAGGTTGAGGTCCAGCTTGTAGTACACGTATGGGTAGTACTCCTGCTGACTCAGGTTCAGCCCAGGGATATCCATACTCGCCTGTGGAGTGAACAATAGGGTTGAGGGCATTAAATTCAGTCGTGAACAATTCTCAAGCCACCGGTGAGGAGCTGGTCAGACTACGGTCAATACATTTGCATGTATAAATGATGCATTTGCAAACAAGACCATTTTGTTAGGTGGTGGAGGGTTGAACATGTTTCGTGCTGCGCTACGAACCCGGCGACCCGAGTTCGATTCCCACTCACGGCACCAAATGGTAGTGACGATTATCCAAACTGGTGCTGGGCCTCTCCTAGTGCGATTCAACCTCAAATGGGTACCTGGTGCGGTGTGTCAACATCGCCACTAGGGAGACAAAGGTGGCCGGGCGTGGAGCTAGCCGCATCACCCCGTCGTGTGCCATTCCAGCCTTCATAGGTGCTCACTAATAGCACTTGCCCTAACAATCTGTTAAGGCTACGGGGGGGGGGAGATATTTGTCTTTGTCCACCAAAGGTATTCGAAAGTCCTATTCTGCCCTCGGTAAGGAAAGGGTTCCCCCAGCCCTGATGTGACCCCGTGGTTACATCGATGATGGCGGCGGCGCTGCTGTCGAGGTGCTTGTAAAGTCCATTGAGCACTTCCCGCAGCTTGCGAACCATCTTCTTGTTGGGATGCAGCAGCATGGCCTGGAAGTTCACTGGGAGTCCATACCTGCACACGGCAACAAGGCATTCATGGGCACCCGATGAGAATGCTTTACATATTAACCGCTGGCTAAGTCGCATACAGTAACAAGTACGTCCTGCTTGAACCTGTGCTTTAAATAAGGGTTAGGATCTTTCTAGTAATTTAACCAATGATTTTGACAAGTAAAACATTATTTTTAGGAGGTAATATGAATCATTACCCAGAAGTGATGTGCATTTTTTACATGGTTTACATTGACTACATCCTCATGTTTTCACTGCAATGTTATTTCCAACTACTGCACAAAAATCGCGAATTAATAACATTTCATGATTTTTCATCTGCCAGAAACATGGACCGCTCACCGCAGATCCCAGATCCTGCATGGTGCATCACGGCACTGACCAACAACATCTTGTGCTCCAGAAGCCATCCATGTTCCATCGGATTAATCCATCGCCAAACTGCGACACGGGCAACGACTCGGCAGGGACTGCAGCCGCTGCTACGATGGCTCGTGTGCGCTCGTAATGCGACGCGCGTCTTGCCGAGTGCATTGGCTAGGAGATGGGGGGTGGGCCGCCGGGGGGGGGGGAGGAGTACCGGAGCACAGACTCCACGAACACCCGCAGCGCCTTCACGTGCGTCCACGCGATGAACGCCTCCGAGAAGTTCACCTTGAGCCACCTCACCAAGGGACCCTGAATCGCACGTGAACACGCACGTGAACACGCGCGTGAAAGTGAACGCACATGCGCGAACACACTCATTAAACAAGAACTGAATTACTTACGTGAACGACTCCCATCGTTTTTGAACTTAATGTGTGTGGGAAGAGAGTGTGGGGCTGTCATGCATACGAGTGGTCTGGTATTGTGCCACCAAACCCTTTGTGCGCCGTGTCTGCTTTAAAAAGGTGCTCGTTAACAGCACTTGCCTCAACAGTCTGTTAAAGGCTATATGGGGGATCTTTGCGATTGTATGTATATATGTACAACTCCTTTCGCTAATCAGAGGTGCGATTATCACGGTTGGTGGTATCGTAGTTAGTGTACTGTGCTATAAACCCAGCGAGCCAAGTTTGCTTCCCAGCCACGGCCAGCACAAGTGGCACACCTCCAAACTGGTAATGATTCTGGGCCTCCTCTAGGTCGACTCAACCTTCAATGAGTACCTGGTGTAGTGTGTACACATCTGAACTGGGGAGACTAAACCTACCAGATGTGTTGTTGACCACACCAACCCCCCCTTGTGCACTTCGCCAGCCTGCATAGGTGCTCACTAACAGCACTTGCCCCAACAGTCTGTTAAGGCTACAAGGGGGGGGGGATCTTTGTGTTTTATTATCTGTGGGTGCACACGAGCATACAAACTGCTTTTTCTTGTCGGAGGCGAGGCGCGTGATCTCCTCCTTGTCGGCTGCCAGCTCCACCTCGTTGTACTGGAACTCCCGCACGGTGAACCTGGGTCCCCGTGTCCCAGCGCGAGCCGACAGGGAAAGACAGGGCGGGCGTCAAAAAGAGCCTCAAAAAACCACGACACGTACCGACATATGCAAGACCCAACATTAATATTACTCCCATCAGAACTACGGGTAGTATCATAACACAAGACCGGCTTAAGAAAAGTGTTAAGAATACAAATAAATGTGCATATAATAATAGGTTTTTTCCCCTTTTTTCTGGCAACAAAACTGAAACCGTTTTACAAGGAATCATGTTTACATTAACCACAAAACCTGTGGTCAGAATGCAAACAAAAACACACTCTGATCATTTATGTATTGTCCTTGAAACTGATTGGTCCACACCAGAGACAGCTTTCCTTAGAGCCTGGTCTCATACGGTGTTTGACCAGATGACGCCAAAAGGCGCACAGCTCAAAGACAACGCATTATCAGAGTAATGAGGGCTCGGGGTAAGCATCTACATCATGAGGCCTCCCTTTGCCAGTACCAAAATATAATAATAGGTTTTTTCCCCTTTTTTCTGGCAACAAAACTGAACACTCTCCAGCATGCAAATGTCCTTGGAAATGTTAATCAGCGATAATAACGTTACCTTGTGAGCCAGACAATGAAATGACATCACATGGTGCATGGCGTAATGACCTTGGCTGAAAAGGCTTATCCATGTTATTGTTATTTTGGCCAGCCCTTTCATCAATTCGGTCAGTTTTTTCATCGGGTAATTCCCCAACAGCAACAAAGCTTTGTACACGAATTTAATTTATACTGCATCCTCTTCACGATAGTTTATCATGCACCCATACTACAGATAGTACAGAAGGACAGACTGACGGACAGGGCTATTCTTTTAACGCTTTCAACCGTAGTTCAAAGACTTTAAAAAGATTGTTTAAAGAGGCAAAACAAATCCACAATGTTCTCACTTGCTTTCACGCGCCTTGTGCTTGAAGTCATCGACAGCTTTCTGGAACAGGGTGACCGTGAACATACCACCCTCTTGGTCTTCCACGATCAACCTAGGCAGCAGCAGCAACACACGGTACTCACATTACACTCACCACACAGCAGCCCACTATACTCACTGGAGGACCTTCATTAAAAGCAAACTTGGGATTGAATACTGTGCTCTAAAGGCCCTGCTATTTTAGAGCCAAGGGCACCCACAGTGACAGCTGTCCCTATGCGGCACAAGTTGGATGCAGCACTTGCCTGTAAATGTGCATTAGTCTACTAGCGGGTTTTTTTCCTAAGCAAGTAATTTGGTAATTTTGTAAAATTTGGACCAAAACTCTGGTACACAAGGCATACTTTTTACACCAATTTCACAGGAACTGTCATGTTCACTGTGAAGCAAATGGTGCGTATCTATGGTGAATACACTACTGAGTATTACCCAGTGGCCACTCGGCTCAAACGTCAACCTACGCAATAAGCAGCAAAACGCGCTGCCGTGTGGCCATGTCACCACCCCGAACGTCTTTTCGAACTTCTTTAGCTGACCTCGGAGGTGAGCGCACCGCTGCAACAACGAAGGGAGACTCACTTGGTGGAGCGTGGCACCACCATGTCCGTCAGCGTCTCGTACACTTTGTTCCACTCAGTGTATGCGGCCCTGCGGGTCAACGGTTCGAAATAAAATAGACTTCAGCAAAGGAGGTTCGGTGTTAAAGGGCACAATTGTATGAAGTGATTTGAGATCATTAATAGGCTCAACCAAAAAAAATAACCCCCCAAAAAATCCTCTATTATGGAGGCTCAACACTGGCAAAAACAGACACAATGACGAGATGGTATATGGGTTGTCCGCTCATATAGACTGTTGATTCTTTTCATCATCATCATCAGCCATGATCAAATAACAGCTGGGTAAAGGCCGCCCCGAGCCGTTGCCATCTCTTACAGCCCTGCGATGTACTCATCCACCAAACAGCTGCACATGCGCCGATGTCTTCACTCGTTATCTTCGCAGTGGATGTCCTCTCTCGGCTGCCACTCGCGTCGTTAGCCTCGACCAGCAGCAACCGTCCCTTCTAGCAACATGTCCTATCCAAGCCTGCGTACGTTTATTACCAGTTATAACGACGTCTCTAGCTGATGTTTTCTGCTGAATGTGTGTCTCTTTCTGTCCTCTCAATGTAACTCCAAGCACCGCTGAAAGGTTTGCAAAGAAGCATCCAGCAATACATCCCCACTTGAGAAAGACTCATTATACTCGGCAGATAAAGGCGCACAGAGGCCCAACTCCACCTTTAAGAAAAAGCCTTGCCCTACAGAAGACCTCGTAAACATTGGCCTTGTTGCAAGGCCACAATGAAATATAATTTATTCATGTACGGTGCCGTAACGCACTTGGGCACGATGACGAGCAGGGTGACGAGGTACTCCGAGTCCAAGACAAAGTCCTCCTTACGGACGATGTCAGCCAGGCTACGCGTCATCAGGCTGCCACTGCACCCAGAAGACAAGGACACACAGAGAGCGAGGCTGAAAACATATGACCACCCGCTTCCCACGAGAATCTGATGGAGATGGGGAGCGGTGAGCAGGCGACACGGTGTGTGGGGCCTCACGTGTTCTTCCTCTCAAGACTCTGCAGGCTGCCCTTGAGGTTGTTGTACACGGACGCGCGAGACTTGAGGTCATTGTCAATCTGAGAGACGCCCTGAGAGACGCACGCAACGCAAACGCGCACATGGGCGCGCGTAGCACCACAAAGCACAGCGCACAATGAATCACACGCACTTGTGGCATACATACAGGGCTTAATTTTCCAGCTGAGCCTGTCCGGGTTTGGCAACCTATAAAACATATCAACACTCAACACACCACATCCAATTAGCACAGTTGGCTACTTATGGTATGGTGCAAAAGAAGTTAAACATACATACACCATACATATAGTCCACTACGCTACGCTTCCCACCGTACCTCTCAAGGCCTACTACAGTTTACCAGTGAGCCAGAACATATCTGATGAAAAATTAAGCCCTGTGTGTATATAGTTATCAAATGCCCCGTTATTCAGGATACAGAAAATGTACATGGTAATGTAGAATAAAAACAGTGTATCAGCAATGTAGCTGGGTTTTTGGAGTACACTGCTTAGAGTGGAGGTATTAAAAAACCTTTTCCTGAATGAGAGCAGAATACAACTAAAACACACTTTAGCGGGGCCGGAAATTGAACACACACAAGCTCCATAACATTATTAACTAATAACGTGAAACGCACAAATGCAATCCCCGTGCCTGCTTTCCTCATGCATATGCGCGATGCCGATTCCCTGTGAAATATTTCTGCAGCAGCAAGGCATTAAGCGGGTACTGCATGCGTTACCTTGGCTATTATGTCGGATATGTTCTTGAGAGATTGCTTGATGGGGTACTTGGCCATGTCCCACTGGAAGCGTGTCACGTAGGTGAAGAGGTCAACTGTGGGAGAATCACGCATTTCACACACATGTGAAGCAGGCACCGAGTGAAGTTCAGTAGATAATGCATAATGCACCTCTTAAATAATGATAACATACTATTTATAACACGCACAATTTTTCGAACATAAGAAAAAGTTCAAGCGCGACTCGGAGGCACGGTGCTCAGCTCAGACGAAAGCTCTCGACGGTACCCAATCGTTTCACCACCACGCAGGAGTTTCTGATCTATCTATATACCCTTGCTTTCAAACCAGTAAGAAATATTACTACTCACGAAAAAGAACACATGCATGTTGAAGACATAATCTTGACTGTTTGGAAAAGTGAGCTGGGACACATCGCCAGAAGGGATGACGACCGATCGTCGACAATAACGACGGAGGAGCGCCACAGGTGCACACAAGAAGAGGTCAACAGTGGAGCGGAGCAATGAAATAAACTCGTGTGCAAATTCTATGTGGATCGTTACGTTGCAGGACAGTAAGAGGCGGGGACGGTTTGGGGAAGGTTTCATACAGCAGTGGATTCACTGGCGGAGCCAGGGGGGGGGGGGGGGGGGTGGGGTGGCACGTGCCCCCCCAATGATCCGATCGAAATCCCTAATTTCGATCGGATCATTGGGGTTTATTAGTAGTAATCGGCATTTTGCGACCCCCACTGCCACTGTGTAGCATGAGATGATAGGACAATTGTCTGAGTCCATAATTGGCAATAAGTAATGGCAAGCAGTTATAAGTTACTCACAGAATTGTGCACAGTTGCGTATACAGTACACGACTTCCCTGAAGGCATCAACACCTTCAGCGAGCACGATGCCGATCACACACGGTTCGAACTCGACCCTCGATCGATGGCTGCGCCATCGCCCCACACGCGTCGAATAAAAAGCAAGGGACAAGTCCTTACTTACTAACAACTCCTCTATCATTTTTCATTGCTGCAGGGGTTGCCCCCCCCCCACCTCAACAGCAGCTGTGCTCAGGCGCTATTCGCCAGTAAACTTCCAATCCTCACCTCCGTTGGCGAGGAGGTTTTCCTGCACTTTGTCACGGGAGTCTTCCAGCACCTCGGCCATGTACTGAGCAACCTTCTTTACCACGCTGCACAGGGCCACACACACACACACAACACCATCCCTGTCAGTCTATCAACCTTGGGCTGCATACGACCATAACACCTTGAAAGGCCCAATCACGTCAATCTCAGAAGTACAGATGGCCTCATGAGTAATTAAATTTGAGACTGCCTGGGAATAGGTGGTGTAGGCTTGGGTTGCAAAGTGAAAAGTATATACAAGTACAGTGAATGGATTCATGAATCCACCTGTATAGAACTTGGCGTGTCATCATTTCTGATGCTTGGGTTTTCTCTAGGCACTTTGGTATCCTCTCACGTGAAGTCAAACACTCATTAATGGAATTAGCCAAACATCACAATGTATGCGTACTGCATTTAAAAATATATATAGTAGCGACTTATTGATGCTTTTCTGGGTAAAGGGCATTTATTATCAAGATTATTACGTGCAATACATTGGTGGGAGGTGGCAGTTGGTGCTGAGGTGACTAATGTGAATGTTCATACAGCACACCACAGGCACTGGATGTCAATTTATTATGTAATGAGTGATGAGTGGAGAGTGTGTGTATGCATGGGCAGGCGCCTGTCCACTATGGATAGGTGGAGCGGTGGTATAGTGATTAGCACACTGCAATATGATTGGCGGACATGGCTAACATCACTAGGTCGAATGAACATTAACGGAGTACTGGTGCAATATACACATCAGAAAGAGGAAGATAAAGGTGGTTGACTACCAGGCTACTCTACCCCGTTCGTGCCCTTTTCCGGCGAGCAGCACTTGCCCCAAAAGTCTGTCAAACGCTATACGGGGAGGGGGGGGACGTTTGTCTTTGCCTGTTCACCGACAAACTCACGTTTCCACAAAGGTGTCCAGCTTGGCGAGTTCATCGGAGAGGCCCACCAGAACGTCCAGGGTGCCCACCTGCATCACAATGCACGCACTACCGGTCACCAATTCACCAACACCACCTTTGTGCACCGACCACACCATTTACAACTGGCCCACCGCAGCCGTCACCGCTACCCCGGTGGACACCACCCACCTTGAGGTCTGGGATCTGGAACTTAAAGTTGGCCGAGAGGCTGTTGTTGCGTGTGGTCTCGGCATTCAGCTTCTCCCATGTCTGCTGGCACGTCTTGTCGCCCGGGGCCGAAATCAGCCAGAACTCCGACATTCTGCCTGCGAGAGACATGCAGTGGGGGGGGGGGGGGATTGGCATCAGGTCATTAGTCGATTAAGTGGACTATAGTGAGAAATGTGTGAGTGGTCGATTACTCGGATTCCTTTGAAAATTACGGGCTGCCTCACACATTCTGCTGTCTTCTGAAGGTGGGAAACCCCTACAGGCCACAACCCAGCGTGCATTGACATCACCAAGTCCTGCCCATTACCACCCGTCCAGTGGCACATGTCAGAACAGAGCTGATATATTATCTTAAACCCTTTTTGTATTGGTCAGTAATCGGTTGCGATAGTAACACAAATACAGTACGACTCACACAAGGCCTCCGTAAGACTCTCCCAGAGAGACTGTCTCTCTCATCACTTTCAGTGTGTCTCTTTTCTCGCACTCAGACTGTCACCCAGCTCTCAAGAGACTTCCTCTCCCAGCAATCAAGACTCTGTCACCCAGCTCTCAAGAGACTCCCAGCAATCAAGACTGTCACCCAGCTCTCAAGAGACTCTCTCTCCCAGCACTCAGACTGTCACCCAGCTCTCAAGAGACTCCCAGCACTCAGACTGTCACCCAGCTCTCAAGAGACTCCCAGCAATCAAGACTCTGTCACCCAGCTCTCAAGAGACTTCCTTTCTCCCAGCAACCAGACTGTCACCCAGCTCTCAAGAGATTCCCTCTCTCCCAGCAATCAAGACTGTCACCCAGCTTTCCCAAAGACTCCCAGCACTCAGACTGTCACCCAGCTCTCTCAGAGACTCCCAGCAATCAGACTGTCACCCAGCTCTCAAGAGACTCCCAGCACTCAGACTGTCACCCAGCTCTCTCAGAGAATCCCAGCACTCAGACTGTCACCCAGTTCTCAAAGAGACTCCCAGCAATCAGACTGTCACCCAGCTCTCAAGAGACTCCCAGCACTCAGACTGTCACCCAGCTCTCAAGAGACTCTCTCTCCCAGCACTCAGACTGTCACCCAGCTCTCTCAGTGACTCCCAGCAACCAGACTGTCACCCAGCTCTCAAGAGACTCCCAGCAATCAAGACTCTGTCACCCAGCTTTCAAGAGACTCCCTCTCTCCCAGCACTCAGACTGTCACCCAGCTCTCAAGAGACTCCCAGCAATCAGACTGTCACCCAGCTCTCTCAGAGACTCCCAGCACTCAGACTGTCACCCAGCTCTCTCAGTGACTCCCAGCAACCAGACTGTCACCCAGCTCTCAAGAGACTCCCAGCAATGAAGACTCTGTCACCCAGCTTTCAAGAGACTCCCAGCACTCAGACTGTCACCCAGCTCTCAAGTGACTCCCAGCACTCAGACTGTCACCCAGCTCTCTCAGAGACTCCCAGCACTCAGACTGTCACCCAGCTCTCAAGAGACTCCCAGCACTCAGACTGTCACCCAGCTCTCTCACAGACTCCCAGCACTCAGACTGTCACCCAGCTCTCTCAGTGACTCTCTCTCCCAGCACTCAGACTGTCACCCAGCTCTCTCAGAGACTCCCAGCACTCAGACTGTCACCCAGCTCTCTCAGTGACTCCCAGCACTCAGACTGTCACCCAGCTCTCTCAGAGACTCCCAGCAATCAGACTGTCACCCAGCTCTCTCAGAGACTCCCAGCAATCAGACTGTCACCCAGCTCTCTCAGTGACTCCCAGCACTCAGACTGTCACCCAGCTCTCTCAGTGACTCTCTCTCCCAGCACTCAGACTGTCACCCAGCTCTCTCAGAGACTCCCAGCACTCAGACTGTCACCCAGCTCTCTCAGTGACTCCCAGCACTCAGACTGTCACCCAGCTCTCTCAGAGACTCCCAGCAATCAGACTGTCACCCAGCTCTCTCAGAGACTCCCAGCAATCAGACTGTCACCCAGCTCTCTCAGTGACTCCCAGCACTCAGACTGTCACCCAGCTCTCTCAGTGACTCTCTCTCCCAGCACTCAGACTGTCACCCAGCTCTCTCAGAGACTCCCAGCACTCAGACAGTCACCCAGCTCTCTCAGTGACTCCCAGCACTCAGACTGTCACCCAGCTCTCTCAGAGACTCCCAGCAATCAAGACTGTCACCCAGCTCTCTCAGAGACTCCCAGCAATCAGACTGTCACCCAGCTCTCTCAGTGACTCCCAGCACTCAGACTGTCACCCAGCTCTCTCAGTGACTCTCTCTCCCAGCACTCAGACTGTCACCCAGCTCTCAAGAGACTCCCAGCACTCAGACTGTCACCCAGCTCTCAAGAGACTCCCAGCACTCAGACTGTCACCCAGCTCTCAAGAGACTCCCAGCACTCAGACTGTCACCCAGCTCTCAAGAGACTCCCAGCACTCAGACAGTCACCCAGCTCTCAAGAGACTCCCAGCACTCAGACTGTCACCCAGCTCTCAAGAGACTCCCAGCACTCAGACTGTCACCCAGCTCTCAAGAGACTCCCAGCACTCAGACTGTCACCCAGCTCTCTCAAGAGACTCCCAGCACTCAGACTGTCACCCAGCTCTCTCAAGAGACTCCCTCTCCCAGCACTCGTGACAGCCTCCCTTATCCCTGCTGTCAGGGTGCCGACTTTCTCATTTGTCACAGAGTCTGGGCTCTCAGAGAGACTCTCACCGCAGCTCTCACACTCCTTTTGAGTCTCTCTCCGCGACAGCGACTTGTCACAGAGCGCGGAGAGCTGTCGCTGCTGCCGGGTGGGGGCGACCGAGACGGGCAGAGGGGACAGGCAACACCGACGCTGCGGCCCGCAACCATTCCAACTCAGCTCACGATCATTCCCTCACCTCAAAGTCCCGTCACTTTCCTCACCCTCACACATTCCTCATCATAATCTCCCTCACCACCATATTCCTCCCTCCACCTCCCTCACCTGCACTTTCCCCTCACCTTCCTACTCATCACCTCCCTCACCCTCATCTCTCGTACCCTCACTACCCTCACCTCCTCCGCCCTCACCCCTGGCTTCCCTCGCCTCACTCACCCTCATTTTCCTCATTCCAAACCTCCCTCTCCGTCGTCACTCTCACCTTTAGTTCCCTCAGCTTCCTTTAGCCTCACCACCATTATCCTCACCTCTGGCTCCCCTCGCCTTCCTCACCATTACCCTCACCTCTCACACCCTCACCTTCCCGTCTCCCTCACCGTTACCTCTCTCCCTCACCTCGCTCTCCCTCACCTCCCCCCCTCTCGCCTTCGCTCCCCTCACCACCACCCTCCTCACCTGCCTTCTGCACACCCGACTCACCTCACCGCCTCTATCACCTCCCTCACCCTCCTCTCACCTCCCTTCGTCTCCCTCACCACCTCCCACCCTCTCACCTCACCCACCCTCTCACCTCACCCACCCTCTCACCTCACCCACCCTCTCACCTCACCCACCCTCTCACCTCACCCACCCTCTCACCTCACCCACCTTCTCACCTCACCTCATTTATCATCTCCCTCACGCCCGTCCCCCCCGAGCCGTCTCGCTCTCTCACCATCTCCTCCTCACTAGTCTCCTCACCTCACCCTCACCAGTGGGGCTCACCTGGCGGTGGGGGGCTAACAGGAGCCCGGCTCTGGCTGTGGGGGGGCCTCTCGTGTTGACGCTGTCTCGTGACTACCCAGCCTCTGCGTGACTGCGTCACCACCGCCACCACGTAACCTCCTCACCCGCGTACGTGGTGCGTCACGACGAGGCGACGTCATCACGCTCGATGGATCGTCATCGCGTCCAGTGGCGTTGCGTTTTCATCTGCACTGCCGTTCTCGTGTACAGCGGTGGGGTGGTCCAGATGTCTCGCGACCCCGCCCTCCCATGAATTAAATGGGGATCACAAGACATCTGGACCACCCTGTACACAATATGACAGTCCAGCATTGGCGTCTTAAGCGCAGCCTGACACTGCTGATGAGACACTAAATGTCGAATCCGGTCCTTGCCTATAAACATCTGGAAGTTCAGCATTGGCTCAAGCAAACCTGACACTGCTGATGAAACATTGAATGTCGAAACCGGTCCTTGCCCATAAACATCTGGCAGTTCAGCATTGCCTCAAGCAAGCCTGACACTGCTGATGAGACGCTGAATGTCAAAATAAGTCCTTGCCAATACATATTTGGCAGTTCACCATTTGTTGAAGCACAGCCTGATTTCGGTGATGTTTAAACACTGAATGTCAAATCCGGTGCTTGCCTACAAACATCTGACAGTTCACTAGCAGCATTGGTCCAATCAAGCCTGACACTGCTGATGAGACACTGCACGTTAAAACCAGTCCTCGCCTATAAATATCTGGCAGTTCAGCATTGGTTCAAGTGCATACATCCTGACTGCTGATGAGACACCGCGCTTCGAAACCATTCGAGAGTTTGCTTGTTTTCAACCAATGCTGCTGTAATTATGCAGCCAGCTATGGCTGAAAAGTTTGGTCGTACATGTTATGTGGTAAATCGTTTATTGTTAAATTTCAATCACAGTTCCTATGATCACTGTTATATTGCTTTTATAGCTTTATTTTGGTGATTTCGAAAACGTTTTTGGTTTAGCCATATTTGTTTGTTGTAGGACAGAGTTAGACTGATAACTTTAATCCAAATTGTCTTATGGTTGTTATTGTTTGACTTGCATTCCACTGGGATTTTTGCACACAACGTTGATATGCGGTGCTTTTTCTGGAAGACTTTGCTGTTTTTTCCTGGATTTTTCTGTTTGCGCGTAGTCACTTTAAGATGTTTTCTTGTTCATGTTTTTGTTTGTTGCGGTTGCACCCGAGTCAAGAGAGCCGAATGGCTCACAGGGCTATACCAAATAAATGAAACTGAAAACTGAAACTGAAATGTGCTCCCAGGAGGCCGCGTGGCTGATGGGATGGGAATTTTTGTTTGTGTTACGTGCAGGAACAGGTATGGTGGGTATCATTGTCTGCGTATTGGTTTCGTGACTTGTCTTCGCCCACAGGGATAAACGCTTAGTCCGTGTTATGGCCACTAGAGGAAGCCACTGGGCTTACAGTTAACGAATAACTTCACGAATCCTCACCTCGTCCACACGTGTGGGTTCACGACACTCAACATAAACCCTGCTCCCTCCCACGCGCGAATCCTCGGCATTCCGACTGAATTGAACTCCTTCATGTGCTTCATTCATCACCTCTGAAGCATCTTCCGCCCGTGCAGGGCTTCGTCTGTCACGGAGCACGTGCGTACGAGGCAGGGACGTGCGGTCAGGGGAGGCAGGGGAGGCAGAGCCTCACCTGTCATGCTCCAATGAGAATAGCTGTTACGAAAAGTAAACAAAAATAATAATAAAATAAATATTAAGATGTTTCCACTGATCTGTGTTATGAATGTCATTTCTGTACGATTCCAATCACTTTTACAGTCAAAATCGCCAAATTTGCGGAGCTCCGCTGCAAATACAGGAAGAGACGAGAGGTGAGGCAGCGACGAGCTCAGCCTCCCCTCTGATTGCGCAACTCCTCAGTAACTGGATGGAGCGCGGGCAATAAGCGCGTGCCTGTTACTATCTCTCTGTGTCGCCAATGTAATGTTTGTAGACCCCTTCATTTCATGTCCTCGCCTTCCATACTCAAGGTAACTTATTTCACGTTATGTGTATAAAGATATTTAGCCTCGCTGGTCTCGTCATGAAACTGCAATGAAAAAGCACCAGGGGAGGCAGCTATCACATCTGCCTCACTGAGGCCCCGCCCCCTTTCGTGAGACCACGCCCCCCCCCCCTTAGTGTGTGAATCTGGCTCTGACACTAGCCAGTGCCTCCCCAGCCATTGACCTCACAGCACGTCACTGGTACCAGGTACAGACGGGAGTAGCCAACAAGACCTTGCACACAGTTGATGTAAAGTTTCAAGTTTATTTTGTCTAACCGGCTGAGACCTCAAGTGGACCACAGGATGAATCTCGTTTGGAAGAGTGAGTTACACGGGTCACCGAAACTGACTTAGGAAATACCAAAAAAAAGTATAGACGCCTAAACAAATACAAATCTGTACAAAAACAACGGCGTCACGTGAGACATACTCGAAAACATTGCACAAACACAAATAAATGCTAAATAATAAGTTAATTTACACTGGATATGGTGTGCCGGGTGCAAAAATATTTTCAGTGGCAGACCAGGACTGACCCGGCTGATATTAAGCCGTGCTTTACGTGCCTTTCGCAGTGCAACATTAGCAATCACAAATATTATAAACGATTTGGAAGCTGGCGCCTTACCGACAGATATATATTGCAGTTGTGATTATGGGTCGCGAGCAGCTGCGCAGTATTTAACACATTGCACTGTGAGCACAGTTAGATTCCTTGGCCATATCTAACCAGCACTACTGGCCAGTCTGATGAAGCATTGGACAAACAACTGTCGTGACCGAAATATGTTTGAAGCCTTCATCCAGCAGGGCGCCGCGGTGGCTGCGAGATGTTAACTACCTCGCCTGGCATACAGGAGGCCGTGGGTTCGATCCCGACCGTGCTGTATATTTGGAGTTTGCATGTTCTCCCCGTGGTCGTGTGGATATTTCTCCGGGTTCTTCGGGATTTCTATCCACATTTAGAATCATGCGTTTTAGAGTATTTGGTTGATTTAAATGTCGTTTGGCTATCGTTTGTGGGCAGGTCACTTCTGACAAAGTGCTCTATAGCTCAGTGGGCCTTACCTGGTAAAATAAAAATAAAAGTTTAGTTTAGCACTAGATGTATAACGGGATATGCATTATTACACTGCAGTACATACGTATTGCTACATGTACAGGCCCTTCTTGTTAGTCCACTGCTGGATGAGGACCTCTGCCACACCATACTGATCGTCAGGGTTATTGAACCATAGTTCACCACGCTGGTCAGTGTACGTGCTATGAAGCAGGGCCATTGCCCGAAACGTCGCCTATGATTACTTTTTGGTTATTTCGGTAAAGTCACGTAGAAAGAACCAAAGAGTAATTCCTGCAGTCACGAAAGCTTTAAATCAAATTTGTCGCCTATTATATATTTGCATCTTTTAAGGCCGCACACAGTGGTTGATATTGACGAATGTGCTGGTTGTAGTTTTGTAAATTGTGTCTGTGCACCACTGCCAACGCAGCAGCAGGATCAGTAAATACGGTCAGTGTATAGGTTGATGAAGACCGGGGAGCAATGGTACAACAGTGGATTGTGCTGCACTGCCCACTGCTTAGCACCACTTAGCACACAGCCCATTCATCGTCTACAGCAATCTGGCGTGCAAGATGGTTTCCCATTCAGGTACTATGCAGACTCAAAGCCTGCGTAGCTTCTGAGATTGGGAGCATTCCGTGTGATTTGGGCAAAGGCAGCAATTACAGTCTCTGTGTTTTTATTGCAATTTGCCACCAATATTCCACCTTAACACGTAGGCTTTCGCGACCAATATTATTCATAATAAAGGTTTTTGGGTTAGATCGCGTTTTTTTATAAATGTGTCGTAACCCTCCACCACCCGACACGGCCAATCAGCAAAAAAGTGTCACGTTGACAAAAGACAAATAGTTCACTACTTTAGCCCACCGGTGTGTTGAAGAGTGAATCCACAACATTTACAGTTTGAGTACGACGTTTCGCTGGTAATTACATCCAGCATCATCGGGCAATTCGCCAGAATGGTAAAGCCCATTCTGGCGAATTGCACGATGATGCTGGATGTAATTACCAGCGAAACGTCGTAGTCAAACTGTAAATGTTGTGGATTCACTCTTCAACACACCGGTGGACTAAAGTAGTGAACTATTTGTCTTTTGTCAACGTGACACTATTTTGCTGATTGGCCGTGTCGGGTAGTGGAGGTTTACGACACATTTATAAATAACGCGATCTAACCCAAAAACCTTTATTACGAATATTCCACCTTACGTGAGTCAGCAGTACTGTACTGTAATGCTTCAAAAGGTTTTTACCAGATGCCACCACCATCACCATCAGCCAAGAACAATCCATTGCTGGTTGAAGGCCTCCCCAAAAAAAACTTCTGCACATCTCACGGGATCCTGCGATATCCCAATCCACCCATCCAGCGGAAACCTGCACAGGAGTCGGTTCCCGTCGCTCCACCTGCGCAGTGAAAAGGCCCTTCTCGGACGCGTTCCCCCTTCCCATTGGCTGCCACTTGGCGTCGTTAGTCTCGACCTGGGTCAAAAATAAAACGCTTAAGTGCGACCACTAATCACCTGTTCACGAAGGGCGGTGAGACGATGGCGTGATGAGATGCTGCTTGAAACACGTGACGGATGCCCCCCAAATCTCCAACCCACCGCCCCATGCAAAGCTGCCACGTGCTCTGTCTGACATGGCCTCGAGAGTTCCGTCGGCAGCCTTGCTACGTTGTCATTAAAGCTCAGCCACACGCGTCGACGATGTCAACAGTTGGTTTAGTTTTTTCAGCACTGCATTTTGTAACGCTTTTTTTCCTTCCAATTCGGCTTGAAAGCGGCAATGCATTTGCCCCGTCCACCAGCTGCCAGTACCGGGAAGCGAAGCGGGATGCGCGACAACTCTCTTAAAGATGACCCAGTGCGAGCGAAACTTGGGTAGCACGTTGTTTGGCTACGAGGCACTTCGCCTACAGAGCATCGACCACATGGACTAAAGCGTTACCGGCGCCCTCCCCTGCAGAGCATCTCTCCCAGCAAGCCCCCTGGTCTCAGCTTCTCGGCGCAGGGCAGGACGCGATGGACACACCCGCTTTCTGCGGCGCGTTAAAGATTACAACCCAGTGGGTATGCGCGTGGATTTGTTTTTGTTCCCTCCCTTCGGTTTATTTTTTATTTTTAAAACCTCCAGCGGATGCTTTCCGAGACGCCACTCGTCCACTAGACTCGAGGACGCCAAAACATAAAAAAAAATCTGGCGCCGCTGACTCAACCTTGCCAACAACATCGGGGCTGTGACCGGACCTCAGATGCCTCCCGTCTCCACCTTTTCCTGGCCCGACTCGGTCCGACCACGGGGAAGCCGTTCGCTCCCAAGGGTCTCGTCGAGTCCAACGGAGATGGTGGTGGTGGGGAGAGGGGCAACGCGGCGGCGAATCTGGAGGCGGGGAGATACGGAGAGGCACCGCGCTGAACTTGGCGCGCGCTGGCAGTTGAGAGATGCCAGTGGCACGCGGCGCTGGAGGAGGAGGAGGGCGTGCGAGGCTCTCCTCCTCCTCCCCTCTCCCGCAGCTCGTATTTATAGCTGCTATAGATAGCCGGGAATGTGGGCCCACGGGCAAGCGAGCGGACGCACCCCGCCACTGGACCGTCTCTCCACCTCCCCCACCGCGCACCGCGGCGGCCGGGGCCAGAGCGGCCAAAGCGGCCAAAGGCCCCCCCCACCACCCCAGGGCCCCCCCCCCCACGACCAGGCGTGTCCCTCCCCCGGCGAAAGTTCCACGCGCGGCCACCGCCGTTACCGCCCGTGTCCTTGTGGAGCCGTGGGAGATTTGAAGAGGCACGCGAGGTGATGTTGGTGACGACGGTGATGATGATGGCGATAGTTGTGGAGTTGTGACGTGCTGCTGCTGGCGCTACAGCTGCTACGGCGTCCCTGCTATGCCAGGGCTAGTGGCGTGAGAGACGGAGAGGGGAGGAGACCTTTCGGAACGCAGTCGTCGCCATCGTCTCAGGTTTGCTCCGTGTTTCGCGCTTGCCTGTCTATCACGACCTTTATCGATCCACTGCTGGATGAAGGTCTCGCCCCCCCCCCATGTGTGGGTTGATACTTGTGGGGTTGTTCGACCATACTTCACCATGCTGGTCAATACGGGTTCGTGACAGGAGGGGTGGATTGGGAGTGGATGGAGCTGGGGGAGAGGGGGGGGGGGTCCGAACCGGTTCAGATATCACTCGCCACCGATGTTAGCCGTGGCCAAGGAATCTAGCTCAGGTGGCTGGGTTCGCAGGGCGCAGTGCGCCGCTAACCGCTTGCTTAGTCCGCTAATCGCTTCACAGTAATTGCGCGTGAGTGTCTCTTCTTCTCGGTGTGTTGTTGTAACTCGCCCCCCTCCCTCCCCCCAGGGGAATACCGGTGTGGCGTAAGCGGGCGGTGGGGGGGGGAAACCATGGAGGGGGCAGCCACGGAGGGGGGTTCTCGAGACCCTAGAGGCGGTGATGGCGAGGCGCGATCGGACACCACGGCAATGACCAGGAGCCGGCAGGCGCGTTTCACGGTGAGAGCCCCACGCCACCATCCGCCGATCCTCCCACCCGGGGCGTGTGCTTGCCGGCGATATAAAATGTTCACGACGTGACGATTATCGCGATATCGGCTCCAGATAACATTGTTTCTGTTCGTATTTATATCGTATTTTTTTACGCTTTGTTGTACATCGCGTACGAATGGGGATGTACTTAAAACGTTCGTCAGCTGCAGTTCACTCATCATGGGAACTTTACAATCTCTGACGCTCGTAACGGACATGTAATCTGGTGATGCTGCTGCTGCGTTGGCAGCGGTGCACAAGCAGAGTTAACGAAAATAAACTTGACACATTCGTCGATAATAACACTGTGGCCTTAAAAGGCAAATTAAAAAAATAATAATTATAACGTTCATATCAACAACAGTACATCATTTAAAGCAACGGCTACTACAATGGTTTTGTCATTGTAAATGCCGTGCCATCAATGATCTTTCAAACACATTCCACAAATCATTAATGCAATAGATAAATGGGTATTTATTGAGAACATATTATGTGTTTATCATTTCATAAACATGTTTTAATCGGCGATTAAATATTTTCAAAATAAAATGGTACGTCGCAGACCACACGATGTGCTTATCTAAACTATGAAAACATTTTACTTTTTAATTTTACCAGGTAAGGCCCACTGAGCTATGTAGTTCTGTTTCAGAAACGACCTGGCCACAAATGGCTCAACAAAGTCGCTTATCGTGTGGAAATGTAAAGCAATCAAATACTCTAAACGCGTGTTATTGATTCTAAATGTGGAGGGAAAACCCGGAGGTCCCGGAGAAAATCCACGCAACCACGGGGAGAGAAACACACAAACTCCAAATATACAGCAGCAGACGTCAGGGTCTGGATCGAACCCACGACCTCCTGTATACCAGGCGAGGTGGTTAACATCTTTCCATCGCAGCCCCCCCCCGCCCCATCGCGGGATGATGTTGACGAGGTGGGGGCCGCGTTGTTGTGTCCACAGGTGAGGTCGGCCAGAACTGCGCCGGTCATCGGCTCCATCCAGGAGCGTGGGGAGGAGGACTACCATCCTCACTCGGGCGGCTGGGCCACAGGCGAGCAGGTGATGTGGCAAACCGGCCAGACACAAACATCGTAAAAACCGAGTGGATTGGGAAAAGAGGCAAATCACTTGGTGCCAAGTAATAATCGTGATCCTGGTAAACCAGAGAACCAGGCAATGGGGTAACGGATAAACTAGCAATTAGTGGATCGGACAACCAGGTGATCGGCAAAACAGGCAATAATAAACTAGCAACATGGGAACGGATAACGATGTGATTGGTAAACAGGAAATCATACAACATATTAATTATAGGGTAACTGAACCAAGGTAATGGGTAACTAGCTAACAAATTAACTTGAAACCGGGTAATGGGAAACTTTCAATGACCAGCGTGGTGAAGTATGGTTGTGTATATTTCCCCTCACGGTAGTGCAGATGTCATAGCGAGAAGTGGGAGGACTGGGAGCATGAAAGCAGCAAAGGTGAAGATGATGATTCACAAACGGTGGCCCTTATGGGGGAAAAAAATGATCCGAAAAACATGGTGTAGACAGAATCATAAAAAATAGTGGTGGGTTTTTTTTTATGCAGTTCCCTATTGCAAATGCTTCTCATAGCACAGGAAGAGAAGTTTCAGATGTCAAGAATGAAAGATGAATAGCTAAATTCTGCCCTTCACAAAACGATGATTTCATAATCCCCGCAGCTGCACCAGCAGCTATCTAGAGCTCTCCCCCACTGCACAGCAGCAGGAGCCAGCAGCAGCGAGCAGCAGCAGCCAGCAGCAGCAGCCAGCAGCAGCAGCACCCAACAGCAGCAGCAGCGAGCAGCAGCGAGCAGCAGCAGCCAGTAGCAGCAGCAGCCAGCAGTAGCAGCCAGCAGCAGCGAGCAGCAGCAGCAACCAGCAGCAGCAGCAGTAGCAGCCAGCAGCAGCAAGCAGCGAGCAGCAGCAGCCAGCAGCAGCGAGCAGCAGCAGCCAGCAGCAGCAGCGAGCAGCGAGCAGCAGCAGCAGCAGCGAGCAGCAGCAGCAGCAGCCAGCAGCAGCCAGCAGCAGCAAGCAGCAGCAGCCAGCAGCAGCAGCGAGCAGCAGCAGCAGCGAGCAGCAGCCAAACACCATCATCCACCTTTAAGCAGCAGCTCAAGGCTCTCACCCTCGCCTGTTCAGGCTCCCAGCTGTCCAGGCTCTCACCTATTAAGGCACTTACATGTCCAGGCCCTCACGCGTTGAGGCCATAGTCTGTTCAGGGTCTCACCTGTTCAGACTGGTGTACGAGAGACTTTGAGCTCTGGCCTCACGCCTCCAAGTTCTCGATCGAACATTCCTTCCGATTTCCGACATATATAATGCGCGTTATAAAGCTTACTGGACCAGGCGAAATAATGGTGCACGTAACTCAGAAGTATGATCACATTGTTACGTGTTCTTTTACCCAGGAATGTCTCACTTCGTCCCATGACATTGTTTTTTAAGGAATATCCTTGCCAAGTATTTTTTTGTAGTAGGGGGGAGGGCGAACGTTGCTTTGTGTAATCCCAGTTGGGTAATTTCAGGGTGGGTGCCAAAACAGCCAACGACCGAATGTTGGAAAGTGAGACCTTCCCATTGGTATGAATGCCGTGCGAACGCGTTGACTTGACGCTGCAGATAACCGCATCGCCGTGTCCTTTGTGAGTGAAGCCCGACAGCAGGGCCCGCCAGGCTGCACTCAGCTACACGGGGGAGCCCTCCGCCGAGACCACGGACGAGAGAGACTGGGGGCACAGGGGGACGGCGGGCGGTCCGGGGGCAGCCGCGGAGAGCTCTGAGGTTCACTCGCTGCTCCGTCACCGCGGAGAGGACGACGTGGATCCAGAGGTGCGTAGTTCCCCACACCCAGCCCAGCAGTGGCTACACGCAGTGCAATGGTAGCGCATAGCGTGGTTGGCATGGTCTCTGGCGACACGAATGAAATGAGGCCTCCTGTAAAATGTCCACTTCGTCTTCATAGCCCAGCCCCTGGGCCCCGCTGGTCCATCGGGTCCACGTGCAGTTGCACCACCCGCACACTTTGACAGCTGCATCCACGGCATAATTTCAGCTGGATCTTGAGCAAAATATTTCATAAGGCAGCGCATCTCATCAAGTGTACAATCTGTGGCCATGGCCATTGATCACCGCCCCGGCCAACCTGGAAAATATTTGGTGAGAATTCAAGCCCCGGGTTTTCCACCGCCACGCGACACCCGGCGCTCGTCGCCTGCTTCGACCCGTCTCCATGCACGGCACCTACACTGCTCGTGAATCTGCAAGTGGCTTTCGCCCCTGACCACCGATGGGTTAATAGTATGGGGGGCGCAGCATATGAGTCTGCGTGCGCGCATGCAGGCGTACCGGGGCAGGCGACTGTCGCGTGATTTAAGCAAGGCAAGCTGCCAGCGGCGGCGCGCCCCTGCCCACGTGTCGCCATAAACTACAGCGAGCAAGCGTCCCGGATTTGGATTGTGTCCTTGTTCAAAATGTGCTGGCCGCACGCTTGACTCATGTGATACGGGCAAAGGGCAGGGCTCCCTGAGTAGTGGGTGGGGCTACCCGAATAGTGGGCGGAGGCTACCGAGTAGTGGGCGGGGTATCACGAACAGTGGGCGGGGTTACATGAATAGTGGGAGAGTTTACCTGAATAGTGGGCGATAGCTACCTGAGTAGTGGGCGGGGCTACCTGAGTAGTGGGCGGGGGTACCTGAGTAGTGGGCGGGGGTACCTGAGCAAGTGGGCGGGAGTACCTGAGCAAGTGGGTGCGGCCTGTATCAGAAGGAGGGAGGCGACTCACTGTGTGTGTGGGGCTAGTTATTGTATATTGAAATTTTTTCACACCGTACGTAGTCAACCGTGCTAATCAAAGGTGTTGGGAAGGACTACGAACAAAACACAAAAAGCAGTTCTAAATATATGAGTTTTCAATCTAGATTTAAAGTGCATAGCTGCAGTGGCTTCCTCATATCGGAAGGCAGAGCATTCCAGACGGCCCCAGAAGAGCATGTGAAAGCGTGTGATGTGGTGACCGTCTGGTAGACTAACTATTGAGTGGGTGTGCCTATGTAGAAGTGGGTGAGCTTCCCAGAAATGCCATTGCTTTAAATGTGTAGTTCATTCACGGGACTAAAAAAATAATTTGAAGCGGTTTTCCATTTGTGCAGTTAACATTCTGATGCGTGGCTTGCGCCTCTATACATACACGCAAGCAAACAGGGCAGGCAGCTGTCGTGTGATCTAAGCAACGGCATGCACGGCAGCTGTCCCGCGTGCTGTGCTGTAAACACGCGGAGTATTCAGGCCGCCGAATCTCTGGGCGGCTCAACCGGGCCATATGCTGCACATTGAGCTGCCTTCCATCAGGTCTGCCCACTTTCACATAGCCACACCCACTCAATGACTAGCCCCCTGCACACACAGTGAGGGCCTCCTGATCAGTTTAACAAGTAGGCCTTCCTTACTAGATTGAGTACACTGTACTTAATTCGAGTACTCGAATTATAAATGTTGTGGGCTTACTCTCCAGTACACCAGTGTGCTGTACTAATCACAAATTGCAGGTTTTGTTTACGTGACAAACCTCACTAATTGGCTGTGTCGGGTGGTGGCGGGTTTAACAACGCATTTGACGCGCTCTAACCCAGAAACCTCTATTATGGAGGGCCTCCTGATGATGGCCCATAGGCCCCCACCTACTCCTCTGCTACCACCACCTACTCGTTATGTAGTCCTGCCCACGATTCAGCTAGCACCATCTACTACTCAGATAGCACCACCCACTACTCAGCTAGTACCGCCCACTACTCAGCTACCACCACCCACTACTCAGCTAGCACCGCCCACTACTCAGCTAGCACCGTCCCCCAGCCTGTATCGTGAGTCGAGGACATGAAGTGAAAAAAATTATCAGAATCTGAATATTTATTTATACTGGAGGAAACAAGACACCCAAACACATACAAATGAAACTAAACTATACCCATGCTACCAGGAAAAGCTCACTGAGATATTGACTTATTTTACAGAAGCGACCTGGCACAGACGAAAGCTCAGCAATGTGGCCCATCATTATGACATTTATAGCACTAAAATAATCTAAATAATCGTAATGCCTTGTTTCTAAATTGTGGAGGGGGGAAAAAACGGGACAAAATTATTTTGGACATCAGGACAGCCTTGCCAATTCCAGGGCTGTCCTGGTCAAAACCGGGACATTTTGTAGCTCCGTAAAGTATCGTTGCTGACTTGATGATGACTCATTTTCATCAGAAATGCATGTACAATAATAATTGCGTAAAAAAGGCCCCACTTGAGATGAATGCTACCACCTCAGCAACCACCCAACAGCACTGCCAACCACCACCAGCAACCCACGGCTGCTGTAGACAGCATGACGAAGATGAGCTCACCAGCGGCTCTCTGTATGTGGAAGACGAACAATCGCAGTTTGAAGTTAAACGACAGTACTCTTTGGTTCTATTCGGTAAAGTCACGTAGGTAAAAAATAAAACAACAAAAATGACGACGTTTTGGCCACAACACAAGCGGCGCGGGGGGGAAGGGGGAGTTTACCTATTGATGGTGTGAAAAGGGAATTTTTAAGAGCTGCGAAAGTTTGGGTTACCACTAGTTGAAAAATATACTGTACCATTGAAAATTAGTTTAATGTTTGGTTCGATTTAGAACATCTTTACAATGGTTGCTTAATTTGAAACCATCTTCGCGGTTGAAATTGTGTCTGTGTTTGTAGGTCTGAATTGCCTCGTGAACAAATCTCTGATAAAAACCCGTGGGTTTGCAAAGAACCTTGGTATCGGAGAAAATCATATCGTGATCACCCACAGCGTTGTAACAGTGATCAGCTACGGCAGAAGAATTCGTTCTGCCGTGATTCAAATCTAATTTGTGCTCGCGAATTCGGTCAGAGACATGTCGCTTCGTCTCCCCGATATAGCAATCACCGCAGGTACAACTCAATTTGTAAACCCCGGGGTACTGTAAGTCAGGAATGACATCCTTCACGGATGGGATCAGATCACGAATTTTGTGTACTGTATTGAATCAGACCTGGATCTTGTGTTTGTTTAGAATTTTGGAAATCTTTTTAGTAACGCCTGCTATATATGGTAGTGTGATGGTTTTGACCGGAGTATCAAGTGGTTGTTTCTGTATGGAGGGAGAAACAGCTTGGCGGATGGTACGGTCAGAGTATCCATTCCTTTTGAGGGCCAGGTGTACATGTTTTAATTCACTGGTCAGGTGGTGTTGGTCTGAAATGCAATGAGCCCTATGGTATAAAGTTTTGATGAGAGAATTATTTTGGGCTGGGTGGTGGTGGGAATCAGGTTTCAAGTAGGAATCTGTGTGGGTGGGTTTCCTGTAGACAGCATGCCCCAATGAGCCATCAGGTCTCCTCTCAAACAGAACATCTAACAATGGTAGCTTGCCATCTTTCTCCACTTCCATGGTGAATTTGATGGCGGGATGTCTGGAATTGATGTGGTGTAGGAAAAGGTTCAGAGTTGGGAGGCCATGTGGCCAAATGACGAAAGTGTCATCCACATATCTCTTCCACAGGGAAGGTCTGAGGGTGGAAGTCTGGATGGCGTCTGATTCAAATTTCTCCATGAAAATATTGGCTATCACTGGTGACAAGGGGGATCCCATGGGGGTACCCTCATTTTGTTTGTAGAAGGAGCCATTCCAAGTAAAGTAGGTATTGTTGAGGCAGTGCCTAACCAGTGCAGGTGTATCGGGGTCTAGTCCATGTTGGACCAAATTTTCAATTATTTCAATGGTATCAGGTACTGGGACCTTGGTGAACAAAGAGACCACATCGAAGCTGACAAGGATATTGTCAGGGGACAGTACAACGTCTTTTACCATAGAGACCAATTGGGCTGAGTTAAGTACTGCTGAGGCGGTCTTGCCAGTGAAAGGCAGCAAGGTATCTGACAGAAAACGGGCTAGTCTATAGGTAGGGGAGTTGATCGTGGATACGATGGGTCGTAGTGGGGTGCCTTCTTTATTGGGAAGACCATATAATCTAGGGCAGGGGTCGGGAACCTATGGCTCGCGAGCCAGATGTGGCTCTTTTGATGATTGCATATGGCTCGCAGATAAAACAAAATATTCTCACTTGTTTTAATCCATCCATCGATTTTTCACTACGCATGTCCTGTTCAGGGCTGCAGCAGCAATTGTCCATTATTTTAATTGGATGATACTGGCCTACGTTTGCCGTTGCTGGGTAAAACAGGTAAACGCCCCCTTTTGAATCAGTCTGAGACTGCGTCTGCTCGGTCATTAGCTCAAAGCTAACCCTTCGACGAAGAAGATGGCGAAAAGAAAAAAAGACGACGAGTATCGTACATTTCAGGACGAATGGACCGAAGAATTCGCCTTTGTGGAGAGAGCGGGTTCTGCGGTGCGTCTAATTTGCAATGACAAAATTACATCGTTGAAACGGTCGAATGTAAAGCGGCACTTCGACACGCGCCACGCTACCTTTGCATCAAAATACCCTGCGGGAGACAGTAGAAAGAAAGCGTGCCAAGAGCTTCTGAGCAGGGTGCAAGCTAGCCAGCAGCAACTCCGCGTATGGACCCGGCAAGGTGACTATAATTCGGCTAGCTTTGCTGGTTCTTTAGCAATAGTGAGGAACGGAAAACCATTCACAGATGGCGAGTATGCTAAAACGTTCATGCTGGATGTAGCCAATGAACTTTTTGATGATCTTCCGAACAAAGACAAGATAATCAAACGGATACAAGACATGCCTCTGTCGGCAAGAACTGTTCATGATCGTACCATCGTGATGGCAAACAAAGTGGAGGAAACGCAAGTGAAGGACATAAATGCAGCGCCGTTCTTTTCTCTGGCTTTGGATGAGTCAACAGACGTGAGCCATTTGTCGCAGTTCAGCGTGATTGCAAGATATGCTGTTGGTGACACACTGCGCGAAGAAAGTCTTGCTGTTCTGCCATTAAAAGGGTCCACAAGAGGTGAGGATTTATTCAAGTCTTTCATGGAGTTTGCTCAAGAAAAAAGTCTACCTATGGATAAACTTCTCTCAGTGTGTACTGATGGTGCTCCGTGTATGGTGGGGAAAAACAAAGGATTTGTGGCGCTTCTCCGTGAACATGAAAATAGACCCATCCTAAGTTTCCATTGCATTATACACCAGGAGGCACTTTGTGCTCAGATGTGTGACAGGCAGTTTGGCGAAGTGATGTCGCTGGTCATTCGTGTGATCAACTTTATTGTTGCCCGAGCCTTAAATGATCGCCAGTTTAAAACACTGCTGGATGAAGTTGTAAATAACTATCCTGGTCTGCTTTTGCACAGCAATGTGCGTTGGTTGTCAAGAGGGAAGGTGCTTAGCCGTTTTGCGGCTTGCCTGAACGAAATCCGGACTTTCCTTGAAATGAAAGGCGTCGGGCATCCTGAGCTAGCCGACACCGAGTGGCTCCTCAAGTTTTACTATCTCGTAGATCTGACTGAACATCTGAACCAGCTCAACGTGAAAATGCAAGGCATTGGAAATAGTGTTATCCCTTCAACAAGCTGTATTTGCTTTTGAAAACAAGCTGGAGCTTTTCATCACGGATCTTGAAACAGGTCGTTTACTACATTTTGAAAAACTGAGCCAATTTAAAGATGCATGCACAGCAAGTGAGCCCATTCAAAACCTTGATCTCCACCAGCTAGCTGGCTGCACATCCAGTCTCCTACAGTCCTTCAAAGCACGCTTTGGAGAATTTCGTGAGCACACTCGTCTTTTTAAGTTCATCACCCATCCAAACGAGTGTTCACTGAACACAGCCGACCTGAATTACATCCCTGGTGTCTCCGTCAGAGATTTTGAAGCAGAAGTGGCTGACCTGAAGGCCTCAGACATGTGGGTGAATAAGTTCAAGTCACTGAATGAAGATTTGGAAAGAATCACACGACAGAAAGCGGAGTTGGCGAGCAAGCACATGTGGACAGAAATGAAAAAACTCCAACCCGAAGACCAGCTGATTCTCAAAACTTGGAACGCGCTTCCTGTCACATACCACACACTGCAGCGTGTGAGTATTGCTGTATTGACCATGTTTGGATCTACGTATGCATGTGAGCAGTCATTCTCACATCTTAAAAACATCAAGTCCAACCTACGATCACGTTTAACGGATGAAAGCCTCAACGCTTGCATGAAGCTTAACCTCACCAAGTACCAACCCGACTACAAAGACATCAGCAAATCCATGCAGCACCAGAAGTCGCATTAATGGTGAGTGTTATAACAACATTATTTAAAAGAATACATTCAGAGGCTTATTATACTGACATTTAGTTGAATTCACTTTTAAAATATATTATATGGCTCTCACTGAAATAAATTTCCAATTTTTTTGCTTTCATGGCTCTCTTAGTCAAAAAGGTTCCCGACCCCTGATCTAGGGGGTCTTGCAGCAGAAGGTTTTAGGGAGGGACGTTTAGTTGGGTCGATTAGGGAGGTCGAACTTGTGATGATCTTGTTGGTTTTTATTTCTAGGCTATTGGTAGGGTAATTTTTGAGTAACTTCCATCGTTGAGCAGATTCTAGAATTAAACGACAGTAGATCATCGATTATCACGCACAGTAAATCTGACGGTTCTCAGGGGGGTGGGAGCGCCGGACTTTCACATGCTTGAATGACATAGTGTTTGTAGGTGTTATATTTTTTTGTGTGTGTTTTAAATGTGTTTACTCGAATAAATTGGCATAAATAAACATAAAAATAGACAAAAATAAAGATCCAACTTTAAAAAGTGACTTTACTATATCGCACTAATCACTTCCAATCTCGACGACTCTGTGCGGGGTGATGTATATACACACGTGCAATATATTTATTGTTTTACGTTGTACGTAGTGTATAATGTACCGTATATAATATTCAACAGTGAAATCAAGCGTAGCTGCTTTATGTTGTTGTTGTTGTCACGTACGTGGTGCCGATCGCCGGACTGGGACACACACAACCTTTGGGAGCGTTTTTTTTTCCAGATTCGCCGGATCGGCCCGGTAACCGCAGCCGGATAATGTTGGAAGCGGCGCAGATTATTTCACGCTGGGGTAATCGATGATCGGCTCTATTTGGTGATGCTGCTGCTGCGCTGGCAGTGGTGCACAAACAAGGACAACAAACCTCAACACACTTGGGCAAAGGCACCTTAACTGCTACCACTGGGCAACGATTCACGAATCAATTTAAGAATCGATCATCTAGTTTTCTTACGTGTTGTGCGTACATAGCCAACCCGTGCGTACCGGGGGAATACCGCCCGACTTTTAACCACGGGCGATGAGAGTGATGATGATGATGATGTTGTTAATCGTTGTCTTGTTGCAGCACCCCACAATCAACAAACCATCGTATAGAAGATTTGCCGCCATCCCTGTTAACTCCCTGCTGCTCGACCAGAAGGTACCAACCACACTCATCAGTCCATTAAAGTATAGACTTTAATGGACTGTTGGGGCAAGTGCTGTTAGTGAGCACCTATGAAGGCTGGCACGACGCACGAGGGGGTGGGTGGCCAGCACCATTCCCGGCTGCCTTTGTTCCCCTATTTGCGACGTTTACACACCGCATCAGGTACTAATTTGAGGCTGAGTCGACCTAGCGGAGGCCCAGGACCGGTTCAGATAATCGTCACCAGACACACTTGCGCACACACACCACACACACACACACAAAGAGCTCGACTTTAAATTCACCTGTTGCTTACTGCACCACCTGCAACGTGTTTAGCAATCATCCGGCGCTGTGGTGAGTGCATTGTGTGTCAGCATCTCTCTCTCGCTGTCTGTCCCACGGGGTGGGGGTCCAGGTGGTAGAGCGAGAAGCGTCTATGCGAGACTGGAACAGCCTGCCAGACGTGGCGTGTGAAGCCAGTGACCAGGTGACTACAGCAACGGCAGTGACGGTGACGTCACCACAGTGCTTGTGCCAGGCTAGGTGCACTTTAGGCCACGTGAAGGGTCACTGACTCGCTGGAAGGAGGTAACGGGACAGGCCCAGGTGATGTTATCCGGCTGGGTGGCTGAGCGGTAGGGCGAGCGGCTCGCAATAGGAAAGGTTGCAATTGAAAAAATCCTGGTTGGGTGTTGATGCAGTCCATCATCCCTCCGCTGTGGCTTATGAATGGACTCAACCCCACCCGGGGAATGTGGAATTTCCAACAAATGTATCAGGGCAGCAAACGGGAGACGAGCATTCCTTTGGCAATTACGTGAGCAGTAATTGGATACTCGAGGGGAAAATGTTGATGTATGCATGTACGTTGAACTTCTTTTGCACCGTACGTAGCCAACCGTGCTAATCGGTAAAAGCACAAAAATGTTCAAATGCTCAGTCTATTCTGTAAATGCAAGGGCGCCTTACCCTGAATGAGTACACACTTGAACACCAGGCGTGCTTGTGAAGAATCCAGAACAGTTACCGCCAGGGGCGGAGCCAGGATTTTGACTTTGGGGGGGCTGACTTCAATATTCTGAGATATCCAGTGTAATGTTTTCCAATGAGCACCACAAACGTATAAAACAAATTTTATTGGATCTGAACGCGGAGTTTATTAATAGGTCGGAGCCGCTGATGTAGCTAATAAGTTCGATAATTCTAGATTTGAAGCTTTCGTGACTGCAAGAATTCATACTCTTAGGTTTAATTCGGTAAAGTCACGTAGGTAAAAAACAAATTAAAAATAAAAAGTTTGATAAGTTCGAAAGGCTGCCGCTCAAGCAGCCTGCAGGGCAGCACAAGGTAGCAGCCTGCAGCATTTTGCGGCAGCCAGATATCCGGTTATCCCGATTACCGACTTTCCCAAAATTTCAGGGGGGGCTGAGCCCCCCCCAGCCCCCCCTGTGGCTCCGCCCCTCGTTACCGCACTGCCAGTGTTGCACCTGAATACAGCGTCGATCACAGTCCTGTGAGGACTGCGGGCTGTGCAGAGGCAGCACGGTGGGGCAGGGGGGTGCCGTGTCGTGTGACGGGCGTCGCAGATGGCCCCGTGGGCTTCCTTGTTTCCCGTTCAGGCTTCGTCGTGGGATGCGTGGCCTGGCCCGTCCGAGGGCTGCCCGAGTCGGAGCACAGCCCAGAGACGAGCCCAGAGCGTCTCGCCTCAAGCGTGGAGCGGCGGCAGGGAGACCAAATACGTAGGTGGCCACGCGTTGTCCCTGAGGGGCCCTGCCGTAGCCCCGAACCGCTGGCTTCTATTAGGACCCAGGCGTGGTCTCTTGGCACAGCTGTGAAAATTGAAATCGGGGCCACACCACGGGTGGCCGCCCATATCAACGACACAGTCTCCATCACCGGTATCGCCTGTTTTACCTCCGACCGCTCGCTTTGCGATTGCTTGTGGGAAGCATGTTCTGACATGACGCGTGGATTCATGTCGCCATTGGTTGCCGCAATATGGCGTTACCCGGTGCTGGAGATGTGCTTGAAACGTGGAAATGCGTCGGTTGTCCATAGTGGAACTTTTTCTGAACACCAAACACGCGCGTGCACCACCGGCACTATTCAGAACGGTTCCCGTTCCGACACGGCACGGCGATGTTTCCACAGCGGGACGTGGGCTGTAGCCAGACCAATACGGGACACACTGGGACTTGGACATTTCAACCACTGTTGCGACCATAATAGAGGTTTTTTTTTGGGTTAGATCGCGTAAATATATAAATATGTCGTTAAACCCGCCACCACCTGACATAACCAACTCGTAAGGGTTGTCACGTCAATACAACGTGCAAATTCGTCACTAGTACAGCACACCGGTGTGTTGGAGAGCAAAGCCATTACATTTACAATCTGAGTACCACGTTTCGCCAGTAATTACAACTGGCATCATCAGGCAGCAGCCAGATTCAATGACACATTTATATATTTACGCGATCTAACCCAAAAAAACTCTATTATGGATGATTTCGGTCGCGAAAGCTTTCTACGTGTTTAACTCACTGTTGCGACACTGCGATATGTTGAACGGTGTTAAGTTCATGACACTCGTGTCATCCGTTTTGCAAATTGTAGTTATTAGTATTGTTGCTCTGTTTAAAAAAAAAATGTTTTCCAGATGAATGATTGTGGCTTAAGAGCTATTATTATTAGGGTTTTAAATTAAATATACCGATGATGCATTCCTGTTTGGACGCATCACAGCTGAACGTGAGCCCATTTAAGTCTAGAGAAATTTATTTATTTATTGCGTAACTGACATCATGTTTCATTATAAGCATGATTTATTGGAAACGTCCAAAGATGAGACGAATTGCAGCAGGCTTAAGTTGATGGAAATGCTGTTGATTAACGTTTAAGCGATCTTTGCTCGTACTGGACGTACGGCAGAGCACAAACACGCCGTACAAGTTACGGGCAACTCATCTTTCACACGCAAGAGAGATGGGAAACTGATATCGCTCTAAACCTAACATCTTGAAACTTCTTAATGCGCCGCATCATGAAAAATTACATCACGGTAACCCTCGTGTTACCCAAAGGTGCCACGCCGTAGCCGCTAAACCCTGGCTTCCATTTGAGCTGAGGTGGTCACTTGCGTAGCTCTGTGTGACCCAGTGGCTTAGCTTGGTTGGCATGGGTCCTGATGCCAGGAGTGAAAGGGGGCTTCCCTCTCTATTATCTTCGCCTCCTCTTTGTAGCACGATGCCTGCACTCTGTACCCTGTGGACCCTGGTGCAGCCGCACCGCATCGTACGCCCGAAAGCTACGCCACTGGCATGAGCTAATCTCACGGACCGGCTGGCAAATGTAACTGGCGCTCAGCTACGCGCGGGCTGACGCTGGGTTGGGTGATGAAGGTCTTCTCTGTGAGTTGTGCAAGGCAGACGTTGCTGTGTACTGACCTGTCCTTCACGATCCAGGCGACCATCAGCTTTTCCCGGCCGCCAAGCTGGGACCAGGACAAGAACCCCGTAAGGACAATGCCACTCTGCTCCTGCCACAAACCAGAATCAGAATATATATTTACTTCTGGAGGAATCCGATGAGAATATAGAAAGCTCTTTTTCACAGATGTCCAGTAGGCTTGGGTAAGAACGTTACAACAACAAACAGTACACAACAACAACACGATGGGAGTGCAAAGTGCAAGAAAGGTCAACAAATCACCCAAAACGTACAAAATAAAACTAAACCATCCCCATCTTACCAGGTAAAGCCTCCTGAGGTATTAACTTATTTTTCCGAAGTGACCTGGCCACAAATGATGCCTCAACAAAGTGGCGTATCATTTGGACATTTATAGTAGCTAAATAATCTTAAAAATCTAAACGCTTGTCCCTCCAATGCTCACCATGCTGCCTGCCATCACCAGGCGTGCTGGGTTATGCCAATGCACATCCACCGGCCAGGTGACTCACCTGTAGAGCAAGCGGCCGGCAATCGGAAGGTTGCGAGTTCTGACCTTGGTTGTGGGGGTTGACTCGGCCCACAATCCCTCCGGGGTCAATAAAATAAGTACCCATTTGTGGGGAATAAGTCGAGAGTAGTTGTCCTATGGAAAGACTCTTCCCCCATCATAGGAATGTGAAATTTCCACCACTTACTCAGGGTCGTAAATGGGAGATGAGAATGCACTGGAGTGGCGCCAGGCGTGCTTGTGAAGACTCCAGAACAGTTGCCGCACTGCCAGCATTGCACCTGAATACCGCGTCGACCACAGTCCTGTGAGGACTGCGGGCTGTGCAGAGGCAGCACGGTGGGGCGGGGGTGCCGTGTCGTGTGACGGGCGTCGCAGACGGCCCCGTGGGCTTCCTTGTTTCCCGTTCAGGCTTCGTCGTGGGATGCGTGGCCTGGCCCGTCCGAGGGCTGCCCGAGTCGAAGCACAGCCCAGAGACGAGCCCAGAGCGTCTCGCCTCAAGCGTGGAGCGGCGGCAGGGAGACCAAATACGTAGGTGGCCACGCGTTGTCCCTGAGGGGCCCTGCCGTAGCCCCGAACCGCTGGCTTCTATTAGGACCCAGGCGTGGTCTCTTGCCACAGCTGTGAAAATTGAAATCGGGGCCACACCACGGGTGGCCGTCCATATCAACGACACTGTCTCCATCACCGGTATCGCCTGTTTTACCTCCGATCGCTCGCTTTGCGATTGCTTGTGGGAAGCTGTGTTTTGGAATGACGCGTGGATTAATGTCAAATTGACGTTTCTTTACCCATTTGCGTGGTTGGCGCGGGCCCTGGTATGAGAAAGAGCATGGGGTCCCCTGTATACTTCATTCCACACACTAAAGTGCTTGCAAAAAATAAACCACAATGCATTGCTGATCTCGTCAAGGAAAATGAACCATCACGCAAACTCTGGTCATCCTCGCAGCGGCTTAGCTAACTATCGAACAAAGACGGTCACCACATCACACGCTTTCAGATGCGCTTCTGCGGCCGTCTGGAACGCTCTTCCTTCCGATAAAAGGAAGCCACTGGAGCTATGCACTTGAAAATCTAAACTGAAAACGCATTTCTTTGAACTACTTTTCACATTGAGTTTGTTGTCCTTTCCCTGCACCTCCGATTAGCAAGGGTGGCTGCGTACGGTGCGAAAGAAGTTCAACACACATGCATATTCCCCCTTCTTTGCAGCTCGCTCAGTGCCTGGGCCCCTCCGGTGGCCCCACGGGCCTCGGTGCAATTGCACCGCCCGCACACTCGACGGCTACGCCGCTGGCACGCGATGATCTCACGGACGGGCTGGCGAATGTAACTTGTGCTCTTGGTTTCCGTACCGGCTAGAGTCGGGCGACAGGAGGTGGTTTCTGTGAGTTATGAAAGGCGGGCAGACGTCGCCGTCTTACCGACTTGTCCTGTCGCCATGCAGGCAACCATCAGCTTCAATCGGTCGCCAAGCTGGGACCAGGAGAAGTCGCCCGTAAGGACCACGCCACTCCGCTTCGGTCACGTACCCTTGCACCTCGAACGTCGGTTGCGCTGGCTCGGCTCGCTACCTTTAACAATAAATAAATATCGTCTGTCTGTTCTCATGCGGTAGTTGTGGCGTTCCTGCAGAACACCGCGTTATGGAAAAATCGCGTGATAATAAATAATGTATAATATAAGGGTAAAGCACAGTCCTCGATAACACGTGAGATGCGTACGCAGGCCGAACAAAGACTGAGGCACGTGGGTAGCATCTAGAAGCATCCAGCAGCATCCCGCCTTGCGCGATGCTACGCCGATGCAGCCGTACGACCGCTTATTCCTGCTCACGCGCGACGTAGTTCCATTCACTCGATCGTGTTATTTCCAATTCGCATCCGCGTCATCGTTCCCTAATGCATTCATTGCGTTATATCCATTTCGCGTTATGAAAAAGCACGTGTTATAGGAGAACGCACTGTCAACGGAAATAAATGTAAACTTAAAGACGAGCCACAGTTGTGCGATTGTGGCCATGCACACCCAAATGATGGAACTGTAGAGTAAACCGCTCTAAGTCTGCACTCTATCAATGGTGGAGGAGGACGAACAGCAAAATTACACAAAACTCTCTCCCTCTCTCTCTGCTGAAGACTTCTCGTCGTCGCCGGCAGCCTCGACATTGGCATCGAGCTCCTGAACCACATTGCTGCCATCGCCCATAAGAAAAGCATAGAATCATAATTATAATAATACTACAACTACACCTACGACCAAATCACCTGCAATGAGCCTGGCTAGATCTTGGATAGGTGGCAACCGTGGTCAAAAAGGTTGCCATAGGAATTTGGCAGCAGAGAGCAGTGCAGTACAATCCACTGTTGTACTCTACCTTCTATGACCCCATGTCTACGCTCACCGCACTCGCCAAACCACGCTGACCGGCGTGGTGAAGTATGGTCAACTAACCCCGTGACCCGTAATGCCTTTGGGAGGCCCACATGCAGCAATGTATCGATAAAAAAAATAAAAACGACCGTCTGTCCGGTCACTCTTGCAAATGAGACTCTCGTCCCGTCCCCCCTGAGTTCTCACCGGGCTTCACAAAATCGACGTGGCCCGCGCACTTGGCTGAGCACGGGCGACGCGGACGTTTCTCCGCTCGCGTTGTGGGAGAGGCCGACGTCGCCGCGCTAACCCTGCCTCTCGCGATTCCAGGCGACCATCGTCTACACCCGCCCGTCAATCTGGGAGCAGCAGCACACGGAGCCTGTAAGCACCGCCACCGCCGCCACTGCCGCCGTTGCCACAAACACGTTGAGGATTTGAACAGTGAACAATCATGTTGTGGCGCTGCGTCGCCGCCGCCGCGCGGCGTTCGTTCGCTCTCGAAGAGGGAGGGAGACACGGATTTGGAGGCGCGAGGAACCGCAGAGATGTGGGAAGGCAGCAGCCAGGCGGTCAGGCGGCGCCACTGACGATTGCCAAAGCTCTGCTGTCCTTTATACGTAAAGGTGTTCTTAGTCAGTTGTATGTACAACTGAACTTCTTTCGCGCCGTACGTAGCCAACTGCGCTAATCGGATGTGCGGGGGAAGGACAACAAACGAAACATAAATAGCGGTTCTAAAGAAATTAGTTTTCAACATAGATATTAAAGTGATTCATAATATCGAAAGGAAGAGCGTTCCAGACGGCCGCAGATGCGCATCTGAAAGCGCGCAAAAGCGAGTGTCGGCATGCGGCAGGAAGCCGGAGCGCACGGTAAAAGCGCACACATGTGAGTGGGAAACGCTCTATCCCATACAGAGGGAGCAGGTGAAAATCCACATTTGCTGTAGCGCCTTGTCCTAGCAAGACAGGGTATGGCAACTCCTTGACGCCCACGGGGGGAGGGAGTTTCACGG
This sequence comes from Petromyzon marinus, assembly GCF_048934315.1. Classification (NCBI taxonomy): domain Eukaryota; kingdom Metazoa; phylum Chordata; class Hyperoartia; order Petromyzontiformes; family Petromyzontidae; genus Petromyzon; species Petromyzon marinus. The sequence goes on from NC_133678.1 coordinate 2,041,484, forward strand.
CATTTGTGCGATCCACCAACGCTTACGTAGAGACTATGAAGAAGGGCCATTGCACGAAATGTCGCTCATTATATTTAGTTTTCTTCTAAGGCCACAGTGGCATTGGTGAATGTGTTTAGTTGTTTTCCGATGGAGAGGTTGTCAATCAATAGGCAGAGAAATAAAAAATAATAAGAAATAAGGAAGATCTTGAGGCTGGATTTTAACAGGAGCACAGATGGCTGAGGGAAGGGAGTTTCAGACTGAATGAGCGACCTTAACCACGTTGGCGAGATGTTAACTCCCTCGCCTGGTATACAGGAGGTCGTGGGTTCAATCCTTAACCTAATTCCTGTATATCTTGAGTTTGTGTGTCTCTTTCTCCGTGGTGGTGTGGATTTTTCCCTGGGTTCTCCGGGGTTTCCCTCCACGTTTAGAAGCAGCAGCGCGTTTCGAGTAGCTGCCTGCCGTTGCTGCTCTAATTGTCCACACGTGACAAGCCACTTTGTTGAGCTATCATTTGTGACCAGCTCGCTTCTGCAATAGAGCTACATAGCTCAGTGGGCCATACCTGATAAAATAAAATAAAAATATAGTTTAGTATAGTAACCAACTGAACTTGCGGCCTGTCTACACGGTGCCGCAGGGGTCACACCGTTGGCGATTCTTTCTCAAGTTTGCTTCGTTGACTTGGGTCGTATCTGCGGTCCAGATAACGAAACCAGGCCGGATCGTGTCCCTGGCACGAGAGAAGAAGGAGGGAGGTGCAGCAGTCCCCCCCTCGCAGCCCTGGGCTCACCGCCCTCTTCACCAATCCCCCTCGGACCTCCCGGCCGCCGCGCACAGCGCCAAGGTGGGTGTTGCACGCACACACGCACGCACGTACACAACAACAACCGCCATTCGCCACTAAGTGGCGGTGACGTCACCACGACGCTTGTGCCAGGTCATGTGCACCTTGAGGCCACGTGAAGTGTCGAACGCCCGCTGGCAGGAGGTCACGGGGCAGACCCAAGTGCCACGGGTCGACTAACTGAGATGACTGGCTGATGCACCACCTGTGCCCCCTACTGTGCCAACCTGCTGTGCTTTAGCCACCCGGCGCTCCGCTCGTTGTTGTGAGCGTCGCTCCTCCGCCCTCCGTTGTTGTTGGAGGGCGACTGCCTCCAACTGCCCAGTAGCATTCTTCACGAGCCTCCTCTAGAGTCCGATCTTGACACCGCTGGTACTAGTCATCGGCAAGTCCACTCAGTTCCACGTCCTCCTGTACCACATCACTCCATCTCTTCTCTAACCCGTGCCGCGCCCGTTTAGCCCCCTCGATCCGGCCGAACAAAAGCTGTTTCGGCATGCGGTGGCTGGGCATGCGGGCTACATGACCCAGCCAACGCACACACGTACGCACACACACATGCACGCACACACGCACGCACACACGTACGCAACCACACTAGAGCTGAACGATTTGGGGAAAATATCTAATTGCGATTTTTCTGACAGATATTGCAATTTGATTTGCGATAAAAAAAAATTTTCAAGTCAAGCTTCAGTTGAATATTCACTGTGTAATAGATTTTAAACATGTGATTGAGCATTACCACGTGATACTATCAAAATATGAACTGCTCTATATATTCTAATGCAAGGATGAGAACTTATAATATATTAATTGCTTCCACCATGTATATATTAAAATGTTTTAATTGAAATAGAACAATCAAACATAGAACAATTGTTAAGTTAAATAAATCAAGTTATAATTATAAAAAATAAAATAATAAAGTAAAAAATAATAAAGTAATAATAAAGTAATAGGACTTTTCAAATCACAAAAAATCGCAGCCTTTGCTGTCACACGGGGGAGTGCGTCGCCAGCACCACCCCCGGCCAGGTTTGTCTCTCCGGCGGTGAGGTTTTTACACACCGCGCCAGGTACTCAACTGAGGATGAGTCGACCTAGGGCAGGCCCAGGAACGGTTCAGATAATCGTCACCAGTTTTGGCCGTGAGCCGTAGCGCACCCTGCCAACCGCTACGCCACCGCTCCCCACACACACGCGGAGCACACGCGCACACACAACAACAACAACAACAACCGCCACATGCCACTAAGTAGCGGTGACGTCACCACGGCGCTTGTGCCAGGCTATGTGCACGTTGAGGCCACGTGAAGTGTCGAACGCCCGCTGGGAGGTCATGGGGCAGACCCTGCAGGTGCCACACATGCACACACGGCATGCAGCACAAACCCACGATCCCAACCGATTTCAGGTGTGCAGCTCTTTATCAATCGACTACTGGAGAGGGTGAGGGGGGGAGGCGACACCGTCACCAATCTCCGGTCCCTCTCTCGCCCAGGTGATGGCAGCGGGCGTCTCCATGACGACGATCCACGAAAACGAGGAGCTGCCCTCGACCCTGCCGCGCGTCTCGTCCCGCCGCGTGAGCCATGCCCACAGCGTCGTCCCCATCGCGTTACCCACGTAGCAGCTGGTCAGCGGCAACGATGATTTATTTAAACTTGTAACGCGCCGCCGCACGCCAATTGCTCGTTGAGAGAGAGAATGGCTTGGAGGCGCGAGGATTGGCGCGGCTGGCTGCGCACGGTGCGAGAGAAGCTCAGCGAGCCTGGACACAGACAGATGTAAAGGCAGCGGCAGCCAGAGCACGAGCCGGCGCCAACAATTGCCCAAGCTCTGCGGCCCTCTATTGAGGTGTCATCGGCCGATTAATGAGCGTTTGATACACGTGGGAAGGAAAGTGGAGCACCCAGAGGAAACCCGCGCATGCGAGGAGGCAACACTCTATATACAGAAAGGACATGATATTAGTCACGTTTTGCTGTACCGCGTGTGAGCTAGCGTATGGCTCCTGATACCAGGGTTGCCACGATTAGGCGGTACTACGGCTAATTGATCATCGTATTACCTGCTACGAACACTCTGACAGCTGACGGCAACTGTGCTTATGGTGAATAGAGTGGCGTCCCACCTACAATATTAAACAATCTATTCCTGAATCAGTCGGTGACGAATTTTATAGACTCACTGGGGGAACGGGTGGGTGAATCGCTGCACGATCTCCGCATGAACGCGCTACACGGTGGAGCAATCCCTGAGCCATCGGCACTGAGTGGATGTCCGAGCTGCTGTGTCTCTCTCTGCATGTGTGCACGTGCCTATGTGCGCGTGCGTGCGCGTGCGTGTGCGTGCGTGTGTGCGCGTGCGGTGCAGACGCAGGGAGGCTGGGCGGCCACACCGTCTTGGAACACCGTCCCGAGGCACCACTACAGCCACGTGAAAGCAGCCGGTACGTGCACTACAGAGCAGCCGGTACGTGCACTGCAGCAGGGCAGTGCAAGCATGCAATGTTGACCATGTGGTTGGATCCGTTGGGCCAACGACGGCCCAACGTTCCGCATTTACCGAGCGCTCTACACAGAAAGCTTGAGCGTGCCGTGGTGCGGGATACAGGAGAGAACTCTCATTTGAATGGTGCCCGGACGCCTCTCTTTGTTTTCGTGTTTGACTGGCAGCTGGAAATCAAGGCGACCCTGAGAAGCCTTTTCCTCCCTTTCCAAGAATATCCGTGAGTGTCATCGCATAGTGCCCCCACAACAACATTCCACACCATCCACGCGCATTCAGCAGTTCTCGGATTCTTGGGGTAAAACTCCCGTGGCAAACTTGCCAACCCTACCGATTAAAGCGGGCAACGCTTGTGCCTGAAAGCAAGAAATTCCTGGTTTCGATTCCTGACTAGGGGGCCTTTCTGTTTGGAGTTTGTATATTCTCCCCCTGTTCTGCAGAGTGTGTGTGTTTGAGTGCGTGGGTGAGCGAGTGTGAGTGTGTGAGCGGGTGTGAGTGTGTGAAGTTTGTATCTTCTCCCCTTGTTCTGCAGAGTGAGTGTGTTTGAGTGCGTGGGTGAGCGATTGTGAGTGTGTGAGCGGGTGTGAGTGTGTGAAGTTTGTATGTTCTCTCTCTGTTCTGCAGAGTGTGTGAGTGTGTTTGAGTGCGTGGGTGAGCGAGTGTAAGTGTGTGAGTGGATGTGAGTGTGTGAAGTTTGTATCTTCTCCCCTTGTTCTGCAGAGTGTGTGAGTGTGTTTGAGTGCGTGGGTGAGCGAGTGTGAGTGTGTGAGCGGGTGAGTGTGTGAAGTTTGTATTTTCTTCCCCTGTTCTGCGTGGGTTTCCTCTGGATTGCACCAATTAAAAAAAATGTAATGTAACTCATATTGGTCGAGCATCCCAATGCTGTAAAATTACGCGGAATATTACTCAATTTACGCAGCAGCATCGCCTCCTACTGCAAGCACCTGGCAGGCTGCCGATGATCAAACCATCGACCGGAGCGCTTCTCAAAATTCATGATTTCACTGTGAGCGCGGGTGGGAGATGAGAGGGCCGGAGGTGGGGGCTGACGGCTGTCTGCTGCCGTGCGGCGCGCGGCCGATGGAGAGGGGGAAGCGAGGGGGGGGGGCTGGATTGGCTGCTGAACGGCACGGAGGAGAGTTCCTCTGTCCTAGCTTGCGAACAGTGAGCTTCTTTCGTTTTCCATCGTTCCAAAAATACCTCGACTCACCAGTGTGTACCTCGGCACCTCCAATTAGCACGGTTGTGCTACGTACGGCGCGAAAGAAGTTCAACCTGCGTACATACGGCACACCAGTTACGAAGCACTGCTCTGCCGCATGCAGATTTTCGAAGCGTCAACGTTTATTGTTGTTGCTTTTGCTTCCTTCCAAAAATATTATGGAGCGGTGCGATTACCATTGATGATGGGGCGCTCGATAAGAGGGTTCGGTAGGGGTTGGCGAGTGAACCGTGGCAGAGCTTGAGAGAGAGGGGAGGGAGAGAGAACAGAGGTTGGCCGATTGTTCTCCAACAGTAGATGGCCAGACACCGGGCTGCCGAGACAGGCGTTCGAGTGGCCTCTGCGAGCCCGGAGACATAAGACGCGGATGGATGGGTGGGACGCCGTGAGGAGGGATCTTGGAGGTCGCGTGTCCAACGCGCAGCAGCTGCGGGGTCTGGCGGAAGGTAGCGAGCGTCGGCGAGATTTGTGGTGGCGTCAAAGGATTTGGCAAAAGGTGGCAACCTTGTTGACTTTTGTGGTGAGGCCAGGACAGGAAGCGTCCCTGCCCTGCCCTGGTTCTGCCAAGCCGGCGGGAGCACTCGCACGCACCGGGACGTGGGAGAATGAGACTTGGAATCCGGCTGGGGCCTGCTGCCTGCATTGTCTGCTGCTGTCCCTGCTGCTGCTGCTGCTGCCTGCGTTGTCTGCTGCTGTCCCTGCTGCTGCTGTTGCCTGCGTTGTCTGCTGCTGCTGCTGTTCCTGCTGCTGCTGTTCCTGCTGCTGCTGTTCCTGCTGCTGCTGTTCCTGCTGCTGCTGTTCCTGCTGCTGCTGTTCCTGCTGCTGCTGTTCCTGCTGCTGCTGTTCCTGCTGCTGCTGTTCCTGCTGCTGCTGTTCCTGCTGCTGCCTGCGTTGTCTACTGCTGCTGCTGTCCCTGCTGCTGCTGCTGCCTGCGTTGTCTGCTGCTGCTGCTAACACAAAGTTCGTTCCGCCGCAGGCCGACAGGAAGCCGCTCTACCGCGAGTTCGCTGCCATCCCATCCAGACATTCCCAGGTGCACACGCCTGCCTACAGTAAACCTGCCTATAGTACACCTGCCTGTACCACACTTACCTGTACCACACCTGCCCGTGACACACTTGCCTGTACCACACTTGCCTGTACCACACTTGCCTGTACCACACCTGCCTGTACTACACTTGCCTGTACCACACCTGCCTGTACTACACTTGCCTGTACTACACTTGCCTGTACCACACTTGCCTGTACTACACTTGCCTGTACCACACCTGCCTGTACTACACTTGCCTGTACCACACTTGCCTGTACTACACTTGCCTGTACCACACTTGCCTGTACTACACTTGCCTGTACAACACCTGCCTGTACTACACTTGCCTGTACTACACCTGCCCGTGACACACTTGCCTGTACTACACTTGCCTGTACCACACCTGCTTGCAGTACATCTGCCTGTACTACACTTTCCTGTACCACACTTGCCTGTACTACACTTGCCTGTACCACACCTGCCTGTACTACACTTGCCTGTACCACACTTGCCTGTACTACACTTGCCTGTACCACACCTGCCTGTACTACACTTGCCTGTACAACACCTGCCTGTACTACACTTGCCTGTACCACACCTGCTTGCAGTACATCTGCCTGTACTACACTTTCCTGTACCACACCTGCCTGTACTACACTTGCCTGTACCACACCTGCCTGCAGTACACCTGCCTGCAGTACACCTGCCTGTACTACACTTGCCTGTATCACACTTGCCTGCACCACACTTGCCTGTACCACACCTGCCTGCAGTGCATCTGCCTGTATTACACCTGCCTGCAGTACATCTGCCTGTACCACACCTGCCCGTGACACACCTGCCTGCAGTACACTTGCCTGTACCACATCTGCCTGCAGTACACCTGCCTGCGGTACACCTGCTTGTAACACACCTGCCTTTACCACACCTGCCTGTACCACACTTGCCTGTACCACACCTGCCTGCAGTACACCTGCCTGCAGTACATCTGCCTGTACCACACCTGCCTGTACCACACCTGCCTGTAACACACCTGCCTGTACCACACTTGCCTGTACCACACCTGCCTGTACCACACCTGCCTGTACCACACCTGCCTGTACCACACCTGCCTGCAGTACACCTGTCTGTACTACACTTGCCTGTACCACACCGGCCTGCAGTACACCTGCCTGTACCACACCTGCCTGTACCACACTTGCCTGCAGTACACCTGCCTGTACCACACCTGCCTGTACCACACTTGCCTGCAGTACACCTGCCTGTATCACACTTGCCTGTACTACACCTGCCTGCAGTACACCTGCCTGTACCACACCTGCCTGTACCACACTTGCCTGCAGTACACCTGCCTGTATCACACTTGCCTGTACTACACCTGCCTGTACCACACCTGCCTGCACTACACCCGTCTTGTCTGCAGCGCACACGTGGATGTGGTGGTGGCTCACTGGGGGTGGTGGTTCTTGCTTGCAGGAGGGTGACCACGACGAGAGGCCCTCGAGCGGGGTGAGCTTCGTGTGAGAAGAGAGAAGGGAGCGCTGAGAGCGCTGGGAGCGTCTCGCGTAGCTGCAGACGGCGGTGCACGGCGGCCGCGTCGTCGAAACGGCGCGGGCAGGGAAACCGCGACCGCTCCAACGAACTATTGGGAAAAATGTAGCGGAAGATGGAACTCGGGGAAGATCAGCGATTGACGAGCGGTGACTTGGCATCAGCTGCGTCTCCGCGCAGCAGCAGGCAGTCCCAATTTAGTCATCTACAGGAACTGCCCCGTCGACGTGCAACGTCGGGCCAACGTTGGCTGACGTTGGCCCGACGTTCCGTGTTTACGGGGTCCCGTGGCATTGGATTGCGCGTTTCAGAATTGGTTTGCGATTGCACGTGTTTTTTTACCATTTAAATTTCTTTTATTATTGTTATCTTACAGAAAGCAATATAAATAAACATTACGCGCTGTGGATGGACTAAACGGGCAAAACCGGGGTACCCCACCGCTGAATTATTCCGGTGTTTCGAGGACACGGCAGTGTCCACCCTTCAGTGTGCACGGCTTGCTTGCACAACTGCCACCCAGACCTTCTCCCTGCGAATGCCGTGAGCATTACGCGGTGGCACCACGTCATTATGACGGTCGAGTGGGTCATCGGCTGCCAATTTTGCAAAAAGTGAAATATGTAAACTTCCACTTACAAAGACCGGATGAGGCTTACGTGTGAAATACTCGCTCCGTTATCGAGACGAGAGGCCCTTTGTTGAAGTATGAAATATTAGAAATCATCTTTCAGGGGGGACAGGCCTCAGATATTTAACCGATCGTAGACTCACATTTTGTCCATTCACAGCCCAGTTGATTAAATATGAATGCGGACTACTCGCTTTAGTGTTCGTGTTGTGACGTAGGATTAGGGGTCACGGTTTTGTGATGATAAACTGCCTTGGGTTCAAGGCCCAGACCCCTGAGGCCTAGGCAAAGGCCGAGGTCAAGGCCGCAGGCCAAGCCGAGGCCGCGGCCGGGAGGTCTTCAGGTAAAGGCCACCGTCAAGGCCAGATTCTCTCGGCGGAGTTCAGTGGGGCGGTGACATGGCTGAGCGGTAGCGTGTTTGCTGCTGAGGTTAGAACCCCCCAGCTGCCCTGGTTATTACTGCGGATGTATTGTTAACCAAGGCTGGTTAGAGGTTGGGTATACAGTTAGAGCTTAGAGTTAAAAGTTATGGGTTAGGCAGTCGGGCTTAGGGTTATGGTTAAGGGTTTAGGAGCTAGGGTTTTGGGTTAGGGTTTTTGGACGAGGTGAGAGTTGGGGACAGTAGTACCTATGACTGCATTTCTTGCCCCGCATCTGCGGAGATAGTAGTATCGGCTGCACGGTATACAGTACGCTACGCACATACACGGTGTGCCATGAATGACTGTGGATTCATGGTATCAAACAGCCGGGACACGGGCCCCATGTGAGCCCTGGTTTACCAGTAATAAAAATTGTTTATGGTTTAAGTGGCAAAACATCTAAATGCAGCCGCCCTTCTGAAAAGGATTCTTCAAACACAGTGAGGCATTCTTGGATAAATAAATTGAATTATTACAATTATTGAGGCTCTCTATCGAGTTTTTTTTTACACTGTGAGAAGACATCACGGCCCAGGAATTGCGTTTGATGTTATGGTATAAAAAGCACTCCCCAAATTCAAAAAAAAAATTCTTCAAGGACCCAAGAATGCGAGCTGTGACGAGATAACATCTCGCTGAGATGACGAGAGGTTATCTCCCTCGCATGGTATGCAGGAGGCCTTGTTTTCGATCCCAACCCTGAATATGCCTGTTGTATATTGGAATTTGTGTGTTCTCTTTTAGCGAGTGGATTTTTTTCTCCGAGTCCTCTTGTTTTCCCCATCCACATGAAGAAACATGTATTTATATTATTTAGCTGCTACTATAAATTACCACGTGCGATGATGATGACGATAAGACACTTTGATGAGCTATCGTGTGTTGTTACCAGGTCACCTCTGAAAAATAGCTAATATCTCAGTGGGCTTTAAATGGTAAAATAAACATAGTAGCAGTAGGGTCGGCGAAGCTCCGAGGTTGAGGCTTGAGTGGTGCAGCGCGATCGGCATGGACCCTGGTACAAGGAATGTAAGTGGGGTCCCCCCCTGTACAAATTCCTCTCTGATTCACAGCCTTGGCGCCTGGGCCCGCCAAGCCCATGTGAGGTCAGATACAGTTGCACCGCCCGTACACTCAGTAAAATATCATCATCACATACAATTGTTATACTCGATAGTTATGCCACTGATCAGCGGCGAAGTCTGTGCAGAGCGCAAAAAGCAGCCAAGTTGAGTGCAAGCGTGGACGCGAATGTCCACGGCATGTCCACGTCGTGACGGTGCGGCTAAAGCCTCACGGACGTTCGCCCCGTCGTTGGGTTGACGATGGAATCAAGGGCGCAACGCTTTCGCCAGAGGTCTCGCGAAAAGAACCGTCCATCGCGACGAGAGAGTGCCAAGGAGGGCTTTGCGCAGTAATAATGAGTATTTGTTTTGACAGAGCCGCGCTACTTTTCGCGGTGGCATCTCAGAGCGCATTGCGCGCGATGAGCAACTCGCGTCGCGTCTCATCTCGCGTCTCAACTCACACGTGTGCAGCACGAGGCCTACAAGCGGGCATCAGTCTGCCAGCAGGGGGCGAATATTGCTGCTTGTGTGTAATCTCATTTGCGTAATTTGGACTCGCAGTGCACACGTGACGCTCTCTCGTGGCATTTTTGTTGTTGTTATAGGAGTCCTGCATGGCGTGAAAACACCGGGTGTCAATGGGAAATGTATAACAGGTCGGCCTTTTGAGTTTGTGTATAGAAGCGGAATGTTTATTTGTACTACTCTGCAGTGTGTATCTTTCAATAAAATGTTGATTGAAACGTGAGTTGCTGCTTCTGTTGGGTATGTTAGATTCGTGGGTAGCAGTAGCAGCTCTTTACACGCCATCACGGGAAGGGGAGTAGGAGTCAAGGTTGCTGGCAAACGGAACACAAAGAATGGGAAATGAGGAAGAGGATGGAAAAGGAACGGAGAAACGGGGAGCAAAGAGTCAGGAGAGACGAGGATACGGGGGAAGGGGCTGCACGGGGGAACGGCGTTTGTTTTCAGAGGGGGTGGTGACTTACGTGTGGCCACGCCTGCTCCGAATTGCTCCCCTCAACCCAACCGCCCCCTGTGAAAACAGACACTTGGGCTGTATTTAGATACAGAGGTGTACACACACAGGAATATACTCGTTTTATGCACCATCTATCAGAAAAAAAGATTCACAAAGCGCCGAACAATTTACACAGCAGTCGCACGGAGGGGTGGTCTGGACCGTAGTGGGGCAGTTGACAATTCGATCGGCTAAAGAGAAGGCAGAATCTGAATGTTTATACTGGAGGAAGCTGATGAGCTATGAAGTTATTTTTTAACAGATGTCCAGTAGGGGCGGGTAAGAACGTTCCAATAACATAACACAAATACACGATAGTGATGCAAAGTGCAAGAAAGGTAAGCAAGTCACGTAACCACCCCCATCTAGCCGGGCAATGCCCACTGAGGTATTAACTTATTTTTCAGACGGTGGTAGAGGCCATGTGGCCGATGGGATGTGTCAACAAACAAACACAAATCGACATATTTTTGTTTGCTTATGTCGAGAAGCATAGGGAGTGAATTGTCTGTGTTTTTTATGTTATGCACACATTGATTTGTTTGGCAAGGACAGATCGGCACGTTAGATTAGCACTGTACAGGAGTGGAATGTGGAATTTCTGGCATTGATTGAGAGGACGAGACGCCATCCAGCGAGGGTGAAATTGTCACTATTTACGTCGACGCTTATATCTTTGTGCTTTAGAGGCCCACTGTGTTATTGACAAATGTGAGTTTTATTTAGAACAATAAGAATAGGTTTTATTCTTTCTAGCAATAAAAAAAGTGTTACGATGTTCAAGCACCAAATGGATAACCTATTGCAAAACATCAAATGTGCATTGACCATATATATGTACCTGTGGAAAAACATGCAAACATACTATGATAATACATGCAATGTCTTTGAAACTGATTGGCCTACACCAGAGACAACCTTCTTGATCGCCTTGTCTGACCAGTGTCAGACCAGAGAACGCCAAAAGGCGAACAGTAGTACAGAGACAATGCAAGTATCAGGGCATTTTTCTAGCTCGGGTTGAGCAGTTATATCTCTGGGACTTGTTTTACCCGGTGTGTAACAGAGTGAGTTTTCTCGTTCATGTTTTTATTGTGCACCGCCGCCGACTTGAATGGAACTTTCAAATCTCTTTTGGTGGGAACGGTTGCCACCTCCGAGGTACAATAAAAACCCCCGGGGGCATGTCATGGGATTATGAAGACCTCACAATATAGTAGCGGGGATGAATTGCACGATGCGTTGTCTTGAGGACGGTCTGTATTGGAATGATTACGCTGCTGACAACAAAGCCGGAACATTTCATTTTATCAGGCAAAACGTGCGGATTTCCATGGACTGTTGCCACCTTAACATGCGGATGATCCTGATGAAAAAAAAGCTGGACAAGGTGGCAACCCCTATTTGGTTGGTTCCACGCGTTAACACGTGGCCGCGTGGATTAAGAAACTCATGCCGTTTGATTATTTGGCCTGATAAAACATTTCCACGCGATGGGGTCACTACGTTGGGTTTATCATTTGTGGCCAGGTCGTTTCTGCAAAGAAAAAAAACAGCTCTATATCTCAGTGGGACTTACCTGGTAAAATAACAAAAAATAGTTTGATTTTTTTTAAAACACACACCTCCACGTACTGTACAAAACACTCCCCCCCCCTCTAGTAACCCAATTAGTGCGGCTGGCTTAAGATGCCCCAGTGAGGGATAAATAGGGCCCGCGGGCTTTATACCCCCCCCCACACCTGATTTAGGATGCAGCATACCAGGTAAGTCATAGGGTTGTTGGTATGTACCTAATTATAAGACGCACTGTGTGTGTGGGCTGGGCGCGTCTTACGGGGAGCGGTAGTGTCACGCGCTGCGCTACGAACCCGTCGACTCCACTTTCGATTGCCCATTCGCGGCCAACACCGGTCCTGGGCCTCCCCTAGGTCGACTCAGCCTCAAACGAGTACCTGGCGCGTTGTGTAAACATCGCCACGAGGGAGACAAAGGCGGTCGGGCGTGGTGCTGGCCACCCACCCCCTCGTGCGCCGTGCCAGCCTTCATAGGCGATGCTCCTGAACAGCACTTGCCCCAACAGTCTGTCAAGGCTATACAGGGGGGGGGGGGGGGGTTGGACCTTTGTATTTGAGGTGCGTCTTACATTCCGGTGCGTGTTTACAACGTTGAATCTGTAGAATACGATGACACACGCACACACAAGTCCCCGGCGCTGTCGTGAGTGTTAGCAGGCTGGCTTAGTAACGCGGCAAGGCATTCTGTGAGCCAGACGTGTCACGGTTTGTAAAGTCTGCTCAGTCTCTGTGTGTGTGTCGCAAGCAGGATATCAGGGGCAATACAAGTGTGGGCTGGTTGATAGGTGAATGATTGGTGGGCAGGTGGTTGACGTGGTGCTTAAGTGGCGCTGGTCAAGTGCGTCTTGAGTTTCCACCACAGGTGAGTGTGCCACACATCGGTTTAACTGTGCAGATGGGACTATCTCAACCAAGCCGGTGTATCTCTACATGCTGTGTGTCTGTAAGCCGGTGTATCTCTACAGGCTGTGTGTCTGTAAGCCGGTGTATCTCTACATGCTGTGTTGTGTAACCCGGTGTATCTCTACAGGCTGTGTGTCTGTAAGCCGGTGTGTCTCTACAGGCTGTGTGTCTGTAAACCGGTGTGTCTCTACAGGCTGTGTGTCTGTAAGCCGGTGTATCTCTACATGCTGTGTGTCTGTAAGCCGGTGTATCTCTACATGCTGTGTGTCTGTAAGCCGGTGTATCTCTACATGCTGTGTGTCTGTAAGCTGGTGTATCTCTACATGTTGTGTGTCTGTAAGCCGGTGTATCTCTACATGCTGTGTTGTGTAACCCGGTGTATCTCTACAGGCTGTGTGTCTGTAAGCCGGTGTGTCTCTAAAGGCTGTGTGTCTGTAAGCTGGTGTATCTCTACATGCTGTGTGTCTGTAAGCCGGTGTATCTCTACATGCTGTGTGTCTGTAAGCTGGTGTGTATCTCTACATGCTGTGTGTCTGTAAGCCGGTGTGTCTCTACATGCTGTGTGTCTGTAAGCCGGTGTATCTCTACATGCTGTGTGTCTGTAAGCCGGTGTATCTCTACAGGCTGTGTGTCTGTAACCCGGTGTATCTCTACAGGCTGTGTGTCTGTAAGCTGGTGTATCTCTACATGCTGTGTGTCTGTAAGCCGGTGTATCTCTACATGCTGTGTGTCTGTAAGCTGGTGTATCTCTACAGGCTGTGTGTCTGGTGTGTCTGCAAGCCGGTGTATCTCTACATGCTGTGTGTCTGTAAGCCGGTGCATCTCTACAGGCTGTGTGTCTGGTGTGTCTGCAAGCCGGTGTATCTCTACATGCTGTGTGTCTGTAAGCCGGTGTATCTCTACAGGCTGTGTGTCTGTAAGCCGGTGTATCTCTACATGCTGTGTGTCTGTGAGCCGGTGTATCTCTACAGGCTGTGTGTCTGTGAGCCGGTGTATCTCTACAGGCTGTGTGTCTGTAAGCCGGTGTATCTCTACAGGCTGTGTGTCTGTAAGCCGGTGTATCTCTACATGCTGTGTGTCTGTAAGCTTGTGTATCTCTACATGCTGTGTGTCTGTAAGCTGGTGTATCTCTACATGCTGTGTATCTGTAAGCCGGTGTATCTCTACATGCTGTGTGTCTGTAAGCCGGTGTATCTCTACATGCTGTGTGTCTGTAAGCTGGTGTATCTCTACATGCAGTGTGTCTGTAAGCTGGTGTATCTCTACATGCTGTGTGTCTGTAAGCTGGTGTATCTCTACAGGCTGTGTCTGTAGGCCGGTGTATCTATACATGCTCTGTGTCTGTAAGCCGGTATATCTCTACATGATGTGTGTCTGTAAGCTGGTATATCTCTACAGGCTGTGTTTGTAAGCCGGTGTATCTCTACATGCTGTGTGTCTGTAAGCAGGTGTATCTCTACATGCTGTGTGTCTGTAAGCCGGTGTATCTCTACATGCTGTGTGTCTGTAAGCCGGTATATCTCTACATGCTGTGTGTCTCTAAGCCGGTGTAGCTCTACAGGCTGTGTGTCTGTAAGCCGGTGTATCTCTACATGCTGCGTGTCTGTAAGCCGGTGTGTATCTCTACAGGCTGTGTCTGTAAGCCGGTGTGTATCTCTACATGCTGTGTGTCTGTAAGCCGGTGTGTATCTCTACATGCTGTGTGTCTGTAAGCCGGTGTATCTCTACAGGCTGTGTGTCTGTAAGCCGGTGTGTATATCTACATGCTGTGTGTCTGTAAGCCGGTGTATCTCTACAGGCTGTGTGTCTGTAAGCCGGTGTATCTCTACATGCTGTGTTGTGTAACCCGGTGTATCTCTACAGGCTGTGTGTCTGTAAGCCGGTGTGTCTCTACAGGCTGTGTGTCTGTAAACCGGTGTGTCTCTACAGGCTGTGTGTCTGTAAGCCGGTGTATCTCTACATGCTGTGTGTCTGTAAGCCGGTGTATCTCTACATGCTGTGTGTCTGTAAGCCGGTGTATCTCTACATGCTGTGTGTCTGTAAGCTGGTGTATCTCTACATGCTGTGTGTCTGTAAGCCGGTGTATCTCTACATGCTGTGTTGTGTAACCCGGTGTATCTCTACAGGCTGTGTGTCTGTAAGCCGGTGTGTCTCTAAAGGCTGTGTGTCTGTAAGCTGGTGTATCTCTACATGCTGTGTGTCTGTAAGCCGGTGTATCTCTACATGCTGTGTGTCTGTAAGCTGGTGTGTATCTCTACATGCTGTGTGTCTGTAAGCCGGTGTGTCTCTACATGCTGTGTGTCTGTAAGCCGGTGTATCTCTACATGCTGTGTGTCTGTAAGCCGGTGTATCTCTACAGGCTGTGTGTCTGTAACCCGGTGTATCTCTACAGGCTGTGTGTCTGTAAGCTGGTGTATCTCTACATGCTGTGTGTCTGTAAGCCGGTGTATCTCTACATGCTGTGTGTCTGTAAGCTGGTGTATCTCTACAGGCTGTGTGTCTGGTGTGTCTGCAAGCCGGTGTATCTCTACATGCTGTGTGTCTGTAAGCCGGTGCATCTCTACAGGCTGTGTGTCTGGTGTGTCTGCAAGCCGGTGTATCTCTACATGCTGTGTGTCTGTAAGCCGGTGTATCTCTACAGGCTGTGTGTCTGTAAGCCGGTGTATCTCTACATGCTGTGTGTCTGTGAGCCGGTGTATCTCTACAGGCTGTGTGTCTGTGAGCCGGTGTATCTCTACAGGCTGTGTGTCTGTAAGCCGGTGTATCTCTACAGGCTGTGTGTCTGTAAGCCGGTGTATCTCTACATGCTGTGTGTCTGTAAGCTTGTGTATCTCTACATGCTGTGTGTCTGTAAGCTGGTGTATCTCTACATGCTGTGTATCTGTAAGCCGGTGTATCTCTACATGCTGTGTGTCTGTAAGCCGGTGTATCTCTACATGCTGTGTGTCTGTAAGCTGGTATATCTCTACATGCAGTGTGTCTGTAAGCTGGTGTATCTCTACATGCTGTGTGTCTGTAAGCTGGTGTATCTCTACATGCTGTATGTCTGTAACCCGGTGTATTTCTACATGCTGTGTGTCTGTAAGCCGGTGTATCTCTACATGCTGTGTGTTTGTAAGCCGGTGTATCTCTACATGCTGTGGGTCTGTAAGCCGGTATATCTCTACAGGCTGTGTCTGTAAGCCGGTGTATCTCTACAGGCTGTGTCTGTAGGCCGGTGTATCTATACATGCTCTGTGTCTGTAAGCCGGTATATCTCTACATGATGTGTGTCTGTAAGCTGGTATATCTCTACAGGCTGTGTTTGTAAGCCGGTGTATCTCTACATGCTGTGTGTCTGTAAGCAGGTGTATCTCTACATGCTGTGTGTCTGTAAGCCGGTGTATCTCTACATGCTGTGTGTCTGTAAGCCGGTATATCTCTACATGCTGTGTGTCTCTAAGCCGGTGTAGCTCTACAGGCTGTGTGTCTGTAAGCCGGTGTATCTCTACATGCTGTGTGTCTGTAAGCCGGTGTGTATCTCTACAGGCTGTGTCTGTAAGCCGGTGTGTATCTCTACATGTTGTGTGTCTGTAAGCCGGTGTGTATCTCTACATGCTGTGTGTCTGTAAGCTGGTGTATCTCTACAGGCTGTGCGTCTGTAAGCCGGTGTATCTCTACATGCAGTGTGTCTGTAAGCCAGTGTATCTCTACATGCTGTGTGTCTGTAAGCCGGTGTATCTCTACAGGCTGTGTGTCTGTAAGCTGGTGTATCTCTACATGCAGTGTGTCTGTAAGCTGGTGTATCTCTACATGCTGTGTGTCTGTAAGCTGGTGTATCTCTACATGCTGTATGTCTGTAACCCGGTGTATCTCTACATGCTGTGTGTCTGTAAGCCGGTGTATCTCTACATGCTGTGTGTTTGTAAGCCGGTGTATCTCTACATGCTGTGGGTCTGTAAGCCGGTATATCTCTACAGGCTGTGTCTGTAAGCCGGTGTATCTCTACAGGCTGTGTCTGTAGGCCGGTGTATCTATACATGCTCTGTGTCTGTAAGCCGGTATATCTCTACATGATGTGTGTCTGTAAGCTGGTATATCTCTACAGGCTGTGTTTGTAAGCCGGTGTATCTCTACATGCTGTGTGTCTGTAAGCAGGTGTATCTCTACATGCTGTGTGTCTGTAAGCCGGTGTATCTCTACATGCTGTGTGTCTGTAAGCTGGTGTATCTCTACATGCTGTGTTTGTAAGCTGGTGTATCTCTACATGCTGTGTGTCTGTAAGCCGGTGTATCTCTACATGCTGTGTGTCTGTAAGCCGGTGTATCTCTACATGCTGTGTGTCTGTAAGCCGGTGTGTCTCTACATGCTGTGTGTCTGTAAGCCGGTGTGTCTCTACATGCTGTGTGTCTGTAAGCCGCTGTGTGTCTGTAAGCCCGTGTATCTCTACATGCTGTGTGTCTGTAAGCCGGTGTGTCTCTACATGCTGTGTGTCTGTGAGCCGGTGTATCTCTACATGCTGTGTGTCTGTGAGCCGGTGTATCTATACAGGCTGTGTGTCTGTAAGCCGGTGTGTCTCTACAGGCTGTGTGTCTGTGAGCCGGTGTATCTCTACATGCTGTGTGTCTGTAAGCCGGTGTATCTCTACATGCTGTGTGTCTGTAAGCCGGTGTGTCTCTACATGCTGTGTGTCTGTAAGCCGGTGTGTATATCTACAGTGGGCCAGTTTGAGTCACGGGCTGGTACGGCATGTGGATGTTTGTTGTCGGATGTGGGGAATGCGAGGGAGGAGTCCGCATAGAGAGAGGGGGAGGTAGAGTGGGAGGGTGGAGGTAGAGTGGGAGGGGGGAGGGAGTGGGGGAGGGAGTGGGGGGGGTAGAGTGGGAGGGGGGGTAGAGTGGGAGGGGGTAGGTAGAGAGTGGGAGGGAGTGGGGGGGTAGAGTGGGAGGGGGGAGGGAGAGAGTGGGGAGTAGGAGGGGAGTCGGGAGACGAGGAGGGGAGACACGCAGGGGGCTGCCATCTTATCGCCAGCAGCGCAGAGCACACGGTCGGACAGGTGAGCGATCCACACCTCCTTCGTTCACGGGTGCCCCCCACTCCCAGCGATACGCTACTCCCCCCCCCCCTCTTCAACAACAAGGGTACCCCACCACCACCCCTAAG
The DNA here is from genome assembly GCF_048934315.1 of Petromyzon marinus. Taxonomy (NCBI): domain Eukaryota; kingdom Metazoa; phylum Chordata; class Hyperoartia; order Petromyzontiformes; family Petromyzontidae; genus Petromyzon; species Petromyzon marinus. Next base: position 2,059,396 of record NC_133678.1, read on the forward strand.
CAACACAGGGACCCCCCCCCACCCCACTCGCTTCTCCCCTCTCTGCCGGAGCGAGGGGGCGAAGGAGGACGGCGACCCTGGCCCAGGTGCGGGGGGAGTCTCAACAGGTGTGGCTCTCGCCTACCCCCCCCGTGCCCCCCCCCACCCCCCGTACCCCCCCCCACCCCCCGTACCCCCCCCACCCCCGTGCCCCCCGTGCCCCCCCGTGCCCCCCGTGCCCCCCCCCGTGCCCCCCGCCGTGCCCCCCCCGTGCCCCCCTCCGTGCCCCCCCCGTGCCCCCCTCCGTGCCCCCACCCCCCGTGCCCCCACCCCCCGTGCCCCCCCCGTGCCCCCCCCGTGCCCCCCCCCCGTGCCCCCCCCCGTGCCCCCCCGTGCCCCCCCGTGCCCCTCCACCACCTACTGAGTGGATCTCCACCCTCCACCGCCAACCACCACTCCGAGATAAGCGAGCGACGCCCGGTTCAGCGCCGCTTCATCGTGAGCCATGGCCAATCCACTGCTGGATGAAGGCCCCCCCCCCCCCTCTCTCCCGAGCCGTCTTCCATCTCTCTCGCCAAACAGACCCCCACACAGCACACACACACACAGCACACACACAGCACACATACACACAGCACGCACACACAGCGCACGCACAGCACGCACAGCACACACACAGCACGCACACACAGCACACACACTGCACACACACTGCACACACAGCACACACACACAGCACGCACACAGCACACACACACAGCACACACACTGCACACACAGCACACACAGCACACACACAGCACACGCACAGCACACACAGCACACACACAGCACACACAGCACGCACACAGCACGCACACACACAGCACACACAGCACACACACACAGCACACACACAGCACGCACACACAGCACGCACACAGCACGCACACACACAGCACACGCACACAGCACGCACACAGCACGCACACACACAGCACACACAGCACACACACAGCACGCACACACACAGCACGCACACACACAGCACGCACACACACAGCACGCACACACACAGCACGCACACACACAGCACGCACACACACAGCACGCACACACACAGCACGCCCACACACAGCACACACAGCACGCACACAGCACACACACCACGCACACAGCACACACACACAGCACACATACACACAGCGCACACACACAGCACGCACACACGTGCGCTATGTGTGTGCTGTGTGTGTGGGGGTTGTTACTGTCTCTCGCTGCCTCGGATCGCGTTCCGTCTCCGCCGCTGCTTATTCAGTCCTTCGGTGTCGATGTGGATGATGTCGATGTGGATGATGATGTAGATGATGATGTAGATGATCATGAAGATGTGTGTGTAGATGTGGATGATGTTAAACCAATTGGAGTACTACGAAACGTCGAACTCGAATTGTAAATGTTGTAGTGGGTTTACTCTCCAACCCACACCCGGTGTGTACTGTATCAGTACACTACACTATACACTACACTATACACTACACTATAATTGTAAATGTTGTAGTGGGTTTACTCTCCAACACACCCGGTGTGCTGTACCAGTACACTACACTATACACTACACTATACACTACACTATAATTGTAAATGTTGTAGTGGGTTTACTCTCCAACCCACACCCGGTGTGTACTGTATCAGTACACTACACTATACACTACACTATAATTGTAAATGTAGTAGTGGGTTTACTCTCCAACACACTTGGTGTGTGCTGTATCAGTACACTACACTATACACTACACTATACACTACACTATAATTGTAAATGTAGTAGTGGGTTTACTCTCCAACCCACACCCGGTGTGTGCTGTATCAGTACACTACACTATACACTACACTATACACTACACTATAATTGTAAATGTTGTAGTGGGTTTACTCTCCAACACACCCGGTGTGCTGTACCAGTACACTAAACTATACACTACACTATACACTACACTATAATTGTAAATGTAGTAGTGGGTTTACTCTCCAACACACCCGGTGTGTGCTGTACCAGTACACTACACTATACACTACACTATACACTTAACTACACACTACACTACACACTACACTATACACTACACTATACACTACACTATAATTGTAAATGTAGTAGTGGGTTTACTCTCCAACACACTCGGTGTGTGCTATACCAGTACACTACACTATACACTACACTATACACTACACTATACACTACACTACACACTACACTATTATTGTAAATGTAGTAGTGGGTTTACTCTCCAACACACCCGGTGTGTGCTGTACCAGTACACTACACTATACACTACACTATACACTACACTATACACTACACTATAATTGTAAATGTAGTAGTGGGTTTACTCTCCAACACACCCGGTGTGTGCTGTACCAGTACACTAAACTATACACTACACTATACACTACACTATACACTACACTATACACTCTTCTTGTTCGCGATTTCTGCACTGGACAATTGCTGTCGTCTCGCTCTCGGCACACGCCACTCCTGTCTCCATGGCACTGTATGCTTGCCAGTGTAACCAGCACGGGCGCTGTGCCATATCTGTGTGCCACGAAGAAGGGTCCTTTCCCGAAACGTCGTGTGCGTGACTCACACAGTGGTGGTGGTGTTCTTTTTGGGTTAATAATCATTGCGCTCATGCGCACCGCCGTCAACTTGGCAACAGAAGCAGACAGTTGCCTACTGGGTCTGTGCCCTGGTTTGCAGCTAACTGACGGCCCTCCTATGGTGTGGGTAACAATGCACACCGATTAGTACAACAACAACTACTACTGTGTGTGTGGGGCCCTTTAAAGAGGAAGTATAATCGGCGACGTTTTGGGCAATTCCCCCCCCCCTTCACAGCACATAAGAGAGAGAGAGAGGGGCGGGGAAGATGGATAATGAGAGGTGGAGACTGCAACTTGTTCTACAAACACGGGACCTGAGGAGAATGCCTTCAATCAACAAAGCGTCCCATTGCACTCCTTTAATTTTTTGTGTTAATTTGGCATCTTCCAACATTGCTCGGCGTATCGAAGAATCGCAATCACAAAACTGATTGATACCGGAGGAATCCGATGAGCTGTAAAGCTCTTTGTCCACAGATATCCAGTAGGAGTAGACTAATAAAACCCTCCCGTATAGAGTTCGCTGACGGTGAGAGGCCCTGCAAATTGCCAAAGCAGGCAATTTGCAGGGCTGCTGGACCTTCATCTTTTTTGTATGTTGTAAAATCGACCTTCTGCCAATAACTACCCCAGGTTCCACACCAATGCTGCTGCTACTACTACACCTTACGTGAATTCTTCGCAAGTCCTGGCAGGTGTTGCTAACTTACTTCTCAGACTCCCTGGGGGCACCCTCACCCCAGCCGCACACACACAGACACCTCTCTCAGTGTTCCCTGCGTGCGTGCATTCTGATTTTAATTTTGGCAGGACGTTCATGCGGTTGTTGCCGTCGCTTTATCGACCCCCCCCCCCCCCCCCCCGTGAGTGTGATGAGCCCAGGGGAAGCGAGACATTCCCGCCTTGGGCGTGAGAACGAGAGAGCGCAGTGTTTTTATTCGTCTGGGGGACCTTTGAACACCAGCAGCTTGTCATAGCGATAGTGTGAGTCGCCTCCCCCCCGCCCGCCACCTCCACCGTCTGTGTGTGTGTGTGGGCGAGGGGCTGGTGAACGACACAAACCGGTAACTGCATTTTCAATGGTCCACTACCGGGTAGCCAAGAGGTAATTGTTTTCAGTGTTCATTTGTTGATGTTGTTGTTGGAAGCAGGTGGGGAGTTCTCGCACACTTTACCAACACCGCGCATGCCACTCACCCAGCGACTGTTGGACGTCTGTGAAAAAGAGCTTTACGGATAATCGGATTCCTCCAGGGGTAAATAACCATTCAGAAACTGAACCCCGTTTTAATTTGACGCAAGTAAGGCCCCACTGAGCTATGTAGTGGCTCTGTTTTCAGACCATGCCAAAAATGACAGCTCAACGACGTGGCTCATCGTGTGGAAATGTCTCGCGGCCAAATTATCTGAATGTGTGATATTGATTCTAAACGTGGAGGGGAAAAAAAAACGGGAGGAAACCTGAGAAAAATCCACGTCCCACAAGGAGAATGAGAGAGAGAGACACCGCAAACTCCAAATTGTACAGCAGTCGTCAGGGTCGGGATCGAACCCACGACCTCCTGTAGACCAGGCGAGGTAGTTAACATCTCCTAGCCACCGTGATGATGATGATGATGAGAGAGAGACACGCAAACTCCAAATTGTGCAGCAGTCAGGGTCGGGATCGAACCCACGACCTCCTGTAGACCAGGCGAGGTAGTTAACAGGTGGTGGTGGTGGGAGATTTAACAAACGACGTTCCTCCTTTGGTTCAGCTGCCACACCAGGAAATGGAATCGAACCTGCGACCACCCCTCTCTAGATGACGAGCCCTGTGTGTGCGCTGGCTAACCTTTACGCCGCTGCAGTTAAAAACGCTAGGAATGTGATATTTGCGGGTTTTTTTTATTTTAATCTGCGTGTTCAAAACCCGGTAACTGCCTTATTTACCGGGTTTTTTGTTACAATGCGGTCACAAGCGATGCCACAGCAACAACAAAAACACCCCCCCGCCGGTTTCAACAAACCGAGTGTGGATCGATAGAGGGCCGTCTTGTTAGCCCGCTGCTGGATGAAGGCAGCCTCAAGACTTTTACGTCATGGGGTGGGGGTGGGGGGAGGAGGGGGGCGGGGCAGGCGGGTGGGCGGGAGAGGTGGACCATACTTCACCACTCTGGTCAGTGCTGCTAGACGAAGGAATGGGCTGACGCGTCGCTGGCCCCTGCTGTTAGCCCGTCACAGGGTTGGAACACTTTGGTGTTGCCAGGCAAAATAGAACCCCACCCAGCACCTCGAGTGGGGAGGGGGGGGGCCCTTTGTCATTCACAGAGACGATAAGAACCCGCTCTGTCGGCCGTGGTGGTGGTTGCTGGTGGTGCTGGTGGTGGTTGCTGGTGGTGGTTGTGGTGGTGGTGGTTGCTGCTGGTGCTGGTGGTGGTTGGTGTCGTCTCCCACCCTCGCGTTGGTTGCTTCCCCCCCCCCCTACCGGCCTTGTCAACCTCTCTGCCCGCCCCCCCCCCTATCCCTATAGCAGCCTCTACTGTACTGCAATATAATGCTGAACAAATAACAGTGTAACAAAAAACACATTTTTTGTTCCTGGGCAGTAAGTGTTATTTTCCAATTGCTTATGCCTCAAAAGTACAGAAAATGGCTCTTGTTCCCCAAAGACTTTGCTTTGTGACCAGAACAGTGATATTTTGAAATGTACCTATATTCATATTCTTAGTTTTTTCGGTAAAGTCACATTGAAGGGAAACAACAAAATAATAAAATATATATGAAACAATAAAAAAATTCTCACGACGTTTCGACCATAACTCAAACGGTCGTCTTCAGGTGTGTTGGTTTGCATAAATTTATTTTTAAACGGCGCATTTATTTATTTATAAAAATACCTATATTCAATTAGGGAACGTCTGCATTTGTGTCTTTCATTCACGTACTACTATATATTTCCACATGACAAGCCACATTGTTGACCTATCGTTTATGATAGCCAGGTCGCTTTTGAAAAAGAGTTCTATAGCAGCTCAATTGGCCTTACCTGGTAAAATAAAAATGTTTTTTTTTTATAATTACAACTAATGTTACTTCCACCCATCTCGTCGGATGTCCGCACGTGTCACCCACAGCAGCGCCACGCTTGACGGTGTTTGGGGGGGGGGGGTGTCATGGCACGACCATCCCAGCAGTCGTCGGTGTTCGACGATGGACGGGACCGCGACCGCCTGCCGCCGCACTACAAGGAGTCGTACCGCCTGGCCATCGACGTGCTGGTGGAGCAGGGACGCGACGCCTTCCGCGAATTCCTGCAGCGCGAAGGCACCGTGCCCTTCCTGTCCGAGCAGGAGGTGGGTTGAGAGCTCCCGGGTGGCCGTCGGTGTTTGCGAAGGGTCGGGTTGAGTCGGTTAGGGCGCCACGGTGGCGAGATGTCAACCACCTTGCCTGGTATACAGGAGGTCAGGGGTTCAATCCCGACCTCTGTATATTTGGAGTTTGCGTGTTCTCTCTCTCCCCGCGCTCGCGTGGACTTTTCTCCGGGTCCTCCAGTTTTTCCCTACACATTTAGAAACGGCGTGTTTAGAGTATTTGTCTCCTATATATTTCCACATGACAAGCCACATTGTTGCGCTATCATTTGTGGCCACGTCGCTTCTGAGAAAAAAAGCAATATAACAGCTCAGTCGGCCTTACCTGGTGAGATAAAAATAAAAAAATGGTCAAGTCGGTCGGTCAGTCGGTCTGCATTGTCAACTCCTTCAGAGGCACTCGTGACACTTTTGCACTGGCACAACATTCGTGCCGAGCCAGGGCAAGGGACCTCACGGCACCGGTGGTTTTTCCACTGGCTATATTTGCTGCGCAGAGCCGGAATGAAACCACGACACGGTGGCCTCCACGAGACATCTGAATCTGATTCGTGATCGGTCGACTTTGGTCAAATCGCATAAGTATCTGTACGGGGATGAAGAAGCGTTGGCCCCCCCCCCCCCCCGCACGCGTGGGTTCTTCTCCGGGTGCTCCGGTGTCATTCGTGCTTGAGTTATCTTAACTTTGGGAGCTCGTCATTGGGCACCAACTGGCCCCGTGTACTCTGACACGTGGGCCGTTCCTGGTAAAAAAAAAGATAGTTTAGTAATCGTTTGGTTGAAGTTATCTGACCAAAAATAGCAATAAATCATATTGGCCGCAAAATCCTGCGAGTTAAATTTACATTTGAGTCGGCATCGGTGCCACAACCAAAAAATACCGCAGAGAATGTGTCTATCTCGGAAAGTGGCTGAGAGCGAATCGCGGTCATAATTACGGTGATGGTGATGACTCAGAGGCAAAGTGAGAACAGCCGGGGGGGGAGGGGGAGAGCTTTTGACAGTTTAATTTCAAAATGAAAAGCAACAACAATGCGCCTGGAGTGGACCGCTGCGGTCAATCGTGAGTGTATCGCCCTGCTAAGACGCGCGGCTTGAAACGTCGTGGACACCGGCAAAGGAAATGAAGAGGGGGGGGCATAAAAAAATCTTTAAAAGTTCACGGACAAACATAGAGCGATGTGCCTCGGGGATTATCGTCTCTCACAGCTCGATGGAACGGCAGCCAAAAAGAGGGGGAACCACGCCCAGGAGGGACGACCGCCGCGGAGATTAAGGGTTGGGATCAGCCCTTAATCTGCAAGAGCGGGATGGATGGTGGCATCGCAAGAACCACGAGGGATGGAGACGATGTGGGGAGGCGTTGATCCAACCGTTTATAGAACACGGCCGATAATTGTGATGATGATGTTGATGGGGGGAGATTCTCGGGCGATGGTCCTCGCAGATTTTGGATGCCGACCAGGCTCAATAAAACACAACGCAAAGTTTCGATTTAACGCCGCTCACCCTGCAGGTGGATCACATTGAGAGGACGTTCCAGTCGCCCGCTGTCACGACCCGGGGAGACGATGGCGACGAGGTGGGCCAGGACTTTGGGAGCTCGTCGTCGGGCACGTACTGGCCCGTGTACTCGGACACGTCGGCGCCGGACCTCGAGCTGGGCTGGCCGGCTCCCGGACGCTTCCTCGGACAGACGAACGTCACGCTGCACTTCCACCCGCCGCTGGGGAACGGGGTGCCGACCATCAAGGAGGTCATACGCAGGCACATCAGAGGGGCCTCTAAGGTATGATGCGTAATGGACTGATCCACCGCTCCCGCCAGGACGCGGCCACGAGCAACAACGCCACACGACCCCCAGCAACAACGCCACACGACCACCAGCAACAACGCCACACGACCACCAGCAACAACGCCACACGACCCCCAGCAACAACGCCACACGACCCCCAGCAACAACGCCACACGACCCCCAGCAACAACGCCACACGACCCCCAGCAACAACGCCACACGAACCCCGGCAACAACGCCACACGAACCCCGGCAACAACGCCACACGACCCCCAGCAACAACGCCACACGACCCCCAGCAACAACGCCACACGACCCCCAGCAACAACGCCACACGACCCCCAGCAACAACGCCACACGACCCCCAGCAACAACGCCACACGACCCCCAGCAACAACGCCACACGACCCCCAGCAACAACGCCACACGAACCCCGGCAACAACGCCACACGAACCCCGGCAACAACGCCACACGACCCCCAGCAACAACGCCACATGACCCCCAGCAACAACGCCACACGACCACCAGCAACAACGCCACACGACCCCCAGCAACAACGCCACACGACCACCAGCAACAACGCCACACGAACCCCAGCAACAACGCCACACGAACCCCGGCAACAATGCCACACGAACCCCGGCAACAATGCCACACGACCCTCGGCAACAACGCCACACGACCCCCAGCAACAACGCCACACGACCCCCAGCAACAACGCCACACGACCCCCAGCAACAATGCCACACGACCCTCGGCAACAACGCCACACGACCCCCAGCAACAATGTCACACGACCACCAGCAACAACGCCACACGACCCCCAGCAACAACGCCACACGAACCCCAGCAACAACGCCACACGAACCCCGGCAACAATGCCACACGAACCCCGGCAACAACGCCACACGACCCCCAGCAACAACGCCACACGACCCCCAGCAACAACGCCACACGAACCCCGGCAACAACGCCACACGACCCCCAGCAACAACGCCACACGACCACCAGCAACGTAACTACATTCATGCTGTAGCCATAACGTAACAAATGAGTCGTGTCGTTTTATAGCCTTAGGGACCCCCCCCGCCCGGTGATGGCTGTCCCAGTGCAGCACGAGGTGAATATAGTAGCGAGCGGCATGGGGGGCGACGTTGCTCTTGGCTTCCGAGTAATCTTAAAAATGTGGGCCGTGACGTAGCCACCCGCTCGCGCCCTCCCCTTGCCAATGACGTCACGGGATTTCTGGAAGGGCGGCCGTGAAGCGGGCGGCACGTGGTCGGTGGGTCGACGCTCGCGCGGTAAAACAACGACACGGTTGCACCGTGCGCAAATAATAACACGCACCGGGTGTCGGGCGGTTAATTGGTCAGGGTGGATATGTGACCCCCACCCCACTAACGAGCCACATTCACCGCGCCCTGTAAGGGGGATTTTCACCTTCGGTAGGGCAGGATGTAGATAGAGGGTGGGGGCCCGGGTAGGGAGTCACCGACAATTTAAAAGGGGTCCAAGCAATCGACAGTGGAACAAGTAGAGGATTCTGATTTTGAGTCGGTTAATCAACATAAAGAGGGATCGTCGGTCTTTAAATATCTGGCACTTTTTTGGCAGGACATTCTTCCAGTCGACAGCCCCCCCCCCGCCCCCCACTTCCCCCCCCACTTCTCCTCCCCCCCCCCCCCCCTCGCAGGGCCTTGCACTAAACCGAGTCGTGCGCCGTGACTTCCTCTCTCCTGTGGTGACGCGTGTGCAGCGTTTACGTTGCACGACATATTTATTTTTGGCAAGGCCACCATGTAATGATCTGGCCAAAAAAATACGTGCCGTTAATTCCCTCCACCACCCGACGCGGCATATACAAGTCGGGCAGTGGAGGGTCTTGCCCGCGCACATTTGGCCAGATCGTTACGTCGCCTAAACCCAACAAACGAAAAAACAAATCGTAATATTTGCCGCTCGTAAATAAGAGCTGCGTGTCGTGCGGTGCATTTACCTTCACACATTCCTTCGCACGAGTGTGCGAGATGGCCCGGCGCGTGACTTTTGGACGTGCCGCACCTTGGCAGTTCAAGGCCGTTCGGTGTGGAGCTGGGGTTGAGTTTCAGTTCCGTGCGTCCGAGGTCTCGCGTGGACTGCAGCAGTCGGCACCCACGATTGGAATAATCAACAGTAGCGAGGCGTGGAGTGATAAACACGACTGCAGAGTGCACCATGATCGCGTCACCTGCGATCGCGGCGTCGCCCGTCTGTTGAGCGGAGACGCGAGCGTGGTTGCGGAGTTGCATCCGTCACCATCGTCATCGTGAGCCTCGGTGCAATCCGCCGCTGGATGAATGAAACGCCTCCCCAAGTCGCCGCCATTCCTTCACGGTCCCGCCATGCGACAGTCCGCACGGTTTTGTTGCGCACGAGCCGATCCTGTCGCTCCGTCTCCCGCGGTGGGCGTGCTCGCTCTGGCGCTTTGCCTCCTTTGGGTGGCCATCCCATCGTCGCTCTCACCCGGAGGCTGCCGCCCACCCATCGTCCCTTCTAGCGGCGTTTTATTAACAGTTCAAACTTGCGTCCCGAAACCAGGATACGCTCTCCGTAACCCGTGCGTTCCCCTTTTCTCTCTGAGTGTACAGTGGTCCCTCGTTTATCGCGGGGGATACGTTCTAAAAATAACCCGCAATAGACGAAATCCGCGAAGTAATCAGCTTTATTTTTTACAATTATTATACATGTTTTAAGGCCGTAAAACCCCTAACCACACACTTTTATACACTTTTCTCAGACAGGCATTAACATTTTCTCACATTTCTCTCTTATTTAAACACTCTCAAAGTTCAAACTTTCGCAGATTTAAAAAAATAAGTACAATATTAGTAAATGAAACCAAAGATCAAAACCTGTTTTCAAGCCCAAACATTTTTGTCAATCTGGCTAGCCGAACGCATTCTGTACTCCCTTAACTAATCAGGACGCAGAACACATGTGCGGTTCTCCCTTAGCCAATCAGGACGCCGAACACAATGCGCGTTCATACTGTACACAGGAAAAAAAAGCATGCAAAATTACACTACAAAAAATCCGCGAAACAGCGAGGCCGCGAAAGGTGAACCGCGTTATAGTGAGGGACAACTATAGTTACTCGTAAGCGTGCATCTCTCGCCGCTTCCCTGCGCCGATGTTCGACCTTTGTTCCGTCGTTTTCTTCGGTGACCCCCCCGTTGCTCGTCCACGTGACGGTGGGAAACGCGCACAGATAAAAAATAAGCAGTAAAAATAAACAATAAAAATAAGCAATAAAAATAAACAATAAAAAATAAACAATAAAATTTACATTCTTGGTTCTTTCGGTAAAGTCATGTAGAAGGGAAACAATAAAATAATAAAAATTGAAATTCTAACTACGTTTCGACTGCAACACAAGCAATCATCATCAGGTGTGAAAACCACAGCAAGAAAATTTGAAAAAAGTGGTGAAAAAAGTGAGTTAGTACCACGGAGAGCGATTTGGCAGTTATTCAGATCCATCTATGTTTGGAAAAGAGGAGGGGGGAGACGAAAATAATGGATGCGGTCTGAAAGCCACCGTAAGCGTGAATAATCAATTAAGACCCGAAATGGTTTATAAGCTTTAAATCAAAATAAAATTAACAGTAAAAATAAACAATAAAAATAACAATAAAAATAAACAATAAAAAATAAACAATAAAAATAAACATTCAAATTAACAATAAAAATAAACAAAAAATAAACAATAAAAATAAACATTCAAATTAACAATAAAAATAATCTATAAAAATAAAGCCGGTTGGCGTTGTAGTCACGGAAGATGATTTTCGTCCAGTTGTGGTCATCATCATTCCCGCACCTCCGATTAACAACGGTTGGCTACGTACGGTGCGAAAGAAGTTAATGATACGTACATTGCTGACTATCGTAATGGACAACAAAAACAGTACGTTGACGAATTTCCTTCACAATTCTGGAATTTCGCTTGATGAAGGCGGTTGAAGTAATCACTAGCGAAACGTCACAGTACTCAAATTCTAAATGTCGTGGGTTTACTCCAACACACACCGGTGTGCCGAAGTCTAATTTCCACGTTTTGTTTACGTGACAAACCTCACTAATTGGCCGTGTCGGGTGGGTGAATGATTCATGAACGAGGGTGTGCTGGTATATAAACCAATTAGTGAAGAGTCCGCTTACTCCTAAACTCTACCCACACCCCCCACCCCCCCACACCCCACACCCCCACACCCCCCACCGCCACCCCCCCCACCCCCCACACCCCCACCCCCCACCCCCACCGGCTGCAGGTGGTCGCCGTGGTGATGGACGTCTTCACGGATGTGGACATCTTCCAGGAGCTGCTGGAGGCGGCCAACGTGCGCCGGGTGCCGGTCTACGTGCTGCACGACCGCCTCAACTTCCCCCTCTTCCACGACATGTGCCTCCACCACGGCCTGCGCGCCGGCGAGCTCGAGGTGCCAACGGCCGAGCGCCGCCAGCGGCCGCGTTTCCCCCACCCTCGGTTGGGGTTTGCACGCGGCGGCGCCAAACGTCGTCGCCCTCCCCCTTCCCCCCCTCCCCCTTCCCCCCCTCCTCCCCACCCCCCCTCCAGAATCAGAATATTTATTTAAACTGGAAGAGGAATCCGATGAGCTGTTAAGCTCTTTTTCACAGATGTCCAGGTAGGGGCCACGGGGTAAGAACGTTTCGACAACGGACGATACAAAAAAAGCGGCATTAATACAGAGTGCAGGAAAGGCAAATATATTTGCCCAATGACATTCAAATAAAACTAAACCCTCACCGTCCTTCTCGCAGAAGAATGCCCGTTTACGGGCCACATGATGCCGATCCGCCTTGTGCTGTGCAGGGACAGCTGCCGCTCGTTTCATTCCATAGCTAAACAAACACACCAGTACCCACGCGGGGCAGTGGGTACTGGGCCAAGAACATCCCCACGCTTTAAAAATGAGCACCGTGCCAAGGTGCTCGATTTGGGATTGCGCACAGCGGCGGCAACATCGGGGCCCCCCCATTCTGCAAAATCTTTGGCAGGACCCCCCCCTGAAATGGAGCCCCCGTGAGGCTCGGCGAGACTGTCCTCGGGTGAATACGGCGTGACGATAACTCTACAAAAACAAACCACCGCACGTGGAAAAGACCGTGTGTGTCCCCCCCCGTCCTTTCACCGTGCGTTTTCCCCGCTAAGGAGTCGCAATCCTGACCCTCGTTAAATCTCTCTAAAGTGTCCGCTACGTATCGAAGCAGCAGCTGAGCTAAACTAAACGTTGTATTTTACCAGGGTAAGACCCACTGAGCTATTTGTAGTAGCTCCCTTGTATGAAGCGACCTGGCTATCGCAAATGATAGCTCAACAAAGTGGCTTCCCATGTGGACATTTCTAGCAGGATTCTAAATGTGGAGGGAAAACCCGGAGGACTAGGAGAAAAATCCAGACGACCACGGGAAGAGAGCGGCATCAGGGTTGGGATCGAACCCTCGTCCTCGTGCACACACCAAGCGAGGGAGTTAACATCTCCTAGCCGCCGTGAAGATGATGAGAGAGACACGCAAACTCCAAATATACAGGAGGCGTCAGGGGTCGGGATTGAACCCACGACCTCCTGTATACCAGACGAGGGAGTTAACATCTCCTAGCCACCGCGGCGCCCCTCTTGACGATGTTGATGGGGTGTGTGCGCTGCTGCGTGTCGTCGCGCAGAACGTGCGAGTGCGGACCCTGCCGGGATCGCTCTACTTCTGCAAGTCTGGCGCCAAGTTTCACGGCCAGGTGTTCGAGAAGTTCATGCTCTTCGACTGCATCACGGCCCTGTGCGGTTCCTACAGGTGACGCGACGAGCGGTTGCGGGCAACGTCCGTGGCACCGCCGCAGACGCGTGACCATCGCACTCCTACAGGCAGCGCCGTAACGCTGCTTTATTGTTCATTTTTTTGCTCAAATTCGTAGCAATATAAATAATATCAATATTGCTACGAATTCTATAATTATGAATATTGCTCATATGAATATTATCAAACGGCATGTATGAAACACCTTTTTTCTAGGTACCCAACAAGGCACTGTGCATCGCAACAATGCTTTACCTCGGGACAATGTTACACGTGACATGCTGATGAAAGCGACTGGCAGGGATAACCATCACAAACGCTTTCGCCACATGACCCTTGATGCACAGTCATAATAACATTTGGGGGGAAATTACAATTTAAGAAAGGCTGAACGTTTAACGAAAGTGCGGTGCGTGCATACCCCTTGTCCGCTGTGGTGCGTGCGTGCCTGTGCGTGCGAGCAGCCTGACATGGTCGCACGAGAAGATCCACCGCAGCCTTGTGCACGAGTTCACCGGCGAAATGGTCGAGACGTTCGACGAGGAGTTCCGGGTTCTGTACGCGCAGTCGTCCTGCCCCTACGACGACTCCTCCGCGGTCGCCATCCCTGGCCAGGTGCCCCCGCCGACCAGGGGCCTCGAGGGCCTCCGGGGACTCCGCGGGGCGCCCCACCTGGGCCTCGCGCTGCAAATCGAAAAGCACGACTCGTCCGTCGACTCGTGGGTGTCGTCCACGTCGTCCCGGCGCGCCCTGGACCGGCAGACCCTGAACTTCACCCACCACGACTTCGCGCGACGCCCGATCGACAACACGTACGCCAGGGTGGAGGCCAAGCATCTCCACCGGGAGGATCGCTACACGTTCACGGCGAAGCAGGAGGTGCTGAGCGAGAAGGAGTACCGGGGCGTTGCCAACGTTTCGCAGAGGTTCGTCGCCAACGCCCAGGTGTTTGCGGGCGAGAAGGAGGTGTGGAAGCGGTACAGCTACGCGGGTGAGGCCACGGAGTCACACTCGTTCCTGCAGCGGATGCAGGACCCGTACTCGTTCGCCTCGGGCCGCGGCGCCCTGGAGCCGCGGCCGAGGAACATCGGCGGCGTCCTCCCCGGGCAGGAGTTCCGCCGTCTCCAGGCCGGCGCCGGGGCTTACGGAGACCGCTTCGGCGAGGGGCGAGGGGAAGACGTGTTCGGGGATGACGGGGCTGCGTTCCCAGATTTCTCCGGGAACGCGAAGCGGATAACGGCGGCGGCGGAGGAGGAGGAGGCGCGCGACATTTCCCAGCAGCAGCAGCTGGCGCCGTACAATCAGCGAAAGAGGAGCGAGTTCCCGGCGCAGCACCTCATGAACTCGCGGCGGGAGGCGTGGCAGGGACAGCCGGGCAAGGCGGACGGCGGCCGCAGCGGCGCGCAGCAGACGTTCGCCTGCCAGACCTCGCCGACCCAAACCCAAAGCTTCCAGGAGGAGGGGCCGTTCGCGAAGGCGGGCGCGGCGAGCAGGGCGAGGGAGGGAGACGCGGGTGTCGCCGAGAAGTCCGCCAAGCAGGGCCTCCGACGTTGGCGGATCAATTCGTTCCTGAGCTCCTGCGAGAATCCCGCCGAGGCCGAGGCGGGCGGGGCGGAGGACGACCCCAGGCCCGACGGCGAGGCGCGGAGCGGGGAGGGCCGCGGGTCGCCAGCCGCGGACGCGGCGGTCGCCGGCTTTGCGGACGGCCTGACGAGGCACGAATCGCTGCGCTCCAAGATCAGTCCCATGTTGCAGAGGAACTCCAGGCTGCGCTCGTCGCTCATCTTCAACTCCGCTCGGCAGGACGCGGGAGGTTCGGAGCCAATCGCGAAGCGGGGCCCCGGCAATTCCGGGGGGGGGGCGGCGGCGGCAGACGACAAGCCTCCCGCAGGCCCGCGGCGAGCCGACGAGGTGGCGGCCGAGGCGCCGGCTGGCGGTTCTTCCAACGCGGCCGAGTCGAAGGAGAAGGACGCGCAGGCGGCGGTCGCTCTGCCCGCTTCGGACCTCCAATCGAAGTACGCGCCCAGGGAGCCGTTCGTGAGGTCGAGGTTCCTGTTCAGCAGCCTCACGAACCGCAAGGCGGCGACCGCCACCGCGGAGGAGGAGGTCCGCGCGGCCTCGGACAAGGTGGGCCCCGTCGCCAGGCCGGACTCGCACATCAAGGAGCTCTTCCCGAAGCCGCAGCCCTTGGCCGAGGGTCACGCGGCACCCGCAGGGAGCGCCGTTTCCAAGGCAAACCCCTCTCCGGGAAGCGAACAGACGAAGTTCACCCAGATCCAGCAACGTAATGAAACGATTCCGGCTCGGTCAAAGTCGTCGTCGTCGTCGGCGGCCGACACGGGGGCCCAGGTGACGAGGGGGGCGACGGACAGCGCTGCGCAAGAAGTGAAGCCGGACCCGGCGAGCGGCGCGGTGAGCCGAGCGTCCGCGGAGAGAGCGTCACGGCTCCAGGAGCTTCTCGACAAAGCCAACAACAAGAAGGAGAATCCCCCCGAGAAGACGTCTACTGTAAACGCGACCTTGGAGAGAGCTTCCCCTCGAGAGCCGTGCAGGCCGAGCGCTCCGCCGGCTGCCAGCCCCACCTCGGCAAAGGCGCCTCCGGCGCAGGAAGCGGCATCCGGCGGCGTCTCCCGAGCCCCGGCAACGATCGGCACGTCGGAGCTGAGCCCTTCCCCGGCCTGGCGCAGCAGCAGCACCTCCACGCCCGTCCTGTACGGCAGCAATCTGAAGGACGACACCAAGGTCATGTTGGAGCAAATCTCGCTGAGCAGCCACAAGTACAAGGACGACAATCACAAGGCCATGCAGGAGAATGCGCAGGGGGACGATTCGGCGAGGTTACCGCGGGATGCCGCGGGTGGCGGAGGATCGAGCGTTGCCAGCCCAAAGGAAGCCGCTCCGAGCCAGGCCTCGCCCACGACCACCGCTCTCGCAGCCGACGAGGACAGGTCGGACGAGCTCATCCGGAACCTGGAGAGCAAGCGCAAGGAGAACCGCGCTTACAGCCGCTTCGAGGTGTTCTACAAGTCAGAAGGAACGGAGGCCAAGCCAAAGGGCATCTCCCCCGTCGTCTCCCCCGTCGTCTCCCCCGTCAATGTCCCCGATCAGTCGCGATACGTGCCCGATAGGTACCGGGCGATGGAGCAGCCCTTAAGCAACAGCCTCCTGCAGAAAATCAAGGTTACGTTTAAAGGAAAAAATTAATAACCCTCCTCGGCCTTGCCGTACAGAATTGTCGTCGTTGCTTGAAACTGCAGTTGTGAAATTATGGTTGTCGCTCTTCGTCGGCATGAGCCTACATGAAGAAGAATAATGTGGGGGTGGGGGGGGCTTCGTCGCAAGAGAGGCGCTTGACAAACGGCAGGTGGCGCTGAAGCGCAGCTCGTACGATGGCTTAGCCACGTGGCGATTTTTATTACGCCCAAAAGCGCAGCCGCTGTCTGCGCCGCCAAGGAGTCGAACGCCTCCCACGTACAGCGAGCAAGGGTCCTGGTAGTGAGCGGGGGCCACCTGAATCGTGGGTGGGGGTCGCCTGAATAGTGGGTGGGGGTCGCCTGAATAGTGGGTGGGGGCCGCCTGAATAGTGGGTGGGGGCCGCCTGAATAGTGGGTGGGGGTTGCGAAGGAAGTCGGTGGGGCCAATCGCCGTGGCCAGAGCGAGCGGAGTTGTGGGCGTGGCTTTGTAGAAGTGGGCAGGGCTCACCACCATGTATCCCGGTTAAGCCTCCCAGAAAAGTGTGTTCCTTCCCAGCTTTAAAGCCGATAGATGGGTTACTTGAGTAATAATAATAAAAACATTTCGGTGCTGTTGTACAGTACAATATATACATGTATACTCACAAGTATTGTTTATTCTCTGTGTGTGTATATATATTGAACTTGCACTTGGGATTTGATCATACTGAGAAATCCGTGAAATCCCTGGGTAACAGGGTGGCACCGTGGTTAACACCTGTGCCTCGCAGCAAGAAGGGCCTGAGCTCGAGTCTCCACTCCGGGAGGGAACCTTTCAGCGTGGAGCTTGTGGTTCACCTCGTGTTCTGCACGGGTTCCCTCTTGGCTCTCCACTTTCTATCTAAAAACATACAATGTAACCGGTATTGGCTAAAACACATCGCAGTGCAGAGAAGTTACCCGCAGGTTACTCAGTTGGGATTGCACGCAGCAGCAGCAGCAACGTTGCCTCCTCCTGCGAAAAATCTGGCAGGACTCTCCTGAAAGATTCTTGGGACTCAGTGAAGCATTCCTGGCTGAATACACGGAATAATCATAAAAAGATTACATGTCAAAATGGGCCATACGGTGGCTAGATGTTAACTACCTCGCCTGGTATCGAAGGAGGTCGTGGGTTCGATCCACAACCTGACGCCTGTTTATTTGGAGGCTGCAGTACATTGAAAAAGAGCTACAAAGCTCAGTTGGCCTTCCATGGTAACATTTTTTAAAAAATATTAAAAATTTATAACATGGCCATGTGCCACGGGGCTGCCGCTGCCTGAGCACAAGTTTCGAGTTTTTAACCAGGTGAGGATTCATCGAGGGGCAAGGATGAGTTATTTTGCGACGGTGACCTGGGTACAGGTACGTGCACTGTCGGCCTTGACATGCCAACAGGGCCCGGAGTTCGTGGTGACTGTGTGTGTGTGTGCGCATATGCACACGGATCTTGTAATTCTAGTTTAGAGGTTGGGTTTTTTCTATGTTGTGTGTGTAGCGTTTTATACAACCCATTAAGAGCTGTGAGGCATTGCCATTGTGCCTCTTGTCAACAAGTGCAACCTCAATTCCTCGTGGTCACGGGCAGCTAGCGGCGTAGCTATTGAGTGGGGCGCCTCAGTGGTGAGATGTTAACTGCCTCGCCTGGTGTACAGGAGGTCGTGGGTTCGATCACGACCCTGACGCGTGCTGTTGATTTCGAGTTGGCATGTTCTCCCCGTGGTCGCGTGGATTTTTTTCTCCGGGTCCTCCGGTTTTTCCCTCTCCACATTTAGAATCGACATCACGCGTTTAGATTATTTGGCTGCTGTGAATTTCTTCGAGATAAGCCACTTTAGTTGACATTTCATTCAGTGGCCAAATCGTTCCTGAAAAAGAGCTACCATAGCTCGGTGTGCCTTAGCTGGTAAAGTAAAAAAAAATAGTTTATCAAGTGCACAGGGGGCCCACGTGGGCCGAAGGGGCCCAGGTGCCTGGGCTACTGAAGTTGGGGTGGTGGAGGATTGGACGGAGGTGGCCCATTCCGTTCCTTGCTCGCAGTGGCCGTGCCTACCAACGCTACGATACTTCGCCGAGTTTGCCTTTGTGTCGTCGTGGCAATAAACTGCGTTTTGTGTTGAATGACCACAAGTGCTGTTTTGCGCGCACATAATGGAATGGACTCCGTGTGGCGCGGGGGTGGGGGGGGGGGAAGCTTGCGACGTTGGCGTTGGAAGAGTCGGGCCAGCGTTGGGCGCAGCAGCGTTCCACGCCGTGTGTTGGAATTCACTCTGCACTTCCCCCAATGCAGAATCTGTCCGGTCGCATAAAGCACCACCGCCGTCAAGGGCTCCCCCCCTTGCTTTGTCACGTAAAGCATCGCAGGCCAAGGTCGAGACGCCGTCTCGGCCAATGTTGGTGATGTACACCACACCTTTCTGCCGCTGATTCCTGCCTTTTTGCTTTTCCAGTCCAATCTTTTGGATCTCTGCCCCCGGGTTGCCAACGTCTGGGCGTCGCTCCAACGCCCGTTTCTGTCGCCTGCCGCTACTCAACACTCGCGCGTCCCCACCCATCGCCATCCCCACGTGCCGATGATGTCTACGACACTTTCCCACCGCGTTCATTGTCAGAACTTCAAAACTCTTTGGTTCTTTCGGTAAAGTCACGTAGGTAGAAAAAATACATATTTTTTGTTTTATTTTATATTTTTCGACCTACGTGACTTTACCGAAAGAACCAAAGAGTATGGATTCCTGCAGTCACGAAAGCTTCAAATCAAGAACTTCCAAACTCCTTACCCTCCGTTTACCCGTGACATTCTGAGGTATCGCCTCGACCACGCGCCGTGTATTCGAAATATCAAGAGTTTTGTTTTTCAGCTGCTCTGCGTGAAAGCCAACTTCGGGCCCAAAGTCACTCGTGTCCGTCTCAACACCGAAGTTTGGATTGTTTTTTGTTTATTAAAAACGACACACATCACGGTAATGTTACTGCAACAAGAATCCTTGACAAGCAAAAGCATCTGCAAATGTACCAACCACAACGACAACGAATTCAAACGGCACCATGAGCGTCGGTTATGGTAAAATATAAAGTACATTGCTCGACCGGTTCGTTGAGATTGTTCGAGAGGCTGGTGCACGCGAGACAACGAAGTGGTGGGGAAAGTTGGAACGGTGAAGGAGAGGGGACTGAGTAATCACGGGGAGATATTCGGTGCTGCAATGCATTTGGCTAAATGCCAGCTCTGAGGTTTAACTATCCCGATTTGACCGATGAACATTTTAGTTTATTGACCTTCCCTCCGATTAGCACGGTTGGCTACGTACGGTGCGAAAGAAGTGCATGCATTACTTTGTCACAGGGCACGTGGGACACGTGCTGCCCCCTACAGTTTGAACCAGACGTAGCTCTGTGGTATCCGCTTCCGCGTGTTGCCGTTTCCCTTCATGCGGGGAAAGTCGCGCCGCTCTGCGAGAGATCCGCATGGAGGCTGTCTCGCGACGTACCGCGCTGAAAGCACGGTCGGTGCAGAGATGAGAAGAAGGTTGACACTAAATAATTATTCCCTTCCTCGTATCCAAACCGCTTCCAGTCCCACGACCCCTTCCTGGAAATGAGGAGCGAATCCGGTCTGCGTTTCCTGTGTTAGGCATGGAGCAGCGTGATTGTAATTCATGGGACCCTTTTTTCCACTATCAAAGTATGAAAAGTAAAAAGAGGCGTTACCCTTTCTGGCAATAAAACAGCGTGTTCATGGCGACATGATTCCTTGCAAAAGGCATCGAGTGTTCGAACATCTTAACACTTGTTTTATTGCCAGAAAGGGTAAAAGTATTCTTAGTGTTCATATTATTATTATGATTTCGGTACGCTGTGTATAAAGCAGTGCCGCTGTGATGAGTGCCCCGGTACCATCTCCCTGGGCAAACACCACCACCGCCACCACCGCCGCCGCCGCCCGGCTTAACGACGTTTCCCTCCCACGACTACACCCCTAGGGCCCACAGCCGAAGCGTTTCCCAAACCCAGCATGGCCCGCACCCCCTAAACTTAGTTGGGGGGGCGCCACGGTGACGAGATGTTAACTACCTCGCCTGGAATACAGGAGGTCGTGGGTTCGATCCCGACCCTCACGCCTGTATATTTGAAGTTTGCGTGTCTCTTTCCCCGTGGTCGCGTGGATTTTTTCTCTCCGGGTCCTCTGGTTTTCCCCTCCACATTTCGAACCATCGCGAGTTTAGAGTGTTTGGCTACTGCTATGAATCTCCACGTTGTGATAAGTCCCACTTCGTTGAGCCATCATTTGTGATAGCCCAAGGTCGCTTCTGAAAAAGAGCTACATAGCTCAGCGGGCCTTACCTGGTACCAAAATATGAGAATAGGGTTTCCCCTTTTTTCTGGCAACAAAACAGGTGTTAAGATGTGAAAACACCAAACTGAAAGCTTTTACAAGGAATCATGTGTGCATTAACCACAATACTTGCGGTCAGAATGCAAACAAAAAACATACTCTGATAATATATGTGGCATTGTCTTTGAAACTGATTGGTCCACACCAGAGACAGCTTTCTTGCATTCTGACCACAAGCATTGTGATTAATGCAGACACGATTACTTGTAAAAGTTTGGTGTTTTAACATCTCAACACCTGTTTTGTTGCCAAAAAAAAGTGGAAAACCTATTCTCTTATTAAACATTTTTGTTTAGCAAACAGTTTCAAGTCGCGCGCATCGCTGGGGACGCGCGCGCGCGCGAGAGGGGAACGCGCACATGGTGACACGTTGTGAGACGGGAGGTGAAAGGGAAGAGGAGACGGCGGTGATGGCCAGACACAGCGTGGGCTGAGCGAGAGCTCCCAACTCTTTGCACCGTCGCGGATGCCGACCGCGCTGTGGATACGCCGCTGCACAGTGGGACTTGTTTATCAATCCTCTCGGAGGGGGTGAAGGACCGAGTTGACACCCCCCCCCCTCGCCCCTCTTCCTGGACCTGCCGATTGCGCTCGGAGCAATCGAGGTGGACAAAACGGCGCAGCGCGCGCTGGTGACTCCGTTGCTGTCTAGTGTGCAGGCGGTGCAACTGCACGGAGGGTCCGGCGGCTGGAGGGAGGCACGTAGTTTTCCAGGCTACGAAGGGAGGTCATATGGGAGGGGGGGGGGGGGAGAGATTGTACGGTGGAGGTACTGAGTTGTGGAGCAGGACCCAGTGCCAGCCACGCCACTGCGAGTCTGTCGGCTCGACTTGAGCTCCCGCTGGCAGCGGGGGCCAGGAGTCTCGCATAGGCGGGAAATAAAGACACCACCCCCGTCAACCCTCCCTTCCTCCCCCCCAACGACTCGGCCCAGATGTTGACTCTGTGTGTTTGCCGTGCGGGGAAGATCGCTCTGCCGCGCGGCAATTAATGAGCCGCGCTCGAGTTGTGTCGCCAGCGCCTCGCCCTCTCCGCCACCGCCGCCACCACCACCGCGATAAGGCGGTGCGCAAAAACGGGAGCCGGGAGAGGCTTCCGCGCCGTGCGGGGATAAAACCTCGACCCCCGGGGGAGCCCCGCGCTCAACGGATCCCGTGCGGCGCCACCCACAGAGGACAATGGCCCTCCCGGCTGCCCTGACCCTGCCGGCTGCCCTGGCGCTCCCGGCTGCCCTGACCCTGCCGGCTGCCCTGGCGCTCCCGGGTCGCTTGGCGCTCCTGCTCGCTGCCCTGCTCGTTGGTGAGCAGCACCCCCCCACCACCGCCACCACCACCGCCACCCAGGCCGATCAGCGCGCAGAGAGGTAACGGCCGGTCGCCCCCAGTACACGTGGCCAACGCTGGCGCGTGTGGTGAGCCCCGGGGTCAGCAACCTGCAGCTCCTGGAGCTACAGCGCGGATCTTCGAGGGCTGCTTGCAGAGCCGCAACGCCCGTCACTGCGGTTTTTGAAATGTCTTTTTTTTATTTGTTTACCGAATTCAAATAAAAATGGCTCTTCTCGTTATCGGTAAATGCCACCGCAGAGCAGATAAGCCTCTTTCGACCGAGGCTATGGCGTCAAATGCCACGTGCGCGGTGCCTCGACTCGCTGTGGCATCTACGTGTGTGCGTATGTGTGTGTGTTGAACCAGGGTTCATCGCAGCTGTGATGGTAATTTGTGAACGTGTCGCTAAATATTAGAATAGGTGTTGCCCTCTGGCAATAAGACCGTTTGTGTTAAGATGTTAAAATACCAAACAGAATAATTTTTCGAGGGACCCTGTCTGCATGAACCACGCACGGCCACGTGGTGAACATGCCACCGCAAGTCCCGTGCGTGGTTAATGCAGACAGGGTTCCTTGAAAAAGGATTCTGTTTGGTGTTTTAACATCTTAACACAACTGTTTTATTGCCACAAAGGGTAAAATCTATCGTTGTATTTTGATACTGGCGAGAAAGTTCCCATAGTGTAACTGAATGTTTTCTCAAAAGTATTTTTTTAAAAATCGTAATCTATTCATTTGTGAACTGTAACGAGGGCGTGGTTGTATATATATCTCAATTAATGAGACGTGCACCTCCTCCTAAAACTCTGCCAGTACTGGCGACACATGAGTGCTTATGTGTGTACGTTGAACTTCTTTCGCACCGTACGTAGCCAACCGTGCTTTCCAAATCCGCCCCTCTCCCAAACACCACACTCCTCTTCACCTGCACCGCTCGTCGAGACCACGTCGCCCAGGATGTTTGGACAGTGCTGTACCACTGGCTCCAAGTCCCAGATCGTTTTCAAGATCTCACTCTCCTCCATCATCTAGATCTGCCATGGATTCACCCCTGCCTACTTATCCCATCTCCAACTACAAAGACCCCCCGGATAGCCTGAAACATACTTTTAGGACAAGTGCTGTTATCGACCACCTATGAAGGCCGGCACGGTACATGTGTACGTTGAACTTCTTTTGCAATCGTACGTAGCCAACCGCGCTAATCGGAGGTACACGATGGAGTGGGCGGCCAGCACCACGCCCGACCGCCTTTGTCTCCCCAGGACTGATGTTTACACACCGCACCAGGTACTCATTTGAGGCTGAGTCGACCTAGGGAGGTGAGGTGGTCCGGGACCGCTCACAATTATAATCGTCACGTGTGTTCGGCATGAGCGGGATTTGAACTCGGGCCGCTGAGTCCGCGGCTCGCTAACTGCTGCCCCACCACTCCCTACACTCACTCTCACACTTATCCTGGGTTAACTGTGATCGCTAAACTGAAATGTGACCAAGTTAGTTTGTTGTCCTTCCCCCGCACCTCCGATATAGCACGGCTGGCTACGTACGGTGCGAAAGAAGTTCATCATACTAAGCGAGAGTGTTCTGGACGGGTTTAACCGTTCACTGGCTCATCAGCAGCCGAGATTGGCTAATTGTAACTGGCTGTCAGAGTCACCGCGTGGCGTATCGCTGCTCTGACAGGAGAGACTTTATCCGGCAACTCGAACTGCCTCTCCCAGCGATTCGAGTGCGACTCCGACCTCAGCTGTGCTAGCGTGATCGCCATGCTGGAGTACAACTGTGACGCTGCAGGTGAGTGGTGGGTCAGAGGGGTGGGTGGGTGGGTGGTGGAGGCTGTGCGCCGTGCCGGCCTTCATAGGTGCTGCTCGCTAACAGCACTTGCCCCAACAGTCTGTTTAGGCTATAGGGGGGATATTTGTCTTTGGTGGGGGCCGGGAGTGGTAAATCATAATTAATAGCATTATAGAAACATAGGGTAACATTTAACACGTAGGCTTTCGCGACCAATATCATCCATAATAGATCGCGTAAATATATAAATGTTGTGTTGTTACAACCCGCCACCACCTGACACAGCCAACTAGTAAGGGCTGTCACGTAAACAGAACGTGGGCAATTCGTCATTAGTACAGCACACCGGTGTGTTGGAGAGCCAAGCCACAACATTTACAATCTGAGTACTCAGATTGTAGTTGGTGGTGGTGGGTTTTAACAACATTTAGATATTTACACGATCTAACCCAAATAAACTCTATTATGGATAGGGTACCATAATACGGGATCATTGTGAATAGGCGTAACTTGTAGTGAGTCCACCCATCTGAAAGGAGAAGTCACTATAACACTCGTAAGGATGATTGAAAATTATCGACGATTTAGCATGAGTCTGTGCAGCTAATATTATGGGACATCTCCTATAACTCGAAAAATACCACCGCTGAGTCGATAACCCTTTTTCGGTTGAGGCTATGGCGTCAAATCCCACATGCACGTTTCGCGTTATAACGGTTCCTTGTTCCGCGTTATAACGGTGCACGTTCCATGATACAGCCCCCACCCCTTCTACTGTGACCTCTGCCCGTAGCGAGCGACCGCGACCCCGCGGCCGACCCGGTCGCGTCGGCCCGCCGCTGCCGGGAACCCCACGACTGCCACGCCACTCGCGCCTTCGCTCAGCTGCGCTGGCCCCGCCTGGCCTCCTGCTCCTGCGGCGGAGGGGAGGAGGGGGACGGAGATCGGCACGGGGACCCCCGCGCGTGTCTCAGGCTCCGGGGCCTCTTCACGGAGGCGTGCGGGCCCGGACAGAGCGGTACGCTTTGGGCCCCAAGCGCCAGCGGGCGTCGCCGGAATCGCGATTGCAAGGTCGGTTGAGCCAGGGTGTGAGCCTCGGGTTGAAGACCCCTCCCTGTGCACCAGGGCCGGGCGCGGACCCGGGCCGCCCCCCTCGCCGCTGCGCGCCACCCCGGTGGCGCTGCCGGGACGAGGGCCCCTCCTGCCGCGCGGAGCTGGCGAAAGTGACGCGCGCCTGCGGCTCCCGCGCCGAGCGGCCGTGCCCGCGGTGCGAGGAGGCCGCGGCGGCACGGAGGGACGAGCGATGCCGGCGGGCGTGGGAGGCGGCGCGCAACGCCTCCTGCCTCCACCCCGCGCTCGGCGGCGGCGGCGGCGGCGGTGCAGCCGAGGTGGCGTCCCCTCTCGCCGCCGCGCCTCTCGGCAAAGCCAAAGGTGCGAGATTCAGGGCAGAGGCGGTGGGATCTTGGGACTATTTGGGAGGAGCGGTTCCCGGCATGATATCGGTTGAACACGTAGTTGGCTTTCGCGACCAATATTATCCATATTACAGGTTTTTTGGGTTAGATCGCGTAAATATATAAATGTGTTGTTAAACCCGCCACCACCCGACACACACAAATCTGTCTGTTGCCTGATGAAGCTAGTTGCAATTACTGGCGAAACATCGTACTCAGATTGTAAATGTTTGTGGCTTGGCTCTCCAACACACCGGTGTGCTGTACTAGTAACGAATTGGCACGTTCTCTTTACGTGACAACCCTTACTAGTTGGCTGTGTCGGGTGGTGGTGGGTTTTAACGACACATTTATATATTTACGCGATCTAACCCAACAAAACCCTTCTATTATGCTATCATTACACACCAATTTTCAGGGTCTCGTGGTCCCCCCCCACCACCCACCCCCCACCCCGGCCTTGGATCTGCAGCTGGTTCAGGGTGGGCTCGGGATGCACGGGGATTGGACTCAGCCATGTGGCAGGGGTTGTGTCGCCACCCTTTGGAATTTGGTGGCTTCCGATTTAAATGAGCCACTCGTGCGAATGACGTCACGGGGTGCGCAACCTCCACTTGCGCGTGCAGCAGACGTAGCGTAGTACGGAGGAGCGGAGTGTTTTCACGGTTTAACGCAGCACCGCAGCATTAACCAGGGCGGCCCGCTAGTTTCCAGACGCGACGAGCGGCAAACGCGCGGCAGCTGGGCCAACTTCACCGGCCATTTCTCATCATGCACCAGTGGCGGGTGGGGGAAGAGGGGGCAAATTGTTAACTACCTCGCCTGGTATGCAGGAGGTCATTGGTTTGATCCCGACCCTGACGCCTGCTGTATATTTGGAGTTTGCATTTCTCTCTCCCCGTGGTCGCGTGGATTTTTATCTGGGTCTTCCGGTTTTCCTCTCCACATTTCTAATCATACGTTTAGACTAATTTGGCTGCTCTACATTTCCACACCATAAGCCGCTTCGTTGAGCTATCATTTGTGGCCCGGCTGCTTCTGTAAAATAGCCATAAAGCTCAGTGTGCATTACCTGGTTCAATAAAAATATATATACACAGTTTAGCTTAGTAGTTTAGTTTATACTGGTAGGAACATTCCTATGTCCGTCCACTTCACAAAGGGGGCCTTAAAGATGATCCAAATAACTACCGACCTATCTCAATTTTGTCCCCGTTGATGGAAATTTTTGAAAAATTATTGACCTACCAAATTAGCAGTTTCCTGTCCACCAACAATCTACTACATCTAAAACAATCTGAGTTCCGAAAAAAATGCAGCACCCAATCTGCTGCATTAGACTCTCTGAATCACATTTACAGTAGCCTTGATAAGAAGCAGTACTGTGCCTGTCTTTTTCTAGACCTGTCCAAAGCTTTTGATACAGTAGACCACAACACCCTGCTCAGTAAACTAAGTTGCCTCGGTTTTTCCGAAAACGCAGTAAAATAGTTACAAAATTACCTCTTTTCTCGCACCCAAACTGTATTCACAGATGGTTGGAGGTCAAACAGTGTTAAGATAACAAAAGGGGTTCCACAGGGTTCCATCCTCGGCCCCCTTTGTTCTCTCTTTATGTCAATGAGCACTGACCTGGATCATTCCAGGGTAAATATTTTTGCAGATGACACGATACTGATTACTGCTGCCCGCTCTCCGGATGACGTGATTGCTAAGCTGCAGGGTGATTCAACAAACTACAACATCAGCTAGTTGCTCTAAAACTAGTCCTGAATACCTCCAAAACCAAGCTGCTATGCTTCTCACCAGGACTAAAGCAGGAAGGTTTTTTTTCCCCAATTACATTCCTTAAATAATTATCAAATAGAGCAAGTCAAGATCTATAAGTATCTTGGGGTCATCCTGGATTCAAAACTGAATTTTGAAGATCACATTGATTATATTGGTAAAAAGACAAAAATAAAAATTGGTTTTCTGTATCGACACAAGCACTGCTTCCCCCAATGTTCCGTTTGGAATTGATGAAAGCTACCATACTGCCTCTACTTGACTACTGTGAGATCGTGTATAAATCAGCCCCAAGTACTGTACTGAAGAAGCTTGATTCCATCTATCACTCGGCCTTAAGATTTACATTGAACTGCCCATATAGGACTCACCACTGTGATCTCTACATTGGGTCAAACTTAACAACTCTTAATGTTCGACGGCTTGTACACCAGATCTTATTTATTCACGATGTACTTACAAAAAAATCCGCAGACTACCTGCTGGATCTTCTCTCTGTTTCAAAGAACAAATTTGACCTCAGGTATTCGCTCATTTACCAGCTTCACATTCCCTATTGCCGTACAAAAACT
The DNA here is from genome assembly GCF_048934315.1 of Petromyzon marinus. Classification (NCBI taxonomy): domain Eukaryota; kingdom Metazoa; phylum Chordata; class Hyperoartia; order Petromyzontiformes; family Petromyzontidae; genus Petromyzon; species Petromyzon marinus. The sequence continues at coordinate 2,087,572 of NC_133678.1, forward strand.
GGAGGAAGAGCCTTTGCTATTGATGCCCCCAGGGTCTGGAATGCTATTGCCAATAAACTGCAACTTGAATCGCTACCATTGAGATCTTCTCTCAAAACTGCTCTAGAGGAGTTCTACACCCCTAGCTGCCACTGCTATTCATTGGCGTAAAATTAAATAAAATGTTTCGCTCCGGATGACGCTGCAAAGTATTATCTGAATTGTGATTTAGCATGCTGATCTTAAAGGTGCATTGAAAAATTTGATACTCCAACTGATGCCTCTGTTGTTGTGGAGTAACTTATGCAGCCAGCTATGGCTCTAGGATTTGGTGTTACATGTTATTTATGTAGTTTATTGTAAAAATTAGGTCACAGTCCCTGTGATCACTGTTACGTTGCAATTATGGCATTATTTTTTGGTGATTTGGTTTGGACATGTTTGTTTTGTTGTAGTACGGAGTTAGACTGATGGCCTTAATTTAAGTTTTCTTGTGGTTGTTGTTGTTGTTTGACTTGCATCCCACTGGGATTTTTTGCACACAGCGTTGGTGTACGGTGCTTTTTTCAGGAATATTTTGCTGTTTTTTTTCATGGATTTTCTGTTTGCACAGTCACACAGAGTCACTTTAAGATGTTTTTCTTGTTTGTGTGTTTTTTGTTTGTTGCGGTTGCACCCGATTCAAGAGCCGAATGGCTCACAGGGCTATACCCAAATAAATAAACTGAAACTGGTTACACCAGCCCACAGGGGATTATTGTGTCGGTCCGTCGTGCATCCAATAATGGGAGGGGTGGGGCTGGGTGGAGAGGGGAGGATGGGGAGGGGCTGGGTGGGGAGGGTGGGGAGGGGCTGGGTGGGGAGGGTGGGGAGGGGCTGGGTGGGGAGGGTGGGGCTGGGTGGGGGGTGGGAGGGGTGGGGCTGGGTGGGGAGGGGCTGGTCACCCCGTGGTGCCCTTATAAAACTCAACGTTTAACCTACTCACGCCGGCTTGTGCCCGCCCTCACAGTCGGGCATATTTGCGGAATACACCACGTGGTGCCGTTGACCCTGGCCATTGACAGAGCAACCCAACGTTCCTACCAGCTCCCTCCGCAGGAATGTGTTCGTTGCGGCCACGTCTGACCGTTGCGTTGTGCGCTCCGCGCTCTGTTGCTGCTGCGCTCGCAGACGCGGCGGGGAAGTCCTCCGCTGTGGACGCCTCGAGCGGCACGGCCTGGAAGTCGAGCCACCTCTACCAGCTCCGTCAGTACCAACGTCTCGCGCTTGCCGCACACCGATCGAGCTTGCAGCGCGCTCTTCCAGAGATGGACGGCGATACCTCGAGAACAACTTTCACCGAACGAAAACACAAAGGGGACCCCAGCGAGGCGAATGTCAAAAGCTTAATTTTACATCATTAGACCTCCTTTGCGAGTACCAAAATATAATAATAGGGTTTTCCCCTTTTTTCTGGCAACAAAACTGAAACCTTTTTACGAGGATTCATGTCTGCATTAACCACAATACCTGCAGTGAAAATGCAAACAAAAAACATACTATGGTAATATATGCATTGTCCTTGAAACTGATTGGTCCACACCAAGGGACGGCTTTCTTTTGAGCCTCGACCCAATTGGTGCTCGACCAATTGTCTCGAGGCTCAACGCGACCGCTACGCACGGCCGCGTTGCGTTGGCCACTGCGCTGCCAAACATCCGATGCTCTCGTTCAATTTTGTTGTTGTCATTAAAGTTGTACTCTACGGTACACCTTTACAGCACGCTAATCGGAGGTTATCCTGCACCGCCAATGAGCACGGTTGGCTACGTACGGTGCGAAAGAAGTTCAACGTGCATACACGCAGTGAAAGTATTCACGCACAGGTGCGTGTAAAGTTTTGGGGATTTTGCGTTCGACCGGGACACCTGGAACAAATGTAAACTTAAGCGGCGATGTGTTTTTCAAATCTTCATCATGGTGGCGAACACCCTGATATATCGCCGTGAACTTTAACTTCAACAAGTCGTTCTCATCACGAGGTACCATCGCATTGTTATGTTAAAATAAGTTCAACATGCGTACAGTGAGAAAAAAAGTATTTGATCCCCTGCTGATTTTGTATGTTTGCCCACTGACAAAGAAATGATCAGTCTATAATTTCAATGGTAGGTTTATTTGAACAGTGAGAGACAGAATAACAACAAACAAATCCAGAAAAACGCATGTCAAAAATTGTATATATTGATTTGCATTTTAATGAGGGAAATAAGTATTTGACCCCTCTGCAAAACATGACTTAGTACTTGGTGGCAAAACCCTTGTTGGCAATCACAGAGGTCAGACGTTTCTTGTAGTTGGCCACCAGGTTTGCACACATCTCAGGAGGGATTTTTTCCCACTCCTCTTTGCAGATCTTCTCCAAGTCATTAAGGTTTCGAGGCTGACGTTTGGCAACTCGAACCTTCAGCTCCCTCCACAGATTTTCTATGGGATTAAGGTCTGGAGACTGGCTAGGCCACTCCAGGACCTTAATGTGCTTCTTCTTGAGCCACTCCGTTGTTGCCTTGGCCGTGTGTTTTGGGTCATTGTCATGCTGGAATACCCATCCACGACCCATTTCCAATGCCCTGGCTGAGGGAAGGAGGTTCTCACCCAAGATTTGACGGTACGTGGCCCTGTCCATCGTCTCTTTGATGCGGTGAAGTTGTCCTGTTCCCTTAGCAGAAAAACACCCCTAAAGCATAATGGTGTTCTTGGGGTCATAGGCAGCATTCCTCCTCCTCCAAACACGGCGAGTTGAGTTGATGCCAAAGAGCTCCATTTTGGTCTCATCTGACCACAACACTTTCACCCAGTTGTCCTCTGAATCATTCAGATGTTCATTGGCAAACTTCAGACGGGCATGTATATGTGCTTTCTTGAGCAGGGGGACCTTGTGGGCGCTGCAGGATTTCAGTCCTTCTCGGCGTAGTGTGTTACCAATTGTTTTCTTGGTGACTATGGTCCCAGCTGCCTTGAGATCATTGACAAGATCCTCCCGTGTAGTTCTGGGCTGATTCCTCACCGTTCTCATGATCATTGCAACTCCACGAAGTGAGATCTTACATGGAGCCCCAGGCTGAGGGAGATTGACAGTTCTTTTGTGTTTCTTACATTTGCGAATAATCGCACCAACTGTTGTCACCTTCTCACCAAGCTGCTTGGCAATGGTCTTGTAGCCCATTACAGCCTTGTGTAGGTCTACAATCTTGACCCTGACATCCTTGGAGGGCTCTTTGGTCTTGGCCATGGTGGAGAGTTTGGAATCTGATTGATTTTTTGCTTCTGTGGACAGGTGTCTTTTATATAGGTAACAAGCTGAGATTAGGGGCACTCTCTTTAAGAGTGTGCTCCTAATCTCAGCTCGTTACCTGTATAAAAGACACCTGGGATACAGAAATCTTTCTGATTGAGAGGGAGTCAAATACTTATTTCCCTCATTAAAATGCAAATCAATTCATAACATTTTTGACATGCGTTTTTCTGGATTTTCTTGTTGTTATTTTGTCTCTCACTGTTCAAATAAACCTACCATTAAAATTATAGACTGATAAATTCTTCATCATTGGGCAAACGTACAAAATCAGCAGGGGATCAAATACTTTTTTCCCTCACTGTATAATGAAAGTTGTTTTGGGGTTAGATCCCGTAAATGTGTCATTAAACCCGCCACCACCCGATTAATAATGTTTGTCACGTAAACAAAACGTGCCAATTAATTACTCGTTCAGCACACCGGTGTGTCGGACAGTAAGCCCGCTACTCAATCTACAATTCAGCAGCAGCAGCATCATCAGGCGTGTTGCGGAGAAATCCTCTTCCTGTTTCGTTCTTCACGCCCACGGGGTGACTCCCTCGCTGCCTCCCGCAGAGCGCGGCCGGGCGGCCTCGTGCTCCGAGACGGTGCCGCTGTGCCTGGGGGACGCGCCCTGCAACCGGCGCGTGGTGGTGCTGGCGCGCTCCTGCGCCGCCCCCTGCGAGCCTGAGCGCTGCCTGGCCGCCACGCGGGACTTCTACCGCGACATGCCGTACCGCGTCGCCGAGCGCCTGCTGCTCTGCACCTGCGACGCCGCCTCTTCATCTTCCGCCGCCGCGGCTACGGAGGAGGACGAGGGGGAAGATGCCGAGTGCCAGGACGTGCGTGCCGCTTTCCACCAGCAAGCCTGCAGCTCGGCGTCGCCCGGGCTGCCCGCCGCCCCGCCGGGCTGCCTGGATGTGCTGGCCGCGTGCCAGGCCGACCCTCTGTGCAGGTAGGCGGTCCCCGTGGTAGGAGGTCGCCCTGGTAGGAGGTCCCCGTGGTAGGAGGTCGCCGTGGATCGTTTCGAGTTGCGAGTTTATCTTGATATGTGTGTATGTTGAGCTTCTTTCGCACCGTACGTAGCCGACCGTGCTAATCGTAGGTGCGGGTTACTCACTGGACCAGGATAGTCACATTTGAAAGTGACCCCGTGTCCTATCCCGCTGGCTACAGCTCCTCCAGGCAGACGAAGCTGATTTGAGAAAGTTAATGAGCGAGTGGGTGAATGAGAGGATGGGTGAATGAGTGGGCGAGTGAGAGTGTGGGTGAATGAGTGGGTGGGTAAATAAGTGTGTGAATGAGTGGGCGAGTGAGAATGTGGGTGAATGAGTGGGTGGGTGAATAAGTGCGTGAATGAGTGGGCGAGTGAGATTGTGGGTGAATGAGTGGGTGGGTAAATAAGTGTGTGAATGAGTGGGCGAGTGAGAATGTGGGTGAATGAGTGGGTGGGTGAATAAGTGTGTGAATGAGTGGGCGAGTGAGAGTGTGGTCGAATGAGTGGGTGGGTGAATAAGTGTGTGAATGAGTGGGCGAGTGAGAGTGTGGTCGAATGAGTGGGTGGGTAAATAAGTGTGTGAATGAGTGGGCGAGTGAGAGTGTGGTCGAATGAGTGGGTGGGTGAATAAGTGTGTGAATGAGTGGGCGAGTGAGAATGTGGGTGAATGAGTGGGTGGGTGAATAAGTGTGTGAATGAGTGGGCGAGTGAGAATGTGGGTGAATGAGTGGGTGGGTAAATAAGTGTGTGAATGAGTGGGCGAGTGAGAATGTGGGTGAATGAGTGGGTGGGTGAATAAGTGTGTGAATGAGTGGGCGAGTGAGAGTGTGGGTGAATGAGTGGGTGGGTAAATAAGTGTGTGAATGAGTGGGCGAGTGAGAATGTGGGTGAATGAGTGGGTGGGTGAATAAGTGTGTGAATGAGTGGGCGAGTGAGAGTGTGGTCGAATGAGTGGGTGGGTGAATAAGTGTGTGAATGAGTGGGCGAGTGAGAGTGTGGTCGAATGAGTGGGTGAGAACTCAATTGACTATAGTGACCCATACTCTTTGGTTCTTTCGGTAAAGTCACGTAGGTATAAAATAAAATAAATTAGATCACGACGTTTCGGGCGCAACACAAGCGTCCGTCATCAGGTGGGACAACCACAGCAAGAAACAACTGCTGAAGTGGGTAGAAGGACTCCCGTAATGCGAGGTTATATCTAGATCGACTATAGTGAGTCTCATTTGCGATGGTGAGTGAATGAGCGAGTGAATGACTGAGTGGGTGGGTGAATAAGTGTGTGAGTGGGCGAGTGAGACGGTGGGTGAGAAGGTGGGCGAGTGGGTAAATGATTGAGTGAGATGATGAGTGAGCGAGTTTTTGGACAAGCTAAATATAGCGTTTATTTTGTTTAACAGGATGGGGACTCAAGAGACCGTAATGACTCTCTTCTGCAAGAGTGACCTGGGCTCACCAACACCGACGTCACGTGACACATCGAAAAACCATCGCACGAAATGAAAGTCGACGCGAAACAATTCCCCGCGGCGTTAAGCCCGCTCGCGCAGATCAATGCTTAGTCTTGATCATCGTGCAATGACAATAGGGCGCTACATGCCGCTCAGCCGCCCTCACTCGTCGCGCGAAGGACCGTTACTCCAAACGTGTGACCTCTTGCGACGCCGTTCGCGTGAACTGCCCTTGCTGCCGTACACCGGCGTCTCGAGTAATTTGTTTAATCCACGACCTGGCTTCAACTGATAGCTCAATGAAGTGGCTTATCGTGTGTAAATGTAAATCAACCAAATACTCTAAAGGCGTGATGTTGATTGTAAATGTGGAGGGGAAAACCGGAGGACCGGGAGAAAAATCCACGCGACCACGGGGAGAGAGAGAGACCACAGATTCCAAATATACAGCAGCAGGCGTCACGGTCGGGATTGAACCCACGACCTCCTGCATACCAGGCGAGGCAGTCAACATCTCGCCACCGCGACAAGCTGTGGTATATAACGCCGGGGCGCACGTGTGCGTGTCCCTTGCAGCCAGCGCTATGTGAACTACGTGGGCAAGTGCGCTGGCGCCAGCCCCTACTGCACGCGTGACGAAGCGTGCCGACGTGCGTACGTGGCCACGCGTGGCACCGTGCTGCAGAGGGCCTGCGCCTGCAGAGGAGGGTCGGCCAGCGACCGTGAGGCCTGCCTGCTCTTCTACAACGCGCTGCACAATGCGTCGCACCTCGGCAAGGCCCGCGTGTGTTGTGTTTTTCTGTGCCTGGGTTTGGGGGGCGCTCCACTACCCCCCCTCCCTCCCTCCCTCCCCGATTTTGAGCCGTTTCCAGGTCAGATGTTGAGTTGGCAGAAAATAGCTGGAGGCAAAAAACACTTCGACCCCAGGTCTTATAAAAAATAAAAATAGCACCGACATTCTAGATGTAAAGCTTTCGTGACTGCTAGGATCCATACTCTTTGGTTCTATTGGGTAAAGTCACGTAGGTGAAAATAAAATAGCAAAAAATCACGACGTTTCGGCCACAACACAAGCAGCCTTCATCAGGTGAAGGGACGAGACTGTCTGGAGGACAGTGCTGTCCTCCACCTGATGAAGGCCGCTTGTGTTGTGGCCGAAACGTCGTGATTTTTTGTTATTTTATTTTCACCTACGTGACTTTACCCAATAGAACCAAAGAGTATAGCACCGACATACCAAGGCCCAGGTCTTATTCGTCTGTATTGCTTTCTTCCCATATTAGAAAGCCACTGGAGCTGTGCACTTTTACATCTCGATTGGAAACGGATTTCTAAACAACTGTGTTAGTTTGTTGTCCTTCCCCCGCACTTCCGATTAGCACAGTTGGCTATGTAGGTTCGCGAAAGAAGTTCAACCTACGTGCACACATTGAAAGAAGTTGATCAGCAATGGCGAGGCTGGCGAGTGAGCGAGCGGGCAGCTTCAGGAGTGGCGTCATATCTGAAACACTGGCGGCGAGCAATCGATGAGGGCAGTGACGTTGCTACGAGGTTCACGGTTCGAGGTTTAGACTCGCGTGGAGGTTCACAGAATCACACAGAGCCCCAACAGACTCGCGCAGAGACACCATAGATGAATGATGGGAGTGGGCAGCGGCATTACTTTGCGGTCCGTGATCTGCGATTGGTGAGCGTAGTCGCACCTCCCACATCGGTGTAGTATGAGGAGGTGGCCGCATAAGCCGTGCGATGTTCTGATGCGGCTCAGCACAGACCGTTGATTTTCGGGGTGGATTGAAACCGGGAGGTTCTTCGGCGGGATCGGACGATGCAGTGTCCGCTAGGGACATCGGCGTTGTCCCAGCTGAGCCTCAGGGTCGAGTGAACGGCGCCTTGGGAGTTTTACGATGGGTTGCTCGTGCGATCGACAAAGCACGGGGGAGGGACTGGCGCAATATACCACGTGGGTAAACGTGGGCCAAATGCGACGGGTAAACGTGGGCCAAATGCGACGGGTAAACGTGGGCCAAATGCGACGGGGCAATGTTGTCGCTTTGCCACTGTGAACGAGTGGGGGCGGGGGGGGTTGCAGAATCAGCGGCCGACGCCCCCCCGCTCGTGTGAACCTTGCAACAATGGGCTAATTGCACATTCGTTTTGGTCTCCGCAGTTGCTTGCGACAAGTTTCGCCTCGACGGCCTGGAACCGGTGGGGAACGCGGTCTCCGCAGGCTCCCTGGACAAGCTGACAACACCATCGTCCACTCTGGGTGAGTTGCTGCTCGCCCCGTCGGCGCTTTCACCACGTTTGCATTTCTACAATTCCTGCGGGGCGGTGGTGGGGGGGATCGCAATGCCCCTGGGCCACGTGGCCCAACGTGAAAGAGCCGCGCACGTGCCACCCCTTCATCCTGCAGGGCCCTTGCTCTGGGCGCTGGCTTACTGTGGGGGGCTTCTGCTGGGCTCGGCGGTCGCCTGCCTCTTGCTGCTCAGGTGGCGGTAAGCGCTCGCATCACCCCCTCGCCCCCCCCCGCCACCACTTCCAGTCGGAGCGCGGCCATACCCTTTATGCAGAACGTGTCGTGGGTCAACGAGCAACTTTGCCTCTCGCCCCCGGTCGCACCTCCGACTAATAAGTGCCGTTGGCTCCGTACGGCGCGAAAGAGTTCAACGTACGCACCATTTTTTGTTAGCGAAGATGACGGTTGTACGTTGAACCTCTTTCGCACCGTACGTCGCCAACCGTGCTCGTCGGGGGTGCGGGGAGAAGGACAACAAACGAAACGCAATAAAAAATTCAATGAAAAATTTCGATTTAAAGCTTTCGTGACGGCAAGGATTCATCTTCTTTGGTTCTTTCGGTAAAGTCACGTAGAATGAGAATAAAATAATAAATTGATAAAATAAAATAACACAATAATTTTCTCACGACGTTTCGGCCACAACACAAGCGGCCTTCATCAGGTGAAGGGTAGGACACTCCAGCGCTGTCCTACCAGACAGTCTCGTCCCTTCACCTGATGAAGGCCGCTTGTGTTGTGGCCGAAACGTCGTGAGAATATTATTGTGTTATTTTATTTGATCAATTTATTATTTTATTCTCATTCTACGTGACTTTACCGAAAGAACCAAAGAAGATCAATGAAAAATGTTTGCAATGATGCGGCCCAGCAGCCTCGTGGTGGCTACGCACGGCACGCCTCGACTTACTCGCCTGCGATCCAGCCCTGTGGAGGCAGCAGCAGCAGCAGCGAGGGTTGGTGGATCATGGCACAGATGCCTGTCAAACTCCCTTCCCGAGGGTGGGCGTCGAGGAGGTGCCGTACCCCTGGCTCATCCCCATCTGGAGGGGATAGAGCGTTGCTCCCTCGCTCAAGGTGTGGGGTTTCTCCAGGGTGCTCCGGTTGTATCCTCCCCACGTGATGAATAAACGCGACTCGTCGTTAAGTCGCTGCAGACATCTTACAAGTAAATAACTCAGTGGGAGCAGCAGCAGCGGCGGCAGGACCCCTCCTCAAAAAGAGTCCTACGACTCCTGGATAAAGTAAATAATTCCCTAATCGTCTTGCAAGGTTAAAGTTGTTTCGTGGCTCTATCGAGAGACCTGCTCCTGCAGGCCACGCCAAGATGAGCACAACCGCGTACCACGGTGTCGACACACACAAGTGGTGCGGCGCACGGTGCCCGAGGGCATCACCACGCATGGCCCCTGATCAGCGCGCTCGTTACGTCCCACGGAGCGGCCGCCACTGTTGCTGCTGCATTGATGGGGGGGGGAGGGGGAGGGGGCGCAGGCTCCCCCGCTGGGGAAGTGGTGGCTAGGAGTTGTTAACTACCTCGCCTGGTATGCAGGAGGCCGTGGGTTCGATCCCGAAACCTTACCCCTGCTGCTGTATATTTGGAGTTTGCAGTGTCTCTCTCTCTCTCTCCACGTGGTCGCGTGGATTTTCCTTCGGCTCCCCTGTTTTTTTTTCCCCTCCACGTTAAGAATCAACATCACGCCTTCAAAAGAGTATTTGGCTGCAATGAATTTCCACGCGATGATGATGTCACTTCGTCGTGGGGCTATCATTTGTGATGGCCAGGTCGCTTCTGAGAAGGAGCAACTTAGACAGCTCAGTGGGCCTTCTCACCTGGTGAAATAAAACATAATCTTGATTTGACGCTTTCGTGTCTGCAGGAATCCATACTCTGTGTGGTTCTTTCGGTAAAGTCACGTAGGTCTAAAATAAAATAAATCACGACGTTTCGGGCGCAACACAAGCGTCCGTCATCAGGTGGGAAAGCTTTCCCACCTGATGATGGAACGTCGTGATTTATTTGATTTTATACCTACGTGACTTTACCGAAAAATATAGTTTAGAGGGGTTTAGCTGTCGTCGTCGTCGTTGTTGTTGTAAGTGGTGGCAGCAGGAGGATGAAGAGGAGGAGCAGCACAACAACAAAGGTAGAGGTTGAGGATGGCTGACACGGGCCATCCCCGACCCTGGCCGTTGACGAGCGGGCCAATGTCGCGCGCGGAACCGCGCCCTGTGGCCAATGGCCCCGCGTGTTTGCCCCGCGATGCGCCACCCGCCGCCACTTTGTTACCATGGTGAATCCTCCATCCTTAACCCCCCACCACCACCACCTAGCCAGCCACCACCTGCCCATTAAGTCACCGAATTGTTTGCGTTTTAAGCGGTCGTTAATGTGGCCCCGGATAGCTGCTTGTTCAGCGCGGCTGGCAGGCCAGCGACCCGTGATCGCGAGTGATTGAGAGAAAGCGCAGTTGCTCAGCCGTGGGACCTCGTTCTGTTTCTATGTACAGTACAACAGCCCCCCCCCCGCCTCCCCCTGGAGTGGTCGGAGACCTTCAGTGCTCGCCACAGTGGCAACGTGTGTTCTCGTTCGGGTTTAAGGTCCGTAACCTACCCCCGAGTTTACGGACGCCAGCTGCCAAAGAACAAACCCCGTCGTTGCACGATCTCCCCAGCCCCTGATGCGTCAGTCGCAATTTGCCCGTTCTCTGTGCCTTGCTGCGAGCATCTCAATAAAGGCTGTGGCCTTAAAGAGGTGCAGGATGTATGCACGCGTGTTGAACTTCTTTTGCGCCGTACGCAGCCAGCCGCGCTAATCGGAGTTGTGGCGGGGTGGGGGTAGGGCAGGACAACAAACTAAACCCAAAAAGCAGTTCTAAAGGGAAGAGTTTTCGATTTAAAGCTTTCGTGACTGCAGGGATTCATCTTCTTGGTTCTTTCGGTAAAGTCACCACGTAGAATGGAAATAAAATAATCAAAATAAAACATAATAAAATAAAACATAATAAAATATTACTATGTTATTATGTTAATAAAATGTTTTATTTTTATCATTTTGTTTCCATTCTACGTGGTGACTTTACCGAAAGAACCAAGAAGAAGAGTTTTCATTGTAGATTTGAAAGTGCACCACTCCAGTGGCTTCCTAGTCATAGCCAGAGGGCCCATCTTCACTCTTACCGCTCTGCCTCTGTCATGTGCTGTGAAGAAGGTCCATCGCCCTAAACATCACCTGCTGCAATTACATATTTCAGGCCACATGCACACACACGGTGGTCTTCTTTGGTTCTTTCGGTAAAGTCACGTAGAATGAGAATAAAATAATAAAATAACACAATAAAATCCTCACGACGTTTCGGCCACAACGCAAGCGGCCGTCTTCAGTTCTGTACCTTTCACCTGAAGACGGCCGCTTGCGTTGTGGCCAAAACGTCGTGAGAATTTTATTGTGTTATTTTATTATTTTATTCTCATTCTACGTGACTTTACCGAAAGAACCAAAGAAGATGAATCCTTGCAGTCACGAAAGCTTTAAATCGAAACACACGGTGGTGTTATCGGTTCTATGTTTTGATTTATAAAAATCGCCTTTCGCCAAGGCGTTTGGCAATGCTTGCCGACGAGGGTACAAAATGGATAAGAGAATGATGGGGTGGGTTAAGCGCGGCCTTCAGTAATCGAGTTTGGGAAAAGGAATTAGATGTGGGCAGCAAGGGAAGGAGGCGATGGTGGCAGGGGGTTGAAGGAGGCACGGGTAGAGCGCGATAGTGGATGAGGCTGATAGAAGGGGGTTGCGTAAGAGGTGGATGGTACGGCATGAAGTGAGCACATGGAATGATCGGGTCAATGGGTTGCTGAGCTTAGATGAGAGTAGATTGAGGGAATTGAGGGTAGTTTGAGATGGAAGCGTTCAGTTGTTTCGCTTGTGCCGATCTTTGTTTTGCTTTCCAGGAGCAGCGTGAAGCTCAAAAGGCGCTCCCCAACCTCAGAGAAGAGACCCAAGGCCACGTCTGTCGACGCTTTAGGCAAATGACAGTCACGATTTATGCGTCGTAATTATTGTTTGTGCAATCCCTGTAGTGCCGTGGGTGTGGTCGTGAAATTATTCCTAAATAATAAAATACTCCGTCTTGTCCTCGTCGGGTATGTGACGTTATTTTTTTGTCGCATAGTGCGGTCGCGACTAAACGTAATGACATTTTCATTTGATGCAGCGTCGTTCATGCCAACAGCATCCCACAACGCTGTACATGGATTCCACATAAAGACCGAATCGCATATACGCGGTTGGTTACGTACAGCCCGAAAGAAGCCCAACACAAACACACACACACCGAGAAAATGGAAACCACCCTACGACTACCAAGCAGAATCAACACATTAATAAACGAATTAAGAAATGGCACCAAAACACAGTGCAAACAACAAGAGTTATTACAACCAACAACTTACACGGGTTCACCTCGCTCAACCCGGTCGTAGTAGATGCTTGCCAAAATAAGAGAGCACCAAGGGAAGCCTTAGGGAGACAGCTGCCTGCCGAGTAGTGCACGCAGCGTTGCCCCACGTCCGATCGCATAGCCGCCGACGAGTAAATTCAAACCGCATTCGATATTAGGAAGCCAACGGAGCAGTGCCCTTTTGTATCTAGATTGAAAACTCATTTCTTTAAAAAATATTTTTGTGTGTTAGTTTGTTTTGATTTAAAGCTTTCGTGACTGCAGGGATTCATTTTCTTGGTACTTTCGGTAAAGTCACGTAATAAAAATATAAAATAGTTTTAAATTTGTATTATTTTATTGTTATATGTTTTTATTATTTTATTGTTTCCCTTCTACGTGACTTTACCGAAAGAACCGAGAATATGTTAGTTTGTTGTCCATCCCCCCGCACCTCCAGATGAGCACAGCTGGCTACGTATGGTGCGAAAGAAGTTCAACGTGCATATGAGTATCAGTCTCTATGGGTCTCTGTGGGTTTCTGTGGTTCTCTATGGGTCTCTGTGGGTTTCTGTGGTTCTCTATGGGTCTCTGTGGGTTTCTGTGGTTCTCTATGGGTCTCTGTGGGTTTCTGTGATTCTCTATGGGTCTCTGAGGGTTTCTGTGGTTCTTTATGGGTCTCTGTGGGTTTCTGTGGTTCTTTATGGGTCTCTGTGGGTTTCTGTGGTTATCTATGGGTCATTGTGAGTTTATGTGGTTCTTTATGGGTCTCTGTGGGTTTCTGTGGTTATTTATGGGTCTCTATGGGTTTCTGTGGTTATCTATGGGTCTCTGTGGGTTTATGTGGTTCTTTATGGGTCTCTATGGGTCTCTGTGAGTTTCTGTGGTTCTCTATGGGTCTTTGTGGGTTTCTGTGGTTCTTTATGGGTCTCTGTAGGTTTCTGTGGTTCTTTATGGGTCTTTCTGGGTTTCTGTGGTTCTCTATGGGTCTCTGTGGGTTTCTGTGATTCTCTATGGGTCTCTGTGGGTTTCTGTGGTTCTATATGGGTCTCTGTGGGTTTATATGGTTCGTTATGGGTCTCTGTGGGTTTCTGTGGTTCTTTATGGGTCTCTGTGGGTTTCTGTGGTTCTTTATGGGTCTCTATGGGTTTTTGTGGTTCTGTATGGGTCTCTGTGGGTTTATATGGTTCGTTATGGGTCTCTGTGGGTTTCTGTGGTTCTTTATGGGTCTCTGTGGGTTTCTGTGGTTCTTTATGGGTCTCTATGGGTTTCTGTGGTTCTCTATGGGTAACTGAGGGTTTCTGTGGTTCTTTATGGGTCTCTGTGGATTTCTGTGGTTATTTATGGTTCTCTATGGGTCTTTGTGAGTTTCTGTGGTTATTTATGGGTCTCTATGGGTTTCTGTGGGTATCTATGGGTCTCTGTGGGTTTATGTGGTTCTTTATGGGTCTCTGTGGGTCTCTGTGGGTTTCTGTAGTTCTCTATGGGTCTCTGTGAGTTTATGTGGTTCTTTATGGGTCTCTATGGGTCTCTGTGAGTGTCTGTGGTTCTCTATGGGTCTTTGTGGGTTTCTGTGGTTCTCTATGGGTCTCTGTGGGTTTCTGTGGTTCTCTATGGGTCTCTGTGGGTTTATGTGGTTCTTTATGGGTCTCTGTGGGTTTCTGTGGTTCTCTATGGGTCTCGGTGGGTTTCTGTGGTTCTCTGTGGGTCTCTGTGGGTTTATGTGGTTCTCTATGAGTGTCTGTGGGTTTATGTGGTTCTTTATGGGTCTCTGTAGTTTTCTTTGGTTCTTTATGGGTCTCTGTGGGTTTCTGTGGTTCTTTATGGGTCTCTGTGGGTTTCTGTGGTTTTTTATGGGTCTCTGTGGGTTTCTGTCGTTCTCTATGGGTCTTTGTAGGTTTATGTGGTTCTCTATGGGTCTCTGTGGGTTTCTGTGGTTCTCTATGGGTCTCTGTAGGTTTCTTTGGTTCTTTATGGGTCTCTGTGAGTTTCTGTGGTTCTTTATGGGTCTCTGTGGGTTTCTGTGGTTCTTTATGGGTCTCTGTGAGCTGTGGTTCTCTATGGGTCTCTGTGGGTTACTGTGGTTCTTTTTTGGGTCTCTGTGGGTTCCTGTGGTTCTTTATGGGTCTCTGTGGGTTTCTGTGGTTCTCTATGGGTCTTTGTGGGTTTCTGTGGTTCTCTGTGGGTTTCTGTGGTTCTCTATGGGTCTCTGTGGGTTACTGTGGTTCTTTATGGGTTTCTGTGGGCTCCTGTGGTTCTTTATGGGTCTATGTGGGTTTCTGTGGTTCTCTATGGGTCTCTGTCGGTTTCTGTGGTTCTCTATGGGTCTCTGTGGGTTACTGTGGTTCTGTATGGGTCTCTGTGGGTTTCTGTGGTTCTTTATGGGTCTCTGTGAGTTTCTGTGGTTCTCTATGGGTCTATGTGGGTTTCTGTGGTTCTTTATGGGTCTCTGTGAGTTTCTGTGGTTCTCTATGGGTCTATGTGGGTTTCTGTGGTTCTCTATGGGTCTCTGTGGGTTTCTGTAGTTCTCTATAGGTCTCTGTGGGTTTACGTGGTTATATATGGGTCTCTGTGGGTCTCTGTGGTTCTTTATGGGTCTCTGTGGGTTTATGTGGTTCTTTATGGGTCTCTGTGGGTTTCTGTGGTTCTCTATGGGTCTCTGTGGGTTTCTGGAGTTCTCTATGGGTCTCTGTGGGTTACTGTGGTTCTTTATTGGTCTCTGTGGGTTCCTGTGGTTCTTTATGGGTCACTGTGGGTTTCTCTGGTTCTCTATGGGTCTCTGTGGGTTTCTGTGGTTCTCTATGGGTCTCTGTGGGTTTCTGTGGTTCTCTATGGGTCTATGTGGGTTACTGTGGTTCTTTATGGGTCTCTGTGGGTTCCTGTGGTTCTTTATGGGTCTCTGTGAGTTTCTGTGGTTCTCTATGGGTTTATGTGGGTTTCTGTGGTTCTTTATGGGTCTCTGTGGGTTTCTGTCGTTCTCTATAGGTCTATGTGGGTTTCTGTGGTTATCTATGGGTCTCTGTGGGTTTTTGTGGTTCTTTATGGGTCTGTGTGGGGTTCTGTGGGTCTCTATGGGTCTCTGTGGATTTATTTGGTTCTCTATGGGTCTCTGTGGGTTCCTGTGGTTCTTTATGGGTCTCTGTAGGTTTCTTTGGTTCTTTACGGGTCTCTGTGGGTGTCTGTGGTTCTTTATGGGTTTCTGTGGTTCTCTGTGGGTCTCTGTGGGTTTCTGTGGTTCTCTATGGGTCTCTTTGGGTTTCTGTGGTTCTCTGTGAGTCTGTGTGGGTTTCTGTGGTTCTTTATGGGTCTCTGTGGGTTTCTGTGGTTCTCTGTGGGTGTGTGTGGGTTTCTGTGGTTCTCTATGGGTGTCTGTGTGTTTCTGTGGTTCTTTTTGGGTCTATGTGGGTTACTGTGGTTTTTTATGGGTCTCTGTGGGTTCCTGTGGTTCTTTATGGGTCTCTGTGAGGTTCTGTGGTTCTCTATGGGTTTATGTGGGTTTCTGTGGTTCTTTATGGGTCTCTGTGGGTTTCTGTCGTTCTCTATAGGTCTATGTGGGTTTCTGTGGTTATCTATGGGTCTCTGTGGGTTTTTGTGGTTCTTTATGGGTCTGTGTGGGGTTGTGTGGGTCTCTATGGGTCTCTGTGGATTTCTTTGGTTCTCTATGGGTCTCTGTGGGTTCCTGTCGTTCTTTATGGGTCTCTGTAGGTTTCTTTGGTTCTTTACGGGTCTCTGTGGGTTTCTGTGGTTCTTTATGGGTTTCTGTGGGTTTCTGTGGTTCTCTGTGGGTCTCTGTGGGTTTCTGTGGTTCTCTATGGGTCTCTTTGGGTTTCTGTGGTTCTCTGTGAGTCTGTGTGGGTTTCTGTGGTTCTTTATGGGTCTCTGTGGGTTTCTGTGGTTCTCTGTGGGTGTGTGTGGGTTTCTGTGGTTCTCTATGGGTGTCTGTGTGTTTCTGTGGTTCTTTTTGGGTCTCTGTGGGTTTATGCGGTTTTCTATGGGTCTCTGTGGGTTTATGTGGTTCTTTGTGGTTCTTTATGGGTCTCTGTGGGTTTCTGTGGTTCTTTACGGGGCTTTGTGGGTTTCTGTTGGTCTCTATGGATCTCTGTGGGTTTCTGTGGTTCTTTATGGGTCTCTGTGGGTTTCTGTGGTTCTCTATGGGTTTCTGTGGGTTTCTGTGGTTCTCTATGGGTCTCTGTGGGTTTCTGTGGTTCTCTGTGGGTCTGTGTGGGTTTCTGTGCTTCTTTATGGGTCTCTGTGGGTTTCTGTGGTTCTCTGTGGGTCTCTGTGGGTTTCTGTGGTTCTCTATGGGTGTCTGTGTGTTTCTGTGGTTCTTTATGGGTCTCTGTGGGTTTCTGTGATTCTCTATGGGTCTCTGTGGGTTACTGTGGTTCTGTATGGGTCTCTGTGGGTTTCTGTAGTTCTCTATAGGTCTCTGTGGGTTTATGTGGTTATATATGGGTCTCTGTGGGTCTCTGTGGTTCTTTATGGGTCTCTGTGGGTTTATGTGGTTCTTTATGGGTCTCTGTGGGTTTCTGTGGTTCTCTATGGGTCTCTGTGGGTTTCTGGAGTTCTCTATGGGTCTCTGTGGGTTTCTGTGGTTCTCTATGGGTCTCTGTGGGTTACTGTGGTTCTTTATTGGTCTCTGTGGGTTCCTGTGGTTCTTTATGGGTCACTGTGGGTTTCTGTGGTTCTCTATGGGTCTCTGTGGGTTTCTGTAGTTCTCTATGGGTCTCTGTGGGTTTCTGTGGTTCTCTATGGGTCTATGTGGGTTACTGTGGTTCTTTATGGGTCTCTGTGGGTTCCTGTGGTTCTTTATGGGTCTCTGTGAGTTTCTGTGGTTCTCTATGGGTCTCTGTAGGTTTCTTTGGTTCTTTATGGGTCTCTGTGAGTTTCTGTGGTTCTTTATGGGTCTCTGTGGGTTTCTGTGGTTCTTTATGGGTCTCTGTGAGCTGTGGTTCTCTATGGGTCTCTGTGGGTTACTGTGGTTCTTTATGGGTCTCTGTGAGTTTCTGTGGTTCTCTATGGGTCTCTGTAGGTTACTGTGGTTCTTTTTTGGGTCTCTGTGGGTTCCTGTGGTTCTTTATGGGTCTCTGTGGGTTTCTGTGGTTCTCTATGGGTCTTTGTGGGTTTCTGTGGTTCTCTGTGGGTTTCTGTGGTTCTCTATGGGTCTCTGTGGGTTACTGTGGTTCTTTATGGGTTTCTGTGGGTTCCTGTGGTTCTTTATGGGTCTATGTGGGTTTCTGTGGTTCTCTATGGGTCTCTGTCGGTTTCTGTGGTTCTCTATGGGTCTCTGTGGGTTACTGTGGTTCTGTATGGGTCTCTGTGGGTTTCTGTGGTTCTTTATGGGTCTCTGTGAGTTTCTGTGGTTCTCTATGGGTCTATGTGGGTTTCTGTGGTTCTCTATGGGTCTCTGTGGGTTTCTGTAGTTCTCTATAGGTCTCTGTGGGTTTACGTGGTTATATATGGGTCTCTGTGGGTCTCTGTGGTTCTTTATGGGTCTCTGTGGGTTTATGTGGTTCTTTATGGGTCTCTGTGGGTTTCTGTGGTTCTCTATGGGTCTCTGTGGGTTTCTGGAGTTCTCTATGGGTCTCTGTGGGTTTCTGTGGTTCTCTATGGGTCTCTGTGGGTTACTGTGGTTCTTTATTGGTCTCTGTGGGTTCCTGTGGTTCTTTATGGGTCACTGTGGGTTTCTCTGGTTCTCTATGGGTCTCTGTGGGTTTCTATGGTTCTCTATGGGTCTCTGTGGGTTTCTGTGGTTCTCTATGGGTCTATGTGGGTTACTGTGGTTCTTTATGGGTCTCTGTCGGTTCCTGTGGTTCTTTATGGGTCTCTGTGAGTTTCTGTGGTTCTCTATGGGTTTATGTGGGTTTCTGTGGTTCTTTATGGGTCTCTGTGGGTTTCTGTCGTTCTCTATAGGTCTATGTGGGTTTCTGTGGTTATCTATGGGTCTCTGTGGGTTTTTGTGGTTCTTTATGGGTCTGTGTGGGGTTCTGTGGGTCTCTATGGGTCTCTGTGGATTTATTTGGTTCTCTATGGGTCTCTGTGGGTTCCTGTGGTTCTTTATGGGTCTCTGTAGGTTTCTTTGGTTCTTTACGGGTCTCTGTGGGTGTCTGTGGTTCTTTATGGGTTTCTGTGGTTCTCTGTGGGTCTCTGTGGGTTTCTGTGGTTCTCTATGGGTCTCTTTGGGTTTCTGTGGTTCTCTGTGAGTCTGTGTGGGTTTCTGTGGTTCTTTATGGGTCTCTGTGGGTTTCTGTGGTTCTCTGTGGGTGTGTGTGGGTTTCTGTGGTTCTCTATGGGTGTCTGTGTGTTTCTGTGGTTCTTTTTGGGTCTATGTGGGTTACTGTGGTTCTTTATGGGTCTCTGTGGGTTCCTGTGGTTCTTTATAGGTCTCTGTGAGGTTCTGTGGTTCTCTATGGGTTTATGTGGGTTTCTGTGGTTCTTTATGGGTCTCTGTGGGTTTCTGTCGTTCTCTATAGGTCTATGTGGGTTTCTGTGGTTATCTATGGGTCTCTGTGGGTTTTTGTGGTTCTTTATGGGTCTGTGTGGGGTTGTGTGGGTCTCTATGGGTCTCTGTGGATTTCTTTGGTTCTCTATGGGTCTCTGTGGGTTCCTGTCGTTCTTTATGGGTCTCTGTAGGTTTCTTTGGTTCTTTACGGGTCTCTGTGGGTTTCTGTGGTTCTTTATGGGTTTCTGTGGGTTTCTGTGGTTCTCTGTGGGTCTCTGTGGGATTCTGTGGTTCTCTATGGGTCTCTTTGGGTTTCTGTGGTTCTCTGTGAGTCTGTGTGGGTTTCTGTGGTTCTTTATGGGTCTCTGTGGGTTTCTGTGGTTCTCTGTGGGTGTGTGTGGGTTTCTGTGGTTCTCTATGGGTGTCTGTGTGTTTCTGTGGTTCTTTTTGGGTCTCTGTGGGTTTATGCGGTTTTCTATGGGTCTCTGTGGGTTTATGTGGTTCTTTGTGGTTCTTTATGGGTCTCTGTGGGTTTCTGTGGTTCTTTACGGGTCTTTGTGGGTTTCTGTTGGTCTCTATGGATCTCTGTGGGTTTCTGTGGTTCTTTATAGGTCTCTGTGGGTTTCTGTGGTTCTCTATGGGTTTCTGTGGGTTTCTGTGGTTCTCTATGGGTCTCTGTGGGTTTCTGTGGTTCTCTGTGGGTCTGTGTGGGTTTCTGTGCTTCTTTATGGGTCTCTGTGGGTTTCTGTGGTTCTCTGTGGGTCTCTGTGGGTTTCTGTGGTTCTCTATGGGTGTCTGTGTGTTTCTGTGGTTCTTTATGGGTCTCTGTGGGTTTCTGTGATTCTCTATGGGTCTCTGTGGGTTGCTGCGGTTCTCTAGGGGTCTCTGTGGGTTTCTGTGGTTCTCTATGGGTTTCTGTGAGTTTCTATGGTTCTTTATGGGTCTCTTTGGGTTTCTGTGGTTGTTTATGGGTGTCTGTGGGTTTCTGTGTTTCTTTATGGGTCTCTATGGGTTCCTGTGGTTCTCTATGGGTCTTTGTGGGTTTCTGTGGTTCTTTATGGGTCTCTGTGGGTTTCTGTGGTTCTCTATGGGTCTCTGTGGGTTTCTGTGGTTCTATATGGGTCTCTGTGGGTTTCTGTGGTTCTTTATGGGTCTCTATGGGTTTCTGTGGTTCTGTATGGGTCTCTTTGGGTTTCTGTGGTTCTCTATGGGTCGCTGAGGGTTTCTGTGGTTTTTTTATGGGTGTCTGTGGATTTCTGTGGTTATATATGGTTCTCTATGGGTCTTTGTGAGTTTCTGTGGTTATTTATGGGTCTCTATGGGTTTCTGTGGTTATCTATGGGTCTCTGTGGGTTTATGTGGTTCGTTAAGGGTCTCTGTGGGTCTCTGTGGGTTTCTATAGTTCTCTATGGGTCTCTGTGGGTTTATGTGGTTCTTTATGGGGCTCTATGGGTCTCTGTGAGTTTCTGTGGTTCTCTATGGGTCTTTTGGGTTTCTGTGGTTCTTTATTGGTCTCTGTGGGTTTCTGTGGTTCTCTATGGGTCTCTGTGGGTTTCTGTGGTTATCTATGGGTCTCTGTGGGTTTCTGTGGTTCTTTATGGGTCTGTGTGGGGTTCTGTGGGTCTCGATGGGTCTCTGTGGATTTCTTTTGTTCTCTATGGGTCTCTGTGGGTTTCTGTGGTTCTTTATGGGTCTCTGTAGGTTTCTTTGGTTCTTTACGGGTCTCTGTGGGTTTCTGTGGTTCTTTATGGGTTTCTGTGAGTTGTGGTTCTCTGTGGGTGTCTGTGGGTATCTGTGGATCTCTATGGGTCTCTTTGGGTTTCTGTGCTTCTCTGTGAGTCTGTGTGGGTTTTTGTGGTTCTTTATGGGTCTCTGTGGGTTTCTGTGGTTCTCTGTGGGTGTGTGTGGGTTTTTGTGGTTCTCTATGGGTGTCTGTGTGTTTCCTTGGTTCTTCATGGGTCTCTGTGGGTTTATGCGGTTTTCTATGGGTCTCTGTGGGTTTCTGTGGTTCTTTTTGGGTTTATGTGGGTTTCTGTGGTTCTTTGTGGGTGTGTGTGGGTTTCTGTGGTTCTCTATGGGTCTCTGTGGGTTTCTGTGGTTCTTTATAGGTCTCTGTGGGTTTCTGTGGTTCTCTATGGGTCTCTGTAGGTTTCTATCGTTCTCTATGGGTCTCTGTGTGTTTCTGTGGTTCTTTATGGGTCTTTGTGGGTTTCTGTTGGTCTGTATGGATCTCTGTGGGTTTCTGTGGTTCTTCATGGGTCTCTGTGGGTTTATGCGGTTTTCTATGGGTCTCTGTGGGTTTCTGTGGTTCTTTATGGGTCTCTGTGTGTTTCTGTGGTTCGTTATGGGTCTTTGTGGGTTTCTGTTGGTCTCTATGGATATCTGTGGGTTTCTGTGGTTCTTTATGGGTCTCTGTGGGTTTCTGTGGTTCTCTATGGGTCTCTGTGGGTTTCTGTGGTTCTCTGTGTGTCTGTGTGGGATTCTGTGCTTCTTTATGGGTCTCTGTGGGTTTCTGTGGTTCTCTGTGGGTCTGTGTGGGTTTCTGTGGTTCTCTATGGGTGTCTGTGTGTTTTTGTGGTTCTTTATGGGTCTCTGTGGGTTTCTGTGATTCTCTATGGGTCTCTGTGGGTTGCTGTGGTTCTCTAGGGGTCTCTGTTGGTTTCTGTGGTTCTCTATGGGTTTCTGTGAGTTTCTATGGTTCTTTATGGGTCTCTTTGGGTTTCTGTGGTTGTTTATGGGTCTCTGTGGGTTTCTGTGGTTCTCTATGGGACTCTGTGGGTTTATGCGCTTTTCTATGGGTCTCTGTGGGTTCCTGTCGTTCTTTATGGGTCTCTGTGGGTTTCTGTCGTTCTCTATGGGTCTCTGTGGGTTTCTGTGGTTCTATATGGGTCTCTATGAGTTTATATGGTTCGTTATGGGTCTCTGTGGGTTTCTGTGGTTCTTTATGGGTCTCTGTGGGTTTCTGTGGTTCTCTATGGGTCTCTGTGGGTTTCTGTGGTTCTCTATGGGTCGCTGAGGGTTTCTGTGGTTCTTTATGGGTCTCTGTGGATTTCTGTGGTTATTAATGGTTCTCTATGGGTCTTTGTGAGTTTCTGTGGTTCTCTGTGGGTCTTTGTGGGTTTCTGTGGTTCTTTATGGGTCTCTGTGGGTTTCTGTGGTTCTCTATGGGTCTCTGTGGGTTTCTGTGGTTCTCTATGGGTCTCTGTGGGTTTCTGTGGTTCTTTATGGGTCTCTGTGGGTTTCTGTGATTTTCTATGGGTCTCGGTGGGTTTCTGTGGTTCTCTGTGGGTCTCTGTGGGTTTCTGTAGTTCTCTATGGGTCTCTGTGGGTTTCTGTGGTTCTTTATGGGTTTCTGTGGGTTTTTGTGGCTCTCTATGGGTCTCTGTAGGTTTCTTTGGTTCTTTATGCGTCTCTGTGGGTTTCTGAGGTTCTTTATGGGTCTCTGTGTGTTCCTGTGGTTCTTTATGGGTCTCTGTGGGTTTCTGTCGTTCTATATGGGTCTCTGTGGGTTTCTGTGGTTCATTATGGGTCTCTGTGGGTTTCTGTGGTTCTCTATGGGTCTCTGTGGGTTTATGTGGTTCTTTATGGGTCTCTATGGGTCTCTGTGGGGTTCTGTGGTTCTCAATGGGTCTCTGTGGGTTTCTGTGGTTCTCTATGGGTCTCTGTGGGTTCCTGTGGTTCTTTATGGGTCTTTTTGGGTTTCTGTGGGTCTCTATGGGTCCCCGTGGGGTTCTGTGGTTCTCTATGGGTCTCTGTGGGTTTCTGTGGTTCTCTCTGGGTTTCTGTGGGTTTCTGCGGTTCATTATCGGTTTCTGTGGGTTTCTGTGGTTCTTTATGGGTCTCTGTGGGTTTCTGTGGTTCTCTATGAGTCTCTGTGGGTTTATGTGGTTCTTTATGGGTCTCTATGGGTTTTTGTTGTTCTTAATGGGTCTCTGTGGGTTTCTCTGGTTCTCTATGGGTCTCTGTGGGGTTCTGTGGTTCTTTATGGGTGTCTGTGGGTTTCTGTGGTTCTTTATGGGTCTCTGTGGGTTTCTGTGGTTCTCTATGGGTCTATGTGGGTTTCTGTGGTTCTCTATGGGTCTCTGTGGGGTTCTGTGGTTCTTTATGAGTGTCTGTGGGTTTCTGTGGTTCTTTATGGGTCTCTGTGGGTTTCTGTGGTTCTCTATGGGTCTCTGTGGGTTGCTGTGGTTCTCTAGGGGTCTCTGTTGGTTTCTGTGGTTCTCTATGGGTTTATGTGAGTTTCTATGGTTCTTTATGGGTCTCTTTGGGTTTCTGTGGTTGTTTATGGGTCTCTGTGGGTTTCTGTGGTTCTCTATGGGACTCTGTGGGTTTATGCGCTTTTCTATGGGTCTCTGTGGGTTCCTGTGGTTCTTTATGGGTCTCTGTGGGTTTCTGTGGTTCTCTATGGGTCTCTGTGGGTTTCTGTGGTTCTCTATGGGTCGCTGAGGGTTTCTGTGGTTCTTTATGGGTCTCTGTGGATTTCTGTGGTTATTAATGGTTCTCTATGGGTCTTTGTGAGTTTCTGTGGTTATTTATGGGTCTCTATGGGTTTCTGTGGTTCTTTATGGGTCTCTGTGGGTCTCTGTGGGTTTCTGTAGTTCTCTATGGGTCTCTGTGGGTTTATGTGGTTCTTTATGGGTCTCTATGGGTCTCTGTGAGTTTCTGTGGTTCTCTGCGGGTCTTTGTGGTTTTCTGTGGTTCTTTATGGGTCTCTGTGGGTTTCTGTGGTTCTCTATGGGTCTCTGTGGGTTTCTGTGGTTCTCTATGGGTCTCTGTGGGTTTCTGTGGTTCTTTATGGGTCTCTGTGGGTTTCTGTGATTTTCTATGGGTCTCGGTGGGTTTCTGTGGTTCTCTGTGGGTCGCTGTGGGTTTCTGTAGTTCTCTATGGGTCTCTGTGGGTTTCTGTGGTTCTTTATGGGTTTCTGTGGGTTTTTGTGGTTCTCTATGGGTCTCTGTAGGTTTCTTTGGTTCTTTATGCGTCTCTGTGGGTTTCTGTGGTTCTTTATGGGTCTCTGTGTGTTCCTGTGGTTCTTTATGGGTCTCTGTGGGTTTCTGTCATTCTATATGGGTCTCTGTGTGTTCCTGTGGTTCTTTATGGGTCTCTGTGGGTTTCTGTCGTTCTATATGGGTCTCTGTGGGTTTCTGTGCTTCTTTATGGGTCTCTGTGGGTTTCTGTGGTTCTCTATGGGTCTCTGTGGGTTTATGTGGTTCTTTATGGGTCTTTGTGGGTTTCTGTTGGTCTGTATGGATCTCTGTGGGTTTCTGTGGTTCTTCATGGGTCTCTGTGGGTTTATGCGGTTTTCTATGGGTCTCTGTGGGTTTCTGTGGTTCTTTATGGGTCTCTGTGTGTTTCTGTGGTTCGTTATGGGTCTTTGTGGGTTTCTGTTGGTCTCTATGGATATCTGTGGGTTTCTGTGGTTCTTTATGGGTCTCTGTGGGTTTCTGTGGTTCTCTATGGGTCTCTGTGGGTTTCTGTGGTTCTCTGTGTGTCTGTGTGGGGTTCTGTGCTTCTTTATGGGTCTCTGTGGGTTTCTGTGGTTCTCTGTGGGTCTGTGTGGGTTTCTGTGGTTCTCTATGGGTGTCTGTGTGTTTTTGTGGTTCTTTATGGGTCTCTGTGGGTTTCTGTGATTCTCTATGGGTCTCTGTGGGTTGCTGTGGTTCTCTAGGGGTCTCTGTTGGTTTCTGTGGTTCTCTATGGGTTTCTGTGAGTTTCTATGGTTCTTTATGGGTCTCTTTGGGTTTCTGTGGTTGTTTATGGGTCTCTGTGGGTTTCTGTGGTTCTCTATGGGACTCTGTGGGTTTATGCGCTTTTCTATGGGTCTCTGTGGGTTCCTGTGGTTCTTTATGGGTCTCTGTGGGTTTCTGTCGTTCTCTATGGGTCTCTGTGGGTTTCTGTGGTTCTATATGGGTCTCTATGAGTTTATATGGTTCGTTATGGGTCTCTGTGGGTTTCTGTGATTCTTTATGGGTCTCTGTGGGTTTCTGTGGTTCTCTATGGGTCTCTGTGGGTTTCTGTGGTTCTCTATGGGTCGCTGAGGGTTTCTGTGGTTCTTTATGGGTCTCTGTGGATTTCTGTGGTTATTAATGGTTCTCTATGGGTCTTTGTGAGTTTCTGTGGTTCTCTGTGGGTCTTTGTGGGTTTCTGTGGTTCTTTATGGGTCTCTGTGGGTTTCTGTGGTTCTCTATGGGTCTCTGTGGGTTTCTGTGGTTCTCTATGGGTCTCTGTGGGTTTCTGTGGTTCTTTATGGGTCTCTGTGGGTTTCTGTGATTTTCTATGGGTCTCGGTGGGTTTCTGTGGTTCTCTGTGGGTCTCTGTGGGTTTCTGTAGTTCTCTATGGGTCTCTGTGGGTTTCTGTGGTTCTTTATGGGTTTCTGTGGGTTTTTGTGGCTCTCTATGGGTCTCTGTAGGTTTCTTTGGTTCTTTATGCGTCTCTGTGGGTTTCTGAGGTTCTTTATGGGTCTCTGTGTGTTCCTGTGGTTCTTTATGGGTCTCTGTGGGTTTCTTTCGTTCTATATGGGTCTCTGTGGGTTTCTGTGGTTCATTATGGGTCTCTGTGGGTTTCTGTGGTTCTCTATGGGTCTCTGTGGGTTTATGTGGTTCTTTATGGGTCTCTATGGGTCTCTGTGGGGTTCTGTGGTTCTCAATGGGTCTCTGTGGGTTTCTGTGGTTCTCTATGGGTCTCTGTGGGTTCCTGTGGTTCTTTATGGGTCTTTTTGGGTTTCTGTGGGTCTCTATGGGTCCCCGTGGGGTTCTGTGGTTCTCTATGGGTCTCTGTGGGTTTCTGTGGTTCTCTCTGGGTTTCTGTGGGTTTCTGCGGTTCATTATCGGTTTCTGTGGGTTTCTGTGGTTCTTTATGGGTCTCTGTGGGTTTCTGTGGTTCTCTATGAGTCTCTGTGGGTTTATGTGGTTCTTTATGGGTCTCTATGGGTTTTTGTTGTTCTTAATGGGTCTCTGTGGGTTTCTCTGGTTCTCTATGGGTCTCTGTGGGGTTCTGTGGTTCTTTATGGGTGTCTGTGGGTTTCTGTGGTTCTTTATGGGTCTCTGTGGGTTTCTGTGGTTCTCTATGGGTCTATGTGGGTTTCTGTGGTTCTCTATGGGTCTCTGTGGGGTTCTGTGGTTCTTTATGAGTGTCTGTGGGTTTCTGTGGTTCTTTATGGGTCTCTGTGGGTTTCTGTGGTTCTCTATGGGTCTCTGTGGGTTGCTGTGGTTCTCTAGGGGTCTCTGTTGGTTTCTGTGGTTCTCTATGGGTTTATGTGAGTTTCTATGGTTCTTTATGGGTCTCTTTGGGTTTCTGTGGTTGTTTATGGGTCTCTGTGGGTTTCTGTGGTTCTCTATGGGACTCTGTGGGTTTATGCGCTTTTCTATGGGTCTCTGTGGGTTCCTGTGGTTCTTTATGGGTCTCTGTGGGTTTCTGTGGTTCTCTATGGGTCTCTGTGGGTTTCTGTGGTTCTCTATGGGTCGCTGAGGGTTTCTGTGGTTCTTTATGGGTCTCTGTGGATTTCTGTGGTTATTAATGGTTCTCTATGGGTCTTTGTGAGTTTCTGTGGTTATTTATGGGTCTCTATGGGTTTCTGTGGTTCTTTATGGGTCTCTGTGGGTCTCTGTGGGTTTCTGTAGTTCTCTATGGGTCTCTGTGGGTTTATGTGGTTCTTTATGGGTCTCTATGGGTCTCTGTGAGTTTCTGTGGTTCTCTGCGGGTCTTTGTGGTTTTCTGTGGTTCTTTATGGGTCTCTGTGGGTTTCTGTGGTTCTCTATGGGTCTCTGTGGGTTTCTGTGGTTCTCTATGGGTCTCTGTGGGTTTCTGTGGTTCTTTATGGGTCTCTGTGGGTTTCTGTGATTTTCTATGGGTCTCGGTGGGTTTCTGTGGTTCTCTGTGGGTCGCTGTGGGTTTCTGTAGTTCTCTATGGGTCTCTGTGGGTTTCTGTGGTTCTTTATGGGTTTCTGTGGGTTTTTGTGGTTCTCTATGGGTCTCTGTAGGTTTCTTTGGTTCTTTATGCGTCTCTGTGGGTTTCTGTGGTTCTTTATGGGTCTCTGTGTGTTCCTGTGGTTCTTTATGGGTCTCTGTGGGTTTCTGTCGTTCTATATGGGTCTCTGTGTGTTCCTGTGGTTCTTTATGGGTCTCTGTGGGTTTCTGTCGTTCTATATGGGTCTCTGTGGGTTTCTGTGGTTCTTTATGGGTCTCTGTGGGTTTCTGTGGTTCTCTATGGGTCTCTGTGGGTTTATGTGGTTCTTTATGGGTCTCTATGGGTCTCTGTGGGGTTCTGTGGTTCTCAATGGGTCTCTGTGGGTTTCTGTGGTTCTCTATGGGTCTCTGTTGGTTTCTGTGGTTCTCTATGGGTTTCTGTGAGTTTCTATGGTTCTTTATGGGTCTCTTTGGGTTTCTGTGGTTGTTTATGGGTCTCTGTGGGTTTCTGTGGTTCTCTATGGGACTCTGTGGGTTTATGCGCTTTTCTATGGGTCTCTGTGGGTTCCTGTGGTTCTTTATGGGTCTCTGTGGGTTTCTGTCGTTCTCTATGGGTCTCTGTGGGTTTCTGTGGTTCTATATGGGTCTCTGTGGGTTTATATGGTTCGTTATGGGTCTCTGTGGGTTTCTGTGGTTCTTTATGGGTCTCTGTGGGTTTCTGTGGTTCTCTATGGGTCTCTGTGGGTTTCTGTGGTTCTCTATGGGTCGCTGAGGGTTTCTGTGGTTCTTTATGGGTCTCTGTGGATTTCTGTGGTTATTAATGGTTCTCTATGGGTCTTTGTGAGTTTCTGTGGTTCTCTGTGGGTCTTTGTGGGTTTCTGTGGTTCTTTATGGGTCTCTGTGGGTTTCTGTGGTTCTCTATGGGTCTCTGTGGGTTTCTGTGGTTCTCTATGGGTCTCTGTGGGTTTCTGTGGTTCTTTATGGGTCTCTGTGGGTTTCTGTGATTTTCTATGGGTCTCGGTGGGTTTCTGTGGTTCTCTGTGGGTCTCTGTGGGTTTCTGTAGTTCTCTATGGGTCTCTGTGGGTTTCTGTGGTTCTTTATGGGTTTCTGTGGGTTTTTGTGGTTCTCTATGGGTCTCTGTAGGTTTCTTTGGTTCTTTATGC
The DNA here is from genome assembly GCF_048934315.1 of Petromyzon marinus. Taxonomy (NCBI): domain Eukaryota; kingdom Metazoa; phylum Chordata; class Hyperoartia; order Petromyzontiformes; family Petromyzontidae; genus Petromyzon; species Petromyzon marinus. The sequence continues at coordinate 2,115,563 of NC_133678.1, forward strand.
GTCTCTGTGGGTTTCTGAGGTTCTTTATGGGTCTCTGTGTGTTCCTCTGGTTCTTTATGGGTCTCTGTGGGTTTCTGTCGTTCTATATGGGTCTCTGTGGGTTTCTGTGGTTCTCTATGGGTCTCTGTGGGTTTAGGTGGTTTTTTATGGGTCTCTATGGGTCTCTGTGGGGTTCTGTGGTTCTCAATGGGTCTCTGTGGGTTTCTGTGGTTCTCTATGGGTCTCTGTGGGTTCCTGTGGTTCTTTATGGGTCTTTTTGGGTTTCTGTGGGTCTCTATGGGTCCCCGTGGGTTTCTATGGTTCTCTATGGGTCTCTGTGGGTTTCTGTGGTTCTCTATGGGTCTCTGTGGGTTTCTGTGGTTCTATATGGGTCTCTGTGGGTTTCTGTGGTTCTTTATGGGTCTCTATGGGTTTCTGTGGTTCTGTATGGGTCTCTTTGGGTTTCTGTGGTTCTCTATGGGTCGCTGAGGGTTTCTGTGGTTTTTTTATGGGTGTCTGTGGATTTCTGTGGTTATATATGGTTCTCTATGGGTCTTTGTGAGTTTCTGTGGTTATTTATGGGTCTCTATGGGTTTCTGTGGTTATCTATGGGTCTCTGTGGGTTTATGTGGTTCGTTAAGGGTCTCTGTGGGTCTCTGTGGGTTTCTATAGTTCTCTATGGGTCTCTGTGGGTTTATGTGGTTCTTTATGGGGCTCTATGGGTCTCTGTGAGTTTCTGTGGTTCTCTATGGGTCTTTTGGGTTTCTGTGGTTCTTTATTGGTCTCTGTGGGTTTCTGTGGTTCTCTATGGGTCTCTGTGGGTTTCTGTGGTTATCTATGGGTCTCTGTGGGTTTCTGTGGTTCTTTATGGGTCTGTGTGGGGTTCTGTGGGTCTCGATGGGTCTCTGTGGATTTCTTTTGTTCTCTATGGGTCTCTGTGGGTTTCTGTGGTTCTTTATGGGTCTCTGTAGGTTTCTTTGGTTCTTTACGGGTCTCTGTGGGTTTCTGTGGTTCTTTATGGGTTTCTGTGAGTTGTGGTTCTCTGTGGGTGTCTGTGGGTATCTGTGGATCTCTATGGGTCTCTTTGGGTTTCTGTGCTTCTCTGTGAGTCTGTGTGGGTTTTTGTGGTTCTTTATGGGTCTCTGTGGGTTTCTGTGGTTCTCTGTGGGTGTGTGTGGGTTTTTGTGGTTCTCTATGGGTGTCTGTGTGTTTCCTTGGTTCTTCATGGGTCTCTGTGGGTTTATGCGGTTTTCTATGGGTCTCTGTGGGTTTCTGTGGTTCTTTTTGGGTTTATGTGGGTTTCTGTGGTTCTTTGTGGGTGTGTGTGGGTTTCTGTGGTTCTCTATGGGTCTCTGTGGGTTTCTGTGGTTCTTTATAGGTCTCTGTGGGTTTCTGTGGTTCTCTATGGGTCTCTGTAGGTTTCTATCGTTCTCTATGGGTCTCTGTGTGTTTCTGTGGTTCTTTATGGGTCTTTGTGGGTTTCTGTTGGTCTGTATGGATCTCTGTGGGTTTCTGTGGTTCTTCATGGGTCTCTGTGGGTTTATGCGGTTTTCTATGGGTCTCTGTGGGTTTCTGTGGTTCTTTATGGGTCTCTGTGTGTTTCTGTGGTTCGTTATGGGTCTTTGTGGGTTTCTGTTGGTCTCTATGGATATCTGTGGGTTTCTGTGGTTCTTTATGGGTCTCTGTGGGTTTCTGTGGTTCTCTATGGGTCTCTGTGGGTTTCTGTGGTTCTCTGTGTGTCTGTGTGGGATTCTGTGCTTCTTTATGGGTCTCTGTGGGTTTCTGTGGTTCTCTGTGGGTCTGTGTGGGTTTCTGTGGTTCTCTATGGGTGTCTGTGTGTTTTTGTGGTTCTTTATGGGTCTCTGTGGGTTTCTGTGATTCTCTATGGGTCTCTGTGGGTTGCTGTGGTTCTCTAGGGGTCTCTGTTGGTTTCTGTGGTTCTCTATGGGTTTCTGTGAGTTTCTATGGTTCTTTATGGGTCTCTTTGGGTTTCTGTGGTTGTTTATGGGTCTCTGTGGGTTTCTGTGGTTCTCTATGGGACTCTGTGGGTTTATGCGCTTTTCTATGGGTCTCTGTGGGTTCCTGTCGTTCTTTATGGGTCTCTGTGGGTTTCTGTCGTTCTCTATGGGTCTCTGTGGGTTTCTGTGGTTCTATATGGGTCTCTATGAGTTTATATGGTTCGTTATGGGTCTCTGTGGGTTTCTGTGGTTCTTTATGGGTCTCTGTGGGTTTCTGTGGTTCTCTATGGGTCTCTGTGGGTTTCTGTGGTTCTCTATGGGTCGCTGAGGGTTTCTGTGGTTCTTTATGGGTCTCTGTGGATTTCTGTGGTTATTAATGGTTCTCTATGGGTCTTTGTGAGTTTCTGTGGTTCTCTGTGGGTCTTTGTGGGTTTCTGTGGTTCTTTATGGGTCTCTGTGGGTTTCTGTGGTTCTCTATGGGTCTCTGTGGGTTTCTGTGGTTCTCTATGGGTCTCTGTGGGTTTCTGTGGTTCTTTATGGGTCTCTGTGGGTTTCTGTGATTTTCTATGGGTCTCGGTGGGTTTCTGTGGTTCTCTGTGGGTCTCTGTGGGTTTCTGTAGTTCTCTATGGGTCTCTGTGGGTTTCTGTGGTTCTTTATGGGTTTCTGTGGGTTTTTGTGGCTCTCTATGGGTCTCTGTAGGTTTCTTTGGTTCTTTATGCGTCTCTGTGGGTTTCTGAGGTTCTTTATGGGTCTCTGTGTGTTCCTGTGGTTCTTTATGGGTCTCTGTGGGTTTCTGTCGTTCTATATGGGTCTCTGTGGGTTTCTGTGGTTCATTATGGGTCTCTGTGGGTTTCTGTGGTTCTCTATGGGTCTCTGTGGGTTTATGTGGTTCTTTATGGGTCTCTATGGGTCTCTGTGGGGTTCTGTGGTTCTCAATGGGTCTCTGTGGGTTTCTGTGGTTCTCTATGGGTCTCTGTGGGTTCCTGTGGTTCTTTATGGGTCTTTTTGGGTTTCTGTGGGTCTCTATGGGTCCCCGTGGGGTTCTGTGGTTCTCTATGGGTCTCTGTGGGTTTCTGTGGTTCTCTCTGGGTTTCTGTGGGTTTCTGCGGTTCATTATCGGTTTCTGTGGGTTTCTGTGGTTCTTTATGGGTCTCTGTGGGTTTCTGTGGTTCTCTATGAGTCTCTGTGGGTTTATGTGGTTCTTTATGGGTCTCTATGGGTTTTTGTTGTTCTTAATGGGTCTCTGTGGGTTTCTCTGGTTCTCTATGGGTCTCTGTGGGGTTCTGTGGTTCTTTATGGGTGTCTGTGGGTTTCTGTGGTTCTTTATGGGTCTCTGTGGGTTTCTGTGGTTCTCTATGGGTCTATGTGGGTTTCTGTGGTTCTCTATGGGTCTCTGTGGGGTTCTGTGGTTCTTTATGAGTGTCTGTGGGTTTCTGTGGTTCTTTATGGGTCTCTGTGGGTTTCTGTGGTTCTCTATGGGTCTCTGTGGGTTGCTGTGGTTCTCTAGGGGTCTCTGTTGGTTTCTGTGGTTCTCTATGGGTTTATGTGAGTTTCTATGGTTCTTTATGGGTCTCTTTGGGTTTCTGTGGTTGTTTATGGGTCTCTGTGGGTTTCTGTGGTTCTCTATGGGACTCTGTGGGTTTATGCGCTTTTCTATGGGTCTCTGTGGGTTCCTGTGGTTCTTTATGGGTCTCTGTGGGTTTCTGTGGTTCTCTATGGGTCTCTGTGGGTTTCTGTGGTTCTCTATGGGTCGCTGAGGGTTTCTGTGGTTCTTTATGGGTCTCTGTGGATTTCTGTGGTTATTAATGGTTCTCTATGGGTCTTTGTGAGTTTCTGTGGTTATTTATGGGTCTCTATGGGTTTCTGTGGTTCTTTATGGGTCTCTGTGGGTCTCTGTGGGTTTCTGTAGTTCTCTATGGGTCTCTGTGGGTTTATGTGGTTCTTTATGGGTCTCTATGGGTCTCTGTGAGTTTCTGTGGTTCTCTGCGGGTCTTTGTGGTTTTCTGTGGTTCTTTATGGGTCTCTGTGGGTTTCTGTGGTTCTCTATGGGTCTCTGTGGGTTTCTGTGGTTCTCTATGGGTCTCTGTGGGTTTCTGTGGTTCTTTATGGGTCTCTGTGGGTTTCTGTGATTTTCTATGGGTCTCGGTGGGTTTCTGTGGTTCTCTGTGGGTCGCTGTGGGTTTCTGTAGTTCTCTATGGGTCTCTGTGGGTTTCTGTGGTTCTTTATGGGTTTCTGTGGGTTTTTGTGGTTCTCTATGGGTCTCTGTAGGTTTCTTTGGTTCTTTATGCGTCTCTGTGGGTTTCTGTGGTTCTTTATGGGTCTCTGTGTGTTCCTGTGGTTCTTTATGGGTCTCTGTGGGTTTCTGTCATTCTATATGGGTCTCTGTGTGTTCCTGTGGTTCTTTATGGGTCTCTGTGGGTTTCTGTCGTTCTATATGGGTCTCTGTGGGTTTCTGTGCTTCTTTATGGGTCTCTGTGGGTTTCTGTGGTTCTCTATGGGTCTCTGTGGGTTTATGTGGTTCTTTATGGGTCTTTGTGGGTTTCTGTTGGTCTGTATGGATCTCTGTGGGTTTCTGTGGTTCTTCATGGGTCTCTGTGGGTTTATGCGGTTTTCTATGGGTCTCTGTGGGTTTCTGTGGTTCTTTATGGGTCTCTGTGTGTTTCTGTGGTTCGTTATGGGTCTTTGTGGGTTTCTGTTGGTCTCTATGGATATCTGTGGGTTTCTGTGGTTCTTTATGGGTCTCTGTGGGTTTCTGTGGTTCTCTATGGGTCTCTGTGGGTTTCTGTGGTTCTCTGTGTGTCTGTGTGGGGTTCTGTGCTTCTTTATGGGTCTCTGTGGGTTTCTGTGGTTCTCTGTGGGTCTGTGTGGGTTTCTGTGGTTCTCTATGGGTGTCTGTGTGTTTTTGTGGTTCTTTATGGGTCTCTGTGGGTTTCTGTGATTCTCTATGGGTCTCTGTGGGTTGCTGTGGTTCTCTAGGGGTCTCTGTTGGTTTCTGTGGTTCTCTATGGGTTTCTGTGAGTTTCTATGGTTCTTTATGGGTCTCTTTGGGTTTCTGTGGTTGTTTATGGGTCTCTGTGGGTTTCTGTGGTTCTCTATGGGACTCTGTGGGTTTATGCGCTTTTCTATGGGTCTCTGTGGGTTCCTGTGGTTCTTTATGGGTCTCTGTGGGTTTCTGTCGTTCTCTATGGGTCTCTGTGGGTTTCTGTGGTTCTATATGGGTCTCTATGAGTTTATATGGTTCGTTATGGGTCTCTGTGGGTTTCTGTGATTCTTTATGGGTCTCTGTGGGTTTCTGTGGTTCTCTATGGGTCTCTGTGGGTTTCTGTGGTTCTCTATGGGTCGCTGAGGGTTTCTGTGGTTCTTTATGGGTCTCTGTGGATTTCTGTGGTTATTAATGGTTCTCTATGGGTCTTTGTGAGTTTCTGTGGTTCTCTGTGGGTCTTTGTGGGTTTCTGTGGTTCTTTATGGGTCTCTGTGGGTTTCTGTGGTTCTCTATGGGTCTCTGTGGGTTTCTGTGGTTCTCTATGGGTCTCTGTGGGTTTCTGTGGTTCTTTATGGGTCTCTGTGGGTTTCTGTGATTTTCTATGGGTCTCGGTGGGTTTCTGTGGTTCTCTGTGGGTCTCTGTGGGTTTCTGTAGTTCTCTATGGGTCTCTGTGGGTTTCTGTGGTTCTTTATGGGTTTCTGTGGGTTTTTGTGGCTCTCTATGGGTCTCTGTAGGTTTCTTTGGTTCTTTATGCGTCTCTGTGGGTTTCTGAGGTTCTTTATGGGTCTCTGTGTGTTCCTGTGGTTCTTTATGGGTCTCTGTGGGTTTCTTTCGTTCTATATGGGTCTCTGTGGGTTTCTGTGGTTCATTATGGGTCTCTGTGGGTTTCTGTGGTTCTCTATGGGTCTCTGTGGGTTTATGTGGTTCTTTATGGGTCTCTATGGGTCTCTGTGGGGTTCTGTGGTTCTCAATGGGTCTCTGTGGGTTTCTGTGGTTCTCTATGGGTCTCTGTGGGTTCCTGTGGTTCTTTATGGGTCTTTTTGGGTTTCTGTGGGTCTCTATGGGTCCCCGTGGGGTTCTGTGGTTCTCTATGGGTCTCTGTGGGTTTCTGTGGTTCTCTCTGGGTTTCTGTGGGTTTCTGCGGTTCATTATCGGTTTCTGTGGGTTTCTGTGGTTCTTTATGGGTCTCTGTGGGTTTCTGTGGTTCTCTATGAGTCTCTGTGGGTTTATGTGGTTCTTTATGGGTCTCTATGGGTTTTTGTTGTTCTTAATGGGTCTCTGTGGGTTTCTCTGGTTCTCTATGGGTCTCTGTGGGGTTCTGTGGTTCTTTATGGGTGTCTGTGGGTTTCTGTGGTTCTTTATGGGTCTCTGTGGGTTTCTGTGGTTCTCTATGGGTCTATGTGGGTTTCTGTGGTTCTCTATGGGTCTCTGTGGGGTTCTGTGGTTCTTTATGAGTGTCTGTGGGTTTCTGTGGTTCTTTATGGGTCTCTGTGGGTTTCTGTGGTTCTCTATGGGTCTCTGTGGGTTGCTGTGGTTCTCTAGGGGTCTCTGTTGGTTTCTGTGGTTCTCTATGGGTTTATGTGAGTTTCTATGGTTCTTTATGGGTCTCTTTGGGTTTCTGTGGTTGTTTATGGGTCTCTGTGGGTTTCTGTGGTTCTCTATGGGACTCTGTGGGTTTATGCGCTTTTCTATGGGTCTCTGTGGGTTCCTGTGGTTCTTTATGGGTCTCTGTGGGTTTCTGTGGTTCTCTATGGGTCTCTGTGGGTTTCTGTGGTTCTCTATGGGTCGCTGAGGGTTTCTGTGGTTCTTTATGGGTCTCTGTGGATTTCTGTGGTTATTAATGGTTCTCTATGGGTCTTTGTGAGTTTCTGTGGTTATTTATGGGTCTCTATGGGTTTCTGTGGTTCTTTATGGGTCTCTGTGGGTCTCTGTGGGTTTCTGTAGTTCTCTATGGGTCTCTGTGGGTTTATGTGGTTCTTTATGGGTCTCTATGGGTCTCTGTGAGTTTCTGTGGTTCTCTGCGGGTCTTTGTGGTTTTCTGTGGTTCTTTATGGGTCTCTGTGGGTTTCTGTGGTTCTCTATGGGTCTCTGTGGGTTTCTGTGGTTCTCTATGGGTCTCTGTGGGTTTCTGTGGTTCTTTATGGGTCTCTGTGGGTTTCTGTGATTTTCTATGGGTCTCGGTGGGTTTCTGTGGTTCTCTGTGGGTCGCTGTGGGTTTCTGTAGTTCTCTATGGGTCTCTGTGGGTTTCTGTGGTTCTTTATGGGTTTCTGTGGGTTTTTGTGGTTCTCTATGGGTCTCTGTAGGTTTCTTTGGTTCTTTATGCGTCTCTGTGGGTTTCTGTGGTTCTTTATGGGTCTCTGTGTGTTCCTGTGGTTCTTTATGGGTCTCTGTGGGTTTCTGTCGTTCTATATGGGTCTCTGTGTGTTCCTGTGGTTCTTTATGGGTCTCTGTGGGTTTCTGTCGTTCTATATGGGTCTCTGTGGGTTTCTGTGGTTCTTTATGGGTCTCTGTGGGTTTCTGTGGTTCTCTATGGGTCTCTGTGGGTTTATGTGGTTCTTTATGGGTCTCTATGGGTCTCTGTGGGGTTCTGTGGTTCTCAATGGGTCTCTGTGGGTTTCTGTGGTTCTCTATGGGTCTCTGTTGGTTTCTGTGGTTCTCTATGGGTTTCTGTGAGTTTCTATGGTTCTTTATGGGTCTCTTTGGGTTTCTGTGGTTGTTTATGGGTCTCTGTGGGTTTCTGTGGTTCTCTATGGGACTCTGTGGGTTTATGCGCTTTTCTATGGGTCTCTGTGGGTTCCTGTGGTTCTTTATGGGTCTCTGTGGGTTTCTGTCGTTCTCTATGGGTCTCTGTGGGTTTCTGTGGTTCTATATGGGTCTCTGTGGGTTTATATGGTTCGTTATGGGTCTCTGTGGGTTTCTGTGGTTCTTTATGGGTCTCTGTGGGTTTCTGTGGTTCTCTATGGGTCTCTGTGGGTTTCTGTGGTTCTCTATGGGTCGCTGAGGGTTTCTGTGGTTCTTTATGGGTCTCTGTGGATTTCTGTGGTTATTAATGGTTCTCTATGGGTCTTTGTGAGTTTCTGTGGTTCTCTGTGGGTCTTTGTGGGTTTCTGTGGTTCTTTATGGGTCTCTGTGGGTTTCTGTGGTTCTCTATGGGTCTCTGTGGGTTTCTGTGGTTCTCTATGGGTCTCTGTGGGTTTCTGTGGTTCTTTATGGGTCTCTGTGGGTTTCTGTGATTTTCTATGGGTCTCGGTGGGTTTCTGTGGTTCTCTGTGGGTCTCTGTGGGTTTCTGTAGTTCTCTATGGGTCTCTGTGGGTTTCTGTGGTTCTTTATGGGTTTCTGTGGGTTTTTGTGGTTCTCTATGGGTCTCTGTAGGTTTCTTTGGTTCTTTATGCGTCTCTGTGGGTTTCTGAGGTTCTTTATGGGTCTCTGTGTGTTCCTCTGGTTCTTTATGGGTCTCTGTGGGTTTCTGTCGTTCTATATGGGTCTCTGTGGGTTTCTGTGGTTCTCTATGGGTCTCTGTGGGTTTAGGTGGTTTTTTATGGGTCTCTATGGGTCTCTGTGGGGTTCTGTGGTTCTCAATGGGTCTCTGTGGGTTTCTGTGGTTCTCTATGGGTCTCTGTGGGTTCCTGTGGTTCTTTATGGGTCTTTTTGGGTTTCTGTGGGTCTCTATGGGTCCCCGTGGGTTTCTATGGTTCTCTATGGGTCTCTGTGGGTTTCTGTGGTTCTCTCTGGGTTTCTGTGGGTTTCTGCGGTTCATTATCGGTTTCTGTGGGTTTCTGTGGTTCTTTATGGGTCTCTGTGGGTTTCTGTGGTTCTCTATGAGTCTCTGTGGGTTTATGTGGTTCTTTATGGGTCTCTATGGGTTTTTGTTGTTCTTAATGGGTCTCTGTGGGTTTCTGTGGTTCTCTATGGGTCTCTGTGGGGTTCTGTGGTTCTTTATGGGTGTCTGTGGGTTTCTGTGGTTCTTTATGGGTCTCTGTGGGTTTCTGTGGTTCTCTATGGGTCTATGTGGGTTTCTGTGGTTCTCTATGGGTCTCTGTGGGGTTCTGTGGTTCTTTATGAGTGTCTGTGGGTTTCTGTGGTTCTTTATGGGTCTCTGTGGGTTTCTGTGGTTCTCTATGGGTCTCTGTGGGTTGCTGTGGTTCTCTAGGGGTCTCTGTTGGTTTCTGTGGATCTCTATGGGTTTCTGTGAGTTTCTATGGTTCTTTATGGGTCTCTTTGGGTTTCTGTGGTTGTTTATGGGTCTCTGTGGGTTTCTGTGGTTCTCTATGGGACTCTGTGGGTTTATGCGCTTTTCTATGGGTCTCTGTGGGTTCCTGTGGTTCTTTATGGGTCTCTGTGGGTTTCTGTGGTTCTCTATGGGTCTCTGTGGGTTTCTGTGGTTCTCTATGGGTCGCTGAGGGTTTCTGTGGTTCTTTATGGGTCTCTGTGGATTTCTGTGGTTATTAATGGTTCTCTATGGGTCTTTGTGAGTTTCTGTGGTTATTTATGGGTCTCTATGGGTTTCTGTGGTTCTTTATGGGTCTCTGTGGGTCTCTGTGGGTTTCTGTAGTTCTCTATGGGTCTCTGTGGGTTTATGTGGTTCTTTATGGGTCTCTATGGGTCTCTGTGAGTTTCTGTGGTTCTCTGCGGGTCTTTGTGGTTTTCTGTGGTTCTTTATGGGTCTCTGTGGGTTTCTGTGGTTCTCTATGGGTCTCTGTGGGTTTCTGTGGTTCTCTATGGGTCTCTGTGGGTTTCTGTGGTTCTTTATGGGTCTCTGTGGGTTTCTGTGATTTTTTATGGGTCTCGGTGGGTTTCTGTGGTTCTCTGTGGGTCTCTGTGGGTTTCTGTAGTTCTCTATGGGTCTCTGTGGGTTTCTGTGGTTCTTTATGGGTTTCTGTGGGTTTTTGTGGTTCTCTATGGGTCTCTGTAGGTTTCTTTGGTTCTTTATGCGTCTCTGTGGGTTTCTGTGGTTCTTTATGGGTCTCTGTGTGTTCCTGTGGTTCTTTATGGGTCTCTGTGGGTTTCTGTCGTTCTATATGGGTCTCTGTGTGTTCCTGTGGTTCTTTATGGGTCTCTGTGGGTTTCTGTCGTTCTATATGGGTCTCTGTGGGTTTCTGTGGTTCTTTATGGGTCTCTGTGGGTTTCTGTGGTTCTCTATGGGTCTCTGTGGGTTTATGTGGTTCTTTATGGGTCTCTATGGGTCTCTGTGGGGTTCTGTGGTTCTCAATGGGTCTCTGTGGGTTTCTGTGGTTCTCTATGGGTCTCTGTGGGTTCCTGTGGTTCTTTATGGGTCTTTTTGGGTTTCTGTGGGTCTCTATGGGTCCCCGTGGGTTTCTGTGGTTCTCTATGGGTCTCTGTGGGTTTCTGTGGTTCTCTCTGGGTTTCTGTGGGTTTCTGCAGTTCATTATCGGTTTCTGTGGGTTTCTGTGGTTCTTTATGGGTCTCTGTGGGTTTCTGTGGTTCTCTATGAGTCTCTGTGGGTTTATGTGGTTCTTTATGGGTCTCTATGGGTTTTTGTTGTTCTTTATGGGTCTCTGTGGGTTTCTGTGGTTCTCTATGGGTCTCTGTGGGGTTCTGTGGTTCTTTATGGGTGTCTGTGGGTTTCTGTGGTTCTTTATGGGTCTCTGTGGGTTTCTGTGGTTCTCTATGGGTCTATGTGGGTTTCTGTGGTTCTCTATGGGTCTCTGTGGGGTTCTGTGGTTATTTATGAGTGTCTGTGGGTTTCTGTGGTTCTTTATGGGTCTCTGTGGGTTTCTGTGGTTCTTTATGGGTCTCTGTGGGTTTCTGTGGTTCTTTATGGGTCTCTGAGAGTTTCTGTGTTTCTTTATGGGTCTCTGTGGGTTTCTGTGGTCCTCTATGCGTCTTTGGGGGTTTATTTGGTTATTTATGGGTCTCTATGGGTTTCTGTGGTTCTCTATGGGTCTCTGTGGGTTTCGGTGATTCTCTATGGGTCTCTGTGGGTTTCTATGGTTCTTTATGGGTCTCTGTGGGTTTCTCTGGTTCTTTATGGGTCTCTGTGGGTTTCTGTGGTTCTTTCTGGGTCTCTGTTGGGTTCTGTCGTTCTTAATGGGTTTCTATGGGTTTCTGTTGTTCTCTATGGGTCTCTGTGGGGTTCTGTGGTTCTTTTTGGGTTTCTGTGGGTTTCTGTGGTTCTGTATTGTTCTCTGTGGGTTTCTGTGGTTCTCTATGGGTCTCTGTGGGTTTCTGTGGTTGTCTATGGGTCTCTGTGGGTTTCTGTGGTTCTTTATGGGTTTCTGTGGGTTTCTGTGGTTCTGTATGGGTCTCTGTGGGTTTCTGTCATTCTCTATGGGTCTTTGTAGGTTTCTGTGGTTCTCTATGGGTCTCTGTGGGTTTCTGTGGTTCTCTATGGGTCTCTGTTGGTTTCTTTGGTTCTCTATGGGTCTCTGTGGGGTTCTGTGGTTCTTTATGGGTGTCTGTGGGTTTCTGTGGTTCTTAATGGGTCTCTGTGGGTTTCTGTGGTTCTCTATGGGTCTCTGTGGGTTTCTGTGGTTCTCTATGGGTTTCTGTGGGGTTCTGTGTTTCTTTATGGGTGTCTGTGGGTTTCTGTGGTTCTTTATGGGTCTCTGGGGGTTTCTGTGGTTCTTTATGGGTCTCTGTGGGTTTCTGTGGTTCTTTATGGGTCTCTGAGTGTTTCTGTGTTTCTTTATGGGTCTCTGTGGGTTTCTGTCGTCCTCTATGGGTCTCTGGGGGTTTATTTGGTTATTTATGGGTCTCTATGGGTTTCTGTGGTTCTCTATGGGTCTCTCTGGGTTTCGGTGATTCTCTCTGGGTCTCTGTGGGTTTCTATGGTTCTTTATGGGTCTCTTTGGGTTTCTCTGGTTCTTTATGGGTCTCTGTGGGTTTCTGTGGTTCTTTCTGGGTCTCTGTTGGGTTCTGTCGTTCTTAATGGGTTTCTATGGGTTTCTGTGGTTCTCTATGGGTCTCTGTGGGGTTCTGTGGTTCTTTATGGGTGTCTGTGGGTTTCTGTGGTTCTGTATGGGTCTCTGTGGGTTTCTGTGGTTCTCTATGGGTCTCTGTGGGTTTCTGTGGTTGTCTATGGGTCTCTGTGGGTTTCTGTGGTTCTTTATGGGTTTCTGTGGGTTTCTGTGGTTCTGTATGGGTCTCTGTGGGTTTCTGTGGTTCTCTATGGGTCTTTGTGGGTTTATGTGGTTCTTTATGGGTCTCTGTGGGTTTCTGTGGTTCTGTATGGGACTCTTTGGGTTTATGTTGTTCTCTATGGGTCTCTGTGGGTTTATGTGGTTCTTTATGGGTCTCTGTGGGTTTCTGTGGTTCTCTATGGGTCTCTGTGTGTTTATGTGGTTCTTTATGGGTCTCTATGGGTCTCTGTGAGTTTCTGTGGTTCTCTATGCGTCTCTGCGGGTTTCTGTGGTTCTCTATGGGTCTCTGTGGGTTTCTGTGGTTCTCTATGGATCTCTGTGGGTTCCTGTGGTTCTTTATGGGTTTCTGTGAGTTGCTGTGGTTCTTTATGGGTCTTTGTGGGTTTCTGTGGGTCTCTATGGATCTCCGTGGGTTTCAGTGGTTCTCTATGGGTCTGTGTGGGTTTCTGTGGTTCTCTCTGGGTTTCTGTGGTTTTCTGTGGTTCTTTTTGCGTTTCTGTGGGTTTCTGTGGTTCTTTATGGGTCTCTGTGCGTTTCTGTGTTTCTCTATGGGTCTCTTTGGGTTTCTGTGGTGGTTTTATGGGTCTCTGTGGGTTTCTGTGCTTCTTTATGGGTCTCTGTGGGTTTCTGTGGTTCTCTCTGGGTCTCATCCGATATTAGGAAGCCGCCGGGGCTTTGCACTTTTAATTCATTTAAATAGAAAACACATTTCATTAGAACCTCTTTTTTGTTTAGTTTGTTGTCCTTCCTTCCCCACGGTTGGCTACGTACGGTGCGAAAGAAGTTCTGCGTTTCTGTGGGTCTCTACGGTTCGATACGAGTGTCTGGTTCTCTGTGGGTCTCTTCCGATATTAGAAAACCACTGGAGCTATGCTCTTTTAAATCTAAATTGAAAACTCATTTCTATCGAACTGCTTTTTGTCGTTGTGTTTAGTTTTTTTTTTGTCCGCCCAACCCCGCACCTCCCGATTAGCGTGGTTGGCTACGCACGGTGCGAAAGAAGTTCAACAGTCGATCCGTCTCTTGGACAGTAGTGAGCATGACAAGTTGACACTCCTGAAGTATCATCCAGAATGTCGACTACCCCGGGTTCCATTCCCACCTCCACCCCGTTAATCCATCGACTTAGTGGCCACCACCGCCACCTCCCCACTTTTCAACGTGTAACATTAAAGAATGTAAAATGTCCATCAGGGTTTACATTGTAGAGAGATACACACACGGGGAGGGGCTAATCGACGACGAGAGACCAGAAAAGGCAGTGATGCGTTAAACGTGTTAAATATTGTCTCGCAGACGGTTGTAATTGACGCAGTAAACGGTGCTGGGGTTACGATTTGTATGCACAGTTGCGAACGTGACGTTCATAATGGAATATTTAAATGCACAGAGTTTATCGCTCTGCCTTGTTTAGAGTCAATTACCGACAGCGCATTATTGCTTCCACCTGGTACGTGTTCATAATCCATGTTCTCACTCAACCATATTTTTTAAAGGCTAATCTTTGACATCGTTGATGCTTGCGAATAATATAGAATCACGAATATTGTTCGAAATTTGGTGAATTACAAAAAAATTGTTCCAAGACCAAAACACTGAAATGTAAGTGTCCAACAGTTATGCGTAATAAATAACAAAACACCAAACCTTGGCAATTTATAAACTTATTCTGCTATTACATGTATGTGTGGTGGTTTTTTAAAAAAAAGATGTAAAACATTTCACGGACAGACAAGATGAGTAACAAACGTGTTACGGATAGCAGCAGGGTATACAACAAGAACATGAATAAGAATAATTAGAGAAAAACTCGGGTTAGATTTATTGGATGTAGAATTATTCAACAAGATACTAAATATAAAAGTTGCTTTCGCTGGGAACGTGAGGTACCACAAGGAGCTGGGAAAGTCAGAGCAATTTCAACAATTGGATGCAACTTGGAGAATCCAATGTACAGTTAGTTTCTAAGTATGTTGAACTTCTTTCACACCGTGCGTAGCCAACCGTGATAATCGGGGTTGTGGAAAGTTTTTTTTTAAGTTTCATGAGCCATTTTGCCAGGATTGGGCTAAACTTAGCGCATTTTTCACCGAGGCAACCAGAGGGCACAGACAACGTGTTTCTAACGTAACATGTACCAGCTGCATGCGACTCTTTAAGGACTGCTTCGTGACGTTAATCATTAAGGACCTGCTGTCTCGTTTTCACCACAATGCATTGCGGCTCTTGAAATATTGCGTGTTGTTTTTGGAAAATACTGAATTCGAACAAAAAAACTGTCTCTTCTTGATATTTTGGCTGCCCACCCAGCATTTTGCGATCACGCCAGCAGGTCGCCTGAGCTGGCTCGGGTAGCCTGAGCTGGCTCGGGTAGCCTGAGCTGGCTCGGGTAGCCTGAGATGGCTCGGGTAGCCTGAGATGGCTCGGGTAGCCTGAGCTGGCTCGGGTAGCCTGAGATGGATGGGGTAGCCTGAGCTGGCTCGGGTAGCCTGAGCTGGATGGGGTAGCCTGAGCTGGCTGGGGTAGCCTGAGCTGGCTCGGGTAGCCTGAGATGGCTGGGGTAGCCTGAGATGGCTCGGGTAGCCTGAGCTGGCTGGGGTAGCCTGAGCTGGCTCGGGTAGCCTGAGATGGCTCAACAGTGCGCCCTGGCGGTCACGTTTGGTCTCTACACCCAGCTGTGTCGGAATCAAAATATGTATTTCTACTGGTGGAATCCGATTGGCTATAAAGCTCTTTGACGCAGATGTCCAGTCGAGGCGGGTCAGAACGATACAACAACAAACCATACAACACCACTATGGGAGTGTAAAGTAGAAGTAAGGTAAACACATAACTTTGAAAAAAAGACACAAATACGTGTAAAACTAAACGATGTTTTGTATATTACCTGGTAAATCCCACTGAGCTTCTACATTATTGGACCTCCTTTGCAAGTACCAAAATGTAATAATAGGGTTTTTTCCCCTTTTTTCTGGCAACAAAACTGAAACCTTTTTACGAGGATTCATGTCTGCATTAACCACAATACCTGCAGTCAAAATGCAAACAAAAAACATACTATGATAATATATGCATTGTCCTTGAAACTGATTGGTCCACATCAAGGGACGGCTTTCTTTTGAGCCTCGACCCAATTGGTGCTCGACCAGATGACGCGTTATCAAAAGAAAGCCGTCCCTTGGTGTAGACCAATCAGTTTCAAGGACAATGCATATATTATCATAGTTTTGTTGCCAGAAAAAAGGGGAAAACCCTATTTTTATCCCACTGAGCTATTAATTTATTTTTCAGAAGCGACCTGCCCATAAATGATAGCTCAACAAAGTTGCTTATCATGTGCGTATTTAAAGCAGCAAAATACTCTAAATAATAATCTCATGTTGGGTGGGTGACGTGGAGATTTTTTTCCCAACTCTTAACCTCTCCATTTCTCCGGCCTCTGTAATTTCCAGGTGCTGTGAAGAAGATCCATCGTCCGAAATGTCGCCCTTGATATAAAGTTTTCCTTTTTTAGGCCACACAATACTGCCAATGCAGCAGCATCAGCAGCAGTAGTCGCAGGGCCAAATGAAAGTGTGTCGCTGTCACGTGTTCTCACCTTTGTCGAGGACCAGAAGCTGTGAATTGTATTTAGGGTGGTTAAATTCGTAGTTTTGGCATCATCGTGACTGCATGGGCGGGTGGAACCCTCCCCGGTAAAAACCGGTAAGAGGCGGTTCGCCGCACGTACAGAAAAAGCGAGAGCAATACACATTGATTACGGTTGATCATTTTCAACTGAGAATCGAAGGGAGTTGTCGCAGTGGTGGTGGTGTAAAGGGTAGCAGCCACACTGGACCTGCAATGCAGAGGCTCATCGGTTCGATTCCATCTCCCGGCGTGGAAGTTTAAATAATTGGATTTAAAGCTTTCGTGACTGCAAGGATCCATCTTCTTTGGTTCTTTCGGTAAAGTCACGTAGAATGAGAATAAAAGAATAAATTAATAAAATAAAATAACACAATAAAATTCTCACGACGTTTCGGCCACAACACAAGTGGCCTTCATCAGGTGAAGGGACGAGACTGTCTGGAGGACAGCGCTGGAGCGAACACAGCCAAGCTCATACCGCGACCTTTAAGCTGTGTGAGAAGAAACAGAGCGCCTTGACAAAGGAATTAGCATAAAAAATAGCATTTAATTGGCGGACTTAGCATGATGAACGGTGTAGAGGGGGTGAACATGTGCAGACCGGCGAGGGGGGGAGGGGGAGTTTACATGTTGATGGTGTGAAAAGGGAATTTAAGCTGCTGCGAAAGTTTGGGGTACCACTACTTGAAAAAATATACTGTACCATTGAAAATTAGTTTAATGTTTAGTTCGGATAATTTAGCATTGAAATAGCTGCGTGATTAGCTTGTGACTGGTCATAGAAATAGCTATGTTAAAGTCAAAGCCTACACATCCACAGAGGCACCTAGTACAAATCAAACAGGATAATTTAGCATTGAAATAGCTGCGTGATTAGCTTGTGACTGGTCACAGAAATGGCTATGTTAAAGTCAAAGCCTACACATCCACAGAGGCACCTAGTACCAATCAAACAGGAGAATTTAGCATTGAAATAACTGAGTGATTAGCTTGTGACTGGTCATTGAAATAGCTATGTTAAAGTCAAAGCCTACACATCCACAGAGGCACCTAGTACAAATCAAATAGGAGAATTTAGCATTGAAATAGCTGAGTGATTAGCTTGTGACTGGTCATAGAAATGGCTATGTTAAAGTCAAAGTCTACACATCCACAGAGGCACCTAGTACAAATCAAACAGGAGAATTTAGCATTGAAATAGCTGAGGGATTAGCTTGTGACTGGTCACAGAAATAGATGTTAAAGTCAAAGCCTACACATCTACAGAGGCACCTAGTACATGGACGCCAAAGGGGCTGCAACAACTCGACTATCATATAGTAAACCGATGAGAAAAAAACCCAAGTCTAAATTACATCAATATAATAAATGTACTCAATATATTCTTCAATTAGCTGAGCTATTAACAGTAACTGGGTATACACTACACTATATATATTTGCCAAGGCGCTCTGTTTCTTCTCACACAGCTTAAAGGTCGCGGTCTGAGCTTGGCTGTGTTCGCTCCAATGCTGTCCTCTAGACAGTCTCGTCCCTTCACCTGATGAAGGCCACTTGTGTTGTGGCCGAAACGTCGTGAGAATTTTATTGTGTTATTTTATTTTATTAATTTATTATTTTATTCTCATTCTACGTTACTTTACCAAAAGAACCAAAGAAGGTTTAAATAATTGAGCAAGTTTATGAAGTCCCCCACTGCGGTATAAGAAGCAGAATCTTTATTTTAGGCTGCAGGGTGGTGGGGTAGAGCGTGGGTATGACCACCTGTTCCGACTAAAGTTCCACTGAAAGCGATTATCGGTTCTTGGCTTTGCAAAATCGGTAACTGATTCTGAGAACGTTTACCGGCTTGCCATTTAACCGGTTGCCTTTAAAATAATAATGCAATAACCCTATGTGCCCTGTCTATTGGGTCAACATATATATACATACATTACGTACGGTATGTAAATATGTAAATTCAAACCAACAACCGCTTTAGTCGAACTTTCTCTAAAGCGGAGTTATCATCATTGGAAGTCGGCATGGGGTTTAAGTCACGGCTTGATTTTGTTGACTCGGCAGGTGACTGTGCGCTCTGGTCAAGCAGTACGAGCATCACATCAGCGCAAGGCACTCGTGGAAGAAAAAAAAAGTCTTGACACTCAACGAAGCATTCGCGGGTGACCAAATCGTTGACTTAACACTTTTCCTTCGGCGTGCAGCGAGCTGCTAGCAACTGTAAGATCACAAGCAAACAAACCCTGGTTAACATTTTGTTGTTGTTAGATTTTACCACGTAAGACCCACTGAGCTATATAGGTATTTTTCAGAAGCGACCTGGCTATACCAAATGAAAGCTCAACGAAGTGGCTTACCATCGTGTGGACATTTATATCAGCCGGAGAAAAATGCAGGCAACTACGGGAAGAGAGAGACACGTAAACTCCAAATATACAGCAGCAGGCGTCAAGGGTTGGGATCGAACCCTCGTGCATACATCAGGCGAGGGAGTTAACATCTCCTAGCCACCGTGAAGATGATGAGAGAGACACGCAAACTCCAAATATACAGCAGCAGGCGTCAAGGGTTGGGATCGAACCCTCGTGCATACATCAGGCGAGGGAGTTAACATCTCCTAGCCACTCAGACCCATGAACCCTCCGTTGGTCGATCGAACGATTATAACTTTGTAGGGAGATCGACATAGTGGGTTTCCTCTATCGACATACTCGACCCTGTCATAGGAATGTGTAGTTTTCCACAACCGGCTGTGTCGGCTTAAAACCTGACATGAGCACCGCTTGGGTACTTATTTGAGCGTGAACTATTTTTCACTCGACTTTCAGCAGATGTCAGTGGAAAGATCGCTTGTGTTGCGATCGAAACGTCGTGATAATTTGATAATTTTTCTATCTACGTGGCTTTACCGAAAGACCCAAATAATATCGATTGTTTTTTTCCCACATGAACGCGCAAGTGATTTCCGCTGACGTCAACACCAGTGACGATTATCTGAACCGGTACTGGGCCTCCCCTAGGTTGACTCAGCCTCAAATGAATACTTGGTGTGATGTGTAGACATCGCCACAAGAGATACAAAGGCGGTCGGGCGTGGTGCTGGCCACCCACCCCCTCGTGTACCGTGCCGGCCTTCATAGGTGCTCACTAACAGCACTTGCCCCAACAGTCTGTTAAGGCTATACGGGGGATCTTTGTATTTGTGTATATATTGCACGTACGCGTGGCTGTAATTAGTCTACGCAAGCATTCCTGGACGAGTGCCACTATCGGAATGGTTACAATGCGAGACTTGCTCGCAATCTCACCGCACGCGTTCGTCAACTTCTCCGTCTATCTCGTGGCCCCTGTGGTTCGTTGGGGGCGTCACGATGGCACTGGACATGATCTCTCCCACGTCTCTCCCTCTCCCGTGCCACGTGGCTAGGAGATGTTAACTCCCTCGCCCGGTATGCAGGAGGTGGTGGGTTCAATCCCGACCCTGACGCCCGCTGTATATTTGGAGTTTGCGTGTCTCCCTCCACGTGGTCGCGTGGATTTTCCTCCGGATCCACCGGGGTTTCCCCTTCACAATTCGAATAAGCATCACGCGTTTAAAGAGTATTTGGCTGCAATGAATTTCCACGCGATGATGGTCAGTCACTTCGTCGTGGGGCTATCATTTGTGATGGCCAGGTCGCTTCTGACAAAGAGCTACAATAGCAGCTCAGTCGGCCTTACTTGGTGAAATAAAAATACGCGTAGTGAAAAGGTTTCATGCTGCGGGAACGTAACAAAGTCCTGCGTCGGCCACCACCGACGATAGTCTCGGGTTGCGGTAGTCACTGGTGCTGCGAGGAACAACCACATTGCCCGAAACGTCGCTGATTGTTTTTATTTTTTGAGACTCAACGAAGGGCGGTGAGGCTTCGCGCGATCGACTGTAGATGTGCCCCCTGAAGATTTGACAACCGCATGACAATGTCAATCAAAACGTCAAGCGGCCAGTAACAAACAGCACTCGCAAGGTTGTACTAGATTGGAGAGTGTAACACGTGTGCCTTGAATTGAGCGAGGTTGTTATGATGATAAGAGCTTTTGGAACAGAGACGATGGCAGGAGGGAATTGTGAGTGGGTAGACGAGTGGGTGAGTGGGTGAATGGGTGAGTGGTTGAGAGACACGGTGAGTGAATTAGTGAGTGGTTGAGAGACAGGGTGAGTGAGTGTGTTGTGACCTGCAGTGTGGTGAGTGAGTGGGTAGACGAGTGGGTGAATGGGTGAGTGGTTGAGAGCCAGGGTAAGTGGTTGAGTAGTTGAGAGACACGGTGAGTGAATGAGTGAGTGGTTGAGAGACAGGGTGAGTGAGTGTGTTGTGACCTGCAGTGTGGTGAGTGAGTGAGTGGGTAAACGAGTGGGTGAATGGGTGAGTAGTTGAGAGAAACGGTGAGCGAATTAGTGAGTGGTTAAGAGACAGGGCGAGTGAGTGGGTGAGTGATTGAGAGACAGGGTGAGTGAGTGAGTGAGTGATTGAGAGACAGGGTGAGTCAGTGAGTGAGTGGTTGAGAGACAGGGTGAGTGAGTGGGTGAGTGATTGAGAGACAGGGTGAGTGAGTGGGTGAGTAGTTGAGAGACAGGGTGAGTGAGTGGGTGAATGATTGAGAGACAGGGTGAGTGAGTGGGTGAGTAGTTGAGAGACAGGGTGAGTGAGTGAGTGATTGAGAGACAGGGTGAGTCAGTGAGTGAGTGGTTGAGAGACAGGGTGTGTGAGTGGGTGAGCAGTTGAGAGACAGGGTGAGTGGGTGAGTGAGGGACAAGGTGAGTGGGTGTGTTGTGACCTGCAGTGTGGTGAGTGAGTGAGTGAGTAGACGAGTAGGTGAGTGAGTGAGTAGTTGAGAGACAGGGTGAGTCAGTGAGTGACAGGGTGAGTAAGTGAGTGAGTGGTTGAGAGACAGGGTTAGTGAGTGGGTGAGTGATTGAGAGACAGGGTGAGTGAATGAGTGAGTGGCTGAGAGTCAGGGTGAGTGAGTGAGTGAGTCGTTGAGAGACAGGGTGAATGAGTGAGTGGTTGAGAGACAGGGTGAGTGAGTGATTGAGTGTTTGAGAGACAGGGTGAGTGAGTGAGTGAGTGGTTGAGAGACAGGTTGAGTGAGTGAGTGGTTGAGAGACAGGGTGAGTGGGTGGGTGAGTGAGAGGTTGAGAGACAGGGTGAGTGAGTGAGTAGTTGAGAGACAGGGTGAGTGGGTGAATGAGTGAGTGGTTGAGAAACGGTGTGAGTGGGTGAATGAGTGAGTGGTTGAGAGACAGGATGAGTGAGTGAGTGGTTGAGAGACAGGGTGAGTGAGTGAGTGGTTGAGAGACAGGGTGAGTGGGTGAGTGAGTGGTTGAGAGACAGGGTGAGTGAGTGAGTGAGTGGTTGAGAGACAGGGTGAGTGGGTGAGTGAGTGGTTGAGAGACAGGGTGAGTGAGTGAGTGAGTGGTTTAGAGACTGAGTGAGTGAGCGAGTGGTTGAGAGACAGGGTGAGTGAGTGAGTGAGTGGTTGAGAGACTGAGTGAGTGGTTGAGAGACAGGGTGAGTCAGTGAGTGGTTGAGAGACAGGGTGAGTGAGTGAGTGGTTGAGAGACTGAGTGATTGAGTGGTTGAGAGACAGGGTGAGTGAGTGAGTGAGTGGTTGAGAGACAGGGTGAGTGAGTGAGTGGTTGAGAGACTGAGTGAGTGAGTGAGAGGTTGAGAGACAGGGTGAGTGGGTGAGTGAGTGGTTGAGAGACAGGGTGAGTGAGTGAGTGGTTGAGAGACTGAGTGAGTGATTGAGTGGTTGAGAGACAGGGTGAGTGAGTGAGTGAGTGGTTGAGAGACAGGGTGAGTGAGTGAGTGAGTGGTTGAGAGACTGAGTGAGTGAGTGGTTGAAAGACAGGGTGAGTGGGTGAATGAGTGACTGATTTAGAGACAGGGTGAGTAAGTGGTTGAGAGACTGAGTGAGTGAGTGGTTGAGAGACTGAGTGAGTGGTTGAGAGACAGGGTGAGTCAGTGGGTGGTTGAGAGACAGGGTGAGTGAGTGAGTGAGTGGTTGAGAGACAGGGTGAGTGAGTGTGTTGTTGTGACCTGCAGTGTGGTGGTTGAACACAGAGTGGTGGATGAGACGAAACGGTCAGTGTCTGGTCGACCGAGTCCTCAACGTGAGCGGTGGGATCAATGAGCAAAAGTTCTGGGGTGGAGTAACCACGGCAGTGGCGACAGAAGAGTGATGAATAGGCGACTGACGCCCAGTGCAGCGAGTGCCTGCAGTGAATTAGCGAGTGCCTGCAGTGAATTAGCGAGTGCCTGCAGTGAATTAGCGAGTGCCTGCAGTGAATTAGCGAGTGCCTGCAGTGAATTATCGAGTGCCTGCAGTGAATTAGCGAGTGCCTGCAGTGAATTAGCGAGTGCCTGCAGTGAATTAGCGAGTGCCTGCAGTGAATTAGCGAGTGCCTGCAGTGAATTAGCGAGTGCCTGGAGTGAATTAGCGAGTGCCTGGAGTGAATTAGCGAGTGCCTGCAGTGAATTAGCGAGTGCCTGCAGTGAATTAGCGAGTGCCTGGCCATTGGTCACCCTGACCGCTGCTTCGCTGTGATTTTACAAGCTCTGTGTTGTTTCTGTCATTACCAGGGCCCCGTGACTCACACGCCCTGTCCAGAATAAAGTGCTTGTATCAAATATGTACACCAATATACTTGGCAGGGAGATCCCCCCCCGCCCGCCCCCGTATCGGTAGTAAAAATAATGCAGTCGGCATTCTTGATATGAGTGTTTTGGGTACTTTTATATTTGCTTCTTATTTTTTTTGTGAGTTCATGATTTCGCGTGGGTTTAGATTCGTCATTTTTTATTATTTTCTGGCGTCAACTTGAAGTCGAAACACCCCCAGGTATTAAAGTGCAGATGTGAGAGACGGGGGTGTCCGCCCCAATCGCCTCCAAAATGATTAAAAATAAATAAAAATCGTCTCCTTCGCATATCTGCCTGTCCACGTAAACACATGTATACATGTATGTCTTACACATACCATCAGCCACACGACACGGCCTTCTGTGAGTGCATCATTCAATTAGCATTCATTGAAGATAAGTGACGACTCGGGACTGGTTTCCACATTCCGTGTCTTGTCAGTAGCAGAGTCAGTCTCGCTTGAGTCAATCCTGCTGTTTGTGTTTCTCCCTTGTGATGGGAACTTTGTGGGATGAGCGTTGAGATTTATAAGGGGCACGGGGTGACCAAATAGGTCTGAATCGCTCTGTAATAAGGTAGGGCACTGATAAGGGGTTGACAGGTAAGTTAGTGGTGAGTGTACTAGTGGTGAGTGTAGTGGTGAGTGTAGTGGTGAGTGTACTAGTGGTGAGTGGACTAGTGGTGAGTGTAGTGGTGAGTGTACTAGTGGTGAGTGGACTAGTGGTGAGTGTAGTGGTGAGTGTACTAGTGGTGAGTGTATTGGTGAGTGTACTAGTGGTGAGTGTAGTGGTGAGTGTACTAGTGGTGAGTGTAGTGGTGAGTGTAGTGGTGAGTGTACTAGTGGTGAGTGTAGTGGTGAGTGTACTAGTGGTGAGTGTACTAGTGGTGAGTGTACTAGTGGTGAGTGTCGTGGTGAGTGTACTAGTGGTGAGTGTAATATTGGTGAGTGTAGTGGTGAGTGTACTAGTGGTGAGTGTAGTGGTGAGTGTACTTGTGGTGAGTGTACTAGTGGTGAGTGTACTAGTAGTGATTGTACTGGTGGTGAGTGTATTGGTGAGTGTACTAGTGGTGAGTGTACTAGTGGTGAGTGTAGTAGCAGTGAGTGTACTGGTGGTGAGTGTAGTGGTGAGTGTACTAGTGGTGAGTGTAGTGGTGAGTGTACTAGTGGTGAGTGTACCAGTGGTGAGTGTAGTGATGAGTGTACTAGTAGTGAGTGTACTGGTGGTGAGTGTACTGTGGTGAGTGTAGTGGTGAGTGTAGTGGTGAGTGTACTAGTGGTGAGTGTACTAGTAGTGAGTGTAGTGGTGAGTGTATAAGTGGTGAGTGTAGTCGTGATTCTCTATTTGTTTGTGTTTCTCCCTTGTGATGGGACTTTGTAGGATGTACGTTGCGATTTATAAAGGTCACGGGGTCACCAACAAGGTCTGAACTGGTCTACAATAAGGTAGGCCACTGATAAGTTGTTAACATATATGACATCTTTAACACCTGTCTTGTTACCATAAAGGTGAACACCTCGTCTCATTGGGTCATACCAATCTTCCTCTTTCGCAGCACGGCTGCTGGCGATGCACAGCAGACCCGGGGCCGCTTGACATGACGAGCAGCGAGGTGGGCGAGAGCATCCGCGCCGATTCACTCACAGGTGTGCCGGAAGAAGCTTGCGCCAGGTGAGGTCGGTGGGCGCGTTCGTGGAAAGTAGTTCCAGTACACGGGGACGCGGTAGCGTACGCGGGCGAGTACTGTACACACACACACACACAAGTAACAACCTTTCATTGCTGGATGAGGGCGTATGTTTTTTTTTAGATGTTTTTCGATGTGTTTCGATGTTTTAACACCGATTTAGTGGAATTGGTCAAATGTTCGGATACATCTCGCGGGCTTCCTGCGCAGAATCAGCGACGCAGACTCCATTCAAAGCGACGTCTCGTTGGCTCATGAGGCTCCGGCTGGGCTGATCAGGTAAGACAGAGGCTGCCTTGTCCATCTAAAATCACCCCCCTCCCCATCACCCTAAACCCCATGATAAATCTATTACGGGTGACGGCGGCGGTGCGCTAAGGGTACGCTGACTGACCCTAGCCAGTGAAGCTTACCAAGCTCACTCGTTTTGTTTACTGAAGGGCTTGCTACTCGACAGTCCTGCTATTCGGTTGCCTTCTCATATTCGAGTAAAAAAAACCTGATAATCGGGAGGCATTTTTATTTTAAAATTTCATTCTAATCGGGACTCCAACAGTGTAAACAAGTTGCTCGTATCATCGCCCACTCTCGTCTCTCTTGTTTTGTGTGCTATTCAAGGTCCATTGCTCGAAACGTCGCACTATCACAGTATATATTATTATTATTTTAAGGCCACACACACACCGACGATCGTGTACCAATTCTGTGGGTTTATCGGTGGATAATAGCCACGGCGAATGTGACACATTCGGTGGACGTGCGCGGTCGGGGCAGCGAATGGCGGGTTTCGGTTTTGTTTCAGATGCTTATCACTGCCGCTGTCCTGCTGAAGGGTGGAAGAGTTAACACACACGGTGGGCTAGAGGAGACAGAAGGTTCAAAACAGCATCAGTCTAACGGTTGGCGGCAGCCAGGACACTAATGAGAAGTGACTAAATGGAGAAGCGAATATATAAGGGAATAAATGAAGAAGTGAATAAACGAATAAGTGAAGAAATAAGAAGTGAACGAATGAGTGTATACATGAAGAAATTCATGAATGATACGTGAATAAATGGAGAAGTGAATAAATGAAGAAGTGAATAAATGGGTCGACCGGTGAAGACGAAATGAGGGAATGGGAGCCAAGGGAAAGGGACACAGATTCGCGTGCCAGAGACCTGTCGGATCCTTCTCGTCCCAGTGGACCGTGAGAGATGGTGACGGACGGCTCGGGAGAGGAAGCAGGCATTCATCCAGCAGTGGATTGACCACGGTGTTGCGGTGAAGCAAATATAGGAATCGAGAGGGCCGCGTCACGCCTTGTGGTGGTGCACGCTTATCATGTACACACACAGACAAAGATCCCCCAACTATAGCCTTGACAGACTGTTGGGGCAAGTGCTGTGAGCGAGCAGCACCTGTGAAGGCCTGGGGTGGCCAGCACCACGCCCGGCCGCCTTTGTCTCTCTAGTGGCGATGTTTGCTTACACACCGCACCAGGTAGTCATTTGAGGCTGAGTCGACCTAGGGGAGGCCCAGGACCTGTTCAAATAATCGTCACTTGGTGTTGACCGTGTAGACACACACACACAGGCGCATGTCACATCACAATGACGCGCCGCGCTTCGAGCCAAGAGACTCTGGCGTGGAGCGAGGGGGTGTGGGGGTGCCGGGTGACTTGTCATGGTCTTAGGTGACAGTGAATTGAGTGTGTTGTTCTCGTGAGCCGTGTGTGGTACGTAAATAAGGTTTCTCGCCAACAGCACTTGCCCCAACAGTTTGTTGGCGTTATTACGTTGGATCTTTGTGTGTTTGCGTGCGTGTTAGTGTTCTAGTGGGCTTGTTTAGTGCGTTGTGATGTGTGCTCGTGTGCGTGTTAGCGGCAGTGTCGTGGTTCGTGACGATTATCTGAACCGGTCCTGAGCCTCTCCTAGGTCGACTCAGCCTCAAATTAGTACTTGGTGCGGTGTGTAAACATCGCCCACCCCCTCGTGTGCCGTGCCGGCCTTCATAGGTGCTGCTCGCTAACAGCACTTGCCCCAACAGTCTGGCAAGGCTACACGGGGGATCATTGTGTTCTAGTGAGTGTGTGTTGAGTGTTTATAGTGGTCGTGTGTAAGTGTTGTTACAATGTGTGTTAGTGTGTGTGTGGGTGTGTGTTGGCCGAGTCAGTCCACAGCGCCCGGGTGTGTCCCGTGAGCCGTCGGAGAACCTTCCACACGTCACGTGATAGCCTCGAGGTGCACCGAGTCTGGCACGGGCGCCGTGGCTGCTGTTGTGTGTTTCACTGACGGTGCTTTAGCGTGTGTTGTAGTGAGTGTGTTCGTTTTAGTGTTACAGGTGAGTCTGTTGCAGTGTGTTTTAGTGTGTGTGTAATTACTCATTAAAGTGTGCTTTGGTGTGTTATACTGTGTCCCAGTGTCATGGTGTGTATTTCCATGTGTGTGTGTGTATCGTACCGTGTCAACCCACACGGTTTGCCCCCTATTCTTGTGCAGGGAAATTGATTTTTCAGTTCCATACGGCGCACAGCCGTTTCAATGCGGGCAAAAATAATGTGTTGTCTATTTGTTTGTGTTTCTCCCTTGTGATGGGACTTTGTAGGATGAACGTTGAGATTTATAAGGGTCACGGGGTGACTAATAAGGTCTGAGTTGGTCTGTAATAAGGTAGGACACTAAGGGGGTTGACAGGTTTGTGTGTATTCAGTGACCTGTGTGTGTTCCGTGTGTACGCGTTGAGCGCGTGCGTTATTGTGTACTGTGTGTGTTATTGTGTACCGTGTGAGTGTGTTATTGTGTACCGTGTGTGTTATTGTGTACCGTGTGTGTTATTGTGTACCGTGTGTGTTATTGTGTACCGTGTGTGTGTGTTATTGTGTACCGTGTGTGTGTGTTATTGTGTACAGTGTGTGTTAGTGTGTACCGTGTGAGTGTGTTATTGTGTACCGTGTGTGTTATTGTGTACTGTGTGTGTTATTGTGTACCGTGTGAGTGTGTTATTGTGTACCGTGTGTGTTATTGTGTACCGTGTGTGTGTGTTATTGTGTACAGTGTGTGTTAGTGTGTACCGTGTGAGTGTGTTATTGTGTACCGTGTGTGTGTTATTGTGTACCGTGTGTGTGTGTTATTGTGTACCGTGTGTGTTATTGTGTACCGTGTGAGTGTGTTATTGTGTACTGTGTGTGTTATTGTGTACCGTGTGTGTGTTATTGTGTACCGTGTGTGTTATTGTGTACCGTGTGTGTTATTGTGTACCGTGTGTGTGTGTTATTGTGTACAGTGTGTATTAGTGTGTACCGTGTGAGTGTGTTATTGTGTACCGTGTGTGTTATTGTGTACCGTGTGTGAGTGTTTTCCTCGTTTTATATGAATATTTAACGTTTGTGTTTATTGTGTCTGTTTTTTGTTACACATTGGCGATGTCACTGTATGTTGTTAAGTCTGCTTGAGAGCGCTCTCTGTGTGTTTATGCGCTCGGCTGCTCCCCGCGTTAGTCTCTGTGTGTTATTGTGCATTTCCCATGTGTTTGTTGTGTTGCGTGTGTGTTAATGTCAAATGTGTGTGTATGTGAGTCTTAGGCCCATATTCTTATAGCCATGCTCGGCTATGGCTCAAGTGAGCCACCTCTTAGCTGTGCTTAACTCGAACCGGCTCTGGGCCGCATTTAACTCGGACTGGCTCTGAGCGAGCCATGGTCCCAGCCATGGCTAAAGAGGATTTCCATTTGGTTGAGCCAGAGCCGAGCCGTGACTTAGAGGATACGACCCCTTGCTGTGTGTGTGTGTTGAAAAGGCGCGTGTGTGTGTTGAAAAGGCGTGTGATTAATTCACGCGTCTTGTTGTGGGTGTTGCTACGCGCGTAACTGATTAACTCATTCATTCGGAAAGAGCTCCCGAGATCGGATTATGTCTGCAGCCGAGCAGGGGTGGTATGAAGCCTGGTTAATGGTGCTTGGATTGGCGACCTTATAGCCATGCTATAAGTTGTTATAGGCTGCTCGGGGGCTGCGATGTCAGCAGAATTCAGTGCACTGAACTTTGCACTGCAAACCTACTGGAATGTGCTCCTACCCGCCTTCACAAAGCTGTATTGACCAGCGTGGTGAAGTATGGTCAAGCAACCCTCCCCCCTCCACCCGGCCGGCACGGTGTGTGGAGGACCTCATCCAGCAGTGGGCTTACAAAAAAAGTGTCCACTTTTTGTGTTGCAGTGTGCGTGCGTGTTATTGACTAGTGGGGAGCGGTAGTGTAGCGGTTAGCGCGCTGCGGATACGAACCGGCGACCCGAGTTCGGTTCCCGCTCACGGCCACGAACACCAGTGGCGATCCTGGCCCTCCCCTACGTCGATTCAGCCTCAAATATTTGAGTAGCTGGTGCGATGTGTAACCATCGCCGCTAGGGAGACAAAGGCGGCCGTGTGTGGCGCAGGCTACCCACCCCATCGTGTGCCGTGCTGGCCTTGATAGGTGCCTGCTGGCTAAGAGCACTTGCCCCAAAAGTATGTTAAGGCTACACGGGGGATGTTTGTCTTTGTGAATTACTGTGAGTGATTGGAGGGTGTTGTGAGTCGCTGTTTGTTCTGTTCATTAACCCGCCTCTCCTCCCCTCCAGCCAAACTCTCTGCTGCCTTGCGCTCCTGGGCAACTTCAAGAGGAGACCCTCCCATCACTCACTCCCTCCTCGCTCCGTCACCTCCTCCTCTCCTCCTCGTCCTCCATGGGCTCCGGGTAACGCGGGGATGAGCGAAGAACGGAGCCGGGCGCGCCATGCAAGGTGAGGGCAAAGTCGCGGAGTGTGGTGGGGGGCAGGCAGGCGGCGGAGTTATTGGTGAGCGCGCACGACGCTGCCAGCCCCGCGGGCAGAGTTGGGGGGTCCCCCCCCCCCCACTCACGGCCAACGCCGGTGGCAATGAACCGGACCGGTCCCGGGACTCTAAATGAGTGACCCGGTAGGTAAACACTGCAATTGGGGAGGCAAAGGAGGCCTGGCGTGCCTTCCTTTGCAGGTTGCTTGCTCACAGCGCTTGCCCCAACAATCTGTAAATGCGATGTGGGGGATCTTTGTTACATAGTTGCTAAGCCCAGGTCTAAAGGGACAAAATCATGAAGGGGTCAGTAACAAGCAGCATTATGAACGTTGCAATAGATATGAGTGTATCACGTTTCTTCAATTGAGCGAGGTTATTACTACGTCATTTATGGACGGCCCCTAAAGAGCTTGGGGGACAGCGCAGTGCGAGGGAAAAATCAGCAAGAGAAGCGAGGTAGCGAGTGAGTGGGTGAGTGTGTGAATGGATGAGTGAACGAATGTATGTATAACTTCTTTCGCACCGTACTTAGCCAACCGTGCTAATCGGAGGTGTGTTGTTGTGATCTGGAGTGTGGTGAACGAGCGGGGCGAGTGTGTGACACAATGGGTGGGTGCGGACGTGTTTGAAAGGGTGGGTGATGAGTGGGTGTGGTGCGTGTGAATGCGTGAGTGAGTAAGCGAGTGTATTGTTGTGATCTGCAGTGTGGTGGCGGTGTTGGTTGAACAGTGTGGATGGGATGAAGCAGTCGACAACATAGGCGGAAGAATCAAATAATGAAGTAAACAGCATCACGTATTTGTCTCCCCAGTGGCGATGTTTACACACCGCACGAGGGTACTCATTTAAGGCCGAGTCGACCTGTAGGGGCGGCCCAGCACCGATTCTGCAAGCGCACCCACGTACGCACATGCACCCACTTACGCACATGCGCACATGCGCACGTGCGTAAGTGGGTGCACGCGTGCGCGTGTGTGCACACGTGCGTAAGTGGGTGCACACGTGCGTAAGTGGGTGCACACGTGCGTAAGTGGGTGCACACGTGCGTAAGTGGGTGCACACGTGCGTAAGTGGGTGCACACGTGCGTAAGTGGGTGCACACGTGCGTAAGTGGGTGCACACGTGCGTAACTGGGTGCACACGTGCGTAAGTGGGTGCACACGTGCGTAAGTGGGTGCACACGTGCGTAAGTGGGTGCACACGTGCGTAAGTGGGTGCACACGTGCGTAAGTGGGTGCACACGTGCGTAAGTGGGTGCACACGTGCGTAAGTGGGTGTACACGTGCGTAAGTGGGTGCACACGTGCGTAAGTGGGTGCACACGTGCGTAAGTGGGTGCACACGTGCGTAAGTGGGTGCACACGTGCGTAAGTGGGTGCACACGTGTGTAAGTGGGTGCACACGTGTGTAAGTGGGTGCACACGTGTGTAAGTGGGTGCACACGTGTGTAAGTGGGTGCACACGTGTGTAAGTGGGTGCACACGTGCGTAAGTGGGTGCACACGTGCGTAAGTGGGTGCACACGTGCGTAAGTGGGTGCACACGTGCGTAAGTGGGTGCACACGTGCGTAAGTGGGTGCACACGTGCGTAAGTGGGTGCACACGTGTGTAAGTGGGTGCACACGTGTGTAAGTGGGTGCACACGTGTGTAAGTGGGTGCACACGTGCGTAAGTGGGTGCACACGTGCGTAAGTGGGTGCACACGTGCGTAAGTGGGTGCACACGTGCGTAAGTGGGTGCACACGTGTGTAAGTGGGTGCACACGTGCGCACGAGGAAATGCTCGCGCACAGCGGGAAGTCGTGGTCGGCGAACGTTCACGCCCCAGAAAGCAGATTTTGAGCAAGTAGAGTGTGGCGGTGCACGGGGAACCTAGCCTGGCACAAGAGCAGCTCAGCAGTGGCGTGTGTGTGTGTGTCGCGCAGAAGCTCTCCGGGGTTGTGTGAAGGTACGTGTACGTGTGTGTGTACGTGTGCGTACGTGTGTGTACGTGTGTGCGCTTGTGGAGTTTTTGTTCGCCTGTCGGGAGGCAAAGGCGGCCGGGGGTGGTGCTGGCCACCCACCCCCCTCGTGTGCCGTGGCTGCCTTCATAGGTACTCGCTAACAGACCTTGCCCCAACAATCTGTTCAGGCTATACGGGGGATCTTTGTATTTGGTATGCACGTACATCCTGAGTGTAAGTCTTTACGTGTTGGTGAGTGGGAACACGTATGTGTGTGTGCGCGCACACACACAAGAGTGGAGAGCGGTAGGGTAGCGGTTAGCATGCTGCGCTACCAACCTGGCGACCCGAGTTTGATTCCCGCACACGGCCACCACGAACACCAGTGGTGATTATCTGAAACGGTCCTGGGGCGCCTCCCCAAGGGTCGACTCAGCCTCACATGAGTACCTGGTTGCGGTGTGTAAACATCGCCACTAGGGAGACAAAGGCGGCCGGGGGTGGTGCTGGCCACCCACCCCCTCGCGTGCCGTGCTGGCCTTCATAGGTGCTCGGTAACAACGCTTGCCCCAACAGTCTGTGAAGGCTATACGGGGGTCTTTGTTTATTTTTGTCTTTGTGAGTGTGTACACGTCTGGGTGTTCACACACAGAGTACATGTGTATACGGTAGTTGTGTATATGGTGGCTGTGTGTGTGGCCTTCATAGGTGCTCGCTAACAGCACTTGCCCCAACAGTCTGTTAAGGCTATATGGTGGATCTTTGTCTTTGTGTGTGTGTTAGTGCGTGGGTTGGTATGTGCATACAACCCTTAGTGTACGTTTCTGTATGTGATGTGCGAGTGTGTACACGTATGTGTGAGTTCAGAGAGCCGTCCTGCACTGCAAAGATTGAGTGGTTGTTGCGGATCTCTGATGAGAAGGGAAACGCCTCGACATCCTGTGATCACAAGTCTGACTACAGGATTTTCCATCAATAAAGTCACTTGTAGCGTCATAGCAGTTGCCATCGTGAAAGGAAACGAAATGGCGAGCCGAACTTGTTTGCACCTTTTTAGAGCATCTAAAGGTCTTTGGAAAAGGGTAGAAACATCCAACACAGATAACATCACGGGGTAAAGTAGGCTTCACCTACCTGCTGGGTCTGCGGGGCCTCAAAACATGGAGGAAGTTCATATTCTTAGCTCTTTCGGTAAAGTCACGTTGAAGGGAAACAATAAAATAATAAAATATATATAAAACAATAAAAAAATTCTCACGACGTTTCGACCATAACATTATTTTATTGTTTCCCTTCAACGTGACTTTACCGAAAGAGCTAAGAATATGAATTACTGCAGTCACGAAAGCTTTAAATCAAAATTTAAATGGAGGAAGTTCCCCACTCCCTGTAAGTGGCTGCATTAGTAGAATGCCGTGGTGGGGGGGGGGGGGATCCCCCTTTCAAGAAGTGGAACCACTCCAATTGCAACAAATAATCTTCAAAACTAAACTACTTAAAAAACTAAACTATATTTATTTCACCAAGTAAGGCCCACTGAGCTATGTAGCTCTTTTCAGAAGCTACCTGGTCACAAATGAGAGCTCAACGAAGTGGCTTATCACGTGGAAATTTATAGCAGCCAAATACTGCAACTACCGAGGACATATCTTTCTGTGTGCTGGGAAAGGTCCTGGCAATAATTATTCAACATCGCCCTGCGAAGTATGCTGAGAAGCTTACAGAGCCCCAATGTGGTATCAGGGCAGGGAAGACCTGTACAGATTCCATTTTCTCGGTCTGTATACTATAGCAGAGCTGTGTGAAATTTCAGTCGGACTTACATCTCTGCTGTATGGACGTGGTCAAGGCCAATGGATACCATGGCTTTGGGGTATTCTTTGTGTTTTCAGGGTCCCTGGCCCTCTGCTCACTACCATTAAATTAAGGACCTTCATGGTGGTTGCCAGGCCAGGGTAAAGCTGCGTGGTTGTGAGTCAGAGCCATTTACTTTTTAACTTTGGATAGCGACAGAGATGTCCTCTGGCTCCTACACTATTTAACATCGGTTTTCTTTTACTCTTTCGTTCACGACATTTTCACGGCTGTAACGGAGGAATGTACATCTCGTACATAAACAATGAGAGACTGATCTGTGCCTGGGTGTGGTCAAGGGATGACTCTCTTCAATGTTACGAATGCATTGATCTGGTAATTACTGAGGAGGCAGAGACTCATGCTGAACCAACCTGGAGTGTGCCACAGAGATATCGGTAGGGCCTTACCAGCATCCCGCACTAAAATAACCTGCCTGGTATTTGTATGCCATCGTATCTCAACTCGGATGTTTCGTTGTAATTCACCGTGCTGATAAAAGGGGGGGGGGGGGTGGGGGGGCAGTAGCGTAACGAGCGTGGGGGCAGGGGGTGCCTCGCCCACCCCTGGTGGCCAAAGCTACGAGTTGGGACCCCCTTGACAACCACAATGAGATACGTTTTCAACACCAGCGTAAAAAGAAAAAAATAACTAAATGGCCAATAGGCCCAGAAAGAATAAAATATATTTTAAAACATGATTTACCCTTTCTGGCAATAATACACCAAATATACACCTATTGCAAGACATCAAGTCTGCACATGCTCGTGGTAAAACGTGCAAACAAAACGTGCTTTGATAATGTGTGCATTGCCCTCGAAACTGATTGGCATCTCGTCTTGATACTTGCAAAAAGGGTGCCGGAGAGAGACGTGGACGAATGGAAGGGGTAGTATTTTATCCGATGACGATGCTCCGGGTCTGCGTTGCCTCAAGGGAATCAAAACTGGAGATGAACGCGGCCCTTCAACTCGCAGCTCAAGGCTCAGAATCGTCTTGAAGACGCTGAAACTAAATGACTTGGCGCCCGTCGCGGCGACATTGATTCGCACAAGCACAAATAACAACAAAATACTCAGAGTCATCGTCATATTTATTTATACTGGAGGAGTTCGATGAGCTATGAAGGCCATTTTCACAGATGTCCAGTAAAATAGAAACTCAACACATCCGTCGATACAGTGGCCGTGAATGTGACGAACAGCTATTGGCAAAAACATCATCTCTATTAGTATATATATAAAACATACATATAACATATATTTTTTACTGTTAAGGCTTCCCCAAAGTGCCATTGAGGAATGTGGTGAGCTTTAAAAAAAAGTTACTGCGTTTCAACCTTGACTTTTGACATTCATGGTCAACGCGAACTTCAGCCTGCTCGGTCTGTGGCACCGCTGCATGCCGTTAACTAGAGGCCACACCTCCTACGCGGCCCGTGTGAATGATTCACGGCAAAGAGTCTGTTTCCGTGCCTCCGTGCGTGCGTGCCCACGCGAGTGCCCCCAGAAGCGCACAGGATGCGCGTGGGCGGTGTGGTCACCGCCCTCCTCTGTACGCGGCGCTTCCTTGAGCCACCCGCTGGGTGAGGGTTAGAGTTGGTTAAGCGTGCGTTGCCCTTGGACAGCGACGAAACCTTACACCAAATAATATTGTTCATGATAATGACTTATCCCGGTAGGAAGGCCCAACAGAGAATGGCTTGACGGCAACAGAGGTTGGTGCCAGGAAAAAAAGATGTGTGCAAAACTTGAGCGTATTGGCACAAGACAGAGGAAAGTTGAAACAAATGACGAAATGTGCAGTTGACACCTCCCGGGCTATCTGCCCATGGACCGTGATGATGATGATGATGGTTTATCCTGGAAAGCCACATTTGCGTGGTGATCCACCAACCCCCGCTGCTGTCTCCACAACGCTGGGCTACACGCCACGTACAGCAGCGTAGCCACCGCCGTCACCCGGCTAAGTAAAATCACCACGAGTGTGAGAAGAATTAACCGGTTCAGTACTTAAGGGCGCCGCGCGGCCATTGTGTGTGAGACACACGATGCCTGCCTGCCTGCACTGAACACAAGAGCACGGGCAGATCCTGAATGTAAACCAGATGAGGCGCTGTTGACACCGAGAGGGTAATTTGTCAAGGGACGACCGAGTAACTTTGCACGGCACGCAGCGACGTGTATTTTGTTCAGCTATCAATCGGCCATTCTAAGGTGTTGAACACAAGGCATGAAACTCGGTAAATAAAGAATTGCATCGAAGTGTCTCTGCATGTGGGAAGAAACCAAAGCACCGCACGTGGAAGAAACCCACGGAGCAGTGTACGAGGGCAAAGAACTGAAAGGTCCTATTCTAGATTTGAAGCTTTCGTGAATGCAAGGATCCATACTCTTTGGTTCTATTCGGTAAAGTCACTTAGGTAAAAATAAAATAACAAAAATCACGACGTTTCACGATAACTGAAAGGTCCCAACAGATCGGTTCACAAACCCACTCGGCATTTTATATCCGCCTCGCATCCGAAGCGCGTGGCTTGGGAACTTTCATACTTTTCTGCGCGATCCACAAACCCTCGCCTCAAAAGCGGTGCATGACTGCAGCTGAACACGCGTCGCTGAAGGTCGTGGGTGGTGGTGGCCCGTAGGGTCGCTGAACCGCCTCAAGCCAATCTTCTCTGGCTCGAGGGGAGTTGGAAGAAGCCAGCTCTGTCTGACATTGGCGACAACGTGACCGGGCGATTTGATTCATAGAAACCTCGCCAAACCGAACTTCTCTTGACGCTTACGACAACACGGATATCGGGCCCCATCGCCCGTTTCGAAGAAAAAAAACACCACCAAACCAACACAGGTACAGTAGCTGCTTCTCTTGTACTATATGCCAACCCTGGAAGGCTTCTCACGATTCTTTGATTTATTGATTTAAAATCGATTCTCACGCCCGCAATACTTGCATTGAATCCCACGTGTGAGAATGGATTGTTTTCACATTTTAAAAAAATGTTTTTACGTTGGACGTAATTCTAATAACATCACTTTCCCAGGAGGGTCTTGCAACATTGGCGTTTTATATTAATGTGCTTTCTTTATGCATGTGGGAGGAAATCCGAACACCTGGAGAATACCCACTCGTGCGAGGGGGCAACACTATATCCCCATACAGATGAGACAGACAGATTGCGATGTGTACGTACTACTGTACCGCCTTTGACCGGCGAGACAGGCGATGGCTCCTCCTCGACGCCCACGGGATGGGAGTTTGAGAGCATTGGTGGGGTGATCCACCAACGCCTCGCTGTTGTCTCGACAGTGTTGGATTACAGGCAGCCACGTGCAACAGAGCCACCGCCCGGCTTGGTTGGTTCACGTGTGCGGGTGATTGGTGGGATTACAGAGAGATAGCAACGGCTTGGGGAGACCTTCATCCAGCAGTGGATTGATCATGGCTGCTGCTGCTGCTTACGATGAGTAACCGATTGCCTGGTCATTCAGCGTAACATTCCCATGTTATTGATTGCTCATTTATTTCTCAAGACTCATCAGTAAAACGTGGTGGCGGGGTCCACGGGTGGCAGAATTGAATTGGGGATGCCGACTCGTCTTGCGTGAAACAACGAAGTGACCGACGAACCAAATATCTGACGATGAACGCCGAGCACATCGGGGAAGGTGCGAACGAGACCCGGCGGGCGAAAACACGGAGAAGCGGCGAAGCGAATGAGCGTGGGAATGAGCAGAGGCGATGCTGCGGGTGGACGAGTGGGGAATTGCTTGAAAATTGGAGATTTGGAGCGCGTGTTGGGGGGGGGGGCGTCTGGAATGATTGCCTAAGCGCCAAATGTTTGCACAAATAACAACAACAAAGAAACTCGACACATTCATCAGTGACACTCTGACCTTTAAAGAAATCAAGTATTTAAAGGGCGATGTTTGGGGCAATGGGCCATCTCCGTTGATATACGGTGTTTTTTCTGGAAGACTTTGCCGTTTTTTCCTGGATTTTTCTGTTGCGTGTAGTCACTTTAAGATGTTTCCTGTTCATGTTTTTGTTTGTTGCGGTTGCACCCGAGTGAAGAGCCGCATGGCTCACAGGGTTATAACTAATAAATGAGTGAAACGAATTAAATTAATCTTCGTACCGCCTTGCCCAAAAACGTCACCTACGTTTTCTTTTAACCGCAGTTTGGTTATTTATGAATGTCGGAATATTTTCTGTTCATTGTGCTTAGGCCATCACTGCCTAAAGCAGCCGCAGCTGCATCATCAGATAATGTGTCTGATGTTTGCCTCCCCCCTCCATCTCGCTACTCACTGATGCAGTGAGTTTGGTACAATGAGCTGTTAAGCTCTTTTTCACAGATGTTGATGTTGCTGCTGATAATACTGCTGCTGCCTGTACACCTCCTGCTGCTCCCGCTGGAGTTGCTGTTACTGCTCAAGAACACGTCTGTTGCTCCTGCAGAGGCTTCTGCTGTTATTGCTGCGGACACTGCTATTGCTGCTCGCACCGCTGCTTACACTTGGCTATTTGTATCATTACAATGGTTGCCCAACCCAGGAAAGCCTTGCTGAGTCTCATGACTTTTATTTCAGGAGGGTCCTGCCATGTTTTTGCAAGCGGGGGGGGGGGGGGTGGGGGGGGCGATGATTGCCATTTACTGTACTCCATATTGTTGAGCAGTTTGCGGTGGACATTTTTTTTATTATCTGGCAACGTTTGGACCCTGACGCCAGCACACAATGGGCCTACTCTTGCGAACAACATAATGCAAGCCCGGCGTACCACGCCGAACAGTTTCCGGTAACGGGGTTACAAAAAAAGAAACGGAGTCATCCATTCCGGCCCAAGGGAACCACACACATGGGAGAGAAAGAAGGGAAATAGGGCACCCTCCATCCACCCACATCAGGGGGATTTTTTTTAACCGTCAACAGTGAACGTGAGCGAGGCGGACGGCACGTTGGACTACTCCAGTAAATACGCCCGCAGTAATAATCAGGGAGGCCGCTGGTTTCGAACCGTGGACTTGTGCAACAAGCGGCAAATGCGCGACTGCTAGGCCGCATGACCGCCAGGCCATGGCCAAGTAACTCGGTCCATCCCGTGGCACTTGTCAGCGTCTTGTGCCATCACTTTTGAGCTCTGCCCACCTCGCATCTGTAGGCGCTACATCCTTCCGCGCCGCTTACTTCCAGCTCGTCGGCGGTCATCCCCATCTTGCCGATCGTCTGTGGCTTCCCACGCCTCTGAATCTATGGAACTGACTGTTTTTTTTTGCACGTTATGAAGTTGTAACTTCATCTCACGCTGGGCCTCCGCTGGCAGGAGTCCAGCTGGAGCCGGTGTTTGGGTCCCTGGTGGCTGCTGGTCAGGACGAGGACGAGGCTGCAAAGTGGTGGGACGAGCAGGCGGGAGCCCTGGGCCCCGACGACGTGCGGCTGGAGCTGGGGGGCGATGAGGAGGGAGCGGGGAGCGTGGAGCCCTCGCCCTCTCTTCCTCCTCCTGATCCCCATGGTGCCAAGGTAGGGCAGAGCAGCCTGGAGCAAGCGTGCAACGTGAGCGATGAGTGTACATACGTGTATGGACATAGACGCAGAGAGAAAATTACAAAGACAGAGATCCCCCATATAGCCTTTAACAAACTGTTGGGGCATGTGCTGTTACCGAGTACCTATGAAGGCCGGCATGGCACACAAGGGGGTGGGTGGCCAGTACCATGCCCGCCTGGCTTTGTCTCCCCAGTACTGATGTTTAAACACCATACCAGGTACTCATTTAAGGCTGAGTCAACCTCGGAGAGGCCCAGGACCAGTTAAAATATTCACCACTATTATCATTCGCAAGCAGGAATCAAACTCAAGTTGCTGGGTTTGTAGTGCAGTGCATGAATCACTCCACTGCCACTCCCCATGAGATAAATACACACATGCATACACCCACATACGGCCACCAAAAAAATAATTGCAGAATTTAATCGTAAACCCAAATTGTTATAATTCATTCAATCGCTGGAGTGTGGTAGCGGCTAGGAATGATAATGTGCCTAAGAACCACAGTTGACTTGCCGTAGTCCGAGGGATTGATCAATGCCAGCAGGTGGCAAAATTGACAACATTAGCAATCTAATCGACAGTCTCCCACCCTTTAAAGCATTTGAACGAATACTGATTATCAACGCACAATCTGCGTAAAAAAGAACTAGTGAAATTCATCAATATTTCAAAGCGGTGTGCGATTGGCTTCGAAACTCGGTGTGTGGTTAAGAGGGATTTGCCAATTTCAAATTGGGCAGCCCGAATTAAATCGGCCGGATTGGCAAGAGTGCGAGGTGGTTCCTGTGGCCGGCGCGTTCACCCAAGGTTTCTTAAAATCGCATTGCCCTATAACCGCTAACTGCATGAAATCTACAGCTAAAGGGAAAAAGAATGCTTATCCGTTTGCTGCACACAACATAAATGTCTTGCAACAAACCTCACAGTTTCACCTTTTTCAACTGAGAATCAGAGGGAGCTGCCACAATGGTGGCGGTGGAACCTGCAACCCAGAGGTCGCCGGTTCGATTCCATCTCCCGGTGGGGCGGTTTTCACTGAGAATCGAAGGCAGCTGGAATCGATTACTGGTCTCTTGACTCTCAAAAGAGCAAGTGGTTACCGGTTGAACCGGTTGAACCGGTTACCGATAAAGAACACGAGTTCACCCACGCATCTGTTCCATGAACCCAGTTCCACCCAGCTGGGGTAACAATCTTCATAACCCCTGCCGACCTAACGTAGCCCTACAGATCGGCCGGTCTTCGTGCGGAGGTGGCATCCCGCGTCTCCCACGCCCCTTTCGTCCCGACGCGTTCTCACCCAGCGGCACTCTCCATGCGCCCACAGGAGTCCAATGCCACCCAGGGTGCGGCGACTCAGCCGGGCAAGAGGGCGCGGTCCGTGGCGCAGTGGTCAGTGCAGGACGTGTGTCAGTGGCTCACCAAGGTGTTCCCACGCACGCACAAGATCTACGCCGAGCGGTTCAAGATGCACGACGTCACGGGTAAGTCTCGGCTGTCCCTGGAAACTCTCTCCCTCCCTCCCTCCCTCAGCTCTGAAAGATGAATCGTGCAACTTTACCGCAACAGTTTTGTTGACTATGTTGCGCTTTGGTTGGTGATGGTGGGGGGGGGGGGGGTTAAGTGCGGGTACTCCCACCTCTTCTTTCAAGGGGTCTGGTCAGTGTGAATGAATTGGCCAGATACCCTCTGGAGGGGTTTCTCTCGAACTCCCTCTAGCGAAGGCCCTTCCACTAACAGTAACATGGGCAATAATTTACTCTTAGGCTGTGGTCATCATTGTACCAGATCTGCTTCCCTCAACGGGCTGAAATAAATCCTGAGTTTGAGTCTAATTACCGCGATGTACCTTTAACCTTTTTAATGAACGTGATTGTAAATTGTCGTGATTGGGTGTCTACGCGGTACTATCCTGCTCGGAGCAGCACGGGGAGGAGGTTTTAGCCAAGCAGGTGCTCGAATTGGACACGGGCGATTAACGCGAGTCAGTCAAACGGACCTCTCTCGGCCACAGAGGTGTGCCCCCCACTCAGCCATAGCCGGTCCCCTTTGTCTGTGTCGAGGGCAGGTGTGGTGCTGCTGCAGCTGACGGAGCGCAAGCTGGAGAGGATAGGCCTCATGGAGGAGCAGCGGCAGCAGCTGATGTACTACGTGCTGCGCCTGCGCCTCAAGGACGACATGCGTTACCTGCAGCAGTCCCTACGGCGCCCGTTCCTGCAACCTGTGACCCCCACTCCGAACTCCGGCAGCTGACCCTGCGCCCCTCCCTCCCCG
Organism: Petromyzon marinus; assembly: GCF_048934315.1. Taxonomy (NCBI): domain Eukaryota; kingdom Metazoa; phylum Chordata; class Hyperoartia; order Petromyzontiformes; family Petromyzontidae; genus Petromyzon; species Petromyzon marinus. The sequence goes on from NC_133678.1 coordinate 2,156,001, forward strand.
ACTCTGGAGGCAAAAATCTTACAGGGACCCTCCACCCCACCCCACCCCCTACCTCTCACTCACTGTGGGGAAGGCGACTTGCCTATTGGGCTCTCAAGGGCGTGTGAACGTGTAGGACGGAACTGCGGAGACTCATGCCTGCGATCTCACTCGCTCGCCGGCTAGGAGGTGGAAAGTGCAGTGGGTTCATAAACCCATCTGTTCAGACCTATGAGCAAGCATTATCACCTCTTGTGCACGATAGGCCTTCACTGGTTACCCGGGTTTCTTTCCACAGAGCGAAACTGTCCTTTATGTGGAATCGGCCAAGCATCATCCCAATGACAGGAGCCCTCCTGGACAAGGAGTCTTGAAACGCAGTGAGGTTTTCTTTGTTAAAACAATAATGAATATTCATCGGTGGCTCTGTCGGCAAAAGTTTTGCTGGCTGGTGGGCGACCATGGAATTGCCTAAATTTTGGGCTCGGAGGACCCAGTTTCGTAGTGTGGTTGACATTGGCCCTCGTGCAAGGAATGTACCCCCTCTTCATAGTTCAGTGCCTGGGCTCGTCTGGCCTTTGGGCTGTGGTGCAATTGCACTTCCTGCACACTCGCTATCTACGCTCCTGCCTTGGCCTTGATTCTCCAGCTAATAGCATCGAGGGTGATGTGGGTAGTGGAGGGGAGAGGGGACTCAATTTCTCACCGAATATATTTGGGGTCACTGGTAGACTGGAGTATGTATATATGTATGTTGAACTTCTTTCACACTGTTCGTAGCCAACCGTGCTAACCGGAAGTTGGAAGTGGGTCACGTGTGACTGTTAGCCACAACCATAACGGGGGAGGTATACTGGACATAGTGTGCGGGGCGCGGTAATGTTTCTCAATTGCTAACCCTGATAGACCCTGGACACGAGGGAGCGAGTGGCCGAGAGGCACAGCCGCCCACGAGGGGATAGGTAGGGTCCGACATGGCGAGCTGAAAGTTAAGGACAAAAAAATGCATTGGAACAAAATGTGAAAGATTAACAAAAACGTTGGTGGCCGGCGTGGTGCTCCGCTGCTTTTGTTTGTTAACGCGCAAAAGTAAATGCTCATGTGTTTTTTTTCCCGTTTGATCTCAAGATGCAAAAAGGGAGAGGTGGTGGTAAAAGGTGGTGTGTGTGTGGGGACGTGTCTTGTAGGTCCTCCAATGTGTTTTCAGGCTGTGCGATGTGTCCTTTCACATGATGTCCTTCGTTTCATTGCACGTGCTGGAAGCTTTTTCAGGAACTGAATTCAGCTCCTGAAGAGTCTTAACCTGTACCCTCAGCACTTCCCATTTCTTCAGTTTCTGAAGAAGCTTCCAGCACGTAGCGAAACGTTGGACGTCATGCCTAACGACATGCGGTGCAATCTGAAATGCCCCCAGTAGACCCATATAGTACCAGCGTGATAACTAACAGCAGGAATCTGTAAGGTTTTCAGCTCTTGAGTGCCACGCATCATTTGCATATATCCAAAGCTGTCAGTATGAATTTGAAATGAACGGGCAAATTTTTCCTATGCACAGCTGCTATTTATGGGACTACACTGTGGGTTATCCGAGGGAAATGCAGCGAATCCCATTGTTGTACAATACTATGCCCCACGTCTTCACCAACTGGCATGGATCAGCTTGGTGAATTATAATCGCGTAAAATAACGCCTACGTGCCGCACGGCGTGGGAAGGCCTTCTTCCAACGGTGGATGGACAAGAGATTTGTGTATGTGTATGCAGTTGCTGTTGGGCTGTTTCCACCAGCAGAGATGGTGGGGCTTGTAACCCCCCCATGGTGCTTGACTTTGTTGTTGATACAAGTGAAAAGTGAGAGTAGTTGACTAGATGCTCAGTCTGGTTCATTCATTCTTGCGGTGTATGTACGGCATCGACAAGCGGAATCGAAGTTCCCGACTGCAGTAAAACAATGCAATGCATTTAATTTGGCAGCGTTTTGTACTTTGTAGGTGACGTGTACCCACTGCAATGATGATTGTTGATCCGTTGTATAGCTGTCATAACTTTGTATTCGTGAACTTGTAAAGGAACTTCTGTAGACGAGGGAAATGTTAAGGTCATCGTTGATGGAACCGGTTGCTGTAAATACATTTAGATGCACGATGATTTGTAACTGATTTATTTTTTTGGGTTTGATCGTGTCAGTACAAACATCGTGTCTGACGGGTCGGATTGCGAGTGTGATGCCAGTGTGTCGTACATCCCCCTCCACCCAACAAAGTGGCATGAATAAAGTTGTCAAGTGAACACATTTTTATTGCTTTGGCACATTGGTATGTCGAAGAGGAATCCACGTGTAACGATTACATTGAAGAACAGTCGATTGCTTGTTAATGTGCAGGTGTGCCAATGCAATACGAATTGCCACGTTTGTCTAAATGACAACTTACAATATATTCGTCTTTGTTGTGTGGAGGGTGTACAACACACATTGGCATCACACTCACGCAATCTGACCCGTGTTACATTTAGCAGCACAAATCTGGATAGAAATGACAGCTACCGTGGCGAGAGGTTAACTGTCTCGCCTGGTATGCTGGAGGTCGTGGGTTCGATCAAGTTTGCGTGTTCTCCCCGTGGTTGCGTGGATTTTTCACCGGGTCCTCTGGTTTTTCCTTCCACATTTAGATTCAACAGGTGTTTAAGAGTATTTGGCTGATATACATTTATACCTAATAAGCCACTTGAGCTATCATTTGTGGCCAGGTCGCTTCTGAAAAAGAGTTTAGCACAGTGGGCCTTACCTGCTAAGATAAAAAAATAACTGCTTGCCCGCTTGTGGTAAAATCGGATGACAACTTCTATTCAGATCACTGAAACATGTCACATGACTACCCAGGGTTGTATGTAGACCAATAGTTGTTCATCAGACACACGATGTTTTCAATGGCTAGACAGAAATCCCTATGCCAGGGGTGAACAAACTGGGCCTCCCACGGACTTCAAAGAGAGACATAGCAAATTGTATTTCCATTTAATTATACAGTACATTTATTTGAATCAGGAATGATCTGCACTCACCTCTGCCAATGGAGCCAGACATTAGTACTCCCGGGGCGGGGGGGGGGCTCCCACAGATTTCTCAATTCAAAACTCCGCAGCCAACCATCGTGAGCGAACTGGTCCAGGTAAACACCCCAAAGTGACTTTATCACCCTCGGCCATATTAAGATTTTAGTTTGCGGCTCATACTCATAGGTAGGTTCAGGATGTTTGGCAATCATCCCCCCCCTGCTGTGTGCAAATACCGTACCAAGATGGCATGGGTGGGAATGTATCGTTGGTGACAATTTCTACCGAGTAAATACCTGAGCGTGTCATGGCCTTTATAAAAGCCTGCTTCTGTACAGGGGAAGGACGCAAAGATCAGCGTGCGTGCAGTGTGGATGGGGCAGCTGCTGTCGTGAGGGCAGCCAGTGATTCTGGCTCTTGCAGGGAACGCCAATTTCACTTCGATCTCACGGCGGGTCGCAAATTGGGCCGCCAGCGATTGATGCCATGTGATCGACTGACCTCTGATCATGAATAAACGCGGTTTGGAAATGAGATGAATCGTTCTATCTTGCCTGATGGTTGCTGACGAGTAAAAAAATGTGCAGATTTTTATTCATCGAGATGACCTCTCACCTGAGCAAATTAAAGGCCAGTTGAAAATATCTTAAAGCTGCAGTGGGCCCATAGTCTCATGGACTAAAATGTGGACATTAAAATTGTATGTCGTAATTCGCTTTAGTTGAGATGTAACCTCTCAATTTTTGCACTTTTATGCAGGTGATCCATCATAACAGTTGTGTGAATAGATGCTTTTTCTATGTTTCATTGACAACATTAAGATATAGAAAATTTAACTTCATATGCATTCAAAAGCTAAGCTTTATGCTTCAATAGTAAGGCCAGATAATGGACACGGAACTTGACCCATTTAAATTTAGGAGTGAGCTGCACGGAGTGGCGAGTCTACACAGGGCAGGCAGAGTGGAGGGATTCAGATTGGGGGTAGCTACACAGTCACTTGATTTACAGGAGGCTTGAGCTGATTTAGATATACAGGCAGTCTCCATGTTACAGAAGGGTTTGGTTCCCGAGAACGATCCACAACCCGAATTTTGCATATGTTAGAGCTGAACAATTTCCCTCAATCAACGATAAAATTACATAGCCGGAAATAATTGTGCCTCCACTACCTGATTACTACATCATTAGACCTCCTTTGCCAGTACCAAAATGTAATAATAGGGTATTTCCCCTTTTTTTCTGGCAGCAAAACTGAAACCTTTTTACAAGCATTCATGTCTGCATTAACCACAATACCTGCAGTCAAAATGCAAACAAAAAACACTGATAATATATGCATTGTCCTTGAAACTGATTGGTCCACACCAAGGGACGGGTTTTTTTTGATAACCTGGTCGAGCACCAATTGGGTCGAGGCTCAAAAGAAAGCGGTCCCTTGATGTGGACCAATCAGTTTCAAGGACAATGCATATATTATCATAGTATGTTTTTTGTTTGCATTTTGACTGCAGGTATTGTGGTTAATGCAGACATGAATCCTCGTAAAAAGGTTTCGGTTTTGTTGCCAGAAAAAAAGGGGAAAAACCCTATTATTACCCGATTACTAGTTGGTGTTCTCTCCGTTCTCTATCCCTACCCGTATCGTATCGCTGTGCATACACTCTGCACTTCCTATGATTCTTTCATTTCGTCGAAAATCTACCTTTAACTACCCATAATTAAAGTAATGGAACATATACTGTATCCAATTGTTTATGAATACCACGAAACATTTTAATATTAATTGTTAACAGAAAGTAGTCACTTCCGTATGTTCGTTTACCGTGCATAAGGCTAGGCCTAGACTTATCTGATCGCTGTTGGCTGAGACTATAAGCAATCGAAGTGTAATTGTGTGAAATAATGTAAATACAGTAAATAAATCATGAAATAAACTTAAAATTAAGAAAACTAGCAATGTAAACTTTTAAAAAAAGATAGTTCTAAGCGTAGAAAACAAACAATTACGTAATTATACAAAAGGAAAAAAGTACGTAACGCTACAAACTTTTCAATTTACCGTAATCCTTGTGAAGCTCGGGCTCGGTGAAGGTGGTATTATTCCGCAACCTCACCGCGCTGCACTATTTTCGCTAATGTAGCTAACGCAACATTTTCCGCGCAGTGAAATTATATTTTTACGAGAGCGTTTCCCTAAAGGCGAATTTCCGTAAGTCGGGTCTTCCGCAAACCCGGGGACTTACTGTGCAAGGGCTTTTGTATTGCAATTGCAAACATCCGATGCGCTGCAATGCCACGTGTGCCTGCCAGGTGGCGATATCAACACCGACAATTAAAAGGGAACAACATTTTAAAGTGGTTTTCCCTTTTCCATTTTGGTTAGCCAGGTCTCTCTGCTCTTACAAACATGAGACTCATCCTGGAACTTCTTGAGTTCTCACCCGGTTTAAACTTACGAACTTAAAATTTATTTATCCAACAATAACTTGGAAAGGAACCGTCAGTGTCGACAGAATGTAAAGTGGCCCTTGCAAGTGAGGACTTACTGAATCACGCACCATACAGGGTGTTTAAAAATGATGGACCCGATTTGAAATCGCTATATTTCTGCAACCACGAACCGCTCATGAATGAAACTCTTACCACTTGAAAAGGCGGGGCATAGAGTTTTAAATGATTACCGCTAGATAGAGGTTGACCGAAATTTGGTTTCAGCGCCGAAAGTTGGCAAATGCCCTCTTTCGGCATACTTTCGGTTTCGGCCAAAAGTAAATTTTTCACTTTCGGTCTGGTTTCGGTTGAAACTGATATTGACTTTCGGCCGTCATTCGTCAAGCGAAGATCAATTTTAGAATATAACGCTCGTGCTACGTCTATCACTCTGCCTATTGGCCGGTCAGTCGGCGCTAGGCAATCCTATGCGATAGGCTGCAAAAACACACGCACGTACACACAAACACACACACGTCAGCAGCAGCAGCTTGGGAGCGAGGTTACAGCCGCAACCATGGTCTGCTAATGTTCATACGACCGGTCAGCAGACGGTAGCCTGCATCTCCATCCGTGTGTGGAGTTTCTTTGGTGGGACGACAACAAAGTGCCTCTGTTGTCTGTTCCCAGCCGCCTGCCCGCCTTGGCTTATGTGTTGCGTTCACTTAAGTCTACACGCGTGTTAATACCGAGATTCGAAGTCTGACAATTAGAGGCTGACCTAAATTCGGTTTCGGTGCCAAAAAGTTTACTTTCGGTTTCAGCCGAAACAAGAAATTCAGTTTCGGTCGGCCACTACCGCTAGATGCCTCTCCCAGCGCACAAACAGCCCCTAGCCCAGACATGGGCAAAGTACGGCCCCCGGGCCGTACACGGCCCGTTGGGCTTTATAATACGGCCCGCCGAACTTGTCCAAGTATTATTAAATAAAATGTTACCTTTCTCCTATAATGCCCCCATTTCCCCATTAGATGGCGCACTTTGACCGGTAGTTACGACATATTTTTGTATTGTTCATGTTCGTGCAATTTGTTAAATTGCCTTGCAAAGAAATGCTTTGCTACCTGTTAAAGGCCAAATCCTTTCATGTAATGATTTTTACATGTCATTTATATGTTCCCACAAACACTCCATCCATCTATTCCTGGCCCGGCCCCTCTGTCAAATTTTAGAACCCATTGTGGCCCGCGAGTCAAAAAATTTGCCCACCCCTGCCCTAGCCTCAGTCATTCGTAAGACGGTGACCCCACCGCAACACAAGGGGCATTTTGCGTTCTGCAGTTCAGCAAGACTGAATCCGTAATTTGCGGTGCAACGTGCGTTTCAACGACGTTTTGGCATTGATCCGCCAATGTCAAAGAGCGTTCGTCGTTGGTACCGACAATTTGAGGAAACGGGCTGCTGTTGATGTAAGGGGAAGAGCACAGGGCGACCACGCACCTCAGAGGAAAACGTGAGAAGAGAGGCGTTTGGGACGAATTCAACTATTGTCTCGATGTTGTCCGTACAGCAGGTGGAGGGCACACAGAGCATTTATAAAAGGGTTAGTAAAACTTGATAACTCATTAAACCGTTTGTAACAAATTTTGATTTTGTGACCTGGACTTCATGTGAAGGAATGACACAAATGCACACCACGTGTTCTCATTGAAAATAGGTGAATTTCAAAATATCCCTGTCCTGGTCACAAAAGCAAAGTTTGTGGGGACTAATAGCCATTTTCTGTACTTTGAGGCACAAGCAATTAGGAAATAGTAACACTTACTACTCAGGAACACATAATTTTGTTTGTTACAGTGTTATAATCACCGTGCTCCCAAGTGTAAATATTCCCACTCCAATACCCGATGAGTTGCGGAGAGGGACGCGTTAATAATCGTTGTGGGCCGTATTTATGGCAAGACTCGTGTCGTCACGAGGTTGTTTATATGCACATTTTGTAATCTTCACTTTAAGCCAAATAACGTTTAAAACACATTGCGGTAACTAGCGTGATATACATGCATAAAAAAGAACATTCCACGATTGGCGAGTTCGATACGTCTGCTTTTTACCGCCTCGTTTGTAGAGTTTCTCGTTTGTAGAGTGATGGGACGTGCTGTAATTAGCAAATAATTTGCACAGTGGACAACAAAACATCTCAAGTTAATGGTTTAATTAACCTATCGTGGTGGGTAATTAAGAGATGAAATGTCGATGTTAGACCACGCAAAGCTGATGTTAAGATGTATACTGGGTTATGTCTTGTGCTGTAGTCGCCGCTTAATCGATTAATTAAAAATATTCTTAAAATATTTTGTGCACTTAACGATTTCGCGTCGTAGTAACCCCGCCAGCCACTAGAGGCCGCTACAGTCATCACAATTGAAACACAACATCAATTATTGACGCAACATTTTTTTTATCGAATTATACCAGTGCAGGGACAACAGAGGAACGTTATAAATTCGCCGTTTTTATTTACTACTTTGTTACGAGACTCGCGCTCACGTAATCTTTAATACAAATAACAAAGACGCAGATCCCCCGAGTATCCTTCAACAGAATGTTGGGCCAAGTGCTGTTAGCTAGCAGCAACTTACGAAGGCTACCGGCTCTGTGGCACCACACACAATGGGGTGGGTGGGTGGCCAGCACCACGCCCGGCCGCCTTTGTCTCCCCCCCCCAGTGCTAGCGATGTTTACTACTACACACCGCACCAGGTACTCGTTTGAGGCTGAGTCGATCTAGGGGAGGCCCAGGACCGACTTCAGATAATGGTCACTGGTGGTGTTGGTGGCCGTGAGCGGGGATCAAACTCGGGGGTGGTCGGGTTCGTAGCGCTAACCGCTGCACCACCGCTCTCCACAGGAAACGATATCATCATCACTCGGGCGGGCGATACAACGAGTACCACTTTGTGACGAGGCATTTCGTGGTCGTGTGTCCTTTGGAAAGAGAGGGGGGAGTGGAGGCGGGGGTTATTTTGGGAATTCAACAGAACGCTTAAATAAAAAAAAAACTTACAGTAAGTTAAGTAAAACTTTTAAAATAAAAACGCTACAATAAGTATAACTTTTAAAATAACAACGTTACAATAAGTATAACTGTTAAAGTAACAACGTTACAATAAGTATAACTGTTAAAGTAACAACGTTACAATAAGTATAACTTTTAAAGTAACAACGTTACAATAAGTATAACTGTTAAAGTAATAACAACATTACAATAAGTATAACTTTTAAAGTAATAACAACGTTACAATGACATCACACACACGCACACGTGAGAGGAAGCGCGTGCTCACTGACGTCACGTCCGGAATTAATTTGAGCGGGAATCTCGAGAAAATAAGCGGGTCGTAAAGTTTCCCTCCGTTCAAGTCTGGACGAATTTTCTTTTGTCAAATATTAAATAAAAATACAGTATACCCTTTGTAAAAGTTGATCCACGCCGTTGTTAGTAATACGCAGCGCGTACGCAAACCATTTGTGTGTGTGTTGAGTCTTACGGAGCGCGAGAGGACGAGGCGGCGATGGTGGTGGTGGATGGCGGCGGTGGTGGTGAGAAGGTGGCAGAGAAGAAGATGAAGCTGGTGGAGCAGAACGGAGGTCAGCAGCAGGAGAAGATGATGGTGGTGGAGGAGGAGGTCCAGCAAGAGTTGACGGCGGACAAGATGCCGAATGTGGCCCAGAAGGTTCAAGCAGAGGACGGTGAGGAGGAGCAGAAGACAGGGACTAAGGCGGCCGGCCACCTGCAGAAGCAGAAGGACGAGGTGAAGGTGGATGACGAGGAGGAGGAGGATGAGAAGCGTGGTCACGATGAACACGAGTACCTGGACCTCGTCCGCCAGGTTCTTAAGCGGGGCCGCCTCAAGGGAGACCGGACGGGGACTGGGACCAGGTCCATGTTCGGGATGCAGGCCCGCTACAGCCTCCGAGGTACAGAGAGCATCAGAATCCGCGTATTTATACCTCAGGAGGAATCCGATGAGCTGTAAAGCTCTTTGGCACAGGTGTCCGTTCGGGGCACGGGGTCAAAACGTCACAACGACAAACGAACACAAAAAAAAAACCCGCGATAGGAGTGCAGAGTATAGGGAAAGTAAACAACTAGCTTAACAAAAATACAAATAAAACTAAATCTTACCATTTGGTTCTTTCGGTAAAGTCACGCAACTTTCTACGTGACTTTACCGAAATCACCAGTCACGAAAGCGCCCCAATCGAGTTGAAATCTTACCAGCTAAAGCGCATTGAGGTATTAACTTATATTTCAGAAGAGACCTGGCCACAAATTATAAGCTCAACAAAGTGGCTTAAGTTGTGCAAATGTATATCAGCAAGATAATCTAAATACGGTAATCTTAAGAGATACACAAGGGGACGGACAAGATAGGCAGATGAGACATGGTGTAAGCAAGTGCAGTCTCCAACTCTTATGATGCACTCTGTCTCGCTGGGCGATATGTGCCATTATTAAGGACCATTGCCCGAAACGTCGCCGATTATATGTTTCTTTTCAAGGCCACAGTATTATTGAGTTGTTTTTTATTAGCGCTTGTGCACCACTGCCAGCGTCGCAGCTTCAGATTTATTTTGAGTTTGATTGACAGAGAAATACACCGACAAATGTACAGACGAATGGATGGACAGATAGACGAACCTAGACACAGATGGGCAGAGATGTGGACAAACAAGACGTGGTAAGTAAGACCGACAAATCGATATATTAATGGACAGGTAGACGTGTTCGTAAGGAAAACACCACTCCAGCGCTGTCCTCCAGACAGTCTCGTCCCTTCACCTGATGAAGGCCGCTTGTGTTGTGGCCGAAACGTTGTGATTTTTGTTATTTTATTTTCACCTACGTGACTTTACCCAATAGAACCAAAGAGTATGAAAACACCAGGACTTGACTTGCAGTATATGCAGCCACATATAGTATGTCTATTTATACTGGCAGCAATGTGCTTACTCTTTGGTTATTTCGGTAAAGTCACGTAGAAAGAAAATAAAATACATAATAGAATACGACGTTTCGATTGCAACACAAGCAACCGTCATCAGGTATGAATGAATGCAAGCTCGGAGAGAGACACAAACACGGACGAGATTTGTCAACTTCCAAGTTCTCTCCCCCTACCGCTCTCATTGACATGCTAATTTCTCTGTCCCCCTCTGTATATTAAGCCTGTGTGTCTCTCTCTGCTTGTGTCTCTGTGTATCTCTCCCCCATGTGTGTCTCTCTGTGTCCCTCTCTCTGTGTGTCTCTCTGTGTTTGTCTCTGTGTGTCCCTCTCTCTCTGTGTATGTGTCTCTCTCCGTGTCTGTGTTTGTCTCTCTCTGTATATGTGTCTCTCTCCGAGCTTGCATTAATTCATAACTGATGACGGTTGCTTGTGTTGCAATCGAAACGTCGTATTCTATTATTATTTGATTTTATTTTTACGTGACTTTACCGAAAGAACCAAAGAGTAATCAAAGAGTAATTCCTGCAGTCACGAAAGCTTCAAATCAAGCAGTGTGCTTGTTATACAGGTACTTTTATGAAATACTGCAGCGTATGCCATCTGTCTGTCTACACATCTCTCTGTCTGTCCCCTTGTCCAAAGAATCAGTCAGGTCTTCCATTAAAATATTAATTCCGAATGTTTTCAGGCCCACTGGTGCCTTGCTATGTTCTGGAGATGTATGGCCCTTACTTAAAAGCCAGGTCACAATCCCAGCCCTTTGAGAATTGAGAGTACTGTATAATTTTCAAGGGTGACCAGAGTCACTGAGAAATGTGGCATACAAATAATCCCATACCAATTTCCTAAATAAAATATATAAATATATAACATGGATGTCCCGTTTAAAATTAAAGGGAAGTACGTGTTGAAATGCGAATGTACTGTATACATTCCCTTGCATTCATATTTTCTTCTTATTGAATCAAATTTTTTTCGTAAAATAGTACCAAAGTAACATTGCAGTTAAAATTTAAGGATGTAGTTAATGCATAACCCATGAGTTAACCTTCACGATTGTACATTCTTTTGGGAACTAGTCATGACTTTAAGGTAACGTTGCACTTTACCACCTGAAAATACATTTTACGCACTGTCAAAATTGGAGGGTCAAGTACTCAAAAGACCCAAACTTTTTCTGGAGCGTTAATTGTGGAGCTTAAGATTTTCTGTTATACGATGCATTGTTACATTCCGAGTGATAAAGCTTTTTTTCTCTTTCATTGTCAGGTGGCCGGGTTGCTGCATGGTGGTCTCCGCTTGACCTGTGCGTGGATGCATTTGTGGTTTTCTGCAGGGCAGTTTCCGCTGCTGACGACCAAACGCGTGTTCTGGAAGGGTGTGCTGGAGGAACTGCTGTGGTTTATAAAGGTTTGCCCATCACAATTGTGTTGTGTGCTTGCCACATATTAATGAGCAGATTTGGCACAATATAAGTTATTAAACAGTGACGGTATTAACGTCATTTACGAGTGATATCTAAACCGGTATCTGAATCCGTGCTGGGCTCCCTCCATCGCTGATCTGTATACGGAGGAGCACTGCGGGATGATAAAAAAGGTCCAGGAAATTTTAGCGGTCTTGGTGACATCCTCCAGGGTTCCACCAATGCCAAGGAGCTCTCCGCCAAGGGCGTCAAGATTTGGGACGCCAACGGCTCGCGGGCCTTCCTGGACCGGCAGGGCTTTCCCGAGCGCGAGGAAGGAGACCTGGGTCCTGTCTACGGCTTCCAGTGGCGCCACTTCGGCGCCGACTACACCGATATGCACGCTGGTACGTGAGCGAGCACATGCAATGCAGGAACCAGCTCGCCCACTCATTGAGACCTACTGCGGTTTTAATCCCTTCGGCAAATAATCATTTTTGCAGACTACGCGAACCAAGGCCTGGACCAGCTTCAGCATGTCATCGACACTATCCGGACAAACCCTGATGACCGACGCATCATTATGTGTGCCTGGAACCCAAAAGGTAAACCTTCTTAAAACATTTTATTCATGGGATTATTTGTTAAAGCTTTTCTTAATGTTACAGGTGGTTTGTTTTACCAGAAGTATTTTATTGAAAAGAAAAAACCAGGGGAAGATACAGCATACGGTCAGACGGGGTTGGGTAGTGGAACGCTCGGTGTTATTTTAATCGTGGGCAACTGTAACCTAGAGTCAAACCCAGGATCTCGGCACATCGTTCATTGATCTCACCCCTGACCTGGCCACCTCTGTAACGTGTTGATTCAGGTTATTTTTGTTGAATCGAATCTTGCAAACGCTTTCTTCTGCTTCCGTGTAGATGTGCCACTCATGGCGCTGCCTCCATGCCACGCACTGTGCCAATTCTACGTCGCGGATGGAGAGCTGTCATGCCAGCTGTACCAGCGATCGGCTGACCTGGGACTTGGGGTGCCCTTCAACATCGCTAGCTACGCACTGCTCACCTACATGATTGCACACATCACTGGTCTCAAGGTAATTCTCACTCTATATGGAAAAATCAGATGAATACATTAACAAACAATAACCTAATCAATGCGTACTACCTGCAATGCCATATAGATCGGACACATGGATGTTAATTTATAAAATGGAAGGGTATGCAAATAAACTTGGAGAGGCATATCCCTGGAATTGCACTGAAATTCAATAAGAGGAACACATGGATGAGAGAACATGCACAGGCTAAAGACGTAATTACAAGTTGTTTTCTGTCCTGTAATACATAAAGTCTTATGGGAATTTTTAAATATAATTTGATATAAAGTTAAAATAATTTTGCTGCTCCTCACTTGTTGATGGTCAGTGACTCGGTACCTACAATAGACGTCGGCAAGTAAACTTTTGACTAATAAACGATCAAATATATTATGCATTTACATAATGGGACCTCCTTTGCCAGTACCAAATTGTGATAATGGGTTTTCCCCTTTTTTTCTGGCAACAAAACAGGTATTAAGATGTTATAACACCAAACTGAAACCTTTACAAGGAATCATGTCTGCATTAACCACAATACTTGTGGGTAGAATGTAGTTATACAAAAATAAAAAGAGATCCCACCAACAGCCTCGTCACACAAACCAACAAAATAATTTCTGATTCAACCGCATTAATTGATCAATCTAAACAGTTTTCGTTGAAACCTTCTGCTGCCAGGCCACCAAGATTATACGGCTTACCAAAAATACATAAAGTTGATACACCTCTTCGTCCCATAGTTTCTACTATCAGCTCCCCCACCTACAAACTAGCTCGTTTTTTGTCTGAAATCCTGCGTCCTTTCACTGGAAAGACCACCTCTGCGGTACAAAATTCTACTCACCTGGAATCAACAATCAAGGGTATTTCCCTGTCCCCAGACGACCTGCTTGTCAGTTTTGATGTAGTTTCCTTATTCACCAAGGTTCCTGTACCTGACACCATTGCAATCATTGAAGACTTGGTTCATCAAGGACTAAACACTGAGGTACCCCCCCTGGTGAGACACTGTTTAACCAATACATACTTCACTTGGAATGGAACTTTCTACAAACAAACTGAGGGCACCCCAATGGGCTCCCCCCTTTCTCCAGTTATAGCTAACATTTTCATGGAGAAATTTGAGACTGACGCCATCCAGACTGCCACTCTGCGCCCAACCTTATGGAAGAGGTACGTGGATGACACTTTTGTCATCTGGCCACATGGCCGGCCTGCTCTAGACCAATTCTTCGACCACATCAATTCCATACACCCAGCCATCAGATTTACCATGGAAGTCGAAATAGATGGCAAGATACCTTTTTTGGATGTCCTAATTAAAAAGAGACCTGATGGTTCAATGAGCCACTCTGTCTACAGGAAAGCTACCCATACGGATGCTTATCTGAAACCGGATTCCCACCACCATCCATCACAGAAGAATTCTCTCATCAAGACTCTGTATCATAGAGCCCAATGCATATCCGACCAGGAACACATAAGCAGTGAACTCAAGCACGTACACCAAGCTCTTAGGGCTAATGGTTACTCCGACTATACAATCCGCAAAGCTATCACTCAAACCATGAAGAAGAACCCTCTTGAGGAGCCTTTCAAAACCATCACTTTACCCTACATTGCTGGGATCACAAAAAAGATCTCCAAAATCTTGAATAAACACAAGATCCAGGTCCGTTTCAACACATTACATAAAATCCGTGATCTGGTTCCGTTTGTAAAAGATGTGATTCCGGACATACAATACCCTGGTGTCTACAAACTAAGTTGCCTCTGTGGTAGTAGTTACATTGGAGAAACCAAACGCCATATCTCGGACCGCATTCGTGAACATAAAGCAGACCTTAAACACGGTAGGACCAACACCTCGGCCGTAGCAGATCATTGTTCTAATTCAGTAGGCTCACATGCCATTGACTTTTCCAAGACGGAGGTTCTTTGTAAGCCATCTGGCTTCCATGAGAGATTCGTTCATGAGGCTATCCACATATACAAACACAGAAAATTTCAACCGAGAAGATGGATTCTATCTTAGCAATCATTGGAAAGATTTGATAAATCATTTCAGTTCTTGATTGATTGTTCACGCTTACAGTGGCTTTCAGACAGCATACATAAAAACAAATTTCGTCTCCCCCCTCCTCTTTTCAAAAAATAGATGGACTAGTCCTGGCAAACAGCCAATCGTTGCGCGTGACGCAAACGTTATTTTTATATATATAAATAAATAAATATGCCGTTTTCAAAATAAATTTATGCAAACCGACACACCTGATGATGACCGTTTGAGTTATGGTCGAAACGTCGTGAGAATTTTTTATTGTTTTATATATATTTTGTTATTTTGTTGTTTCTCTTCAACGTGACTTTACCGAAAAAACTAAGAATATAAAAAACACACTGATAATATATGCATTGTCTTTTAAACTGATTGGTCCACACCAGAGACAGCTTTCTTACGAGCCTAGTCTCAAAATGGTGTTAGACCAGAGGACGCCAAAAGGCGTACAAATATATATTATCAGAGTAGGTTTTTTATATGCATTCTGACCACAAGCATTGTGGTTAATGCACACATGATTCCTTGTAAAAGGTTTCAGTTTGCTGTTTTAACATCTTAACACCTGTTTTGTTGCCAGAAAAAAGGGGAAAACCTATTCTCAAATTATGCATTTTACATATTTACCCCCGCCCCCATTCTATGTAGGTAAACAATACGGATTCCATATCCTGACTTACATATGTTTTGGATAAAATTTGTATATTTTTTTATCTCTCCCAATCATCCCGCATAATTGAGCGTTGACTTGACATTTGAGTGGATTGTTTTGGCTGTGCTGCATTGCCTTGACCACACCACGTGTGTGTGCTATGCTGTGTACGTGCCTGCAGCCTGGAGACTTCGTCCACACCCTTGGAGATGCTCATGTCTACGTCAACCATGTAGAGCCGCTGAAAACACAGGTGAGGTGCTTGTGGTTCGAGTCTACTTTACCTACGTGACGGATTCACATCGGTCATTCGATTGGGCGGCAGGGTGGCGCAGTGGTAACACTTGTGCCTCACAGAAAGAAGGGCCTGCGTTTGTTTCTTGATAGGTTGCCTTTCTGTGTGTGGTTTGAATGTTCCCCTCTTCTGCATAGCTTTCCTCCAGGTTCTCTGTTTTCCTCCCATAGCTAAAAAATAAACCCATGACACTAAGTAACTGGTTACTGGCCAAACATCTCATTGCTGATAAATTATCTGCAAATTACTGAAATGGGATACAGCATGTGAACATTTGGCAGGACCCCCCCCCCCCCCCCGTAATAGAGTCAAATTAATATAAATCAATACTCCCTTGCCACTCTGCTTCATATATACATTCCAAATGCTAATTAGCATATGCATATTTAATTAGGCGTCTGGGATGCAGTAGTTCCTTGGGTCAAATTCTAAATTGAGCTGTATACGTCTCTTCTACACTCCCCTCAATAAGTTCTGGCAATACTTAAACCTTTTAATTGGTTACCATCTGAGGTTGAAAGAGTTTATGCATTAGCTCTGACCATCCCTCTATCCATATGTCTAGAATTAAGATGATCCAATATGAATTAAACTGCATAAAGTTGTGTTGCTCTTTGGGACTTTCCTGATAAAAAAGCACTTACAAATGAGGAAATATTCCTCTTTGCTCTGGTATGTTTTTCCATTTTGAGGCACCCTTTAATCAATTTGGCCAATGTTAAATAGGTAAGTCCCTAATAGCAACACAACTTGATGCTGCAGGCTTGTTCATGTTAGATAATCTTCACAAGTTATAGTGGCCCTCTGTTACGGATGGATGGACGGACAAAGCTAATGCATAAAGGCTTCAATCTTCATTGGAGAGGCTGGTGTGCCCCAGCTTGTGAGGTGAATGTGCCTTTCCAGCCAGACGTGGGTCTCGCCACCTCTCACCCTACCCATCAGATACTTTTACCTGGTGTTGGTCTCACTGTTTAGCAGTTTACTAATGTAACATAAACTTTTAACAATGTAAGCATTAAGTAGTCACCTTACAGGCTACTGCTGTATCCAATAAACCCATTTTGACTGGGAGCGTGTGCTTTGATGAAAACAAATGTGGGGAGCGGTCATGTAATAGTTAGCGTGCTGCGATACAAACCCAGCAACTCAAGTTCGGTTCCCACTCATGACCGACACCAGTGACGATTATCTGAACTGGTCTTGGGCCTCCCCTAGATTCACTCATTCTCAAATGAGTACTTGGTGCGGTGTTAAAAAATTGCCACTGGGGAGACAGAGACTTTGTTGATAAATCACTATGGCCCAATCTTAAATTTCACCTCATTGACCAATGTGATGAGGTATGGTAAAATAATCCCAATCGTATGGGCAGGCCCTCATCCAGTAGTCGCCTGACAATTGGCTGGTTCCGAGTCTGAAGCAAAGGTTGAATGTGTGTTAAGAATTCTAGATTTGAAGCTTTCGTGACTGCAAGGATCCATACTCTTTGGTTCTATTCAGTAAAGTCACGTAGGTAAAAAATAAAACAACAAATATGACGACGTTTCGGCCACAACACAAGTGGCCTTCATCAGGTGAAGGGACCGGACTGTCCAGAGGACAGCGTTGGAGTGAAGACAGCCAAGCCCAGGTCGCGTCCTTTAAGCGACCTGGGCTATAGTTTAATCGAATACCATAGGAATGAAAATAACACATTCTGCCTCGCGATTGTCTTTGCAGCTGCAACGGGAGCCGCGCCCATTTCCGACGCTGCACATTCGCCGCACGGTGACGTCAATCGACGACTTCCGTTCCGACGACTTTGAGCTGCGAGACTACGACCCCCACGCAGCCATAAAAATGGACATGGCCGTTTAGAACGAGTGCTTAGCCATGATCGCCCCTTTTTGTGTCATTTCCCTATTCCGTTGGTCTCTACTTCACACCTGGTGATTCGACCAGACTCAAGTTCGCTCTGCCCAGATCCTGCATGGCCATGCACCATTGCACATTACCAATCCTTGGATAAGGCGGGGGCGGGGAAGAATTTTGAATTCTGCCCTCCCTGTCCATTGAATAACATACAAATCAACATATTTGTTAGTGTCAAAGTACCGTAAAGGCGATTGTCAAATGTGGTGTCCTGGACACCGTTTTCAGGGATCATTTAGCAAATTATGTTTATATATATAGTACATCCACCGAGGAGATGGAGCGATGAGATTGGTTCAGGTGCTGGATGGATTGTATGTTGCATCGCAGGATCGTGAAAGGTGGCTGTGGCTCGGGGAAGCCATTGTCCAGCAGTAGATTGATCATGCTTGATGGTGGTATAATATATTTCTCCTCCTGAGGTTGTTATTCCAATCTTGGAAAGTGTTTATATTTGTGAGATTGTTTTGAACAATTGTCAAGATTGAAATTATACCTATAATTGGGATCCAGGTGATCGATATATCCTGTAGAGGGCATTGTCCACAGCTATATAAACTACCTCCACTCTATTGTGGAAACTTTACAGAAGGCTCCTGACAAAACAAACGATATTTCTGGTTGTAGCGTGGAGTCAACGGAACATTAGTTTGAGAACACAAGCTGACACTGCCACTTTTACATGCCATAAATCACATTTCTAAGCATTCCCCTCGGTCGAGTTTGATGATATGGAACAATGAGCTGTTTGAATCAACATTAGTTTTGGCCTGTCAACTTCTCCAGGATAGTGTTAATTATTCCTCATTGTTGCATGATGTACAGTTAATGTTGGGTGTGGTGATTATACTTTGCCACATTTAAGTGAATCGAAATATTTAGAGTACAAGTGAGCTGCATGCATTTTTTATTTTATCATTCACATACGAAATGAAACGTGTACACATCACTTTTATTTGTAGTTCATATTGAAATATGAATATGTAGAGTGCTGTCTTTTTATTTAGCATTTTATAAGGAAATACAAATTAAAGGATGTTAGGTTTCTGTGGAGGTGTTTGCGGTTGTGCCGTATAGCCCTCTGATGTATATTTCTCACACTCCAGGCATGTGCAGAGAAACGTCGGACATCATGCCAGACAACACGGGGCAACCCTAAAATACATTGGAGAGCCATGTGAAGCTTCTAATTACATTTGGTAGATATGAATGCGAATTGTATGCTTAAAGTATATAAAGCTATTCTTTGTAGATTTTCACGCGTGAATTTAAAGGGTAACATTAAGCTTAATATACATTTCAGATGGGAATTCCACCTACATTTCATATGGACATTAGGGATTATTACATTTTTAGCATTTCATAGCTTTGATGGATATTGCAAGTAAACGTAACATTACATAGTTGATAATTACTTTTTAAAATAAGCCTGCAGTAGCTTATGTTCAGATACAAATTCAAACCATGTCAAGTGTGTTGTACAGTATTTCAGAGTTTAGATGGACATTAAAGTGGTTATTGTATATCACATTTCAAATGGAAAATTAATACTGGTAGGAACGAAGTTGTAAACTGAGTGTACCAGCCTGCAATAGATTAATGTGTCCATCCGTCCGTCCCCTTTCAATACTTTAACGAAGTGAAATCTCGTGCTGTTGGGGTGTAAAAATAAAATTGCGCAAAATTCCAATGTTCCTACCAGCCCACCCTGCAGGGACCTGTTTCAAGGTGAATTAAACTTCTTTTGGAAACTCGCTTCAGGCACATTGGTGTGGTGAATTTTACTAACTTACATATTTTATAAAAAGTCACTTCTGCTCTGGCATTCCTTTGTATTTCATCATTGATCCTTTTCACCCTCAATAAATGTCCTATCTATACACACTGACTTATCCAGTTGTATTCCTTCAACTGCTTCAGCAAACGTACATAATAGATGACGTTTCGGGCAATGGGCCTCAGCGTGACTTGCTCATTTGTGTTCAGCCCAACTTGTTAAGTTAGTCAATAATCTGTACGGTAGTTCACTGTTGATGTAATAACGTATCAGAAAATATCATTTTGGCTGTCGAATGCAATTTTCCAAAAATGTATTTTGTTCCTGAACACCCTTGGTGAGAATATCTCCCTGCCCGACACTGATTTGTAGTAAATTTAGGAAACGTCAGTGTTGCTGTTTCATCTCTAAATTGTTTTGATAATTTAAATATATAGTTTTAATGAGGCGTTGGTTTGGCAGAGTTTGGGTGACTCGGTTTCCATACAAATAAATACCTTTTTAATAGTTCACAAAAGCCAGTTGCAATAGTATTTAATGTCTTAGAAAATATGATGGTTATGTGCCCAGTAAACATTCAACTTTGGGCAATCGTCGGCAGGTGGTTGGATCCATTGTACCAACCTTGGCCCAAAGTTCCATGTTTACTTTGTAGTCAGTGGTAGATTGGCATCGCAGGATTGTGAGAGATGGAGAAAAGATGGGGAGAGTTAAATCCAGCAGTGGATAGGCCACGTCCAATGATAAATACACTTATTTTGAATCTCAAAGATATAACGGAAACAAATATATATCGCAGTGTATACATTTGAACTGTGTTTCAGAATACAGGTAACTAAATTTAAATAATAAAGCCCCGATTTTATTTCCTAATTGAGACGGCGCTATGCACATTCAAAAATTGAAGCTTTCATCCGTTTTTGTATTTGGCATTGTCAGGGTCGTTTACATTTCCCAGCGCGGATAGGCGCCGCATTTGTCAGGATCTTTTACATTCCCCAGCGCGGATAGGCGCGACCCGCGAGCGGTCGTGAGGAAACCACGTGACCTCGCGTCAAACAAAGGCGCCGTGAGGAGGCGCGGGTCCAGCCGAGCTCGCTCGGCTCCCCCGCCCCCCCTTTTAAAACAACAACAGCAGCATCACCGTCATTATCAACGCCTTCACGACACAACGCCAACGAGATCCGCGTCTCTTGTCAATGCGCCACGAGCAAAGCCGTCGCCTCGTTGCTTCTTCGCTCCTCGGGGGGGTCGAGAAGAGGTCGCTAGTCCGGGACATCCCTCCACGACCCCCCCCCCGTCACTCGCAGCCCTACCGACCGGGACGCGCCTTCCTCGGTAGGGTCGCTAGCCGTGTCGGCGTCTCCCGCCGGGCCTGCGGCCTAGACGCATCCCCCCCCCCCCACGCGACCCCGAGTGGCGGAGGACGAGTGGTGGGGAGTGAGTGAGCGAGAGAGAACCGTCCCCTCTTCAGTCGAGTTGCTCGGCCACTCGCCGTAGCTCGCAAATCCCCGCATGGCTTCCCGCAACAACCGCGTGGTGACCGAGGGTGTTGGGGCTCGCATCGTCCGCGGGCCCGACTGGAAGTGGGGCAAGCAGGACGGAGGCGAAGGCCACGCCGGCACCGTGAGGAGCTTCGAGAGCCCCGAGGAGGTGGTGGTCGTGTGGGACAACGGCACCGCCGCCAACTACCGCTGCTCGGGCGCCTACGACCTGCGTATCCTGGACAGCGCGCCCACAGGTACCCCCTCGCCTACTCGCCCGCCTGGACGGTGGGGAAGGAGGAGGAGAGTGGGAGGGGTGCTGGTGGTGTATGTGAAGTGGAAAGGAGAGTTGAGCGACTGGGTGAACGAGTGGGGGGATAGAGTGGATGGCGGGTGCAGTCGATGACCGGTAGGATGAGTGACTGGTAGGATGGGGTGACTGGTAGGATGGGGTGAGGTAATCCTGGGTGACTGGTAATCCTGGGTGACTGGTAATCCTGGGTGACTGGTAATCCTGGGTGACCGGTAGGATGGGGTGACTGATAGGATGTGTGACTGGTAATCCTGGGTGACCGGTAGGATGAGTGACTGATAATCCTGGGTGACCGGTAGGATGGGGTGACCGGTAGGATGGGGTGACTGATAATCCTGGGTGACCGGTAGGATGAGTGACTGATAATCCTGGGTGACCGGTAGGATGAGTGACTGATAATCCTGGGTGACTGATAGGATGTGTGACTGGTAATCCTGGGTGACCGGTAGGATGAGTGACTGATAATCCTGGGTGACCGGTAGGATGGGGTGACCGGTAGGATGAGTGACTGATAATCCTGGGTGACCGGTAGGATGGGGTGACCGGTAGGATGAGTGACTGATAATCCTGGGTGACCGGTAGGATGGGGTGACCGGTAGGATGAGTGACTGGTAGGATGGGGTGACCGGTAGGATGGGGTGGCCGGCTGGGTTACAAATAGACTTTAGTCACAGGCGTGATGGGTCAGAGTTGGTAGCAGCTACTTGTGTCAGCCACGGGTACAGCGGGGGCATGGGGTTATTACATTGGGTGACTGGTCCACTGGAGGCTTGGCTAGTTGACGACGACGAGGCTGTCTGTGTGACAGAGTGATGAGTAGAGTTCGTGAATGGTTAAATAGCTCTGTGGCAGCATGGCTGTGCGACGGGTTAACTGGACGGCGTCTTCGCCGAGAGGCAGGCTGTGTGAAGATGGGTCGAGCAAGAGACAGACTTGGTGAAGAGTGAAGCAAATATGAGCTCGGTGAGGCTGGGTCACAGGTGGACTGGGTAAAATATACAATGGGCGATAGGTAGAGTGGGTAACAGTGGGTAACGTGTAGAGTGGATAATATAGGTCGGCTGGTTAACAGGTAGACTGTGTAACGTCATGTACATTGGGTGATGGGTAGAGCGGATGATGAGTTCGGTGAGAGGCTGGGACTCAAGTTCACAGACTGACAAATAATGTGACTGGTAGACCAGGTGGCAGGCACACTGACGGGACTGGGTGACACTTGGAGTGGTTTGGGTGAATTATGAACTCCTTGGATGACATTCCAGCCAAGACTGTTTTTTAAAAAAATCTGAAGGAGTCTTTAGATTGCCCGTGTGGGTGTACAGTTTATATTGATCAACATTGCTATTGTAGTTGTCACAGTCTTGCCTCGGTTCTACGGGGCTTTGTGAATGTGTGGCATAGAAGTACAGTACAAACACAAAATGGACTGCAGCCTATACCAACCTAAAATGCATTTCGATTATTCATAATAAACGTTTTTGGGTTGATCGTCATGAGTATAAATGTGTCGTAACCCTCCACGACCTGACACAGCCAGCAAGGTTTGTCACGTAAACAACGCGCCAATTAGTTTACTACTTCAGCCCACCGGTGTGCTGGAGAGTAAATCCACAACATTTACAATTTGAATACCAGCACAAACGGTGTGCTTAGCTTTCTCAATCTGACATGCTGCGTAATTTGGTCATCGGTAATTCATTATACCAAAGTTTTTTTCTGTTTACTTGTAAATGTTTGTTCAAAGTGATCGGCGACTCTACTCGTGTGAAGGAAGTGTTGGGTCTTGAAGTGGTGTCTAATGTGTAGGAATATATATTTTAAATTGAATTAATTTATTTATTCGTCGACATGTTTTAAGTCACATGGGGCATCGAGTCACTGACCCTGGACGAGTAAGGGACGTCTGATAATTAAATATCAGTGGAATAATTGGGAATCGATTGTGAAAAACATGCTTAGTTTATAGTGTTCGTAAGCAGGCAGTGTGAACTTTAGAGTTGCAACAAGGTTTTAGAATGTAACCCGTAAACAACATGCGAAGACGTGGTTGTCTCTCCACTACACATGAGGCTAATATTAGGCCCATTTCCCCCGCTCTGTATCTTGTTGCAGTGTGTGTTGCAACCGGTGTAAACCTCACGTGTTTATTGCGATACGTTGACATTGCTTAAGGTATCATCAGTAATTGCAATTCAAAATATGAGTTTAAATATAGAGAGACCTCAACAAATAATTTGCTAACGGAGGAACCAACCCCAAAAGCCTATGACCATATCGCCCAGAATGCACCCGACATCATGCAGATATCAGAAGCTAAGCCAGGTTTGAGCCTGGATGGTGCTTGGATTGGTGAGCAACATGAGTTTGATTATAAGCTGCGGCGATATCAGGTGGGGCAACAGAGGGTAGTGTCGCCAAATTGGTTGTTGTACTGTACAGTACTTGCATACTTCCACATCCCCCCATCTTCAACGAATCTCCACTGATCAGCGTGGTGAAGTATGGTCAAAACAACCCCCACGACCAGCAGAGGATTGACAAAATGGTTGAAAATGGCAACAGTTATATACTGTTTTGTGATTTTCTTTAATTCTATCTCATTTGCACATTGTGAGCTGAAGCCTTTTAGCACATGCTACTCTTCTTTGTTATCAGTGTAAATATGTATTCAAGCTCTCTTACAGAGCATCTCTTTTCATGGTGTGCTTGGGAGTCCACACGGCCCCATCTGGTGTCCACACGGCCCCATCTGGTGTCCACGCAGCCCCATCTGGTATTGTCCGAGTGGGAAGGCTTGAGCCGAGCAGGTGCTCGAATTGGACATGGCGATGTCACGTAACATCCGATTTCCGGGCAGTCATTTGTTTACCCGTAAATGACTCGAGAAGACGCTATTTTAGGAGGTTTCTGCTGGGAATTGGGACATTATTCTAACCAATTCCATTAACGAGTGTTTGCCTTCATGTGGGAGGAAGCTGGAGAAATCCGACTCCTCCTGCAAGGGGGTAACACTCAAAAGTCTGTTTGGGTTCGCAAACCCACTTGCTCTTCAGACTATCATTGCTCTTAACATTGTTTGTATAATGACGTGATCTTGTTTTCAACTACTTATTAAGTTGTAATTCTATTTATAATGTAGCTTCAAGACTCTTTTTTTTGGAGGGTCCTGCTATGGGGATTTTTTTACCCTCTGCTGCCAGTAAGAAGAAGTGTTTTGTTTGTGGGAGGAAAGAGGAGTACCAAGAGAAAGGCCACCACACTCAAACATCCACACAGACTGGCTCATGTATCCAACTACTCTCCTGTCATCTCGCCTCCTCGCAGCCCAGCGTTTTTTGGAGTTTCACAAATCTGTGCGTGATCCACCAACCCTTTCTATTATTATTATGACTACTACTTACGCTTGTTTACCCAGGAAAGCCTCACTGGAGTCTCGTGGCTCTTTTTCAGGAGGGTCCTGCCAGGCTTTTACGGTAGGGGCAATGATTGATGTGTTTATTCCAATTTAGTAATTTGCAGGTAATTTTTTGAAGTTTTGGCAAATTCTAACCATGACGCTGGTACTTGAGAATGCCGTCATCGTACCTTGCCTCCAAAGCGACAGGTCACAGACATGCGCCACCTCGCCTGACTCTTGTTGTACTCTGTCTTGTTTAGTTTCACTGATTGCGAGTTCTGTATCATGCTGTGAAATGCTTTGAAATGGTTTAAAATCACAGGACATGAACATTCTTATTATTGTTGCTGCTGCAGCATTTGCTATGAGGTCTTTGACAGGGGGTTTGCCTGTCACGGAATAAATATCTTAAGCGGTGAATATTATGGGCTACAATGTGTATGAGAAACATGGTAAGTGACAAATAAATTTAAGGCTGAAAGTGCGCAAAGAAGAGTGGAGAGTTGCATGCTTGAAATTACACTCAGAGACAGGAAGAGGAACGCATTGATTGCAGCCCCAGCAGGTTTGGCAGGTTCACGAATCTTCGTGCGATCCACTAACCCTCACTTTCAAAGCACCACGGGTCATATAAACACCTGTGCCACCACCACCATGCCCGGCCCTGACGGCCAGCTCTGGTAGCTTTCCTCCTGTGACGGCTCTCGTATCTCTCCCCTCTCCGCCCCATATTCCCCGGCAGGAATTAAGCACGATGGCACAATGTGTGATACCTGCCGCCTGCAGCCCATCATCGGTATCCGCTGGAAGTGTGCCGAGTGCACCAACTACGACCTGTGCACGGCATGCTACCACGGGGACAAACACCACCTGCGTCACCGCTTCTACCGCATCACCACGCCCGGCAGCGAAAGGTTTGATTCAAGACACAGAATCAGAAGTATTTATTTACAATGGAGGAATCCAATGAGTTATAAAGCTCTTTTTCAATCGGGGCGCGACGGGGGGAAACGATGCCTCTTCTCCACTGTACAAATGAGCTTCACCCGAGCCATGCTGAGCGAGCCTGGTGCTGCTCGGGATGTGCCAAGTTGTTTTTTTCCACTGCAGAAGCCGAGCCGTGTCGCGCTGATGTCATACGCAATGAAGGAGTCGAGTGGCATGTAGATGATGGCGGTGTCACTTTGTCCCTCATAGTATACGGACTGACATTAGATGCATGAAACAGGTAATTGGCTCCGCCCTTGGCCCTGCTTGGCCCTAAGTAAAATGTATACGGAAGGTTTGGTAAGCACGGTAAATGGCATGGGAATCCATCCATGCCTTGATTGTGCTGTGCTGGCTCGATTTTAATGTGCTATATTCGGGAGCCTTCATTTTGTTAGGCCTATGCTATTCTAGGATCAATTTCTCACCGAATATGTTTCGGGTCCCTGCTAGACTGGAAGAGACATGTGACTGGTAACCACTGCCATAACGAGAGGGTATACTGGTTGTGGTGTCCCGTGGATGGATACATGTTCTGGGTCACGGACCTGGACATGCCTGGCTACAATTAACCACTGGACTTATGAGGAAATCACCTGGAACGCTCCCTGTCTGGTCAGCTCTTGAAATGTAAGCTGGGTTGAGCTCTTGGATGGGTGACTAAATGAGAATATTTATACTGGAGGAATCCGACAACCTATAAAGCTCTTTTTTACAGATTTACAGTATTGGCGGGTAAGAACGCTACAACACCAAACAGTATGAAAACATGATAGTCGTACAAAAACATGACTGGCATGCACAGTAGATGCTATAGGCTGCTCCAGGGCTTTCACCAACACGCACTGATAGGTTTGGTGAAGTATGGCCAAATAGCCCTCTTGAACCTCGCCGTGTCGGGAAATCCCGCTTTTAGCAGTGTATTGACAAGTGGACAAGGTAAATTTTTATTAGAGGGTTGCGACTGTACAAATAACCTGTCTTGGGCTTCCCTTAGGTTGACTTAGCCTTAATTGAGTACCTGGTGTGGTATGTAAACATTCTCCCTGGGGACATACTGGGAGCCTCTTAGGCACCACATAGTTGCTCTTAAATAGGTGCTTGCTAACAGAAGCCTTTTTGACTGCAGCAGCCAATGAAGCTGAAATAGGGTTATGTGTCTTTGTGTGCAATTATGTGTGCGTGTAACATGGCAAATTGTATAACGTGGTATGTTCTGGTATGCTTTATCTTGTTATGGTATGGTGTGTGCTCAGGTTTGGTGTATGGTGCCCAAATGCTTCGTGTCTGTTGTACTGCGGCGTGTTGTGGCATGTCGTGTGCTTTGGGACATGTTGTGATGCAGTATACTCTGGTGTGTAATGCGAGCTTGGGTGGTGTATGGGGGTAAGCGGTGACGTGCCTCTTCGTGCCGCGGCCTGTTGTGGTACAACACGGCTCGTCGTGACACGACGCGGCGTGTTGTGACGCGCCGTGTTGTGATGTGGTGTGTTGTGACGCGCCGTGTTGTGACGCGCCGTGTTGTAATGCGGTGTGTTGTGACGCGCCGTGTTGTGACGCGCCGTCTTGTGACGCTCTGTCTTGTGACACGCTGCTCGTTTGTGACGCGCTGTGTCGTGACGCGCCGGACGTTGTGACGCGCTGCGGTGCCCCGCAGGGTGCTGCTGGAGTCTCGCCGCAAGTCTAAGAAGATCACGAGCCGCGGCATCTTCCCCGGTGCGCGCGTCGTGCGTGGGGTCGACTGGCAGTGGGAGGACCAGGACGGGGGGAACGGGCGCAGAGGAAAGGTGTGTGCCGTGGTGCCGTCCTCGAAGCAGAGGAATTGCGCCAGCGTACCTCGGCATGTGACCAAAAGCAGATTGCTATTGAGGAGTTCATTGTTGTTTTTTGACACTGATGTTTTTTTAAATTTTACTTTCCCAGAGCAATCACACTTTGTTTGAGTTCTGCAATGACGGGTTCTTGGTTCAAGTTCCCTCCATCATGTCCGATATTGTGCTTTACTATTTACCTTGTCCTCTGGCCACCCCCATTCTTCCAATTATTAAGCAGCACATTTTTCCTTTCTTTGTCTTTTCCCAAAATCCCTCGAGAGCTTACTTCAGCAAGCCTTCCCCTTTGTCAATATTCTCGATGTAGAGATATGTTTCCTGCTCTGAGTTGGTTTATCTAGACTTCTCTCCTACTGACGCCAATTTTAGCACTTTCTGGATACTCTTTCTGTCTGTCCAACTGATTTTATCCATTTGACACTGAACAGAGACACACAGAATTCTAAAACGTCCGGTGTTACGTATTTGTTTCTCGCCGTAAACATCCCTGTGAAATATAAAACTAGACCCCACACCCGGCCTTGAAGAATCTCTTGCTCAGTTCCCCGCCCAGCCTTCTAATCCGCAGCAACTTTTGCTTTCTTACTCCACTGTTTCCATATAAATCCCAGACTATATATATATTTTTTATCAGGTTGGGGGGTCTCTTTGTAAATGCTTATTTTGTCATCATCTGTTCATAGTTAAAAATTAGTTTATCCAGGAAAGCAAAACTGATTATCTTGACCTTTTCAGGAGGGTCCTGCAAAGGGATGTTTTTTTTTTGCCATTACAATTACTTCTCAAGGACTATGTGGCACATTGAAGGAACGGACATAAAAAACCCCCACACTCGCCCATCTACACAGACGGGTTCCCCAAGCCGCTTACTGTGCTGTAATCCTGCCTCCTTGCTGACCAGTGGGTTTGGAAGTTTCACAAATTTGTGTGATCCACCAACCCTTACCGCCAAAGTGCTGCATCGCAGGCATGTGCCATCTCGTCGGGCTTTTTGTTTATTCCGTGTCTTGTTTTGTTTCATTCATTGCGGGTTGTGTATCAAGTTGTGAAATACTTTCAGGTGGTTCTCTTTAAAAAAACACAACAAATGTCCCTTCTACAAACATCGTTGTTGTTGGCTGTTGGTGTGCGCTTAGGAGGTATGTAGTCTTTGACAATCATAAACACGGACATCGACAAAGAAAATGGAACAAAAGTTGAAGATTGTGCAAAGACACATGGGGAGGTGTGTGCTTTGGAATTACACTGAGAGACAGAAAGAGCAAAACACGAATTGAAGACTATGCCCACATTAGAGACATATATCTTTTTTTAAAGCTTTTGTGACTGCAGTAATTCATATTCTTAGCTCTTTCGGTAAAGTCACGTTGAAGGGAAACAATAAAATATATATAAACAATAAAAATTCTCACGACGTTTCGACCATAACACAAACGGTGTTCTCACGACGTTTCGACCATAACACCGTGAGAATTTGTATTGTTTTATATATATTTTATTATTTTATTGTTTCCCTTCAACGTGACTTTACCAAAAGAGCTAAGGACATGTATCTTGTTAAAAATGTAAGTTGGCGTGGATAGGACATGTTCGCGAGAATTGATCATGACCGGTGATTAACACTTAATGGCTGCGTGACAGCCCATGGAGGGAACATGTCTCAGAGAGGGCATCTACCGTGGAGATAAAGTGACCAAATTATCTTGTGTGGAAGAGTTATATTGATTAGATTGAAAACTAATTTCTTCAGAACTTTTTTCTAGTTTGTTGTCCTTCCCCCGCACCTCCGATTAGCGCGGTTGGCTACGTACGGTGCGAAAGAAGTTCAACATACATTGTCACATTGCAGTGTCATTGTGAGATACGGCGTCAGATTGGGGGAGCCTCCTTCCACTGGTAGATAGATTCTGGCTAAATATTACGAAGTTCGCCTCTTCCGCTCAGGTGACGGAGATACAGGACTGGAGCGCCGCGAGTCCGCGCAGTGCCGCCTACGTGCTGTGGGACAATGGCGCCAAGAACCTGTACCGCGTGGGCTTCGAGGGCATGGTAAGAGGCATCTCCTCCTCTTCCTCCTCCGCGCTTTCTTCCT
This sequence comes from Petromyzon marinus, assembly GCF_048934315.1. Classification (NCBI taxonomy): domain Eukaryota; kingdom Metazoa; phylum Chordata; class Hyperoartia; order Petromyzontiformes; family Petromyzontidae; genus Petromyzon; species Petromyzon marinus. The sequence goes on from NC_133678.1 coordinate 2,185,789, forward strand.
CTTCATTGTGAGCCAACGTATTCGCTCCCTCAGTTGCTGTTTCTCGGAACTGGTAGATAGGCAAGTGTAAAACACAGAGACAATTTCAACCGAGAAGATGGATTATGGCTTAGCAATCATTGGAAGGATTTGATAAACCATTTCGGGTCTTAATTGATTGTTCACGCTTACGGTGGCTTTCAGACCGCATCCATTATTTTCGTCTCCCCCCTCTTTTCCGAACATAGATGGACTCGTCCATCTGAATAACTGCCAAATCGCTTTCCGTGGTGCTACAGTTAAAAAAACAGCCACTTTTTTCAAATTTTCTTTCTGTGGTTTTCACACCTGATGATGATTGCTTGTGTTGCAGTCGAAACGTTGTGATAATTTTTTATTGTTTTACATATTATTTATTTTTTATTTTATTGTTTCCCTTCTACGCGACTTTACCGAAAGAACCAAGAATATGAAGTGTAAATGACTTACAAGTTCGGAATAGAGCGTGGCAGCATCATATTGTAGATGTAATCACAAATAGGGGGCTGTGATGGATTGGGACACCTGTGTAGAATGGGGGGTGAGGTCAGCGACTCGGAGAAGACCCAGAGCCCCATGGTGGGATACCGCCAGAGCTGCCATTGAAAAGTCACGTGTCAACTGGACAACAGATATGGGATCTGGGATCTAGCAGATAGCGAGGTGTCACGACATCAGTCGTTTTGGCCGTGATTTAATATTAATTTTTTGTTGCTTCATAAAATGTTTCGATTGGTATTTTCCTGGAAGGTTTTGTTGCCGCCCTGCCTGCGGGTTGCTGCCGTTTCGTTTTGTGTAAGAGTCGCGTAGAGTAAGTTCGCTCAACCAAAATTATTGTCGACGGGGACACAACAGGAAAACAACGGAGTGTGCGCGCCTAGGACGGATTATTGAAGGTGGTTCTGGATCAGAGCCATGAAATAAGCGGCAAACGAGAGCAGGTTGGAGGCGTTTCGGAAAAAAAACTTAATTTGGTGATGAAAAGCAACGTTTCAGCATGCCTAACGAAGAAAGTTTTTGAATCGGTTCATATTTCCTGCTCTGACACATGAATAAAAAACACGGGCAACGACAAAGAAAATGGAAAAAAAGCTCTGACGTGCGCCAAGAAGCATGGAGAGGCACAGTCATGGAATTAGATTGGAGACATCACTTTGATGATTCTTAAGAAAATCAAATGGGCATGGGTAGGACACCCCACTAGAGGGTTTTTAATATCTGGTGGATGAGACCGCTGATGGAATGACAGCCAAAGGAGGGAACCCGTCCGGTACGATGACCGTGGCGCAGACTGAGAGATGGAAATTGGCTTGTGCTCTGGAGCGGGATTAATTGTGTAAATCCAAAACTCAGGGATGGCGACCAATGTGGGGAGGCCTTCATTCGGCTAGCAGTGGATATACAATGACAAATCGTCGCCTTGTTTCAATGGGCTCCTTTCTGGTAGTAAAAAAGTCGTTTAAATAAAGGCCAGCTGTCTTTCAAGGGAGGCGGCCTATTACATAAATACAGCAAACTTGCAAAGCCCACCGCTTGGACAGAACAATGGAGAAAATACCGTTTGAGGAGCTGCAATCCTCTCTCTCTGTGTCTGCTTCACTTTGCCCCGTTATTCTTGCGAACTCCCCCAAGGTTTCACACCACTCCGTGGGGTGTGCGCACTGTAAGTCTGACGCCCGTGGCGTCTCTCTACCCCCTTTTGTTTGCCAACGCGGTGATGTTTGGCTGGAGGTCCAGGGCACGGGGCTGCTCCAAGCATTCGCGTGCCGCCTGCCGCCTCATTGTGCGCCGGCTTTGCAGCCGAAGTCCAACCCCAAGACTTTTTGAAGGGAGCCGTCGGGCTTCCTTTTGTCTACCCACGAATTGATTATGTCCATCAGTCTGTCCGTTCGTCCATCTGTTCGCACGAGGGCGCTTGACGCTCTTGCGCGAAAGCTACAAGGGCCCTAACCAATTGCCATGAAACTTACCGCGCAGCTCCCCAGTGTTCACATCTGTACAGTTTTTGTGGTAATATTGGCAACTAAATATATTTTTTAAAGTTTATTTTAGTTTGGTGTATTCCTTTGGGAGACGAGATGGTAGCCGCTAGACGAGAACAATGGAACAGTGGCAGCTGGCAGGGACCGCGCCTGAGAGGACGTCCACCACGGATTTGAAGCAAAGGAATTATCTTGTGTGCCAAAGCTGGATGGATTGGATTCCTCACAGGACCACGAAAGATAGCTATGGCTTGGTGGGAGAGGGGGGGTGGTCTTCATCCAGCAGTGGATAAATCATGGCTGATGATTCTTACATCTAAAGTCTTCGGATTATAAAGCTATACAGCCTAGGGAATACCCTTACACAATGGAGACTCCATATATGGACTGGTTTGCCAGCTTTGTTTTTTTATTGTGATTGCAGCCACGGCAGGGCCCCATGAGACAAGCCTCTCTCGCGTTGACGATGAAAAGCCCTCGCCTCGGCTTTTGTTAAGTGGGCGGTCGTGAGAGGGGAGGGCACCGAGGGCCAGGCTGAGGTTTGGAACAGTTGGCCTTGCTGGGGGTGAGGGACGTAATTTATCATCTGCTGGCCGGCATCTGTGTGCATTTTCACGCGCCTGTGCATGCATGCATGCATGTGAATGGAGAGGGTGTGCAGGGGTGCTATGGTGCAGTGATTCGCTCACCGTGCTACGAAACCCTGATTCCGGCTCGTGGCTAACGTCAGTGACGAATTTAGGAACCTGACTTGGGTCTCCCCACTGGGGAGACTGAAGACGGCCGGGGGCATGCTGCTGGTCACAACCACCCCCTCGTGTGTCGTCTTGGCCCTCATAGGTGTTCGCTAACGGCACTTGCCCCAACAGACTGTGTAGGCTACACGGGGAATCTTTGTCATGGAGAGGGTGTGGATGGGGGTAGGCGGAGGGCTCTTTGAGATCCGGAAAATAAAGGAAGAGCACAAAAGCTGGGCGCTGCTGTTCTCTTTCCCAGATGGCTCTCACAATCGCTACCCAAATGTGAGGCCTGAACTGTGAAGTCACGGAAAGAATCATTCCACATGCAGTATTGCACTCCACATGTAGGTTTCCGCAGCCAATATGATTCATCATTGATTTTTGGGTAAGGCCACGTAATGATCTGGCCAAAGTTATGACGTTAAATCCATCCAAGAAGTCTGATCTTGACTTTTAGAATTTTTTCCTCACTTCCTGGATATTGTCCTACTTGACGTAATTTGAAACGAAACGTCGTATCCAATAGCGAAATTTGGTTGTCTGAGAATTGTTCTTCAACTTCCATGTGAACCTAAAGAGTAATAATCACGTTAAACACTTGTACACGTGACAATTACATTTGTTTGGCTGTCGGATGGAGAAGGGTCTTAATGACATGAATTTGGCCTGATCGTTCCGTGGCATAGCGCAAAAATCAATTATGAATCTGTGTAACACTCGTTGTGTGCTGTAGTGAAGGATCATGGGCAGCAAATGTGTAATCAACAGACAAGACGTCCATATAAAATATATAATGAACGGGCAGGAAGTCCGTTAGAATATGTAATAAACAGACAGGAAGTTTGTTTTTCGAACGTAAAATCAAACCTCATTTATTTTTCCATCAACCCTTGAACTTTCTGAACTGATGATTTCAGTAGAATGTGTTTATGCAGGCAAACGCAGGACCTGATTTGACCTTCCAAGTTCCATCAAGAGTAAGCGATCGAACCTTCCGTCTGTTCCTTATTTTCAGCTTCTTCCGCCTGTTTAAAAAACGCAATTGGAATTCATGCAGTGGCTAAACGTCTCATGGTGCTGTACAGAAATGGTGGGCGCGTTTTTATTTAATCAAAAAAGGCATTCCGTCAGAAGAAGACATTGAATTCTTGGACTTAAGCAGGGGCAGTGAGTCGACAGTATATATGACTGGGGGAAGGGAGTTCCAGACTGTGTGGGCTACAGAGGAGAATGAGCGATCTCTCACCGAGCATAGGTTTCGACAGAAAGCTTGGTTCGCTGGAGCGCAGAGAGTGTGAGGAGAGCTTAGCCAGGGGCAAGTCCATGGGCGATATCTGTGTCGGTACGTAACGTTGCCCGCATGAAGAATGCGTGATGTAATCATAGTGCAATCTGCTTGTGATTAAAGTGACACTTTCTGGCTCGTTGTTTGTTTTACAGTCGGATTTGAAATGTATCCAAGACGCAAAGGGTGGATCCTTTTACAGAGATCACTGCCCAGTGTTGGGTAAGTTCCGGTGGTAGGCCCATCACACACCACAGTCCTGAGCCGGCATTTATAATATTAACCAAAATAATCGTGCTCCATAGCAATTTCTCTACTGCGGGATGAAGACCTCCCCAAGCCGTTGCCGTCCTTCACGGTCACGTGATTAAACTATCCGTCTGGCTCCTGCACACGAGCATGCTGTTAAGGAGCTCCAGCTCCTTAACAGCATGTTCTCTCCTTCGGCTGTCATGCTGTCGTTAATCTCGACCACCGGCCGTAGTCCCTTCTTTGGACGTGGCCTATTCAGGCCCTCTTGCTCTAATATTAATACCGACCTTAATAATTGCCCAGTGACGCTTCATTGAGTTCAACACTCTTTTTCAGGAGGGTCTTGCTACATCGGAATATTTCTCCAATTCCCTTAATCCATGTTTGGTTTCATGTGTGAAGAAAGCGTGAAGGACCTGGAGAAATCCCACCATGCCTACTTAAGGATCGCACTCAGCTCTGCAAAGATAGCTTTAGTATGCATATTGACTCGGTATACTGAATTCATCTGTCAACTGATTTCTGCATTTAGACGACGACGATGACGGCTGTACATTGATCCGCAGGCGAGCTGAACGGGAGCCGGAATCCCGGCGGGCTGCAGATCAGCGACCTGGTGAACATCGACCTGGAGCTGGAGATTGTGCAGTCGCTGCAGCACGGCCACGGCGGCTGGACGGACGGCATGTTCGAGACGCTCTCCACCACCGGCACCGTGTGCGGCATCGACGAGGACCACGACATCGTCGTGCAGTACCCCAGCGGCAACAGGTGCTCGCCGCGCAGAGAGATTCTTCCAGGCCGCTGATTTACTGAATAGCATGGAAAGTTAAGTTTCTGTTCCGTCTGCTTCGCAACTGAGCTACTTTGGGAGTTACCCATTAATGTGTAACCCACCAGCTCTTGGTTCCAAATCGCTGATACACAGATTATGCCACTATGCCCAGCTCGAAGTAACCTCATGGACTCTGCTGGCAGTCGTTAGTAAGCACCGGCGTTTCCACCATGTGGCGATACTATGATATGTAGTTACGATGCAAGAGCTGCGATAATCATTTAGTTCATTTTGCAAAGTATTGTCATGCCATAATTGTCATTTGCTCGTGTTATTGTCTTTCATATTTTATTTCTTGACAAAATATTTTTGGAAATCTGAAAGCTCAATGTATAAAGTTGTCAAATAAGTAGTTTTTTACCCTTTGCGATATTGCTTTGGAAAATGTTTTCTTGGAGTAATTGATTGCGCGATAGTTATATAGCCTCATTGTTTTCGTAGCGCATCCAAACATATATTTGTTTCATGTAACTAACGGGAAGTTTATTTTGCGTGTTATTGATTGTAAAGTTATGCTGATGAGAAGGTTCATGGCAGGCTCATGTGTATGTTGATTGAACTGCACCTGAAGAAATGTTCAATACTTGTGAGTATTGGACGTACAGCGAAACACAACAACGATGCAATAATCATGGAAGATACGATCGCAACGTGATGGGCAGCTGACATTTGCGATGTTCGTCACATTGCTAAAATGTATTTCGTACATATGGTATCTCAAAAAAATATATCGGGTGATCATAGTAAGCACGTCGTGCTCCTGTCGCACAAACGTGATTATGATATTTATTCTTTGGGTCTTTCGGTAAAGTCACGTCGAAAATCAAATCAAATAATAGAATACGACGTTTCGTTTGCAACACAAGCAACCATCATCAGGTAAGAATGAATGATAAAACAGAGACACGGAAACAACATAGGCAGACACACATGCAGAGAGAGACACGCACAAAGACACATCGAGCGAGACACACACCAAGACAAACAGGTTTCCGTGTCTGTGTTTTCTTGGTGTGTGTCTCGCTCGGTGTGTCTTTGTGTGTGTCTCTCTCTGCATGTGTGTCTGCCTATGCTGTTCCCGTGTCTGTCTTTTATCATTCATTCTTACCTGATGATAGTTGCTTGTGGTTGCAACCGAAACGTCGTATTCTATTATTTAATTTAGTTTCTTTCTCCGTGACTTTACCGAAAGAACCAAAGAGTAATTCCTGAAGTCACGAAAGCTTCGAATCTAGCGTGGTATTTATGTTTATTAACGTGATAGTGATACATATATTCATTTACGTCAAAATTACCAAAAACAATTGGCATTGCTCAATATGTCAAGGCAAGTGTTTCTGAAGTGGATGAGAAATAGGCTAAATCATTTATCAAATTGTGTTCATCTTCACTGCGTACACAAACTTCACAGCAATCAGTCAGAGACAGACGGATCGCTCTGCATAACTCTTGATAAGTGAATCAAACGCTTGGTCAATTGAGGTCTTCGTTTGATTAAATCACACCAAGCAGTTTAAATGGGTTCACCACAGTTCGTCGATTGGCTGGTCACGTGTGGCGGTGTGAAATGTGGGCATTCCCACATCTTCCAAGACATCTGGTCAGAATGGCAGAGCAGCCGAAATGCCCTCTATAGAGTCTCCCTAGAGCTCCCTCTAGTAGAGGCTTTTCTGCCAGGAGTGGCACAAGCATGCTATTGCAGGGCTGTACCGTTACCTTTCCCAGGAGTGGGACGATTCCTTACACTGTTAGTTTTCAGGCCTCATCTTCCCAGCACTAACCAACCTCTCTCTTGTGCAACCCCCTCCCACCCCTCTCTCTTATCATCCCCACGTGACCCCCCCCCCCCCTCTTCCTGCCCGTGCAGGTGGACCTTCAACCCAGCGGTGCTGACCAAGGCCAACTATGTGCGCGGGCCGGAGGGCGCGAGCCACGGAGCCGAGGGCGGCTCCTCGGCCTCGCAGTTCACGGTGGGCGACGTGGTGCAGATCTGCGGGGACCTGGAGCGCGTGAAGCTGCTGCAGCGCGGACACGGGGAGTGGGCGGAGGCCATGCTGCCGGTAAAGGGCCGCGCGAGGGAGGATGCCGTTACGGCCGCTCCGGCTTGTTTGTCGCACTCGCGGGGACCCGAGCCACGCCGCCGCTGGCGTCGCACGCGACGGGCGAGTTTGGACGCCGTGTGGGTGACGCGGTGGCGCCTCGTTTGCATTGCGTCCGACGTGCAGTCGTGTTGGTGGAGGGGGAACGGTGGCGCGGGGGGGGGTTATCCTCGCACTGCGCTAATGAGCCCGCGCACCCCGGTTTGATTCCCGGCCGTGGCTATCGTGGCTGGCCAGTCACGATTCTGAACCGGTTCTGTCGTCTTGGGAGTACCCAGAGGAAACCGGTGGATATGCGGCGATGACACTCGTAGATCTGCACAGGCGTGTTCACGAACCCGTTTGTTGTACTGCCACCTCTTCCGGATACGGTGGAGCCCAGCGTATATGGATAGATGATGGATGAGGCTGCTCAGTGTTGCTAACTCAGCGATTTCATCGCTGGACCAATTACTGTTTGGGTTTCCTTATTGGCAGCGTTTTGTCAAAGCGACGAATTTAGTGAGTTTCTTGGAACGAGGATATTATGCGGATTTGGAGTTATTCCAGGAATGTATAATACAAATAATTTTAACAATTCAATTTGTCACGCGCACAAATTTCACGACAAATCCTTTGATCGTGAACAGTATTCTGTTTTTCACTTTACCGCGTGTGCAACTCGGTATATTGTCCGGTGACGTTTTTGACCACTTCAGAAGGTCTGTCTTTTGAGGTTCGTTTGGCGACATTCTGCTCGCGCTGCCCGTCATCGCAGCGGGCGGGCGGGAAGCCCGCATGTCGAGTAAGCAGAAGTCGCCGTGGTACCTTGCTCGCCTCCGGCTGCGGAGTGAGCTGCTCCGCTGAGCGAGGTCCCAGGGGTGGCGCAGTTTAGAGGGGAGCGGTTTCCCGCGGGTAAAGATGAGCCTGCGGTAATGCTGACGCTATGTAATTACTTAATTCGAAGTGTTCTACAGATCGCGTTTCTGCACGTAATCTCACACGCGCACGAGCGCACACACAAAGGCAAAGATTCACCTTGTAGCCTTTAACGGACTGTTGGGACAAGTGCTCTTAGCGAACACCTTTGAAGGCCGGCACGGTGTGTGTGGCCAAAAGTGCATGCTGCTGCCTTTGTCTCCCCAGTGCTGGTGGTTACCTGCCGAACCGGTGCTCTTTTAAGACTTTGCCGACCTAGGGAGGCCTGAACCGGTTTAATCTTTCCCCGAACGTGTGCAGGCACACACACGCTCACACGCGCGCGCATGTGTGAGCGCGTGTGGTGATGGGTAGTTTAGTGGGTAATGCGCTGAGCTATGAACTCTTGATCTTGGTTTGATTCCTGGCCACGACAAACATTGGTGGGTGAGTGATATCTGAATCGGTGCAGCACCTCCTCTAGGTTTACTCGGCCTTAAAATACCTACTTAATGCATTGTGTAAAATCAACACTGGGGAGACTTAAGGTGGCCGTGCCTGGTGATTGCCACGCCGTGCCGGTTTTCAAAGCTGCCCACTAACAGCACTTATCCCAACAACGTGTGTAGGCTACATGGGTGATTTTTATCTTCGTGGTTTTGTTTGTGTGTAGACCCTCGGCAAGGTTGGGCGCGTGCAGCAGATTTACCATGACAACGACCTGAAGGTGGAGGTTTGTGGCACGTCCTGGACCTACAACCCTGCTGCGGTCACCAAGGTGTCCTCCGAGCTGCCTGGCACCAGCAACCCGTCTGGAGGTACGTGCCCGGCATGACCACTTACATCAGATCAAATCACCCCAATGCCCCAATAGTGATACTGGCTCCCATTTTCATCCTGGATCAATTTACAGATTGCACTCACCTTCTTCAAGATCCTGAATGGACTTACAACTGCCTGCCTCTCCCCTCTCATCTCACTCTACTCCCCTCCACGCACTCTCCTACCTCTCCCCTCTCATCTCACTCTACTCCCCTCCACGCACTCTCCTGCCTCTCCCCTCTCATCTCACTCTACTCCCCTCCATGCACTCTCCTACCTCTCCCCTCTCATCTCACTCTACTCCCCTCCACGCACTCTCCTACCTCTCCCCTCTCATCTCACTCTACTCCCCTCCAAGCACTCTCCTACCTCTCCCCTCTCATCTCACTCTACTCCCCTCCACGCACTCTCCTACCTGTCCTCTCTCATCCTACTCTACTCTCCTTCACGCACTCTCCTACCTCTCCCCTCTCAACCCACTCTACTCCCCTCCAAGCAGTATCTTCCCCCTCCCCTCTCATTTCACTCTACTCCCCTCCACATACTCTGCTCCAGTAAAGCAGGCTTCAGGCAAACACAATTAAGGGCTTTAATGTCACTTTAATGTGTTTTTTTGTCATTATTTAAGCCTGAAACTTGTGGAGAGCCAAGGACTCTCGGCCCAAGTACTAGAGCTGTAACGATGCGTGGATTCAGTCGTGGTGAACTACCTGTGAGAATGTATTATTTACAATATATGCAGATTGTATGCAAATAGAAGTTACGTTTCCACGTTGGACGCTAGTCGCGAGCACCGGCCGGCATCCCTTCTGGCGACGGCTCCTTTCTTGATGGTCCCCGTGGTGTTCTTAACTCGTGCGCGTTTTCCGATCCACGTGTTCCTCTTTCTCTCTCCCGGTGCACATGCCATCCACCCGCCTTTTTACACTTCTTTTCGTCCTCTTTCAGCTTTTTGTCAATGATTGTGTTTTTCGAGTAACACGTCGTCACAGCATGATGAAATATGCACTAATTGACAAATGTATTATTTGGGCACATGGCCAGGGACACTTTAATAACCCACTCTGTCTAATTATAATACAGAATCAACGAACTGGCTAGCCAGTCCATTAAAGGGGCCTCCTGAGGTTGCCTCGTGGCTGAGGGCTGAGCTGTCACCGTTGGGTCCCATGCATGAATTACATAAACGAACAGAAAACAATCGGTCCTTACGCAAACAATTCAGTAAATTAATCGGAATCAGAATATTTATTTGTACTGGAGGAATCCGATGAGCTGTAAAGTTATTTTTCACACATGTCCAGTGGGGGCAGGTCAAAACAATACAACAAACAATCCACAAAAACGATGGAGTGCAAAGTCTAGGAGAGGTAAACCAATCGCTGAAAAACATACAAATTAAACTCCGCGCTAATAAAAGTATCGAGGGCATCAGATTAGATTATTGTCGACGAACCGATGCTGCATTAGATGCCTAGCAACTTCGAATCATGGAACTTCATTTCACGCTCACTGGGTTGGGGGTAATTCGCTGTTGTGTCTGCTGCTCGTGATTGTACCCACACGACGGGAGCCACAAGCGCGTTTCGTTTACTTTGGGCCGGTGAAATACGCCTCGTGCGTGTCGACGGTTGTCACCAGACGCGACAGCCGGCTTAACCTCCACGCAAAGGCCGGCGCGTTTCGCACGCTGCAACGCAATGCGCGCCTATCGCTGGCGTTGGCCGACACGTCGCGGGCACGGAGAATTAAACGCCACTTTTAATTAGCAAAGAAGGAACGGTGTGGCCGGGCCGGTGGATTTCATGACGATTGAAAGGTGGACCATCAATCATCGAATTGGGCTGCTCAGGCGTGGTTGGTTGCTCCAGAAAACGCTGGCCGATTCCTCCAGGTAATCAAAGTGGAGTTTAATTCATCTTGCAGACACTGGGGGGGGGGGGGGCGGGTGGGCAGTTTTTACTCGCAAGGGCACGCGTGCCATTAGACGGGCCACCTGGCATCGGTGAGCACTCTAATGCAGTGCTTTTGCTTTTAGTAAAAATGTTTGGACGTTGCCGACAAAGGCTCCCTCGCCCCTTCGATGCTGCCGGTGACAGGTAATTTAGTTCCTGTGTTCCGATGGTGATGCGAACAGTTGCGCCGTTTGGTATCATTTTTCTTCGAGCGGGGGGGGGGGGGGGTCATTTGTCAACGAGCAAATACGCTTTAGTGGATCTTGTTTTCACTTAATACATTTTGCACAACTGCTTGCTACACACACAGTGTGCTCATAAATTAGCCGGTTAATGAATCGGGCTGTAAATTGGTAATTAAATAATTAAACGTGTTGTGAATGATTGTTGAAGCCATTTGCAGGGACGCATTTTTCTTTGAAGGTGTGACGTGTACAACCGGCCAAGAGACTCTTGTGGCATGTGTGCGTGTGCACGCGTGTGCATATATATGTGCATGCATGAATGTGCACGCGTGTGGGGAGGGAGCGGTGGTGTAGCGGCTAGCACATGCTGCACTACGAATCCGGTGACCCGAGTTCAATTCCCGCTCACGACCTACACCAGTGGCGGTTATCTGAATCGGTCCTGGGCCTCGCCTAGGTCGACTCAGCCTCAAATGAGTACTTGGTGTGGTATATAAACAACAGTATTCAGGAGACAAAGGTGGTCAAGTGGCCGGGCGTCGTACTTGCCACCCGTCCCCTCACGTGCCGTGCTGGCCTTCATTGGCAATCGATAATAGCCCTTGCCCCAGCTGTCCGTTAAAAGCTATATGGGGACCTTTGTCTGTGTGTACACGTACATTGCAGAGCGGCTGTCGCAGCTGCTCAAGAAACTGTTTGAGACGCACGTGTCTGGAGACGTCAACGAGGAGCTGGTCAAGGCTTCGGCCAACGGCGACGTGGCCAAGGTGGAGGAGATCCTGTCTCGACCCGACGCTGATGTAAGGCGCATATCGCACCCGGGACTTTCTCGCTCTCTCTCTCTCTCTGTGGGTCAGTGTGGGCAAGGGGTGTCGTGTCCACCCCCCCCCCCCCCGGGTAGGCTCTTGTAAGTGCATTGTTCAAAACCAGCAGAGACCTGTGTCCTGATGGCATGACGGGACACGTGTGATACGAGGTGACGGATAGCAGCATACGCGGTCAGAATCCTACGGCAATTGAGTGGTGTTCAGGTGCAGCCCTTTGTCAGTCCACTGCTGGATGTGGGCCTCCCCGCGTTGCGTGGGTTGTGGGGGTTATTGGACCATACTTTACCACGTAAGTCAGCGCGGGATGGGTGGAGGCGGACAGCATTGACGTGGGAGCATAGCACGGGAGGCCCGGTCCACAAGCCGCCCGCCCTTTGATGTGCCGTCGCAAACACGTCGAGCGAGCAAGGTGTGCACTCGTCAGCTTTCTGCGTTCACATTTTAGTATTCACGTAATTAACACACAGGGCATTGAGGGTAAGCGCAAAGGCAAGGATGTTCAAAGCTGCTGAATTTTTCTTCCCGCCTCCGCCCCACCACCTCTGCGTCTCCTCAACGTCGTCCCCGGAAAACACCTCATTTTTGCTTGGATGTGCAATAGCTGTAAAATGGCATTCGCATTCATTATGAAGGGAGGCGCGCTTGCGCTTACCCACGTAGGAACGCGACCGCGCGTGTACCCGCGGTCGCTGTTCGATAACCACGCTGATCGGGAGGATACGTGCATAGCGCTGAGAGCGCGATTTTCTGAGCGGCTGTCCTCCGCTGGCATTTTAGATCTGACGACGGCTCCCGTAGGAATTTTTCTTATTTATATCAAAGTGCCGACTTTGTCCGAAGCGATCGGCGAGACCGACGTGTTGACTCTTCTGAGAGAAATACGTTCGCTGTCAATCGGCTGCCGTGGGATTTTTGTTTTGATACGGCTGAGCGCAGCCCACAAAGGCCAAAAATGTCTCGCGGGCAGCACTAAACAGCAGTATTGAATGTGTAATAAACAATAGTTACTACGTTTCATGAATTGAGCGAGGTTATTATATGAGCTTGGGGAAAAGAGACTTTGGGAGGGAATTCCAAAGTTAAGCAGCGCTAGGGAAGAAGCAGAATGAGAAGTGAGGTGACCTACAGTGTGGTGAGTGGGTTGGTGGGGTGAGCGTGTGAATGGGTGGGTGCGTCACTGAGTGTCTGGTTCGATCTACAGTGTGGTGGCTGCACAGAGTGGTGGATGAAACGAAACGGTCAGTGTCTGATAGACTCGAGTCCTCAACATGGGAGGAGGAATCGCTGAGACGCTCACGAGAACAGTAACCATGGTAGTAGCGATACAAGAGTGCTAAGGAGGTGGTGAGAGTTGCTTGGCTTGGTGAAAGCTTGAGAGAAGTGCTCAATACCTGGCCTCATTCAGAAACACCCCGCCACAATTGTAATTGATCGCAAATCCGACATATGGAATACGAACAATGCACCGGCTTTCAAACACATTTTACCTTCCGAAAACAAGGGTGAGAATGTAGAATGCGTCTATTTTTTACTGTCATTTAAAGTTATTGGTTTACTTGCTAACGTGTTTGTGGTCACTCGAGCACTCGGTTACATATCTTTGACTAGTGAGGAGCGGATAATGACTCAACCGGCACACTTGAAACTGCTTTATTTTTTTCCAAGCACGATTAATCCACAATTGGATAATCTCCCACGGATTACCGAGCGTTGACTGCATTTCGATAGCGGCTTAGAGCTCCACATTTTCCCTTTGCCATCGGGTTCTTCGTGGGCACAAAGCGGGAGTCGATAAAGTGCAATAAATTTTTAGTCGTTTGTTCATCCACTGCTGGATGGAGGTCTCCTGATGCCGTGTCAGCCTTTGGGGGGGGGGGGTGGGGTGTGGGGCGATTCGACCGTACTTCACCACGACGCTGGTCAGTGCGGATTTATGAAAAGCGGCACACCAGGACCTCAGAGCCCCCATGCTCATTTTCCCATGGAGACACAGTTTGATTTTATTGTTCCTATTTTATACATCGCATATATAATTTACTGAAAACGATTTATTCATGGTTCACTGGCAAGTCCTGTGGCCAAAATTGCCACCATTGCTGAAATAACCAGCAGAGGGCACACAGACCCCTCATTCCTTGAGGGTTTCTGCACTCAACAGCAGAAATTGGCTTCTACAAAAAAATTAAGTGTGATTACTATCATCTGTATTGTGTTTTGGGTCGGGCCACGTGGTAGTTTTACGCCTACATTCTTCCAGCCTCGCTCCATTCCCGCGTCAATTTCCTGATGACGCTAAACACACCATCGCAAAAAGTCTTCAAACGCCGGTGAGGAGGAACTCTTATCGGTCAGAGTTTGATCGATACATTGACACATATAAATAATATCTTTGGAAACGTGACAGTCTTGTCTGGTCGTGGACAGTGGCCTGCGCAATAGACTTCCAGTTGGGGGTGACGAATGCTGTGCATAATCTTAAGTGAATAATTTGCGGTGTAAATTTAGAATTTAACAAATTTGGACTTTGACGCCACGACACATCGGCCTACTCTCTTCAATGACATCATGGGATTTATAACGTTTACCGTGAAGCAGACGGAGCGTGTATTGTTACAGTTATTGCACCGTGCAATATTATTCTGTGCGTCTGTTGAATTTCGAACCGTGAGCCTCTGCAACGAGCAGCTAAGAACCCGGTGACCAGCGATTGATTCCTGGCCAAGGCTACAATCAGTTCTTTCTGATATTCGAACCTGTCCCAGGTAAATTCAGCCTTAAACGAGTAGCTGGTAGAATGTGTCAACATCAGCGTTGTGGAGACAGGTGGCTGGACGTGGTGCTGTCAACACGTGGGGCGTGCTGTCCTTAGTAGGTGCTTACTAACAACGCCCAAGATTCTAAGAGGCTGCAGGGGGAATCTGTGGGTTGTGAACGTGGAAGGGTTATCAGTAGGCATGGAATTATGCATTCGCTCATCATGGTTGGCTACGTACAGTGCAAAATAAATTGTTATTTAAAGCTTTCGTGACTGCAGGGATTCATATTCTTGATTCTTTCGGTAAAGTCACGTAGAAGGGAAACAATAAAATAATAAAAACATAAAACAATAAAACAATAAAAGAATAAAAATATAAAACAATAAAATTGTCACGACGTTTCCTCTGCAACACAAGCAATCATCATCAGGTGTGAAAACCACAGCAAGAAAATTTGAAAAAAGTGGCGGATTTTTTTAACGTTAGCACCACGGAGAGCGATTTGGCAGTTATTCAGATGGACGAGTCCATCTATGTTCGAAAAAGAGGAGGGGGGAGACGAAAATAATGGATGTGGTCTGAAAGCCACCGTAAGCATGAACAATCAATTAAGACCCGAAATGGTTTATCAAATCCTTCCAATGATTGCTCAGCCAGAATCCATCTTCTCGGCGAAAGAAGTTCAATGTACGTACATACATTTGTTCGTGATGCGCGCATAGGTCCAATTTGTGGAAATTATTCTCCAACGATTCACGCACGTTGCACAATGGAGCAAGCAAAATTTATCAACGAGACGGCACGCGACACCAAAAAAATAACCGATTCTCGCATCTGATCGCAGCCATGAATCGTGGTGATGAATCGAATCGCTTGTGGGGTTGGTGGGGGGGTGTGTGAATGATGGCATGCCTGGCTCTCACGCTTGCTTGCGGAGGTTAGGGGCGGGGCACTGGCTGGCAGGGCTGCGTGGCGACAGGGGTGGTGAGGGCGGGGGTGGGTGGGCGGTGGATGGGTGGTGGCAGCGGCACCGCACGGGGGCCGCGTGTCCTCATGGCCATGCCGATGATTTCCCAGGGGCCCGCGGGGGACTCTGTATTTAACACACTGTCACGGCGCTGCGGGGACAGAGAAATGGAGGAGGATGAGGAGGAGGGGCGGCGAGAGACGAGGAGGGAATATATCCATTTATATATTGCACACAAAAACCACACGGAAAGCAAAAGGAAAGTGAAAAAACTTTACAAGCTTCAGCTTTCCCTACACCTTTCAGAAAAGCCATTTGTTTTGACGGTTAAATGAATAAGGACAGCAAATCCTCAACGCCCAACTCGCGGGCCACAGCCGGCAGATTAGGTCATTGCAAGGTGGCCTTGCGCTTGTGTTTTTTTTTCTCCCATTTTTATTTTCCCCCCTCTACCCCCCCCCTCCCCCTCCTTCGTGTTCCGCGTCTCGTGGGCCGTGGGCAAAGATTGACGTCCGCGCCCCTCGGCAGCTTTGTGCTGAAAAGAAACGCTCTTCGCAGCTGACCCAGCACACCCCCCCCCCCCGGTCGATCGTCTGCAAATTCGCAAATTCTCATCTTTACTTAAACTTATCAAGGGGTGGGAAAGCTCCCACCCCGCAACCCGTCCCCTCCACCCACCCCCGACTTCATTGAATATGACCCGCAGCTACACATAACCGAGTCCTTCGAAAACAGCCGGCAAACGATATTCATCCGTCAATGCGAGCGTCTTAGCCGTGCTAATCGGATGCAGGAGGGGGATAGTTTTTACCTGGTAGCCACTCGGCGTTTCAAATTTCAGCAGGCCCATTCACTTCTGTCACCGCAGGGAGGGGCTATTGCAGTGATAGCAATGACCGAGATGTCTTAAATACATGGATATATTCGGCCCTGGGTGAGAAAAAAGGTTTCCCTACCAATACTCTTAAATCGCATACGGAGCGGAGCTCCTGTCTGCTCAAGAAAAAGTGGGGCAGCCCTCTGTTGCAGGCCAGGTGCTGGTGCTGCCAGCCCAGCGAGAGAACCAACAACCACTGTTAATCTCCAATTAAGTGGATGATGATGATGTTGTTCAGCCGAGTCAACGCCTTACCGGCATTGTAACTATCAACTCGGGTTGTTTCGTTCTAACGATGCATCGATTCGTTACCATCCGTTCTTGAGCTCGCGATACACACTTTGCGTGTATAGGAATAGACGGTTCTTATTCGTTGTTTATTAACGGGTGCCCATGACCCCCTCCAGCCACTTGAGGCGGCCGCTTTCACAGCAGCGCAAAATAATAGAATCGACTCTTGCATACGCACATCACGTCCCTAGGCCCGTGACAAGTCGTCAAATCACAAGCGGTCAGGGTGGGTGGAACTTGGCCTCCCAACTGGCATCCGCTCCGATTGCGAGTCGAGTGCCCCGAGCTCGTCCCCCTGTGTCTAACGCCGCGTTTCATCGAACCGCGGAACAACTCGACGTGCGTGGTACTACGCGCCCACCCCCACGGCGCCCCGGGTTTCTTGTGTTGAGACAGTTTGAGCCGGCTGCCAATTTGGGCACGAGCCCGAATCCTCCTGGAAGATGATGCTTCTCGGGCTGGCCAGGTTTCCAGCGTCAGAATTCAGGCCGAGTAGAAAATATGTCGACGTGCATTTCGGTCAAAACATTTTCATCGGGAGGCGGTGGAACTGTTTAATTTTCACAGTCAGGGTCGTGACCTGGGCCGACTGACAGTGGCATCTTAATTTCCCGAGTAACTCAGGAAATTAAGATGCCACCTTTTTTTTTTTTTTTAAACCAACCTGACTTATCCATCATGAAGCCAAGTTGTGGGACAAGTCCTGCCGACTCGACGCAGCTCCGGGGGGCCCGGCTATCCGTGGAGAGGGTTCGGAGTGTGAGCGACGCGGGAGACGGGATCCGCAGCCGTAGCGGGTAACGCGCGCACGGTGAGCGCGGTGAGTGCGGTTGCCCGCAATCGATTGCGTTGAAACAACGCGAGCGGAGGGGGCCTCCACAGTGTTCCGCGGGGGTTAAAGGAAATAAATAAACAGATCACAGGAGGGGAGGGGGCAAGGCTTATGTTGCCAGCGCAGGTGCCAATACGCTGATCTCGTTTGATGAATGAGCGCCGCCGGTACGTAACGTGTCATTGGAAAGGTTACTTGCTTGGGGCACGGGTGGGGGGGGGGGGGTTCCGAGGGTGTTTGGATCGTGTTGCTAAATTGCTGCATGGCACGCAGTGGAGCGAAGCTACGGAGGAGAAAGGGTAGTTTGTGCGCTGCTCCGTTGAGTCCCCGTACCAGAACAGATGGAACTTGGCCTCCCAGCTGAAACTGCCGTGTGGCAGGGGTGAGGGCGCGTGTGTCACCGCCCCCAACAAAAAGGTGATCTGAAAGGGAAATTTTTTTGAGTTATTATTTTGGCCCAAGCAGCCTTTATTTATCGATATTGTATATAAATTCCCCCCCCCCCCCAAAAAAAAAACACTCCTCCCAAATATTTTTTGAATGTGTATCACTCCGCCGCCTGGGTTTTTCGCAAAATATATTTAATTGCAATTTGTATTCCTGGTGTTCACACGTACACCCTGACGAAGCGATTAGAAACGGCGCAATATAAAATATGTCCGTGGCGACAGAGTCTTGAAAGCGTTCCAGCGGGGCTGAGGTCAGAGCTGAAAATTCCATACGCGGACGTGAAATACTGCGCGACTCGGCACGCGACAGATTTGCCTCTTGGCCACCGTAAACATCTGATAGTGGCGACAGTAACTTGCGAGCCTCTCAAACTTGTGCAGATTTTGCAGAATTTCTTTTTTGCATTTTTTTCTTTTTACTACTTCCCTCCGCCTCCCCCAAGTCAGCCATGTTTATTTACTTATTTATAGCACGTTTCACCTGGAGGGTTTATATATAAAAAAAAAATCAATAGATGCATCGTCCATCTTTCTTGCAGGTGACTGACCAGGCGGGCGGTTTTGGGGCTCCGCGGGTTGTGTTCTGACTGCCGGCGCGTCGCCGTGTTGCGTTGTCCCCCTTTTGCGTCTCGCAGCAGGCCAACGGGCAGTTTGCGGGGCACACGGCACTGCAGGCAGCCAGCCAGAATGGGCACGTGGACATCATCAAGGCTCTGCTCAAGTACAACGTGGACCTGGAGGCCGAGGTGAGATCCGTGGGAACGTCGTGCCGCCCCTGCCTCCACCGCACCTCGTCCTGCTTCACCGCACCTCGTCCTGCTTCACCGCACCTCGTCCTGCTTCACCGCACCTCGTCCTGCTTCACCGCACCTCGTCCTGCTTCACCGCACCTCGTCCTGCTTCACCACACCTCGTCCTGCTTCGCTGCACCTCGTCCTGCTTCACCGCACCTCGTCCTGCTTCGCCGCACCTCGTCCTGCTTCACCGCACCTCGTCCTGCTTCACCGCACCTCGTCCTGCTTCACCGCACCTCGTCCTGCTTCACCGCACCTCGTCCTGCTTCACCGCACCTCGTCCTGCTTCACCGCACCTCGTCCTGCTTCACCGCACCTCGTCCTGCTTCACCGCACCTCGTCCTGCTTCACCGCACCTCGTCCTGCTTCACCGCACCTCGCTGAGAGCTAGAGGAGATCGGTGTTGGACAGAAGGAGACCCGGGGCGCGTTCCCTCCGTTTGCCGGCACTCCGTCGTTAGTCTCGATCGCCGGCCATGCTGATGATGCTCGTAGGCTACCGGGAAGACAAAGCTTTCGTGACTACACGGATTCATCTTCTTTGGTTCTTTCGGTAAAGTCACGTAGAAAGAACCAAAAAGTAATCGGTTATCCGAATCGAATCTCAACTTCGACTATAAATCCTGACAATGAATCTAATCGTTACGGGGGGGTTGGGGGGGATACCGTAACGGACACCGACATCAAATCGCCGTCCCCTCCATCGCCGACCGAGACTCGCGCCGGCGGCTGGGGCGTGCGATAATCCCGTCGAGCGAAGCAATATACCGTCCCCCGCATTCCTCCTTCCCCCCCTCCTCTCCGATTTTGTGTTCATTAATCAGTCCGTTTATCGGAGGCTGCGTGAGAGTCCCATTGATATTGCTGCAATATCTCTATTGCAAGGGAGCCCTGTTTGCGAGGAAATGCACGGACAGAACAATATGAAAGGACACCGGGCAGGCTTGCAGCAGCGCTGCCTTTGGGGCTCTACGCGGTCTTGCGGCAATTATTTTTTTACGGCAGATCTGATGGGAAAGCCACTAGCCCTGCGACATTGTGTCAATTCCTGGATCAAAACTCGATTCGCATTGCCCCGTTTTCCCGTTTGCTTCATTGATGTTCTTAGTAACGTAATTTATTTTGCCGTGTTGGTGACCCAGGTCATTTTCTTGGCAATGAGACATTCGTTGTCCCTTGACTTCTCACCTCGGTAAACAGAATTAACTTGAAATTATGCACCACGTGGCATCGCGAGCGTGAGAATCTTATTATTTACGATGCATTCAAAATATAAGCGTGCAACGGACGCTATTTGGGTGTAATGGTGAGCAGTATCAATGGGTACATCACAGTTAGTTGAACAGCAGGTCGTGTTTAGTGGGTTTAAAGTATGGGTGATCTTACCTTATTTTGATAACGTTTGGCCAGCGTGGAAGAGTAGACCAAAGTCCCCTCCTGATGGGAGCTCCAGAGCTCCTACGTGAGCAAGCGATTGCTGAGCTGAACTTTTATACGCAAAGAGTACGTGTAGGGTAACTGAGCGAGGGGAAAAAAACGCGCAAACAAAACACAGACCGAAAATCCAGAACATTACAAACAAACCAGATGATTCACGATGAGATGTAAAATGATATATTTGACCGCAAATTCTTGACGAGTCATCGAATCGCCTGGTAGACTGATCGCCGCTTACCCAGCGGGGGCCGCAACGTTCTGCACTTAGTCCTTGGTCGCCCGCTCCACTCCTCGCTTCATTCCCTCTGCAATCGCCGTTCGGTCGGCTGCACGCGCATCCGTCCAACGAAAGCGGTCGCCAAATCCGGAGCTGGCGGCTGCATTGCAGCTGCCTGGTGTCCACGCACTTATGCACACGATTAGCCAGCGCGAATTAATCGCACTTCCTGTCGCCTTCGATTAGCTCGGCGGCAGTAATTCATTTGCCGAGGTCGCACCGAGGAGGAACCTGAAATGAGTTGAAGGTAACGGGAACCTTCAGCCGCTGAAACCCCGCTTGCTTACGATGGTGCCCGGCCCCGTCGGTTCTCACCACCGGCCCTCACCGAAGGGCCCTCACCGCCGTCGCTGTGGGGCTGTGTGAGCGCCGTACACCGCGCGTCGCTAAGGAACGGTGTCAAATGATTTCGCCTACACGCCAGCGATTCTTACGTGAAGTGCCATGGGCCGTTAAACTCCTTCCCCGTGGACATGGCACGGCTGTGAGTCGAATGCTCGTGCAGTTTAGATTCCTTTTTTTTTTCCATAAAATATTTTGTAGTTTGCTTTTGCTCACGCCTGCTCTGTCGCTTGCTTAACGTCGTTGGGTGACAACTGATGCCATGTTGGCGGTGGGGTTCTCCAGGCTCCCGGAGAGCATCTGAGGCCAGAGGCGGTCATTGCTGGACAGGGAGTAATGATAAAACACACGCACGAGCAGAGCATTAGAGAAGGATGGATGGAAAGTTGGACAGACAAACAGGCAAACAGTCAGGCTGACAGTTTGGCAGGTTGACAGATGCATAGACAGGAAAGACAGACAAACAGGCTGAAAGACAGGTTGACAGAAAGACAGATACAATGATTGAAAGACAGGAAATAGTCAGACAGATAGAATATAAAACGAGAGCGCTGGAAGGATCTTCCTCAGTGCTTGTGACAATACACGCTCCTCGTGTATCTAACATTGTGTCTGATGAGCTCAAGGAGTATAACATTTGCGAGTTGACGTTTCGTTACAATTTCACCTGTCACCTACACAATGATGATATTGTGTTGCATTGTGCCTCATGCGTGTAATATTTAAAGAGTCTGACAATAATGTTCTTGTTTTTAGAATAACAATGTTTGTCAATCCACTGCCCTTTTGTCGTGTCAGCCATGGGGGTTATTTCCACCATACTTCACCACGCTGGTCAGCACGGGTTGACAAAGTGGAGAGGATATCCAGGACTGGTTGAGATGTCTTTTAACACTAAAGTTAGCTCGTGTCACGGGCTTCCGAGCACCGTGTGCCAACCACTGCACCACGGCTCCCACTTAGCAGCTTAGTAGTCTGTGTAATTAAAGTCATTAAAGAGTTGTAATTGGGATTTTGTGTAATGTAGCAGCGTGGTTCGTTTTTGCAGATCTCCGTGGTTCATGAGCACACGACAGACACTGCCGTCTGCTGACTTGATAACAGCGCGTATCATTCATATGGAACTCTATTAAAGCGCTGTCGGTTCGATGTTAGCATTACACCACAAGTTCTCATAATAATGACTCTAGGCAGCTGGACTCTACATTACCCTGATGTGTGTTTTCGTCATTATTAAGCGCGAGGGAGCCATCGCCCGCCTCGGAGCGCGTTAAATTCTGAATGGCGCTGTCGGAGCACCGTATCTCCCCTCCCCTACCCTGCCACCATTCCCCGCCCCCCATCTCCTTCACGGGAGAAAATCGCTGATGGAGAAGAAGAAGAGAGGGGGACGAGGCGCTAAATTTGCCCTTGCGAAGGCGTCAGAAGCCCGGGACGCCGGTCGCCCGCTAACCCTGCTGCGCGACGCGGCTCGGGGAGGACGGGTCCCCGTGACACCACTTTGGCCATTATGCTAATGATCTGCTATTATAGCCGTATTAAGGCACGCGGCCTCTCGACTTCAGCAAATTATGCCGGGAATTACGGGGAAGGCCCGGGCCGCCCGGTCCGGCCGCCCGCCGCGGCGCCCTGATTAACGTGAGTGATGGGATTACCCGCACGGACGGGAGCGGAGTTTGGCTAACGAACAATGAAGGTTACGCATTTCGGGGGGAAGCTGATTTCTCATGGGGCGCGCCGTGATGTACGACTCGGAGCTGGCCCCACCGCCGCACGTGCGTGAGCGCGCGCTTGCTTGCCTGTGGGCCGTTTTTAATTAACGTTGGCGGCCGTTAAAAATGAAATCCAACCTCCTCCTCGTTCAGAGTCGTTCGGATTCTGTCAGTAACCGCGCCGGGGCGAGTGTTTTTTTAAGGCGGCTGCTTACTGCCGTGCCTGGGAATCGTCGTGTGTGTGCGTCCGTCCGTCTGTCCTCTTCAGTAAGTCCATCTGAGGAAACTTCCTACGTCTTCATTGAATTGCCACGCGGC
Organism: Petromyzon marinus; assembly: GCF_048934315.1. Lineage (NCBI taxonomy): Eukaryota > Metazoa > Chordata > Hyperoartia > Petromyzontiformes > Petromyzontidae > Petromyzon > Petromyzon marinus. The sequence goes on from NC_133678.1 coordinate 2,208,737, forward strand.
TTGGCACACGCGGCTTAGCAATTCAAGTGCCCCCAGATCGAATTCGTTTTTGGGTGAGAATGCTAACGTAATAATAATTCTCAAGTGTGTTGATAATTATTATTACAGTAGAACAAAAATAAAGCATGGCGCACGGACAGCAAGAAGAACCAACAAAGGCAACCGCGAGAGATTAAAAAGTTCCGCCGGGTATTTTGACAACCAGCTTTGCGTTATGGCGGAAAACCTCCGAAAAAGCACGGTTGGCTACGTATGGTGAAAAAGAAGTTCAACATGCATACATACATACGTGTTCCACAACCAAAGGTCAAAAGATCATCACGGCTGATGTCGTTGATGGCATCAGTGACTCAAGTCCACCTAATGGAGTTATTATTATGATCATTCGCCAGGCAGCGTAAACCCGTCATCATGTTTCAGAATGACCCATGGGAAGTGGATATCACAGAGCTACATCTTAAGATCCCAACTTCCTTGTCACACTTAGTAATATTTGTCACGTGAACAGTCAAACCAACATGTTACATTTTCAGAGCAGACATTTTTGGCAAATTAAGTCCTGAACCAAATTTTATTTGATGGCTTTTTCACGTGCGATCATTATTTGATGGCTTTTTCCACACTTCAGAACTCTGTTTAATCGCGCGCTTATAAAACCCTGGACTTGAACCCAAGTTCTCAGCAGTGCCAGCGGCTCAGGCCTCTTTGAGATGGCGGAGTTATTATTTATTTTTGGTTAACGCCACCGGCGCTTCACGTGCGCGCCGCCGTTTACGTGACCTGACCGCGGATTGGCACCTCTCTCGTTCGCGGCTCCCCTTCCTGGCGCGGGCAGGATAAGGACGGGGACCGCGCCGTCCACCACGCGGCCTTCGGGGACGAGGGCGCCGTCATGGAGGCGCTGCAGCGCGGCGGCGCCGACCTCAACGCTCGCAACAAGCGGCGCCAGACACCGCTGCACATCGCCGTCAACAAGGGCCACCTGCAGGTGGTGAAGACACTGCTCGACCTCGACAGCCACCCCAGCCTGCAGGTGAGGCCCCGCTGCTCACCCCCCATATTCTTTACGGTGGCGAATATGTTGACTGCCTCGCCTGGTGTGCAGGAGTTCATGGGTTCGATCCAGACCCTGACGCCTGCTGTACATTTGGAGTTTGTGCATCTCTCCCTCTCCCCGTGTTCCCGTGGATTTTTCTCCAGGTCCTCGGGTTTCACCCTCCACTTTTATAAACACGCGGTTTAGAGTATTCAGATGTTCTACATTTCCACGTGGTATGGCCACTTTGTTGAGCTGTCATTTGTGGCAAGGTCGCTTCTGAAAAATAGCTATATAGCTCAGTGGGCCTTACATGGTAAAATAAAGATAGTTTTTAGTTAAAAATAGTTCATGGTTCTCATCCCCGCTTACTTGCCCGCTCGCCAATTTATCTGTTCTCCGACTCGTTTGCCCACTCCCCAACTTATCTGCCACTTCACCGAATCTCCCGTTTGTTCATCCTTTGCTTGTTTACCTGCTTTATTTACATTCTGTGTGATCCGCTTACCCCCTTATTTGCCCACTTGCTGGTTCATTCATTGCCCGGTCACCCAGTTTATTCGCCTCCTCGCTGATTTGTCTCCCTGCTCATCCTTGGGCTTGTTTTCCTGCTGCCTCACTTGCTGCTCACTTGCCCACTCGCTCATCCAATCACCCAGCGTGGCCATGCTTGTTTTGTACATGGCAGATTTATTATTTACTGCGACGCTCGCCAGCGATCCAGCGCTTAGGAGGCGAGGGATCCTGGATCTCGCAGATTCGTGAAACTCCCCAACCGTTTGGGCTGCGAGGTGGCAGTAACAGTGATTGTGGTTTGTGAGCCTGTCTGTGCGGACGTTTGTGTAATTATCTCTTAGTATTCTTGCACTTTCATCGGATACCCTGGTTACAATTCCACATCATAAAGCGCTCCTTGAAAAGCAAATCGCCAAACATCCATTCCACAGTGAGGTTTACTCTGGATAAATAAATGCTTGTATACAGGTCTCACCAGCCACAATGCAAACTATAATAATAATGCTAACAATGCCCTTTAATTAACCAGGTAAGCCTCACAGAGTCTCAACAATCGAAGCCCCACATCTACAACATCTGGCATTCCCGGAAATCTCCCATGTTAGCACGAGCCAAGCAAAACCCTGCGTAGCTTCTGACGTGCCGAAGCGCGCGGCCGTGAGCAAACTGTGACGTCTCCTGCGGGGTGGCCGGTCGTGGTGGCGGCGGTGGCTCTGATGGAGTGCACGGCCGCTCGCTCTCACTTCCACCGTGGTGAGAAGCAAGACACCTCGAACCCATCCAGTTTCCCTGCGTGATTTGTGGTGCATGAGAGCGCTCGGGAGAAGAGTGGCGGTGTTCGTTTCGCGGGGGGCTAATCCGTTAAATTGGCCGTGAGCGGCGTGAACAACAGCCGTTGGCTGGTGTCGTGGTCGTAAAGTCACGATAGGTCAGAGGGTTTGCTTTGACGTTCCCCAACGCAGAAGGACGGATTCGCGGTGTCCATTCCGTCGTGGTTGGTGCAAGCAGATCTTGCATGCTGAAAATTCTGCAGTTGCGATAATTATCATTGCCCGACGCGGATCGTCGTCGTCGTCCGTCCGTTCGTTCGGGATTGATTGCAGCGGTGCAACGATTCACGGCCCTCGCACTACGATTCAGAAATGGACTATTTTCTAATTGTTATGGTTAATGTAGCAACCTCTTAATCAGCTGCAGGGATCACGTAAACCCATTACATACATCTAGGGATCGTAATAAATAATCTGAATCCTACAGGCCTGATTTTACACATGAGTTTTATAATCCATAATAATGCATGATTTGATGCGTCATTATTACACTCTGTAGTCGATGGAACAATGACCGCTTTGTAGGAAGTTCACGGACGTTTCATCCTCGCCATGGGAATGTAGAATTACACCACTGTTTCAGAGCCAACGCTGGAGACAAAGTGCCCTTACTGCTGCTCGTCTGAGTGGGATTGGCTCAAACTCTGACGTGAACACTTTTTTTTCCGCTAAATCTCACGCGGGAGAATACACGCCGCCGTCATTCCCCGTGGCTCCCGCTGCTGGCGATGTCGTGCCGCGTCTCGTCTCGACGCAGCCAAGGGGGCAGGGGCGAGGGGAGGGGGATGTAGGGAATCGCGCCTTCTGGAGCGACCGGCTCAACACGCCGGTTTTATTTTTCACGTCGAGCTCAACGGTCTGAACTGCGCCTTGATCAGGGGCAAATTGGAGCCAGGGGCCTGCGAATTTGGGCCATTCACAAACCCTCCGGGGCTGCTTGAGTGGCATTGCCCGCCCCCCCTCCCGCCAGCCATGAGGTGGAATCCCCCTCGCCCGCTCCCATTGCCCCGACAACCCTCGTTTGCTGTTGGAGCGCTGCACAGGGCTAGCCTGGCCCACCGCCCTGCTGCTAAAGCAGGATTATGGATCGCACGCAATATGCTAAATATAACGCTTTCGCAATATGTGTTCATTTTGACAAATGGCGGCATCAGACGGGGGAAGAGGGATCTGTTTTTGCGGCAGATGAAAAAGCAGTAATCCATATCCCCGGCCTGATATTGTTTACGGACACGGCACTTCATCTCACACTGCATCTGATGAATACCGAAGGCACGAATATGCTGCCGTGGGGAATGCAGATTGCGGCTAGTGCCTTTCAGCACAAACTAGGACATCATTTTCACGAGCGGGGCATCATTTTTAGTTGTCTGTTTATGATTTTTTCCTCCCCCCCCCCCTCCCTTGGCGTTGGATTATCGCCGCTCTTATTTCACCATCGGTGTTTTAATAATAATAATTATTTACAACCTCATGTCAGTACACTGCTCGGCGAAGGGGCCACCCTGCTCCCCCATGCGTGTCGGTCGTGGGGGCTGTTTGACCATACTTCACCGTGCTGAGCAGTGCCGGTTGGCAGAGGCTGCGTTCGGCAAGGAATGCAGCACTATCGCTTTGGAGGAATTTCGACTATGAAACGAATATGCAATTCGATGAAAACGAGCTCTTACCTTGTAGATATACACTCGTGCGATTTGCCGTGGGCCATGCGATCTCTCGTTTTTCGTTTCATTAAAGCGGGAAAAAAATTACCTTAAATCTCTAATCGTGTACTCACAGTGACTGCAGTTGGTGAAGGGGTTAACTCAGGCCCGGCTCACGTATCAATTGTCGTCGATGTTAGCAGCGGCCAGGAGTCAAACTCGGGTCATCAGGTTCATGGCTCGGCACGAACACCACTGTGGCGCACAGCTGTTGTTGTTTCAGGGCCTCTTTAATCCTGCATTCAAGTGAACGAAGTGCAATGGCCTGCATTGTTTTATATATTTTTTTCTCTTCGTGTTGTTTCCAGTTGTAACATTTTCCCTGCTTACCGTAGTGACCAATTTGAGACGATGTTAACGTCACGTGCACGAGATGTGACCATGTTTCGGTTAAAAAAAAATCAATATTTTAGTTATTTATTCTGGCATTCACAGCGAGGAAATGGTACAGGTGAAAACGACATCACACAGAACGACATGAAGCGCTCAAAGAGACCAAACCAAAGCGCTTCACTTGCGCGCCGTGGGCTTATTGGATCAGCCAACATCCGAAAATCGAGACAAATAACATTATCCCAGAGTCAGACCTTCAAGAGTCATTATCTAACAACGACAATCTTGCGCCCCGTAAAAAAAACGAAAGGGGATCTTTTGACCCGTGTCAGAAAAGCCACCCTTATTGAATCCCTGTAAAACCAAAAAAGCGGACGAATCTACCTACTCTCTCCAAAGCGCAGACACGGCAGGGGAATCGGAGAGAGGAAGAGTAACCTGGAGATTTTACACCGGCACGTGATAGTCACCCACGTGCCATCACATTTGAAGATTACGCGCTCACGTAATGCGGTATTTCCGACTTGCGGTGCACCGTTGTCCAGATAACGATTCCACTTCCCACAGCAATCTGTTATGTGAGGAATATTGTGAGGTTTACCTCTTGGGCAGCCGATATCACCTGGTTGTGAATGTGTCTCCAGTACGGCATTTGCGGTCGTGGTCGTATAAGCCGTGGTGGTGTTATGCATGGTAGTGGTAGCGATCGGATTCAGGTTTTATTTCAGCTGATGAGGCCCATTGAACTAACCATCGCTTTTCCAAAGACGATTCGATTGCCATGGCGATGGTGATGATGTTGGTGATCGTGTTGGTGGTGGCCATGGTAGTGACTGTTCTGCTGATCTGGTGGCATCGGTTACATTGGTGGTGGGGTATAGTGATTGTGGGGTCCATGTTGCCAATGATAATTGTGGTGATATCCATTTCAGTAGTACCCATGTTGATGTTGCTGTGACTGCTTTGATAGTGAGCTTGTTGCTGATGGTAGCAATGGTGTTGCCTATGGTGGTGAATTACATTTCGATAATGGCTTTGGTAGAAATGATGATGGTGGTGGTAGTAGTGGTGTTGACAGTGCCTGTGTTGGCATTGGCAGCGTTTGTGATAGTCTTGGTGGTGGTAGCGGTTGCAATGGTGGTGTGGCGCTCATAGTGATGCTAATTGTTCCATTTTTGGTAGTTCAGGTGGTGGTGTTGGTGGCAGAGGTGTTTTTTTGTCATCGTGGTTTTGGCAACGAGGCTGTTTTGTGGTGTTGGCAGCGGTGCCATTTGTGGTTGTCGTGGTAGTGCCGTTTCTGTTAATGGTGTCCATCATGGCGGTGGCAGTCATCGTGGTGGCGGTGGTTGCGTCTGTTGTGGTTGTGGTGGCGGTGGTTGCGTCTGTTGTGGTTGTGGTGGCGGTGCTGATGGGAGCGCGCGCTGTCCGTCCCTGCAGGACTCGGAGGGCGACACTCCGCTGCACGACGCCATCAGCAAGAAGCGGGACGACATGCTGTCCGTCCTCATCGACGCCGGCGCGGACGTGTCGCTCACCAACAACAACGGCTTCAACGCGCTGCACCACGCCTCGCTGCGCGGAAACCCCAGGTCGGTTGCACAAACGAACGCCGCTGCCACCGTCAAGTCGGCCGTTTCGATTTGTTTTTGGTCTTTTTTTTTATGTCTTTTTCTCAATTTCATTCCAGTCTTCTTCACGATCAGTGGGCAGATTGCCCGTCGGTGTCCACTGCACATTTTGTCATTTGTTTCCACTTTCCTCTGTCTTGTGCCAATATGCTGAAGTAGTGCCACATCTTCCTGGCACCGGTCTGTTGTGGCGTCATCAAGCCATTCTCTGTTAGCTTTTTGCTCTTGGCCAGGGCTTAATTTCTCACAAAATATTTTTACGCTTCACCGATTCAGGACTGCAGTCGCCACGTAACGGAAGAGGCAACGCAATAGCGATGTGTATACTGGATTTGGTGTGCCGGGTGTGGAAATGTTTTTTTGGCTGGCCGAGCCGGACGTGCTCGGCTGACACGAGGCATCCACTTGGGACTCCCGCAGAGCAGTGCTCTGTTACCGGGCGGTGGAAATTGATATCACAAAACTACTTGCGAGTCGCTTCTAATTTACCCTGCTTTGTTCAGACTGGGACCATTAAAGTCGTTGCACTTGAGAACTACCATTTAATTGTCGGCGGCTGAAATTCGAACGCAGAATTTCAGCCGTGCCGCCCGCTCAGTGCTCTGCCCTCCGAGCCACGTAACCACCTCTCGGGTCAGCATTTAAAAATATATTTGTTGATCGAACTCGCGGTTGTCAGGTGTGCTCAGTCTCCTGGTTGGGAGTCAATGTAGACGATCGTCGCTTCGGTGTCGACATAATTAGATAAGGACGGATGTGACGGTAAAAATGGAAAACATGACAGGCAAGTGACCCGTCACAACGCCCGCCATGCTAGGAACACGTACAACCCTGACAATAATAGCAACCGACTCGCTTGTAGCAGGAATTGTGAACCCATTGATAATTCACCGTTTACGGCACGAATGCCATCGCTTCTGGGAAGACTGCAGTTGTTGACGCTGACCCCCCTAAAATCCAGCCATCTTCTCTACATCATAGAAGACGGTCACATTGTCCCGCTGGAAATGGGAAGTGGTGGCTAAATGGGGGCTCTGGCGGAGGGTTCACAGGGCCTCCGGTTGTTCGTGGTGCTTGCAACCGAATAGTGGGACCTTAGGTAAATGATAGAATTACCCAAGGCAGGTTAATGTCCAGCAGAGCAAGCTCACCGCAAACACTGCCGAGAGCAGAACTCGGCGGTTCGGTGTTGTTCCGGCCACCGAACACAGCATCGTTGACGGTTGCAGGTGTTTCTAAGAGTTGTCGGTCACCACTGGAGTCCCAATGTCTTCTGAGCGACCACAGCCACGTAAACGAGGAACAAGCCTTCCAGTCCAGCATGGGTTCTCGAGGTGTTCTGCTGCCTTGTCACAATCGTGAAGTTCATCTGAGATTCATGACCGAGTTGCTAAATCGTGCTCCATCGGTAACCCGCCGCTTTCAGTCTCTCTTGTTCGTTCGTTTATTTGTAAATAAAAATTCGTCGACCCCAACTTCCCCCCACCAACGAAAGTCTCCTTACCCGTGCACTCCAAGCTATAAAGTCGACAGTTAATGCATGATTATTAGTATTAGAAAATTCCTTTAAATGACCTCTGATCCACACATTAAGGGGGAAGCACTCCCCCCCCCCCCCCCCACCCCCACTTGCCTTGCCACACAGAGAGAGCAATCTTCGTCGCATGACAGTCAAGGCGATATTTCTTCCAACAACGATGAGCACTGCACCGTCTCCTGCTCGAGCAGGGGGACACGCACTTTGGCTTGACTTTCCGCATTATTGAACTAAGCACAGCTCGTAAAAATACATACGCATCAAGGTCCCACATCCGGCCCTTTGGCACTATTTCACACGCCTCGGAGACAGAGTGCCTCTGTAGTAGAATCGCTTATTAGACACTAGTTCCTTATTATGCGCCGCGTGAGACGCAAGGGCGATCGGCCGCCCGCTGGGATGCTCACTGGAATTTCCCCCCTTTTCACGTTGCTAAGTCCAAAGTTTACTTCTCCACGTGCGACATCTACAGACCTTCCTCCACCTTCACGTTATAGCCGGTCCGATTTCCAACAATTCGAGTGATTTGTTTTGCTCAAGTGTGCCGCAAATAAAACAAAAATCTCCACCAATTAAATATTCTGCCGCCATCGTGAGTTACGGTTCCTTCGTTCTCCCGAAGGGCTACCATTAGTTGAGACGCGGCGTGTGCGTGTTGGCAAGTCCAGGGTGTGTGCCTTGCTTAGTGTGGCATGCACATCCTGGACGTCCGTCTCCAGAGAGACGAGCACGGAGCATATCCATAAAGCGAAACGATTGGAAGCCGTGCATCCGTTTTAATAACGCGTCGCTGCTTCTTGGATCGTCACGCGCGCCGGCACTTGCGCCGCTCAAGTGACGGTGCTTAAAAAGCGGCCGACTGCGCAGTGGTCCTTGCCCGGCGGGTCTCGGCGGGTCCAGCGACTTTTGCCCGTGTTTTTTGGTCCATCGTTTTGGTCGTTAAATAATGACCGTGCATGTGTTTGGCACACATCGTCGTCGTCATCATCATCGTTATTATTACTTGCCATTTTATATGAACTGCTGGGTGAAAGCCCTCTCAAATTGTTGCCTTTATTCACGGTCTTGCAATTCAATGATCTGTCTAACACGGGCACATTGTGAGCTAAGTCCATCGCTCCACCCCCCCGTAGTCAACTTCCTGACGGGAGTGTCCTCTTGGGCGTATCTTCTCCTTTGGCTGCCACTCTCTTGTTAGTCTCGACCGCCGGCCATCGTTCCTCCGAGCGACGAGGTGCCCAAACCCATTTACTTTTCTAAAGAGCCGATGTGACGTCTCTTAACTCGTGCAACGCAATTGTATAAGTGTCTTGATTCAATACACTTATACAATTGCGATTCAAGAATCGGTTCTCTTTGTAACCTTGATGGTTAATGTAGCGACCACTCGTGGGCTGCATTGGTGCTGTGAACCCGTTACATTCAACATGTGTGAACCCTTCTTAACCGCGTGATTCATGTGCGAATCTCATGATTAAGAGCCGTATTTATTGACTAATGATTCCATTCGTCCATTCCCACTGTCATATGTTTGACTTTATTCTCAATTGCTCTTCGTGCATCGTCAAATACGAACACGCTTCTGTACGTGCAGTACATACATTACACATACGTCCGATTTAATTGCAGACAGAGCTTCATTTGTAACTTTTGACCAATATCCACGGCCATAGCGAGATGTATACTCGATGTGGTGTGCCGGGTTGCGGACAGATTGAACCAGGCAGATCTGACTGAAATGAAGCCCTACTCCTGCACATGTGTAGGGGAGTAGTGGGCGACGTCACGTCACGCTCGCCCTCGGAGAGTGGCGTCGCAGAACGTGACGTCAGGCGGACCCTGGGGCACGCTGACGTCATGCCCCAGGGAGGTATTTAAAGGGGGACCCGGGGATGTAACGGGGTTGGTCGGGGGTAGGAGTGGGGACTCAGGGGAGCTGATCCTCACCCGAGGCTAGGGGAGGCCGCTTCAGCCGACGGGCCGAGGTTGGGGTTGTAGGGAATTTGGGTACCCCTGTCCCCTGGGAAGTTATCGCTAGGGGGCTGGGTAGGCGTAAGGCCCTAAACACACTTTGGCGTAAGCCCCTAATAAACGTGGCGTGAGCCCCTAACAGCAACCTGCTTCGGAGTCGTCATTTACGCCGCAACACATGCATTAAAGCCGGCACATTTCTCTCTAAAAAAAAACACTAAAAAAAACCGTCACGTGTTAAAAAGGACTTCCTAATTTTTCGACTTAACAAAGCAAATATTTTGACTTTCCCCAATTCAAATTCTCAGTGGGGAGGCGCCTTGTTTTACGAGATCTTGGGTGATTAACCGATATCCCCGTGCCTGCGCTGCCGCTGCCGCCACCCTTAGTATGCAACTTGCGATCGCCGCCGGAGTACCCGGCCTGCAGCCTCATTATCATTACGCGCAATGCTCTCCGCGCCACCAACGAGTGATTGGCAGAGTTTATTATGGGTCGCCCGGTGCACGCCGTGGCGTCGGCGTCTCCAAGCTTGGTTCCTCCGCTTTAATCAGCCTCGTTAAAAAGCGCTTATGCTGCGGCGGTGTCCGTTCCACTACCCCCCTCCCCACCCACTCCGCACCCCGCGCGCCACTCCCCCCGCCGTCCTGGCACGGGGTGGATGGTGGGGAGTTGGGTGTGGGCGGAGGAGCGAGGCTCGCAACAACGAGCGGAGCGCCGCCAGGTTGGCTGAGAGGCAGCAAGTCTGCAGCGTGGCGGGGAGTGCGAAGTGGTGCATCTGCCAGTCACCTCAGTTCAGTCGATTCCAAACACCTGGGTCGATAACCGTGGACCTCCTTGCCCGGGAGCCTTCTACACTTATTCACACGGTCTCAAAGTGAACCGAGCTCGGGACAAATTCTGCGGTGACGTCACCACCACTGAATTGCCGTGGTGGGTCGTCGTCCGTCACTTTTGCGCGAGTCCACCGCAGTCAAGACATTGGGTCAGCGATATAAATGGCGGCACGGTGCTTGCAGTTTATTTGCGGCAGGTTTAATGTTGAGCCGTCTTGCTCCACAGCCTCCTCCCTCTCTCCCTTTCCATCACACTCTACTTCCTGAGTCGGACTCTCCGCTCAAACAGCCGAGGCCTCTTGGCGAAACTTAAGTCAACCTACGAAGCTGTGGAAGGTCACTCCTTCACCTCTGCTACCTCTAATTCCGAGAATTTCCTCCCACTAGTCTGCCGACTCGACACTGCTGACTGCTGACTCTTCCCTCCTTTGGCGTGAAGATCTTCCATTTCTCCCCTCTCTTTGACGAGCGACTTCTCCAGTGACAGCCCCCCCCTACCCTTCGTTCCCCCACGTTTCCACTGCCACATCCTCCCCACCCCCCTCCACGGCCGTCCTTCCGATCACCGCTCCTTTCCCCAAACGCGTATCTCCCGCTGTGTGCGGCGTTTAGAAATTCTGTCCCATTTAGCAGCAGCGGCGGTAGTCTGGTAAATCCAAAGTGTAATAACAGAGCCCGGGCTGAGCGGTGCGCGATCACTTTTCAGAGGCAGCCTGAGGCCAGGTTTAGAATCAATCAGCTCCCACAGTGAACCACACTTGCGGGAATCGCCTTCAATGCATTGTCAAGGTCCCCGCATTCCGTCCGTACGTTAAATGCTAAATTCTGGCCGGGAGTTATTATTTCCATGGTTAGTTTTGTGTTGGTTATTTTTTTTTGGCACTGCGTTTTTTATCCTATCCACCTCCCCAGCCCAGAAACGTGTGCACGATCCTTTCCTGTATTTGCGCTACCGTTTGCGGGTTGTGCACTGTTTGAATATTGATCAGCGGACCCGGCGTGATGGATCGTCCCAAGCTGAGATTCAGCAGATTTCTTTTTCGAGACGCAAGTTTGTTAATCTCACGCAAACACGAGCACGCAGCGTGTGCAGTCGGCCGCCGCTGCCGTCGCGCGCACCGCGACCGCGTGGACGCACGGCGCGGGGGCATCGTGCGCAAGGCACGGAGCGGACACCGGCGGCGGACCAGTCAGTCCGCCAAGGTCACAAACAGTTTTTTCCCACGAGCGCTTCCATAAGTTGCTTGCATCGTTGTCAGTTTCGCCCGAAAACACCGCGACTTTCAGAGGACACAAATGCCGTTGTGGAATGCTCTGTTTATTGCAATTTCTCGTATTAATTTACATTATTGCTTTTAGTTAATTTTCCACTTGCACGGGACAAAAAAGGGGGACTTTTGTTACATGCAAATGTCGGGACGCCAATTCTTGTTTTTGCACGTGTGTAACCTAGCGGTTTTTGGTGTCTTAACTTCCGACAAACTCCTGTCGCCGCCGCCCCGGCACCGCGAACAAGGAGGGTTGCAGCCATAAGGCAGAGGGGAGAGAGAGCCTCGTCTTCACAGCCTTGCACGCGCCACGCTGGAGGAGAGGGATCGGACGCACGATGGGGGGGCACGTTGGATGCCGTCGATTGGCGCTCGAAATCGCAGGTCTCCTTTGGGACTCGGCTCCGTTGGATTGTCCTGTCGCTGGAATATTTTCTGCTTTGCTCGGGGCCACGGGAAGAGGCGGGGCGGGGGGGGGGGGGAGCACATGGTTGTCCTCATTGGGCACAACAGCAGTCATGCCGACCGTGCCTTCTGTCGGAACGTGAGTCAAAGAGTAAGCAAGTTACGCGAAGCGCACGCCTGATTTTATATGGAGGCGTATTTAAAGAAATTGCACAAAGGGACTTGTCGAGTCCTGTGCGTGACAACGCTGCAACGGGTGCCGATGGTGTCGTCTGCTGATGGAGGCGAGGGGAAGCCAGCAGAAAGTTCCTTCCAGTATGTGGCATTGTAGGGAGCTTGAGCTATGTGCTGCCCTTGGGCAAAGCGCTGAATCGATGAAGGAACAGAAGAAGAAGACGACATTATTATTAGTTTTTCGTCGAAATACATTCCAGTTGTGCTATTAGGGTTACGTCATGAAATGGAGACGTGTTGATTTGTATCTCTTGCTGCGAGCGGCGTCGCGTCACCTTGTGTCGGCATGGCCACGGAGGTCGACGCTGTACATCTCCCGAAGTCACTTCCGTCACTTCCATCGTTATTGGTCATGACCTAGCCACAGCTGGATGGAGGCCTCTCCAAGTCCTTGCCGTTGAACTCGGCTCGGTGTGGGCCTCCTTTAGCCACACCTTATTTCACGTGCGCAATATTGCCCTGCAAACATGTAAAAAAAAGAATCGTAAATATTATCAGAGCTGTAATAAGCTATTTTAATAGTATAATTTTTCATGCAGTCTTTGATTACCGATTGAGAACCATCCACTCGCTACATCTTAGAAATCCGGTTTATTTACAGGTGTCTGATCCCCACATTCAAATTCACAATTCCACCAACCCACTTGCTGTACTGCCATCGCTGCTTAGCCACTCCACCACAGAGTTTGGGCATTTCATAAACATTCACGATCCACCCACTCCTGCCTCCAAAGCAATGGATCACATCCGTGCGTCGCCGCCACGGCCCGTCGCCAAGGGAACATGCAACTTGCTGCCACTGGCTCAGGGTCGCCAGTGGAGAGAAATGTGGCGCCGTGCGTACGCGTGGCCCCTCTCCTCTGAATATTCGCCGGCACCGCGATCGTCCGTAGCGATTTCCGTGGCGATCCCTTCCGCCGTGGCGCGTAGCGGGGGGGGGGCGTGGAGCGCGCGACTGGCTGCGAGGTGGCCGCGTCCTCAAGGTCTCTCTCCGCCGCCGAGACAGGTTTTCTCTTACTGTCGACGCCGATACCACCCAGCATACCCGCCCCGGTTGCGATCACGGTGTGGGGTGTGGCCTCTGCAGCTGGTTGAAGGGGACCAAATCCCATCTGCGAACGATTTGGTTCCGTTTTACCAGCTGCAGCGGCACCGGCTTTAGATGAAGACGACCGCTGCCCCTCGCGGGAGACGCTGCCCTCTCCTGGCCCATCCGTCCGTACATCTGTCGGGCGTCCTTCTGTCACGTCCATTTGTCCGTCAGTCTGTCCATCCCTCCGCCCGCCCTTCCCGGGCCAATTAAAACGCCGCTGTGGGTGTGCCGAGTCCCCACAACGAGCGCGCGGGGCGGCTTGTTACGTAACCCTTGCATTTCTTGGGATTTGCGTTTTGTTTTTTTTCTCGGCACCAGCTGTTGTGTTTTGAAAACATTGGTTGTAGAAGCAGCAGTGACGGCGGCGGCGAGAGCGATCACCCGATGAATCACGGAGCCCTGTCACTGAACCCTCAAGGACACCTGAGTGAGTCTGATGGAAGCTTTTCCAATTCCTGGATACGGTTGATTTGTTTTCCTCCTCCTAACACACTTTAGGACATGGGGAGAAAGCACTTTAGAAAATAAGGCATCCTGGTCCATCCATATTTAACCCAGCTGGAAATCCCTTAAATATGCGTACGGGTTTTCCAATACCGTGAAAGGACCCATGGAGTGGATGCTGCGTTGTGTGTAAGGTGCGAGAGGTTGACCCTCGGGGTCCCAATTCACACACACACTCTCCTGCGAGCTCTCAAAGGGCCGGCCCCGCTATCGTATCGCTCGAGACATGTTCCCACGCACTAATCGTCTCGTGCTCCCCCATCCCCGACGGATGGAGTATTAATGTGGCAACCTTCACTCGAAAATGGAGAGGGACACGGGCCTTTCCTTTCCGGAGGCATGGGCTGTTGCGAGTGAATCGGAATCAGAATATTTACCTATCATGGCGGAATCCCATGAGCTATAAAGCTCTTCTTCACAGATGTCCAGTTGGGCTTGGTCAGAACGTTTCAGCAACAAACAATACAAAAACGCGAGAGGAGTGCAAAGTTCAGGAAAATGTAACAAATCACTTAAAAAAATGCAAATAAAAGTTAACAATTTTTTTTTATCTTACCAGGTAAAGCCCACCGAGGTATTAGCTTATTTTTCTGAAGCGACCTGGCTATCACAAATAATCGCTCAACCAAGTGGCTTATCGGGTGTAATCGTAGTTAATTCGACTCGTCGTCGCATCGCAACGACACAGCTCTGGCACGGACGTCTTTTTGGTTCTGCGAGCAAGCACGCACGCACGCACGCCTGCCGTCTTGCTTTGAGGAGACGGCAGGGGTCGAGACGCGGGAAAGGAGCGACCGCCAGTGCCCATGCCTGGCTCCCTGGCAGAGCGAACGAACGAGCGAGCCCGCGACGAGCGGAGGACACGTTCCCCCGGTCCCCGTTGCCCGGCTGTGTGCGCTTGACGGGCGTCGCAGCAACACGGCGAATGGCGGTGGCCTCCAGGGCTGGCCGCCTTGAGCTCGACTGTACCCGCGCAGAGACATTTGGCCCAAAAGTTTACTGCGGGAAAATTAAGCTTAATTCTTGTTTCTTATCCAACGATCTCTTGCAACAGTTGACCAATAACGTGCATCCCGATGTTAGCCACATTATATAAAAGTATAAAAAAGCGACTGCAACTTAATCGGGTTTGTGAACGTAACTTTGGTTGCAACGCGGTACTATATTGCTTGAAGTGTATCACACGGGGGTCCGTCACGTTGCTCTATAAGGTAAAAGCCCACAAATATCTCGCCTCGATTTCAAACGTTGCACTCGGCCATCTTTGCAGAGTGCGAACGCAGCGTAATTGACCGTTGTTAATTCGGACGACGAATCATCGGAATCTGTTCCGGCCGCCCCGTCCTACGAGAGGGCGAGATCGGACCTAAACCGCAGTCTCAGCTGCGTTAATTAAAACCATTACATAAACAAGATGTCGCCGTTATGGCGAGATGCTCGGAAATTGCCTTAATTAATTGTGCGACGTGGCTTTTGAGTGGCCGCGTGCGCGCGGCTTCGGAGAACGCCAAGCGCAGCGCAAAATTATGACGGGCCGCTTTCGCGGGGGGGGGGGGGGGGGGCACACACGCACGGGCGCGCGTTTTGTTTTTGTGCATCCCTCAGGATTTTCCCGAGCGCGGCGCCGAAACGAGGAACGCCGAACGCTGTCGCGCCGTTTTCCAACGAGCGAGAGCCGGCCCGTAAATTGGCGGCGATAAATGGCCCACGGAAAACGGCTCGGCGGCGAAATTGGGCGGCGGCGAAATTGAGCGGCGGCGTTTGGTCGCGTTAACGAAACGACCCGAAAAAAAAGGCGACGGGTGGAGCCGCAGCGGCCCTCACCGTTTTCAATCGTGGGGTTGTCGTGTGCCGGTTTCGTTCCTCGACGTTCAAAGAGCGCGTCAGCGTTGTTTAAAGGGGCCGTCACTCTGCGCGCAAGCGCGGCCCCTCACGAGTTTTATACCGGAGGCGTGCGGTGACGAAACGCGCTGCAGAGGGGGGAGAAGGTGCTGCGCGGGAACGGCAATTACCGTAATTGGCTCCTGAGGGCTGGGGGGGCTGCTCTCTCGTGATTAGACGGCGGAGGTCCTGGCACTTTTCCTCACGCTACTTTATTAATCCCTTTCGGTTTTTTTCTTTCTCTCTCTCGCTCCACCAAGCGAGAGCCGGCAGCGCTTGCTCATGTGCCAAAGCAATAAACGGTTTTGTGCCGCAATTTTCGAATGGCCGTAATGTTTCAAGCCGCGGAGTGATATTTGTGTGCGTGCCTTCGCGAAAATGTTAGAAAGTGTATTTAAAGTGTGCACCCGTAACATCACGAAAAAGAGACTAAGAGTTTATTAAATTACCCGTGGTGAGCGGCGAGCGCGCTATTTTGTCCTGATTCACTGGAAGTTGTTGGCTGCGTATATTGGACAACGTCGCCACGGTCTTCCCGTCCCTGCATTGGGCCACGAGTTGCACGTGGACATAGAGCCAGCACAGGTCTTCCCTCCCAAACATCTTTAAGATGAGAATGTGCTGCTGATTCCCACCCAGAACCCATACTTCTTTACATTCCACGATCCCAGCTCGCGCACGTGGCTTTATAAAGAAGTACGTGCTCTGGCTGGGATTTATTCTCCGTAACTTTGACGCTTCCTAAATTCCGACGGTTCCTAAATCCCCCCGCCCCCAGCCAAAGTCGGACAGGATGCCATGAATAAGATTTGTGAATAAAGAGTAACCGTACCTACCTGCACGTTGAGTCGCAGGCCGCGCCCCCCCCTTCTCCTTTCGCGACGACAGCGACGGCAGGAAGTTAATATTTTCTTTCATTCCCATTCGGTGCTCCTTAATCACTTCGGGAAAAGCACAGTCTGTTCGGCGGGCAAATTATAATCCCTTATACAGTCTTCGTTCGTGCCTTCGGGTTTCGCGGGCCTTCCACGCGCAGGAGAGGCCGGGTTCGGTGCATCGGTTGCTCCTCGGGGTGGCCGTGCCCGCGAGCGTGCGGCGGAAGCATTTTAGAATTCTCACTCCGTCCCGGCCATCGCTCGCTCGCTGTGTCACACCGCTCCGTCCGCGTAATCGATGACCCGCCCCTCGTGACGCGCCTCGTCGTTTGCGCACACGCACACGACCTTGCGCCGCCGGTCCTCCGTCCATCCGTGCGTCCCCCTTCCCCCCCCAACCGCCTCCCTCCTTCCTTCCTTCCGAGGCTGCAAAATGTGCGTGCGCTAGTGGTACACGAGCGCACGCACACACGTGGGCACACACGTGACGCATATATTCTTGGGTACACTCACCACACGCAGGCTCACGTGAACATTAACACGTGCACGCAGGCACACACACCATATCAATGTATTTATGGGTACACGGCACACATGAAAACGGACATATGTGCACACGCCACATATGCACATGGGCATATGCATCATACACACATTAATTGGTATACACACCATACAGGCTTGCATCAGCATTAACAAATGGGCATACAAAGACAAAGATCCCCCCTAAAGGCACAGCATTCTGTTGGGGTAAGTTCTGTTAGCGAGTACCTATGAAGGCCGGCACGGCACACGAGGGGGTGGGTGGCCAGCACCACGTCCGGCCGCCTTTGTCTCCTTAGTGGTGAAGTTTACACACTGCACCAGGTCACTCATTTGAGGCTGAGTCGATCTAGGGGAAGTCCAGGACCGTTTCAGATAATCGTCACCGGTGTTGGCCATGAGTGGTAATCTGACTCGGGTCGCCGGGTTTGTACTGCAGCGCGCTAACCGCTACGCTCCTGCTCTCCACAAAGACACGGACACGTGCACACGGACATGCGCACACACATAGACGGACACGCACTCGGGCACACATGTACCACAGAGCTTCAGTTGAAGCCACAAGCGCGCCTTGCCGACGTGCACACGAATCACATTTGCATAGCCCTCTTCTCCTCTGCGTTAGCGAGTCGCCCTCACCGCGGCGACCGCTTCACTCCCCGGGGGGGCCTCCCCTCGGGCGCCATGCAAACATGCTCTCGGGGCACCCTGCCCACCTCGGCCTGGCACACGGCGGATCGTCGCGACAGCTCGCGTGCTTGGCCAGGGGCGTCGCGGCGTGTCGAGCCACGTGCGTGTGTGAACGAGTGGAAGGAGTTTGTGGTGGGGGAGGAGGGGGGGGGGTTGATGGTGGTGGGGGGGGGGCGGTTTTTTGGAAAGAAACGCCATTGAGCGAGTCCGTCACGTCCGTTGGTGATTTTCTGCTGCGCGTCCTCCGTTTTAAATGCGTGCGTGTACCTGCGAGATTACGATCCCCGCCGCATGCATTATGAGCGCTTCTTGGAAGATGTAATGGGGGGGGGGGGGGGAGATCCCTCTGGAAAAATAAAGGCATGCTGTCGTGCAGCAATTACTGCTCCCGCCGTTCCTCCGGCGGTGATGTCGAAGGCGCGGTCCACCTGTCCTGAACTTGCACGGCACTCTTGATTCGTACGTGCATAGCGGCTGTGTCTGTGTGCGTGCGTGCAAGCGTACTCGATCACACGTACGCGATCCCAGGTCGAGGTGCCATGTGTTCCAAAGGGTTTTGGCGCATGGGAGATAAACGGCGAGCTCCGGGTTCGGTTTCACGCAAGGCACCTGACAAAGGGGAGCTGCGCTACGAACCCGGGGGACTTGAGTTTGATTCCCAGCTATGCCCAGCAGGAGAGTGCTATCTGAACTAGACCTCGGCTTCCCCTAGGTCAACTCAACCTTAAACGAGCACCTGGTGCGGTGTGTTAAATGTCAATACTGGGGGGGGGGATAAAGGCGGCCGAGTGTTTTGCTGGCCACTCGCCACCCCTTCGTGTGCCGCGTCGGCATTAATAGGTGAGCTTGCATACAAATGTGCCTCAGTTATTGACTTGAAACGGTATAGTCTTGAGCAGTGCTGCTCTTGTTTGGCACAGGAATGACTCGCCGTGCCAGAGCGAGCAAGGGAGGTGAATGCGAAAGTTCCCGCACACCCTCGTACGTCTTTAATGTGGGCAATGGGCACAGCGGCCGGCCTGCTCGTTAGGTTTATGCTGCAGTGTCTTCACTATTCTCGTAGCAGGGCAAGCACTTCAAAAATGTCGTTGCACATTTCTGGGTGGAGTTGAGCTCCGAGCTGCCAAATGCTTGCCATGTGGCACGTGGGTGGCAAGTGAGCTGGTCGCTAGGCTTTTCAGGCACCCCGATGTACGAATTCTCGGCCAGTCTTGAGTGAATTCATGCACGTGTTTAGGCATCCCATGTATAAACATCTCTATGGCTGCTGTTTGAGAGCCTGGATGTACATTTAGCCACCCTGCCTGTGGCTGGAATTAGAAGCAGTGGAGAATAAGTAATGTTTTTCCTTTCCTTAAGAAGGCCAGTTCGGTTGGGACGTCCTTCAGAAAAAGGTAAAAAAAACCCACCGTTCTGTTTCATTTATTTTTAAATGTATAAGTTGGCGCATGCGAGCGTGAGCGCGGATATTGTAAACGTGCGCATATACTGCGCGTGTAATTTCCGAAAGTGCATTTAAATTACCGGTACAGTTCACCGGTTTTAATTACGAGTCTGAGTACGTTTTACGTCGCCACTGCCGCCACCGCGGCCGCTTGGCAGCTTTAATGTGCTGAGACGGCAACTAGGCAAAGCTAAGCCGGTCAATCACGGAGCCGCTCAATCATAAAACAGCCGAATCTTGCTCCCTTACGTTTCACCGCGATGGCTCCCGCGCTGCGAGGTGGGCCACCGCCTGCGCTCCTCGCTTGCTCGCGCCCGTTGCCGTGGCGGTGGCTTCCGGCGTTCTCTCGTGCCGCGTCGGCGACCGATCCGCTCTGGGGCCGGCCGGTAGCGAGAAGGGGGTGGGGGGAGGGGGGAAGCGGGCGGTACAATAAAAAATAAAAAATTACGGGGTTTTACATTTTTTTCATTCGACCAAAAACAAACGGATGCCGCACGACGTCACGTCGATGGAACTATCGTCCACCCAAATTCTACTCGGTGTTGTTAAAATATCAAATCGGCAGTGCCGCGCTAGGGGGGGGGGGGGGGTCGAGGCTCGTCAAGATTGTTTTTAAACAAATCCATTATTGTGAAACGTACAAACGCACACACGCACAGACGGACACGCGCGGCACACTACGCCGAGAACCGGAACGCTCTGCCCTACTTGCCAAGTGTCACCGTATCATCTCGCGGCGTTAGCAGCAGCAGCAGCACCCACCTGAATTGCGGCACTGCCACAGCCCCCAAGGAGCGCCGCTCACGAGTTGGCGGCGGCGGCGGCGTTTAAATGAAGGCCGAGCGCCGTTGCTCCCCGGTAAATCCCCATCAGGTAAAATCCCGCCGCTTCTGTTGCCCTTGAACGATGAAATCTGCCGGAGAGGCAACGGGCTGGGCCATTTTAACCCTAACCCCCCCCCCCCTGCCCCCCGTCTCTTCCCCTCGCCCGTCCCCCGTCGTCCCCCTCCCCACTTCGCCCTGCACAAGTAGCGGACGCACGCAAACGCACGGTCCCACCAACCTGACCGGCATGATTAAACCAGGCCTGCCTCTTTCACAGGTGGCGTTTTATGGCCGACGTTAAATTGAGCGATGAGCGAGATGTCGATAAAAAAAAGAGAGCCACTGAGTTTGGCACCCCGTCCTGTCGCTTTGTTTAGCGAGCGGTTCTTTTTTTATTCCCAGTTTTGTTTGTTCTCGCTCTGAATACAGTAGTCCAATTGCGATCAGCTGTTTTAAATAATGTAATTTCGACCAAAGTCGTCTAAAGATTCGACCACCCAGCCCCCCCACATTCTCTAAGTCGATGACTTGTCATGATTTGTGGTCACCACTTGTTTCCAGAATCTATTCGTTTTTTGTCACGTTTCTTCCGTCTCGTTTGTATTGTTTCTCCCTGAATACTTCTTTACGTTCGTGCCGTTAACACAAGTGTAACATTAGCATCTCGATTTGCATGACACGTGCAGAATCGATTCTCGCACGCGCGATTCGATTCCTCTGTCGTTTGCGTACCAATCTATTCCAATCTCTGAATGATCCCGTCGTTACCTCGCCCGCTAAGAAATTGTCGCAAAGTAGAACGGCATGAAAATGGGACTGCGGTGATAATCGGAGCTGGCTTATTTCATCCTTCCCAAGACCCCGTACGGGTCCTTGATGCCACCTTGTCCTGCCACGGAGGTGCAGGGGGGGGGTGGGGGGGGTGGCGGGGGATGGGAGGGGGGACGGTGGCAGTGTAACGCCCCGGGGCCCCCCACGATCGGCGGCACCGCCGCCGCTGCGACACCACAGGGGGATGTGGTCAGCGGCGGCATCCGCATTGCGCCGCGGAGAGAGGGAGAGACCGACAGTCACGGCTGCTGGGCCCACTCGAGGGTTAATGCATCGGAGAAAGGGGAGTGGGAGAGATTGATGGATTGATGGCCGCTTTGGCTTAACCTAGCCGTCCCCCCAGCCCCCAGCCTCCGGTGATGCGCTGCTCGTTAGACGCCCGTATGGTTCCGCTGGGTTCCGGTGACCGGGCGTGAGCGAGGGGTCAGCACCCAGGGAAGCAGTAAAAGGAGCCAGAGCCGTGGGACCTGATGAGGCGTTGGGAGATTCAAAGAGCCTTTGGCCCATTAGCAGGATTACAGGAGGAGAGAGAGAATGCGTAGGACCCTAATCCTTCAGACGCATAGTCGTAGTGAAAACAAGCTAAATATAAAACAAATAAATCTGTTTTTAAGTAAGTTATTGTTTGCCCAGGAATAAATTACTGACGCTGTACACTTTTGGGAGCATTATGTTATTTTGCTAAAGTGCATTTCTCTTGAGCCTTGCTGCCCTGGTCTGTGCTTGTGCATGTGACTTTCACTTTCATTTTGTTTTTTAATATGTCTTTTCACGGACCAATGTAACTAAATTGAAAAGCAACTCCCGGCCCTCGCGATGTCCAGAAATGTAATTAGGAGAGACCATCCATCCTGGAAGAACCGCACACACGTGTGCTTGTTGTGTGTAATAGAATACGCCAGCGCGCCATGCGCGGTGTGTCTGTGTATGTCTATGTATGTACGTACGTATGTGCGGTCGCGCGTGCACCTCTGTGTGTGTGTATATATATACGTGCGTTGCACAGATTATTAATATATATAAAACAACAAAAAAATTTGGGTGTAAGCACTTGCTTACTCGGCCGCTGCGTGCATAATTCATGAGCGGAAATGTGACGGGCGACGCGAGGCTGTGGCAGCGGCGGTGGCGGCTGGCGGGCGGGCGGGCGGCCGGCATCCGCGAGCACGTGATGATGTGGCAGTAACTTCAGGAAAATGTGTCGCTCGCTCACTCCGTGATTTATGGTCTGTCTCCCGGAGTGTCGGCCGGGGGGGGGATGAGGGTAAGTGAGGCGCACCCCAGGGACCACTTTACGCTGCTCCCAGCTGCGGCCGGGGTGGGTGGGTGGTTGCGGTGGAAGGTTTCGTTTTAATATAGAAATTTCTTTTGGGGGGTGAATTTTCTTTTCATGTTTACATCTTTGTTGGGGGGCGGGGGGGGGTGAGCACGGACGTGGATGTGTATGCCCGCGCGCGCGTGAGTTTTTTTTAAACGCCCTAGTTTATATTTTTTTGTTGGTGGGACGTAGCCGATACGGGCAAATATTAAAATGCCCTCTGGCCTGCATCTGCTGAGCCTCTCGGTGGCGTGTGGCGGCACGGCGGAGTAAGAGGCGGCCGCCGCCGCCGCCGGGATGTTCAACTCCCTCGTTGACGGATCGTCTCCGCGCCACAGCAACAACACCACCCCCCTTGTGCAGAAAATTACATTACGTTATAAATTTACATGAAGTGTGCGTGTAATAAGCTCCCGGACGCGGTTATTGGAATGATATCAGTGTCTCTGCCAGCGCCATATTTTGTTTGTTTCTTTGGGTTTATATATATTTTTTTTGACGCTCGCACGCGTGCACGAGCCACTCGGGTGCCGGTGGATTTTTGGCCGATAACCGGTGACTGTTATCTTTCCCCTCTACACTGAGTGATGGTGCGGTGACCTTGACTCGACTGGGTTATAAAATTTCGCACATTCTGTGTAAAGCTAGCGTTGGTATATTTATTATCTCACGGCGGTGCAGGTTTTTTTCTTACAACTTTCAGCCGCCTATCTTGTTAAGCGTCTGCTTTTGTGACTGCAATGAGATGCCGTAAACCCCACCGCGGAGACGGCAATTCTAAACGCGGATTTTTTTTGTTGTGCTTTTTCCTGCGGATCTCGTCTTTTACGCACGTGTCTTTTTTTTTTACCGGTAATTGTGTGTATAAAACACTTTTTCTTTTTACACAGTGATTGCATTAAATAGGGTTGTAGATTACAGCTATCAGCAAGAATAAAATAGGTTTTAAACCCAAGCACTGTGCACTCAAGCATGGGGAATTAATTAGACCCTCCATCGTATTTATTGGGCTTAACCCCGTTCTAACTCACCCCCCGTTGCAGATCTAGCCCATAAACGTCGCTTGGCGGCCACCGCTGTTGAGTTCCGCTCCCGTCGCGATGACGGCGGTGGTTTCTCTTGTGCGTTTTTTTCTCTTCCGTTCTTTCCCCGATTGATTCCTGCCTTCCGCTGCATTCCCTCCATCATCTTTCCCGTCCTCACCATCTCCCCCCCCACCCCCCCCCAGGTCTCTTTTAAAACTTACGAGGTTAATTGCCGCGACTCTTTCGTTTCGACGCCGGATCGATCGGTTCGCCTGGCTTGGGAGTGATTGAGCGTTGCGCGCAGCTTTCCGTGAGTTTTTAAAGAAAGCGCCCCCCTCTCTCCCCCCCTCCGCCGTTACACTATTGTCCCGCTCTCTGTGCCCTCCTCCCGCTCGCGCCTGCTGCGCACCACCCCCACCCCTCCACCTCGACGCTCCCCCCCACGCTCTGCTCCCAGCGTCCTTTGGGGGCCGGTGGTGAGGGGTAGCCAGGGTTGCGGTGAAATTTTGGTCGCTGAAAACGAATTTAACGCTGACAGGAATCGAGGGAAACTTGCATGGGGCATCATCGATTATAACCATACAATCGTCGGTGCAGTTGGGTGTCGTCGTTACAGCCAAACGGGGGTGAGACATTTGACAATTGAATTGGTTATGCAAACAAAGGTCCTCAGGTTTATTAATTACTCTATTGATTGGCGAAATGCACAAAGGATAAACACGTGGCAGGGGACTAGGTGGTTAATATGGCTTCTGGGCATCGGGGTTTAGATTCTTCCACCAGCTCTATTTTGTGGGATTGCCGTGTGTGCCACATTCGCAATGCGCAGAGTCCACGCACGTGCGCAGAAAATGGATGTAGCCATCGGCCCCCCTCTCCCGACGGTTCGGTGAGTTGTGTCACGGTTTGAATCCAGGAATCCGTTAACCTCTTCGCATTGTCGCGATGGATGTAGCGGCCTCTAGTGGCTGCAGGGATCGTCCGAGCCCTTTCCATTCAGCAGATACGAATAAAAAAAACGTCGATTCCCTATGCACACGAATTGATGGGTGTATTGTACAGCTCGAGCGGCACCACTAAGCAGCATGGACTGCGTCAGTTGTAGGAGCATTACCAAACTTTATTGCTCAAGTTCTGTAGTATGTGCTGATCAGTCCAATTACCTTTAAATATTATAACTAATTTCTAATATAATGAAGCTGTTAATCCTGCACAGATTTTGCTGCTATCAGTCCACTGCTTGAGGTGGGCCTCCAGACACCGTGTCCAGTCATGGCGGGTTTTGTGACCATACGTCACCATGATGGTCATTGCTAGTTGGTTAAAGATCTGATTATTGCTCGCCGCTGATGTTAGCCGCGATGGAAAATCAAACTCCAGTCGCCAGGTTAACGGGGCAGTGCCCAAACCTCTGGCCCACCCTACCGCTGAACCTCCTGTCGGGGCTTTGGTGTTTGTAAAAAAGAATGTTGCTGCATTGTGCATTCATTTAATAAGTAAGGTAATTAATTAATCAATCCACAAAAATACTTTTTATGATTGACATCTCTTCTGGGAAGCCTTTGTGTTTGGCCTCAAAACAAACAAAGCCATTGCAGCTTTAAATGCAGCAAAGGTTTCTTGTCATGCGTGGAATTTTCTCGTGACATTAACTGAAGGGTGATACAGATATATTGAGGGGACCCAGGCAAATTGCATTTGTGTTAACTGCAAAGGTAATGACTGTGGTTACCCGAAATGGCCCTGCGTCTGCAACTAAGTCATCCGCCCGAACATTTGTTGTTTACCGTGGCATGTCATCTTTCTGAAATGTGCCGTGAATATGTAACCGGGCGCTCCAAAAGTAATGCCATCGTAAAAAACATGCACGCCACCCCTGAGCTACAACCGCCAACAACACCAAGGCCACCGCACTCAAGCGCCGCCACATTTGCCATCGGCGCCGCCACCTCCGCCACCACCATCGTCACTGCCACCACCGCCACCACTGCTACTGCCACCACCAACGCCGTCACCACCATCACTGTAACCGCCGCCACCATCCCTATTATGACCGCCACAGCCACCACCATCACCGCCACCGCCGCCAGCTACCACCATTACCATCACTGCCGCCGGCACCGCCGCCCACCATCGCTGCTGCCACTGCGATATTTCGGCCACGTGCCGGCAGTCGCCCCTGGCTCAATTGGAAACCAAGCAGAGGTGACACGCGGCGAGCTGAGCTGCACGCACACTGAGCGCCGTTGGTTACGGGTGTAACGATAAATCGGTCATCATTGATCAATACAAATTCTTATGCTCGCAATACAGTGCCACCGAATAGCGGGTGGAGTTAGTGATCAATGTGTAAACATTGTTTTATGTATGTGGGGTGTGGGGTGGTGGCATGCGTGGTTGGCGAACTGCGCTCTGAATCCAGACGGCTAGCATCAGTGGCAAGAGATATTTGAACCGGTCCTGTGCTTCACCCTTGACCAGTTCGCACTGATCAGCGTGACGAAATTGAGTGTGTATATAGTATATACAATAACTATCAGAATCTTTATTTAGACTGGAGGAATCCGATGAGCTATGAAGCTCTTTGTCACAGATGTCCAGTAGGGGCGGGTCAGCAAGTAACAACAACAAACAGTACAAAGAAACGATAGGAGTGCGAAATAGAGAGTTAAGCGAGTCAAGTTTACATAAATTCCTGCCGATTTTTCAACACTAAAGTGCAAGCAAGGGGAAAGCAGTAAAACAGCAACAAAAAGAGTCCCAGACCAAGACAACAACAACAACAACACAGTCCCTCAATACAATTGCACATAAAAATAAAACTATCGGTACATGGGCGGCAGGGATCAAATTCACAAATCACATTTGCAAATGTGACTGCACCCATCGCCAATCTTCAACAGCTCCTGTGACGGACGTGGCGTGTGAAGGGCTTCATCCAGCAATGGGTTGACAAAGGGCCGTCGGTTATTGTTACGTTATATTTTAATACATTAATACACTGAATGTGGCTCCATACCTCGAGTGGAATCAATTATTTGTATTTATTATTTTCTATTTCGTGAAGTTTTGTCCCCGCATTAGCATAAATGTAACATTAGCATTTAATTTGCACATCATTTACACGAACCATAATCAGAAGGGCAATTCGATGGATTTGCCATGAGCATAAGAATCAGTTTCAATATAAACCAATGCATTATTACGCGCAAAATCACTAGACCCTGAGATTTGAGCTCAACGACACTGAAAATTGCACTTACCCGCTCATGTCAGTGTATAGAGGGTAGCAGCTGCTGATGCTGATCCTGCTGGTGATGATGATGCTACTGCTGCTGCTGGTGATGATAATGATGCTGCTGTTGTTCCTGCAGCTGCTGCTGGTGATGATGATGATGCTGCTGCTGGTGATGACAATGATGCTGCTGTTGTTGCTGCAGCTGCTGCTGGTGGTGGTGATGATAATGCTGCTGTTGTTGCTGCTGCTGCTGGTGGTGATGATAATGATGCTGGTGGTGCTGCTGCTGCTGATGAAGCTGGTGATGCTGCTGTTGCTGCTGTTGATGGCTGCTGCTGACGGTAATGATTATAAAATAACCATGCTCCCCTTCATCTCCCCCACCCCCCTTTCCACCGGACGCGGCTCGACACCGCTCCTCCATTCCGGCAGCAGTAGCAGCAGCGTAATCCAATAAACCGGGGATCGAATTACAGGTCGTGGCTAGCTGTGCCGCCGCGCCGGGCACGAGGGAGCACGCCGTTTTACTTTTCTTTGCGGAATTTTTCCTGTTCCGCCGCCTCTGCCCTCGAATTTTTCCAGAATTGACATCTTCCGAACGAGGGCTCAGCAGTGCCCGCTCGGCTGTTTTGCTGGGGGGCGAGGGGGTGGGGTGGTTTTTGACTCATTGGAAAGTGCAAACAAAGCGGTTCGGTTCCCGCAAGATCCGTTTTAATGCGCATCTTGAATGTTTTGTTGATCGTCGTCATTATCGATATCATCATCCTGCTAATGTTGGCGAAGGCCTCCTTGTACCGCGTTGGTCACGGGGAGGTCGGGGGTCGTGTGACCATACTTCACCACCCTGGTCGGTTTGGATTGGTAAAGCCCGGGGACAGTAACCATGACCGGTTCAAGTATCACTCGTCACTGATTTTAGTCAAGAGACGGGACTCAAATCCAGGTTGCCCGGTTCGTAGCCCAGTGCTGTAGCTCACTCTACCAAATTTTATTGTTACAGATGCTTAATGCTCTCATACTGTTGGAGGTTTTGTGCGCGGTTGTCATTGACCGTTTATACTCTTGTTTGTAATGCAAAAGTTAGATTTTTTTTCTCCCCTGGTCTCTCTGGTTATATGCGTCTCGATGGGCCCTTGCCTGTTTAGAAACAGCGAATATGAATTACAGTAATGCTTGCGTGTATATTGCACCCAGAACATCTTGGAGCGCAGTTTTTTTTTAGCTTATGGGGGGGGGGATCCCCATAACGACAGCTTGTCCCAGCGAAAGTAGGAGACGGTCTTAGTGGACTCTTGCCCGCTTATAAATAAAGGAGGGACAGTTGGTCTCGGTGGGGCAGTTAGGATGTGAAATCTAGGGGACGGCTTGCCTCCATTGGCCCCCCCTTACCCCTTTCTGAATACGGTGGCACGTGAATGGATGAGTGAAGAGTGAAGTCTCCCCCAGGGTTGGAGGGGATCCGTGTCGTCTGCGACGCATTGAGAGTGACGCCGGAAACGCATCCATCAGGGTGGAGGGGCTAGCTGCCGTCGGTGAGAAACGCGGAGCCGTCGCTTCTGCCGACGGCGTCGCTCTCCATCGCTGCTTTATTGTCGCATCGCAAATGCCGCTGTGCATTGAAAGCTGGGTGGGGGTAGCCCATTGCGATGCGCAACGGGCTATAAATTACTTTGATCTGGTCTGCCAAAAAAATCTAGTCTTTCCCGTGAAAAATTACGCCGCGATACGTTTTTATCAAACTTTATTTTATATATTTTTAAACCAATGACGAGGTGTGTCGACACGTCCTGCCAGAAATTCGTGTGCACACCGATCCATTGTACGATTTTAAAACATGTCACGTTTCACTGATGTAAATGCTAGAGTGAACAAGCAGTGGAGTCCATCCTGTTTGCCTTCCCCCTTCTCCATCGACCTGCACTGGCCCGTCGTGACGACGTGGAGCCAAACAACCCCGACAATGTAATACAAGTAACGTGTGTGCGTGCGTGCGTGCGTGTGTGTCCACGCGCGCTGTGGCTGCGATTGCTGCTTCCCCCGCGGGCGCAGCGCGGTGCGGGTGCTGCTCTCGAAGCTGCCGCGACCGTGGATCGTGGACGAGAAGAAGGACGATGGCTACACGGCGCTGCACCTCGCCTCGCTCAACAACCACGTGGAGGTGGCCGAGCTGCTGATCCACCAGGTGAGAGAGAGCCGCCCCCCCCCCCACACACCCCCCCCCCACCTCCCCTCTCCCGACTCCACAGAATATGATGACCCGCAGCTACACGTGACCTAGCGCTTCAAAAACAGCTGCCAAACTAAACTCACCCGTCAATGCGAGCATCTAAGCCGCACTAATCGGATACTAGAGGGGGATCGTTTTTACCTGGTAGCTACTCCGCGTTTCTAATTTTAGCGCGCCCATTCACTTCTGTCGACGCAGGGGGGGGGGCTATTGCAGTGATAGCAATGACCGAGATGTGTTCAATACATGGACCCCTCCCCCGAGAGGATGGGCCACACGGAGACGGAGCGGGGAGGCGCCGCATAAACCAGATTTTACTTGATGACGGTCGTCTCTCTGGCCGGCTGAGCCCAGCTGACCGCCGCGCGCTTACCTCTGAAGGATTGCGCGACGCAGCATGCGACCCCGTTGATTTGTGCGCTTGACGCCGAGTGGTGATGTGCTTTCAGGGCAGCGCCAACCTGGACATCCAGAACCAGAACCAGCAGACGGCGCTGCACCTGGCGGTGGAGCGAGAGCACACGCAGGTGGTGCGGGTGAGTCGCACAACGACAATGACGAACAGCCGCCGTCCGCCACCAAGTGACCGTGGCATCACCACGGCGCTTGTGCGGCGACTGAGGTGTCACCAGCTGTGCTAGTTGCTGGGCTACGGGGAGCGGGGAAATTCTGTTGGTCGGCGGCCCCCCCACTTCAGAATCAGAATCGGGCCACCCATGCTACGCCGCTGGAACAGGAGTCGGCATGTCTTCAGTTGCTCGGTGTTCTCGTGTGAATTCTTGTGAATTTGTGCACGTGTGTGCATGTGTTCCTGGTTTTTCAATGTGATCGTGTGCGTTTGTGTGTGTGTGTGCGTGTGTTCAGCTGTGGTAGTCGGGAGCGGTTCGTGTAGCAGATTCCCGATAACGATCCATAACAGTAGTAAATACTTGAACTGGTCCTGTGCCTCGCTTCGATTAACTCACCCGTAAAAGAGAACCTGGTGTGTGGTGTAAACAGCACCACTAGGGAGACAAAGGCGGCCGGGCGTGGTGTTGGCCACCCACCCTCCTCGTGTGACGTTTCAGCCTTAATAGGCGCTCGCAAATGACCTGAACGGTGTGTTGAAGGCTACGCGCGTCATCTGTGTCTTTGCTCAGCTGCTGGTGCGTGCTGGGGCCAAGCTGAATGCACAGGACAAGGATGGGGACACACCCCTGCACGAGGCCCTGCGCCACCACACCCTGTCGCAGCTGCGTCAGCTGCAGGACATGCAAGAAGTGGGCAAGGTCATTGTCACCCCGCCGTTATCACTGCTGCCGACGACGTTGTCGCCACACTGCTACAGCACCGTTTTATTTGCGCTTTTTTCAATTTGAATCTCGTCCGGGCCTAAGGTGCGCGAGGTGGCCAGAAGATGGCGAGTGACATTCGTGGCTTCTTAAATGCGTCTGTGCGGAGGTTTGAGTGCCAGCTACAGATATTGCAGTCTGCCCCCACATTATAATTATTATGATCTCACGAACTCCGCTCATTTTTTTTATTTGCACGTAGCTTACGCCACTGTTAACGTCGCTGACACTGCCTATTTACCTCTTTCGTCAGTCCTTGCATTTCCTTTCGGCTCCTCATTACAATTCTCGTGCATCTTGCTGCGCCACAGTCGCTGGCAGTGCCTTGGTCATTACGACTCCACCTTAATCTGTCGTGCGCGCGTGAGCGTGCGTGCGTGTGTGTGTGTCGGCATGTGTTGCTTTTCGTCCGCTCAGCGGCTTTGCTCACAGTTGGAACTATTATTCACTCGCCTCTCATCTGTGCCAGCCTGAGGATTCCCTTCCCCACAGATGTGTGACTCGTTAACCTTCACGCTGGCAGTGAAAGTGCTCTCTGAGAGTGCATAGGCACTCAAAATTCTTATATATATTTTTTTACATTTCACCAAGTTTTAGATTTCCCCGCCCCACCGGCCCCACCCCGCCACCACGACGAGTGAACGTGTACTGCCAGAAACGTTCATGCGTGCATTTCTCACAGTTGTTTCCCTCTTCCAAAGGTCTCGCTCTCGCCAACAAGATTACAATTGAAGAAGCATCTGTTGCATAATCTGATGCGGCACCCCCACCCCCCCCCCCAAAAAGAAAATATTGAACGTTTTAAGCAGCAGTAGTTTCTGACGAAGTTCGATTTGGTTAATAAATATTAATAGTAATGCTATTGTTTCGATTCAACACATTACATAAAATCTGTGATCTGGTTCTGTCTGTAAAAGATGTGATTCCGGACATACAGTACCCTGGCGTCTACAAACTAAGTTGCCTCTGTGGTAGTAGTTACATTGGAGAAACCAAACGACATGTCTCGGACCGCATTCGTGAACACAAAGCAGACCTAAAACACGGTAGGACCAACACCTCGGCCGTGGCAGATCACTGTTATAGTTCAGTAGGCTCACATGACATTGACTTCTCCAAGACAGAGGTTCTACCATAAGAGATTCGTTCATGAGGCTATCCACATACAAACACAGAGACAATTTCAACCGAGAAGATGGATTCTGGCTTAGCAATCATTGGAAGGATTTGATAAACCATTTCGGGTCTTAATTGATTGTTCATGCTTACGGTGGCTTTCAGACAGCATACATTATTTTCGTCTCCCCCCTCCTCTTTTCCGAACATAGATGGACTCGTCCATCTGAGCAAACTGTCAAATCGCTCTCTGTGGTGCTAACGTTAAAAATAAGCGCCACTTTTTTCAAATTTTCTTGCTGTGGTTTTCACACCTGATGATGATTGCTTGTGTTGCAGTCGAAGCGTCGTGATAATTTTATTGTTTTATATTTTTATTTTATTGTTTCCCTTCTACGTGACTTTACCGAAAGAACCAAGAATATGAATCCCTGCAGTCATGAAAGCTTAAATTAAAAAATAGTAATGCCACATGACCGTGTGGTGGTGAGGTGTTGCTTGAAGCTGCATGTAGCTTAATCCCGAAGGCTCGGGATTAAGCTACATGCACGGAGAACAGACCGTGGCAGCACCTGCCGTGTTCACCTCGGGTTTAACGTGAGCGAGCGAGCGAGGGGGGGAGGGAGGGAGAGAGAGAGAGGGGTGGAGGCAACGGGCAAAGCGGTACTGACAGAGTTGTCGTGCACTGTTGACAGCTCCCGCTGCGCCACCGTGCACACAAACACCTCCCTTACACGCGGCGACAAAAATCCGATGGAGAGTAAAAATCCGCCCAGGGAGTTAACGGGAGTATCAGGCAACAAGTGAGGCTTCGCCGGGACGGATAAGGAGCGAGAGAGCGAGCGAGCGAGCCGCGCTGAATCCGTTGAAGGACGAACCATCGCCTGCGTGTGCTGCGGTCGGCGGCGGCGGCGGCGGCGGCGGTCACTTGGCGTGCTCGCGGCGCGGTATCGGTGACTCGCGCGCGCCGTTACACGGTCTGGCCCCGTGCTCCCGGAACCGTTTATGGGCTCGGCCGTGCGCGGAGGCGACTGGAGGTCGAGGGGGGTCCGTCGCGGTGGTGTCGGCTTGGCGGGTGACTTCCCCCGCTTGTCACATCCAGTTTACGTCCGGTGGGCGATCGATGGCCCCTGACCCTGCACCCTCTCCCCGTCCCCTCCCCGTCCGCGGCTCCCTCCCTCCCCTTTTCCCCTCCCTTCCTACCTCCCTCCCTCCCCTCCGTTGCCTCCCTTCCCCCCCTATCCTCCTGTGCATTTTCTCGTTGCTGGCAGCACATATTTGCAGAGTGCCTGCCTTGCAATCATGGCTGTTGTTTGCTACACGCTAAGCAGTGTCTCACTGCACAAGTGTATCTCCTCTGCCAGCCTTGGGCCAGTGATTGAATTTCCACATGCCTATGGTGGGGGGTCCAGTGTCATCAACTACTGTTGATTTCATAGAAGGGATGCAAGCCGTCATATTTATTTTGGTAAATATTTAGATTTGTATTTATATATACGTCTCCCACAAAAAAATGAGTGACCCTTGGGTCTAGAAATTGCAGCAAATCTGCAGGTTTCTAGTGGCCGCTGCAGCTTCCAGCGCGGAATCGATCTTTGGGCGCTTGCGTGATGCGATGTGGCCAAACACGGCGCTCGCGTGCAAAATATAAACTTGACCCTTTGCCTGGAGTCTTCAAGACAAGATTGCTGCGGGTCCACGACAGCTGCTGCCCTCTCCCAGTGGCCTCTCTACATGTCGCCGAATTAGTTTATCTTATGTCAAAGGGTTTGCCATCTGTGGGGTGCCCCAAATTAACGATTTCCTGTAGAGTCCTGGTAAGCAAAATTTAGTTCACACCACAGGCTCCGGTGACACTTCCGCAGTTTTTCTCTCTTGCGTCACGATGCTGCCCTCTACGGACCGTGGCCGAGCTCACACGGAGCAAACGGCACGGCGCGTTGATCAAAATGGACCGCGACGTTGCCGGGAGTGTGGGTTTCACGTGAGGAAGCTGCTGAGTAGTTACGTAATGGGTTTTCCTGGGTATCCATTTGAGTCACGATTGGCAAGAACAGAGCCGTGCAATAGCGCACCGTCCTTTGTTTCGGCCTGCTTTACAGTCTGCTGCCAGGCTTCCGTTTTTTTAAAGAAACTTTTTCTCGTGGAGTGTCGTGGTGGTGGCGGCGCAGCGAGGTGGCGCACTGCGCTTTGAACCCACGTGGCATGAGATCCAGTCCCGACCGTGGCGATCGTCAGTGGAGAGTGATAACTGAGCGAGTCCTGGCATCGTCTTAGCCAACCTGCAGTGTCGCGCAAACCCCCAATCGCTGGCATGCTGCGGGAATGGCCTAGATTGACAAGCTCATTAGTTTGCCGTCCTTCCCCCGCACCGATTACATTTATAAATAAAGTAATTTATGCTTTTAAATTGAGCCCTTTATATATATCCACCATTGGATGTATGTTGAACTTCTTTCGCGCCGTACGTAGCCAACCACGCTTAGCTACTGGAGGCCCATCCGAAAGCGGTGGCATGAGCAAGCAATTGCAGGGCTGCACCCCTTACCTATGTTGAGGACGCGCTCTAAGTCCATCGCCACGTGTGTCCCCCCCCCACCCCCCCACCACTACAGCTGCTGATGGGACTCGGGAACCAGGGCGCGGAGAAGAAGAACTCGGCCTCCATCGCTTGCTTCCTGTCCGCAAACGGCGCTGACCTGTCCCTGCGAAACAAGAAGGGGCAGTCGCCCCTCGACCTTTGCCCCGACCCCAACCTTTGCAAGGCGCTGTCCAAGTGTCACCGTGAGAAGAACAGGTGAGCAGTTGGCCGGTCCACGTTATCCACGGCTCGCGACTACAGGGCAGGTTTAAGTCACGGTCATATCGTGTGATAAGATCAGATGTGTGAACTTGTATGGTTTAAACGGGCACTCACACTCCACTGGGCTGGCGCGAATTAGTTGGGCTGGCGCGATTAGTTGGGCCGGGGCGGATACGTGACGGTTGGATATATACGACGTTCTGCTGTGTTAGTATCGGCATGCTGCCGTGCTTTGATTATCGCACTGGATTCGATCTTCCGGCGCGGCAGTTGAAACAAATGGGGGGGGGGGTGCTTGTGTCTTAAATTCCTCCCCTGCTTCTGTCCACCAAGCAGTCCGCTTGGTGGACAGCCAGTCAATCAATCGGCAGGTCTCACATGTGTTGGAGAAAAGCGTGGGTACTCTCCCACCTCCTCCAAAACGTCCAGCCGGCGTGCAAGTTGGGGCAAAATTCCTGCAACGGTGCTCTCGAGAGCCACCTCTAGCGGGCAGGCCCTTCCGCTGAAGCGGCTGGCGTGAGCCAGCGATTTCAGGGCCTGCGCCTTTTACCTTTTCTGTGCATTTACCGCGTCGTCGCTGTGGCTCCTAACCGACAACTCCGCCGGCGCAGCCCGCAGGCGTCGTGCCGCAGCCCGTCGGGCGGGGGGGAGAGCGGCGGGGAGTCGCACGAGGAGTGCATGGTGTGCTCCGACCTCAAGCGCGACACGCTCTTCGGGCCGTGCGGCCACATCGCCACGTGCTCGCTCTGCTCGCCGCGCGTCAAGAAGTGCCTCGTGTGCAAGGAGCCCGTGCAGTCGCGCACCAAGGTGGGTCGGTGGGTCGGTGGGTCGGTGGGTCGGTGGGTTCGTCCGGTCCAAGGGAGCAGTGCACCGCCACCATCAGAGGATCGGTCACCCAGGTCACTCGTGCAAAATGAGATTTATCCCTGGATCAAGGAGTTCTCTCTCGCTTGGTTCAACAAAAAATCGTCTTGAAACTTGACACGGCACCAGCAGGCGGCCAGGGGTGGCGGTGTCCCAACGACCGTGGCCCAAAACAGAGGGCGCCCCATGGATTTCCCTACTCAGTCTTATCCTACATCGCATGTTAATCTCTTAATTAAGCAATTAATGAATGAGTACATTCGTGCATAGTTTAGTTTTCTAATTCATTCATGAACTGCTTAATTTATGATTATAGGATGAGACGGAGTCGAGGCATCCCTGTGGTGCCCTCTCCACTGTGCCACGATTGCTCTCTTATTTTCATTTCTGTCATTGGTTCAGTTTTGTTCATTGCGTTCAAGTTGGACCTGCGTGTGCAAAAGTCACAAGTCACGTTTCAGTGTCGTTTCGCTTAGCCAGGCGAGAACACACGACCAGGATGAGTCTTATTTTGCAAGAGGCAAAAACCGAGACCATCTGAATGACAATGTGAAGATCCATGTGGAAAATGTTTGGACGTCAGCCACAGCACTTGTGTGTTGTACAGAGCCGAGTGAGGCCTCATGTTTTCACCATAAGGTTCCAGGGATGTGTATGGTATTGACGATGATGTACGGTCCACCTAGGGATTTTGATCTCCAGTGGAAACAACAAATGCATGGGTTGTTGCGCCGCCTGCCGGATAAAACGCAGCGTTGCACCCAAGAGAAAAGGGGACCGACCAGTGCGAGGGGCAGTGCCTCACGAGGCTTCGGCTCCTGCATCCGCCACAATTTTAGTCACGATTGTGGTTCATAATTGAATCATCCCGTCCGTGTGCGTGCGTGCGTGCGTTTAGATCGAGGAGTGCGTCGTGTGCTCGGACAAGCGGGCCGCCGTTCTCTTCCAGCCGTGTGGTCACATGTGCGCCTGCGACAGTGAGTGTCTCCTCTCGGCCGCTCCCGCGAACGCAGCCAGCGGCGAGCGGGGTGGGGGGGGGGGGGTAACGCCCGTTGCTCACGATGGTCGCGACGTGGATCCGGCCGCACCGCCCGCTCATGTGCCCGCTGCACTTTCGATAGTTGCTCCCTAGCATAACGTAACGTTACACCCAAGAGCCGACGAGACTGTGTGGGCGATCTTTGTCTTACGTGCATAATGAGCGGTTTGCGCTCGAGGTTGGCCACGATCCGGCGATACTACGATGAATCGACCGATTGAATAAACTCCGAGTGTTTGTCAATAACACTGTGTGTGTAGCCTTAAAAGGTTTTCCCTGGTTTTCCAAATGCGGTGTGACCACGTTTGGAGCCACATTTTCACCCACACCCTATCCCTGATCCAAACCTCTACTCCCTTTCTTCCCGATCCGTATCGTGACCTGCACCTTAACCATCCTCTTGACTCACGTGAACCCACACCATCTCCCTGCCTTTCTCTATGACCCACACCATTCCCTCGCCCACACGTTAATCCACACCCGGCCATGCACCGTATTCCTGATATTTCCAGTGACCCCCACACCTTTACCCACACCCCGCCCATACTGGGCATCTGTGAAAAAGAGCTTTGTAGTTCATCGGATTCCTCCTGTC
Source organism: Petromyzon marinus (assembly GCF_048934315.1). Lineage (NCBI taxonomy): Eukaryota > Metazoa > Chordata > Hyperoartia > Petromyzontiformes > Petromyzontidae > Petromyzon > Petromyzon marinus. The sequence continues at coordinate 2,245,275 of NC_133678.1, forward strand.
TCAACAAAGATTCTGACATTGCAGAACCCACGCCTTCTCCTCTGACGTTCTCTGTGACCCACACGCCGACTCGCACCCTAACCCCGGACACCCGCCGCCTGTGCCTTGCCGTGTCCGTGCCGCGCGCAGACTGCGCGAGCCTCATGAAGAAGTGCGTGCAGTGCCGCTCCACGGTGGACGTCCGCGTGCCGTTCAGCGTGTGCTGCGGCAGCAAGGCGAGCGACGAGGAGGAGGAAGAGGATGAGGACGACCCCTACAGTAAAACCCTCCCGCCACCTCACCCGGGCACACGCACACGCTCGCCCAGATTCCCCCCCCGCCCCCGCGTATGCCTCTGTGGACTGGTTGGCGTGAGTGCCGTTCGAGGGCACCTGTTGAGGTCAGCACGGCGCCCAAGGTGGGGTGGTGGGCCCCAGTAAACGTTCTTGGAACGTTGAGCCAACGTTGGTCCAACCGTTCCAACCACGTGCCAATGTTTGCCCAGCGTTGCATGTTTTTATTGGGGTGGTGGCCAATAACTTGCCTGGCTGCCCTCCTCGTCTGTCCTGCGCTGATGTTTACTCACCGCAGAAGGTGCTCGTTTGAGACTTGAGTCGACCGCGGGGAGACCCAGAACTAGTACAGATATCACTGGCCACTTTGACTGTGAATGGAACCAGGACAAAGTTTTCAGAGCGCAGGCAATAACCACTGCTCCACTCACGTGCACACACATACAGGTACAAGCACCCGCACACACACACATGTACACAACCCGCTCGGGCACATCAATTTAAATAATGAGTTGAACTCATTCTTTGAGATTTCAGTGGGGATAGAGACAGGGCATGGGATGCCAAATGGGTTGCATCCTGAAACAAAGAGCGCAACAGTGCCACCTTGTGGCAGAGAATGGCCCAGAAAGAAGCACTCAAAGAATGACCTCTCAAGTTACTTCATCCATAGGAGAACACCTCTCTATTAAACTGAAATTGTTAATTCTCAGAACGGGGAAAAAGCGAGAACCAACTTTACTAGGGCAGCTTTTTTGGTGCCGTCATTGGCGACCAGGCGGAAACCATCGGCACGCTGCATTTGAGGGAACCGCTGCAAGACAAAAGAGCTTGGTAATGGCTTTGCTTTGTGGGTAATCGTGCGGTTGTGCTTTGTGTGTGCATCAACGCAGGTGGCATGGGAAACATGCAGCCGCTGCAGAAGGACAAGGACAACACGAACATGAACGCCGATATCCACAAGCTGCAGCAGCAGCTGCAGGACATCAAGGAGCAGGTACGTGGACTAACCTGCACCTCTCCTGCACCGCTCCTGCACTGCTCCTGCACCGGTCCTGCACCAATCCTGCACCAATCCTGTACCGGTCCTGCATCGGTCCTGCATCGGTCCTGCGCCCGTGCTGAGCACACACTAGTCTGTTACGGCTGCGGAAAATACTGTAATCTCACACAAAGCGACTGTGCAGATTGGAAGAGTGGCCACAGAGATCTGAAGAGAGACGAGCATGAAAGAGAAAAAGACGCGGCGAGAGACATGGACAGAGACATGCGGAGAAGAAAAAACAAGACGGAAGAATAGAGAGAAAGACGTACTTAGGAATACAGTTGGACAGATGGACGCAGTGAGAGAGATATACACACACACAGAGACACACAGAGAAATAGAGACAGGCACATAGAGAAACGGGCACACACAGACATGGAGAGAGACTAAGAGAGGGAGGCTTACAACTGGAGGTCCCCAAAAGAGCAAGTGCCTTGTGCACACGCACATGTTGTTGCACACACATTGGCTACACTGGGTCAGAGCACAGAAACAGTGTCATGTGACTGTAAACAATCTCCAATTTTTGTCACCACTGATGTTCGCCGTGGGTGGGAATTGAACCCGGCTTTCTGGGTTCGGAGCGCAGTGCGCTAACCACTGTCACCGCGACCTCCCCCCGATAAGATTATTGTTGAAGTGAAGATGTGCACATTCAGGTGATCGATTTTTTTTGTCATCGACTTGAATTACTTTCGGCTCTGTTTTGTCAATTCTTCTTTTTGTTTGTGACCTCCATATGCAAGGTTATTGTACAATCTGTCTCGGCTACATTTACACACTTCTTGTTGAAGTGACTCGTCTAATATCTGCTGCCTATGCTTCTTTATACTCCCCTTTAATGTGTCAGCTCTCCCCACTCGCCGTCTCACACCCACCATACCAGCTGACATCTTCCATCACGCACATCAGTCTGTGCGTGATCAGGGGCGGAGCCAGGATTTCAGGCCGGGGTGACATTCCACAAATTTTAATTTCAAGAATGATTAGAGAGTCAGGCTATTGAACTAGACGCCGTCGGTTGGCGACACACTCTGACAATGCAGTTGCACGAAGTCCGCCAGACCGAGTGTCGTACACTTATACGCAGAATGTCACCCCTGTCACCCCCCCTGGCTCCGCCCCTGTGCGTGATGGCGGGGGGGTCGCTCTCACTGCTTTCGTGCACTCGCCGCCGCAAAGCCCAAACTTTCTCTACCAGGCCTGTACTTTAGCCTCCCAGCCATGAATTACATCCATATCAGACACCGTCGCTGTAGATCCACCCGGTAGAGAGAGATGTAGTATTTTACCTTGGAGATGCATACGTACGTACTCGCGTAAGCAGGCGACGCTCCGTTCTGTTTAACATGAGTATTAAGCTGCTGTTAATATGAAAAGTTGGGAAGTCATGCATTCGCGTGGATTAATGTAGCAGCTTTCCAAAATGCGTTCGTCTTCGAAAATGTTTTAATTACCAGTACGAAAGAGGAAGGGTAGCCGTCAGGGCAGATGTGCGTTGGATGTTGACAGTCAACGTTACCTCCGCTTTGCGTCTCGAAGATTTGAGCGGCTCGTTCATCAGTTTGGCCCACGTTGAACAGAGGCCGCTGGGTCCGACAGTGAAGTGTGATGCGCATCATTACGGCACACTGAAGGGCATGCATCATCATTGCACTATTGACAGCACTGAACTCTCACCCGCTCGTGTTTGTTGTGTTGTCGATGCACTGATGTCACTATAAATTAACTCTAATGACCGTTAGCTTCACTTGAACTTTTTTTTACGGATCTTCAAACTTATATTGGATGGCGCTTAGCACAGCTTCAGTACAAATCCACAATATTAGGGCTGTCTGTCTTTTTTGGTTTGCGTCATACTTTAAAAGTTACAAAGCCTACACTGTACATTACCTGGATGCATGTTTGTATTTTTATGTTTTATACACATATATACACACACACAGTGCCTAAGCTGGGTAGAGCCTGGTTAGTTCTTGGATGGGTGACCACCCACCATGCATAGATGGTCGTGGGGCTACGTGGTGGGCAGCAGAGGGCAGTGTGTAAAACTCCAGTTTTGTATTGTACTTTGCTCCAACGTCTATGCTCTCCGCTTTCGCCAATGGGAACTGACCAGCGTGATGGCGAACGGTCACATAACCCAGACGGTGTGCGTAGGCCCTCGTTCTATTGTAGTTTGACAAAAGGGCTGTACGTGCGTGCGGGCATACATACACAATATATACAGCAATCAAAATGCGTTGTGTTCTTCCCTTTTCCACGTTGCAATCTCCCCCCCACCCCCACCCTCCGTTCCATCCCCACCCACCCTCGGACACGCAGACCATGTGTCCCGTGTGCCTGGACCGCCTCAAGAACATGATCTTCCTGTGCGGGCACGGCACGTGCCAGCTCTGTGGGGACCGCATGAGCGAGTGTCCCATCTGCCGCAAGAGCATTGAGCGCCGGGTGCTGCTCTACTGAGGATGCTCGCCCGCTCGCCCGTATGCTCGCCCGCTCGTCCGTACGTACGCTCGCCCGTTCGCTCGCTAGCCCGTCTGCCGATACAAACCCGTACGTCCACACCATGCGCACGCAACACCTCGCTCTTTGAAAAATCACCACCCCGCCCACACTCCCCGCCCACACCCCCTCCTTCAGAAGCACGTGCCCGATTATTGCTGACCTTGTGGCCGGATAGGCCCGTGTGGGCACTCTGTGCCTGGGCGGTGGTGCGAGCCGTGCGCTGCTGCCGCGTGCGAGCCGTGCGGTGCTGCCACGTGCCAGCCGTGCGGTGCTGCCGCGTGCCGGCCGTGCGGTGCTGCCACGTGCCAGCCGTGCCTTACGCGCTCACTCGCTGCCTAGGGCGTGCGGTTCACGTCACACGAGGACCTCGTTGATCGTGAACGTAGATTCCTCCCGAAGAGAGAATATAGCGTCGTGCAAATTGCCAGTAGGTGGTGTGGGTGGTGGCTCCCGCCCGCTCGTTGGCACACAGGCACGTAGCGAGCCGCGTAGCGAGCCGCGTCGGCAGCCGTTTTGCTCTCCTGCGTCCCCGTCGAGGCTGTGGGAGTGGCGATGGGGGTGGGCGTCAACCCCATGGCATTCAGCCCTGCTGGGATCACCTGTTACAAATGTACAGCAAGTGCCGCATACCCCCCCCCCCCCGCCTGCAATCAAGCTAGGCAAAGCAACAGGCACATCTACGACTTATGCCCGGAGATGCAGTCGGATGACATTCGTTCAATGAAGCGTTCCCCGTGTTGGCGTTTGCGTCGCAGTCGGTGCTTGACAGTGTCGGTGTTATGGCTCGGCTAGTGGTCACTGTAGCAGCGCTCCGTGCAGACTGGCTATTTGCCATTCGTGACCTATCGTGGGCGTGCTTTTTTATCGTCAGGACTTTATTCTCGGGCCAGATTGTGACAAGAGTGTTCTCAACGGGTGTTCTTGGTCCAGCAAGCGGGGCAATATTAGCGTTGGGTGGCGTAAAGGCACGGAGTCCACATCTGAGGGTCCCTCAGAGTCCAGAGAAGGTGAGGATGTCAGATACAATAGAAAGGGCGGGGGGGAGGGGTGGGCGGAACAGAGTAGATAGTGTTTCCGGGAGAAGCGCAGTTTAATTTGTCCAAAAACCTGAGAGCCTCGTCCCAAGCACTGATCACCGCACAAATAAATATCTCCGTAACAGGAGTCTGTATGTGGTTCTGTTTCAAGTTATGTTCGCGTTGGGTTCACAACCAGAATCAGAAAGCCCTATCTGGACTGGATGAATTCGAAAAGCTATGAAGCTCTTTTTCGCAGATGTCCAGTCCGAGGCGGGTTAAAAAGTGAAATCAACACACAATACAAACAAGATAAAGGTAAGCGAGTTGCTATAAATAAAGTATGTAAGTACTAATTGCGTAAGTACAAATATACCTGCCGATTTGTCAACACCAAATACAAGCTTGGGCAAGGCAGCAAAACAACAACAACAAATTGTCCCAGACCCTCACCAAGCCAACAACACAACCCATGTAACCCAAACGGGATTCCTACATTTCTTATTTTCATACCTTGGGCTTGAATGACAGGAGTTGCCATGTAACTTACTGGAGCCAAAACAAACATTGTGCTTTGTCGCCTTTGCAATGACGCAAGAGAACCCCCAGTGGGAGCAGTAAAGACAGACGCCCGTTAGATAACAGAGGCAACAGGAGACTTGCTTCTTATACATCGCAGCCTCGTTCCGATATCTGGCCAGAAGATACCTTCGCAACTGTCAAGTAGCACAACTTGTAGTATGATGCAAACTCCGTTTGCGGCAAAAACGATGGGAGCCGCCAGTGTACGAACACGTTGGGTGAAACGTGCCACGTTGGGCTCTGTCCTGGGTGAGTTGTCTTCTCTGTGTGTCTAGATGACAGCGCTGGTCCACCGAAGGCCGCGCCGGCGCTGAAGTTACTGCAGACTTTGATGGCCGTGTTTGTTCCGCGTGGAAATAAATATTCCAACTCGGATCAACGGGCTTGAGAAAGTGAAGCATGTATTTGAACAAAAGAACCAGCGAGTTAATCCACGTGCATACATGCCTGAGCGGCAACCTTCTGGCTAAAAGCCGCTGCCTGGTTTTGTACCTATGCATTTTACCAACTCGTGCTGGTGCACAGCTGAAGACGCCATACCATTGCTGCATCTCACAGCGCAGTGCATCTTGTACCATCCCCCGTTTCACAACACCCAGCAGGACCTTCACTTTTTATCCCTCCTCGCCAACGTTGCTCTTTGGTGCGACTCATTTTGTGGCTTCCCACAATTTCACCCGTTTGCTTTTGTACCACGTTGCTCAAGAGCCAAAAACAGGATTATCAGGACAAAGACGGGTTCTTGGAGCTTGTTGCCATTTTCAAACTGCACCCTGGCAATCGGCTTTGGGGACGTTCGGCATCGCACGCAGAGCTGCTGTCCAGTTGAAGCTTCATTTCTTCGAAGCCGTCCCCTTTCGCATCCACTGTCATGGTCACCAAGCCACCGCTTTCCAGATAACCCCACTGGGCCAATAGGTTCAGTGTTGAACGTTGCATTCTCAAAGTTCTTCGCTTTAATAAAGTAAACGGATGTCTGCTTCCTCTGCCAGCCTTGATTGCACGCGGAGGCAAAACTATAGTTTTTTACTTATTTTCCCAAGCGATTAACACTTTGTACCAAGTCTATCTCTTCCCACGATATCTGCTGAGCATAACTGCGGACTTGCGTTTTCATTGCTGCTGCACGACTTTACAACTTGTTACTATATTCTTTAACAATCATGCTTCTTGTTCAACATTTGCAAACTGTTCATTTGAAACATCAGTTCTAAACATACCAACACTTTCCGTTTTCTACAAAATGTCTTGCCCTTGAACGTTTAGTCCCAAAATCAAGCGATCGCAAAATGGGTTCATCTGCACGTGCTCCGTAATCACAACAGACGGCCGCTCGTCGCGGCGTTATCAAATACCAATCCACTCTTTCTGCGGGAGCTTCATTGCTTGCCTCGAAAGTATCTCTCCTGGCAAGATATTTTGCCAGCGCGCGTTATTACTCGGGTCATGCGGCGATACCTTCGCGCGTTCTCGGTTCATCTTCGGATAGCTTCAAACTGTCACAAACTTTATTTTCATACATTTTCTGGTTACCATCAACCGAGCCCATCTTTGCTACGAGAGGGTTTTTGCCTGATGATGACAGATTGAGACGAGAGGTCTAAGGGCAAGAGGGCAAAAAAACCACGTGAACAGTGATGCAACGCCCCTTAAGAAAACTCTCCGACATTGTGTGCACAGAGACATGCACACCATTTATTTTTTAAGCCTTATGTAGCACGTTGTATAGCTAAACGTTATGTTTAAAGCGTTCGTGCATTCGCGTAGTTAAGCTTGTGTGATGCGTTAATTTAAGTGTTATCTCTCCCCGTTAAGACCTGTGTTACATTTAAACAGTTCTGTTATTGATGGTTTAAAGGTTGTTTCGACTGCTGTAATGCATTTGTAATCATGCTGATGATGCTAATGATGATGAAATGTGAAAACGGTTCCCCTAAGGTCTGTTCATGTGAGTCTGTTTGCATCGTGTGCGGAATAAGTGCCCATCACAAAGGTTCCGCTCCAAAAACATAAAACTGAGCCTGACTGGGCTACAGGGCATCTGTCTGATCAGCTGATGCTGAAGTTAGTCTGCCACATACTTGGTGCAACCTAAATCTTAACTTCATTGCTAGCTATTGAGTGATTTACGTTGCGCTAAGTATGTGATGGCCCAAATACTGGACCAACCTAATGAGGCAAATGCTTGGTTGCCCGGTGGCCAGATTCAACTGAATGCTAAGGTGGTGGGTTGGCTCTTTGCTCGAGCCCAGTATTTACAAAGCTCCAGTCCACGTGACCACCCCATGAAAGTCTTCTTTCTAGTGCGTTCCATGTGCTGTCGCGTGCTCTGTATCGTGGTGGGACGCAGACATACACGCACACGCAAATCCTAACACATTATTATACTTTGGTATATATTGAGAGATTGCGTGTACGTCTCTATTTGATTGGAATCGTTGCTGTCAATTTCCCGTGAGACGTGTTTATCAACCGTCAGTCACGTGCAGCGTGAAATGTACCCAATTTGTATTTGAACAGCATTGGCTTTACACGCAAAGTGGTGGGTCGCGAGAGCTTAAAACTCTGGAAACATTGTCCCAGCCCTTTACATTGGTATTGGGTCATTGTCCTAGCCCTTTACACTGGTATTGGGTGTTTTAATGAATGAGTACAATTGTTTTGAGACTATGAACACCCGCAGCCCGGACTCCTATATTCACAGCTTTATACTCGACGTCCAATCTATCGAGCGTTGTAGTTTGCAGCTTACACATCGGCCTCTTAAATCCAGTGTCAGTACGGCTTTCATTTATATAATGGGATGGACATCATAGCCTACCCTTCTGCTGAAACTCAAGACGAGCAAAAGAGATGGAGCATTGCTACCCCAACGACAACAGAGTACAACTGCTGCCATTAGGGGCTCGGATCGTGGCAATGCAGGGTTAGCGCTGTAGCCTTAGGGTGGGTCCGCACTTGATCACTAAACGCAAGTAACTTAATGTAATGGGCGATTAAGGGCCACTGATAAGTTACATACCGCTCGCATTCACTTGGGTGAACTTTGGAACGTTAAGTGAACCAGTGGCTAATCGGGATCAGGGTAATCAGAGGTTGAAGCCAAGGGTTTTTGAAGCGATTGTACAAACCACGTGGCATACAATGTGACCATAAGATTTGCGTGCCACTGTGGCCGAGCGAACACGTTTCGCATGAAGGCAACGTGATGTTCATTTAACGTTCGTTAAAGATCCAGTGTGAACCCACTCTTGAGTAAACGTCCTTCGGCGTACGTTATCTGATGGCTTGTAGGAACCGGTGCTATGATGCGAGACGTTTGATTTTGTTCAGACTCGGTCGCGTCTTCAAAGCTTGTGCGAACCCCTAACGGAACACGTATTCTCTGTAATGTAATAAAATACGTTATCATTGAGATGCCGCCCCCGTGTCTTCGCGTGGGATGAAGGGGAATTCCCACTGCACCTCTGTCGTGGCCTTCATATCCCCGTGTTGTGACGTTCAAGTGATTTAAAAGTAAAGTTCAATTGCCATGAGCCTATATACATCGTAGGACCGTGAATTTCAGTGCGAATGCAAAGTCTGGTGCTACTTGTTTGTTCCACGGTTACATTTAGTTCCCACGGATTAGCTACACCCAAACGTTATTTATTCATCAACATTAAATACTAACTGGCAAGCTTTTAACGTGAACTCTAACCAACAGACACAGTGAACTGTAATGGTTGTAAAAGTGGTATTAATGTAATGCACTGCTGCCTGTTTATTAACGATATTCTCGATTCTTCCTGAAGAACCGAAGAGTGTATTTTGGTGTTGTCATTACCTATAACATGATTGTTGTTCAAGTTGTCCTGCAGTAACAATTAGTCCCCGCACAAAACTATTCCAATACCGTCAACAGCATCATCATCATCAATGTCACGAACAGCCACACTTCCACTAATACACATGACCAGCGGTTTATTGTGGTGACCTCCACCGCAAGCAATTACACGTGGCATCCCATGCGACCTAGGTGGTGCTCAAGGCCCCTGGCCGGCCCTCAACTGCCGCAGCGAGGCGGTGCCGCAGCGAGGCGGTGCCACGGACGGTACCAATGTGTGTGTGGGGGGGGGGGCTTGCAGGTTCGTCCCGGTCTCATCCCCATGGGCCATGCGAATAGCGAGCCGGAGGACTTGGTGTGGCCAAATCAGTCAATTGGGGGGGGGAATCATCTAAAGAGCGAATTAAGTCTTCTCATCGTCAAAATTCAAATGTCGGGAAGTCTCAAGACTACGACTTTTCAGAATATTAATATTTATCCTGGAAGAATCTGATGAGCTAGAAAGCGCTTTTTCACAGATGTCCAGTAGGGGCAGGTAAGAACGTTACAATAAATATACAAAGAACACGATAGTAGTGAAAAGTAGAGGAAAGGCAAACAAATCGGCCAAAAATATAATGAGCTGGTAAGGTCGACTGAGCTTCGCAGCTGTTTTACGAGGACGACCACAGGCCAAGACCGCTGGCAAGTGGCGGCAGTGAGAGGAACAGCGCAGAGATGTCAATGTGCGAACTGACGAGCGAAAACAAAACGTGTTAACACGAAAGCCATACCAAATACGCAGACTCCGCGGTGCTGTTCCGATTTCCCCGGATACCCCTGGGGCTCGGTGTGGTTCTCTTCCCCGTTTCCCTGCCCTGGTCACCCTCACCACCTGCAAACCCACCTTGGGTCCTGTCGAGGTCCGAGAGGGCCTCTTCTTCAACCCCTCTTAAAGCAGTCCAGCCCAGCCGAGCTCTTGAGCGCGCTGCCACTCCTCAGCGCAGCACGACAGCAAACGAAGACTCGCCTACTTTTGCGAAATACACTTAAGATTAACACTAAAAAAATGGCAAAACAACCACATTAACCAATTTCGATTTAAAGCTTTCGTGACTGCAATGATTCATCTACACATGATCACTCGCATCTCACACGAGACGTCGCTCAACCCCACAGATGGCATCTCGTTCGCTTCTTTGGTTCCATGTGGCGTCAGGTCGCAGCGGTGCCGATTAATTATCCTCGTAGCAAAAGTAGCTACTACTACATATGTAGTAGCTGCTACTACTACACGTGTAGTAGCAGCTACTACATATGTAGCTACTTTAGCTACTACTACACGTGTAGCAGCAGCAGTAGCTGCTACTACATATGTAGCTACTTTAGCTACTACTACACGTGTAGCAGCAGTAGCTGCTACTACACGTGAGTTTTTAGGTCCATGCGGCGTACAGCCGTAGTAGCTGCTACTACACATGTAGTAGTAGCTACTACTACATATGTAGTAGCTACACAAGCTACTTTCAAGGATCCCCGCGCTAAATGCTTTCAAGCTATCAATTCCGGTTCAGTGATTTTGCACTTGCTCTATTACTACAGTACTATACTGCCCTTCAACTTTTATGAACGACTGGGTGTTTAAGGTTAGCGATTTGTCGTATTATCTGGCTGTATAGCAAATGAAATAATACAATTACTATACTGTGCAAGGTATAAATGTATGTGTTTTAATATTTACGTGTTAATGTGGGGCTCCTTTATGAAATCATGCTTCAGGCCCCGCACTAGCTTAGTCCGGCACTGGTCGCAAGCTCCTGTGAGCGCCTCTCGCCCTCGCTCAGCCCCCCTGCGTTGCGCTTCGGGTCCTCATCAGCACGCCACTGAGGTTGGGATGACGAGGCCCCGGTCAACCCCCACCCCATACCACCCTCGCAGCTTTAAATTTGAAGGCGACCTCGCCCGTCTCTCTCCTCTCGCTCCTCCTCCCTCCCTCCCCTCTGCCGTCACTCTCTCAAGGCAATCTCCCAGTATTATGCCTACGAGACGCCTCCCAACTCCAGCAACAAAAACAGCGCCGAACCGATTGAGGGGGCGAGATGAGAGGGGAGGCGGAGGAGGGGGGAGCGGCTCGTACGCGCCGCTCAGCTGTCAACCCCACACGGTTTGCCCCCTATTCTTGTGCAGGGAACATTGAGTTTTTAGGTCCACGCGGCGTACAGCCGTTTCAATACGGGCAAAACAAATTGTTTCTATGTGTGTTGTGTTTCTCCCTTGTGATGGGACTTTGTAAGATGAACGTTGAGATTTATAAGGTTCACGGGGTGTGACCAACACGGTCTGAGTTGGTCTGTAACAAGGTAGGGCACTGATCAGGGGTTGACGGGTTTGTTATAATCTTCTACACTCTTCAGAGGAGGACTCTTAACGACTCCTCTCTCAGCCTCGGCTCTAGCGCTCGACGCTGGACTGGGGAGTCGGTGCCGTCTCAAGCGTCGCCCCGAGGATCTGGAGCGCCTCGCCGGCCAGTGCAGCTCACGGAGAGTCGGAGTGATGTGCGAGTAGAAATCCGATGAGCCATGAAGCTCTTTTTTTATCCACTCATGTCAACCCGGCCCGGTGGCTATACCTGTCAACCCATAATCGCTGTGTTTAGGAGGGAGCGCAAGACTCACTCTTTTCTCATAGCTTTTACTTAAACGTTATTTTATTGTCTTTGCATTTTATGTTAGTGTACAAAATTTTTATAGCCCCCGCACCCCCCCCCCCCCCCCCACCTTGAGTGAGGGTGTTATCACATTTAAAATAACTACGGTTTATAATTGAGCGTGATTCTGATGCTTGCTGTCACTGCTTGGGATGGCACGTGGGGGTGGCGGGGCGAGGTGGCAACGCGTGGGAACTTGGCACCAGAGGGCGCCCTTGAGCAGCGAACCGGCCCCACCGCGTGGCTCGACAGCCCGAGGGGCTCCGGACAAACACCGCGCGGCGCGGGTCGGGGAAGTGAGTGGGTGGGTGGGTGAGTCGTCGGGTGGGGGGGGGGCTAAATAAATAATGAACGAGAGGGTGGTGGGTGGGGAAGTTGTTACGGAGAGAAAGGAAATAAGGTGGAGGCACTCTGCTGATCTGCTGTGGCCGGCGTGGGGTGCTTAGGGGGTGGTTATTAGGGTGGTGGTGGTGGTCGTGGTTTGCGTTTGGCTTGGGATGCTGTCTGGATCGCAGGACGAGCTCTGAGTCGCCGAGGGCAAGCGCAGCCATGCAAGGTGATGTACGACTCCGGGCTCGCAATCAGCACGTCCACGCGAGTTTTCACATGGGCACCCTTTATGCGCGCACACACACACGAGCACGCGCGCGCGCGTACACACCGCGTATAGACACACTCGGGGGTGTTGGTCTCTACGGACTTTGTTGTTAGCGAGCAGCAGGGCCGTCTTTGTCTCTCCCCCTCCCTTTCTCCCCCCAATGGTGATGTACCACATCAGCTACACACTTGTTTAAAGGCTGAGTCGACCTAGGGAAGGCCCAGGAACGGTTCACATGTTCGCCACCGAACGCTGGCCGTGACCGGGAATCGAACGGCGGACGCTGGGTTCAGTGGCGCAGTGGTCAACGCTAACCACTGCGCCACCGCTCCCCACGATAACACACGCGATCCGTATGTATGCAGTTCTTACACACACACAGTGGTGTGTGTGTGTCCACTGTGTGTGTGTGCGTACGCAAACACATACGTAGGGTGAAATATGCACATGGTCAGAGTTACACGCACACAAACTCACAGAAACGTGCGTATGAACGGGACTACGTACACACACGTGTACACAACATGCACACGTGTACACAACATGCACACGTGTACACAACATGCACACGTGTACACAACATGCACACGTGTACACAACATGCACACGTGTACACAACATGCACACGTGTACACAACATGCACACGTGTACACAACATAGATGTGTTTTATTGCTCAGACAATCTGTACGTGCGGCAAACCGATAACCGTCCCCCCCCCCCCTTGTTCTCCAAACCGGTTACCGGTAATGCAAGAAAAGCTGCTTTTAACACCGCTCATGGCTCACCCACAACAACACACAACACACACAACAACACACAACACACACAACACGCACACTCGACGCCAGCTTGTATTAAAGTGTAGCAATGCACTTTATTAAAGCCTTTATTACTCAACAGGCTATGAACGTGTGCACGTGTGTAGCCACCCCACCACCACCAGCCACCCTCCTGGTTAACAGCACTTGGCCCCCACACACTCTGCTGAAGGCTACCCCCACCCCTCCCCTAGGTCGACTCAGCCTCAAATGACTACCTGGCGCGGTGTGTAAAGCGTCGCCACTTTGGGGAGACAAAGGCGGCCGGGCCATGGTGCTGGCCACCTTACCCCAATGTCGCGTGCCGTGCCGGCCTTTCAATAGGCTACTGCACTCGCGAACAGCACTTGCCCCCAAAAGTCCGCTAAGGCTACACGGGGGATCTTTGCCTTGTTGGGTAATCGTTGCCACTCATTGGCGCACCGTTGTTGTTGTTCTTGCATTATCCAAGTCACTCGTAAACAACAACAACAGATCACACAAGTGAACAAAAAAACAAGTTACCCACGTGCCGTGTGATTCATTGCTTTAGTTTGTTGGGTTAGATCGTTCCGGTAAACAAAATGTGCTTGTTTTGTTGCACTAGAAAGCGTTCACCACCCGACAGAGCCGATCAAAACAAGTCGCCACGTGTGGGCACACACGCCGGTCGATTTGGGGGGTTTAAGCAAATCCGGAGGACGAACGTCGATATTTCAAAGCGAAGTTTGAGAAAGAGTGGAAAAATAAGAGCAGTTTTTTTTAACCCTTTCTGGCATTAAAACGGGGGGAGATGTTAAGACGTTCAAAGAGCAAAACATTTTTTTTTGCAAGGAATCACATCCTGCATTAACCACACGCAGTACCTGTGGTGAACACGCAAACAAACATGCTCTGATAATTATATATGGATCGATTACGTGTGGTCAATGCAGACTTCATACTGGCAAAAAATAGTGTGCCATGATAAAGTTTGACAAGTTTGTACGACAGACCCAACTTGTTTTGTTTGGCTGTGTCGGGTGCTCAACGGTTTATAGTTTTTTTTTAAAGAAGACATTATAGACTCCATGATCTGACCCAGAATAAACGAATGACGAATCGTTATATTTGGTCGTGAAAGCTTTACACTCGCGCGTATGATGTTCACGATACGTCCAGGAGGGATTGTTTCACCATCGGAATCTTTACGTCGTCTGCCGGAGGAATCCGACGAGCTACGGAGAGCTGCTCTTTTTCACAGCTGTCCCCAGCGTGGGCGAGTCGTGGTTCGCAAAGCCACGACGAGAGGGCTTCAGGGGAGAGAGATGGAGAGAGGATTTCGTGGTGGACAACCGCACACACGATGGGGAGCGGTGGTGTAGCGGTTAGCGCGCTCACGGCCAACACCGGTGAAGATTATCTGAACCGGTCCTGGGCCTCCCCTAGGCCGACTCAGCCTCAAATTAGTATCTTGTGCGGTGTGTAAACTTCGCCACTGGGGAGACAAAGGCGGTCGGGCGTGGTGCCGGCCACCCACCCCCTCGTGTACCGTTCCGGCCTTCATAGGTGCTCGCTAACACCACTTGCCCCTACAGTCTGTTAAGGCTATACGGGGCATCTTTGTCTTTTGTGGTGAACACATGTGGAACACACGTGCGCGTTACACGCATCGCGTAGAATGCTTGGCGATGATGTCAGCGCTTGCACGTTTTGTGTGTGTGTCCACGTGCATGTTTGTATGTATCTACGTTGAACTTCTTTCGCACCGTACTTAGCCAACCGTGTTTATTTAGGCCCATCGGCCCGTTTTTTGTCAGTCCAATCCATTGCTGGATGAGGGCCTCCCCCGCACCTAGCGAGCCATTGAGGGATATTTTAGTTGACCATATACTTCAGCACGCTACGATGGTCAGTGTGGTGGTGGTGTGGGGGCGAATGCAGTACTATACAACAATGTTTTTATATTTTGATTTAAAGCTTACGTGACTGCAGTAATTCATATTCTTAGTTTTTTCGGTAAAGTCACGTTGAAGAGAAACAACAAAATAATAAAATATATATATAAAAATAGATGGACTAGTCCTGGGCAAACTGCCAAATCGCTGCGCGTGACGCCAACGTTTTTTTTATAAATAAATAAATGCGCCGTTTACAAATAAAAATAAATTTATGCAAACCAACACACCTGAAGATGACCGTTTGAGTTATGGTCGAAACGTCGTGAGAATTTTTTATTGTTTTATACATTTTTTATTATTTTGTTGTTTCTCTTCAACGTGACTTTACCGAAAAAACTAAGAATATATAATAACAATGTTTTTGCTGCACCGTCCTCTGCTACCCACAATACCTACGACTCCACCTGCCTTTTGCACAAGGCGGTCACCCACCTAGGTTACTTTTCCCTGCTTAGCCTGCGAGATCTGATGAGATTAGGCGCATCCTGGATGGGCTGCTCATAGTCATTGTAATACTATTAGTGTCATGTGTGCTGTAGGTACGATGAACTTCTTTCGCGCCGTACGTAGCCAGCCGTGCTAATCGGAGGTGCGGGGGAAGGACAGCAAACTTTAACACACAAAACACAGTTCTAAAGAAATTAGTTTTACTCAGCAGTGCATTTAAGACACAGTGGTCGGAGATCGCTGGCTGTGTATTTCTCCAGGATAAAAAAAAGCCTCCCCGAGTCTCAATGCTCTGAGCAGGAGGGTCCTGCAACATTGTAATTGTTTGGCCACATCCCAGTGAATGGGTGGTTCGTTTGGCCTTGACTGTGGGAGGAAACGGGAGGAGCGCAGAGAGAACCCACCCCGAGCCTGTGAAGGCATTAACACTCGAGGACAGCTCGGATGGATTCAAGAATGCATGACCCTACTGCTGTCCGCTGGCCATCTCGTTCGTCCGCACACGCTATTGCATATCGCCCGTTATGTCCCAGCTCTCTGCTGCACTGTGTATATTCAAGTGTCTAAATTGTGTTGTTATGCGATGGCACGTGTACGCATAACGTATGCTATCTGTGTGCCAATGCGTGCGTGTGCACTGCGCTTTGCAATGTTTATGAACAATAACCAAAAATATTCCCCATAAAGCCTTTAACAGGCTGTTGGGGCATGTGCTGTTAGCGAGCACCTATTGAGGCCGGCACGGCCACGCCTGGCCACCTTTGTCTCCCCCAGCGCAGATGTTTACACACCGCACCAGGGTATTGATTTAAGGCTGAGTCGACCTAGGGGAGGCCCAAGACAAGTTCGGATATTCGTCACCGGTGTTGGCCGTGAGCGGGAATCGAATTTGGGTCGCCGGGTTCGTAGCGCAGCGTAGCGCTAACCGCTACACAACCGATAATGCACACTCCTTCATACATTGACACAGTGTAAGTTTACACAAAGCAGATTATGTTTACACATTACGAGAGGAATTAAAACTCTGACTTTGTGAGTTTCATCAGCACACTATTTATTATACAACGCGGTATCCTGTTTGTGTAATTAGGACAACCAGCTGTTTCAATATCACAAATCTAACTGATAAACACTTGGTAACATTATTTCCGCATATTTTTTTATTACAAACCTAAATTTTTGTTTGCACAACAGTAACATTGTAGCAAGCTCGAATCGATGACCAGGGTTTCATTTTCGTCAAATGAGAAACTTAAATCGCAAGCGACTCAATCGGGGACGCCTGCATACACCCAGCGTTAAACCATCGCCTCCCTCCTACTGGCAGCAGAGTCATGGCACCCCCACAGGTCACTTTTGCAAATGAGGTTCATCCTGGTCTCTTGAGGTCTCACCTGGTTAAGCAAAAGACTACTTCAAATGCATGGAGATGGAGCGATGACATCGGCTCACGTTGCGGCGTTCTCGACGGACCACTGCATTCGCAGAACTGTTCGAGATGGCGACGGCTCGGGGCCCTCGAGGTAGGCCTTCATCCAACAGTGGGTAGATCATGGCCGATCACGACGACGACAATGATTGCGCAAGGAAGCGCCGACGCAGCAGCAGCAGACGGGGGGGGGGGGGGGTTGCTGCGTGGCCGTGGCGCTGCAAATGCAGAGAGCGCGTTCGGAGAAGCGGGCGCTGTGCAGCCGCGCGGGCGTAATTGTAAAACACAACCTCGTGGGGAGTCACGTGGCCCGAGTGAGCCGGGCACTGGCACATTCTCAAACGTCGGCACGTGGCGACGCACAGCGCTCGGACGCTCCCAGCACCCTCCAAGCGAATCCTCTCCCGCCCCCCCCCTCTTCCTCCACGGGACCGGGCGGCGCAAACGCGTTCCGGTTCGTGGCACCGGGAGAAGCTTGGGAGCCGCGGTGGCTAGGATATGTTAAGTCCCTCGCCTGGTATTTCAGTTTCTTTATTTTGTTTATTTTGGTATAGCCCTGTGAGCCATTCGGCTCTTGAATCGGGTGCAACTGCAACAAAAAACAAAAACACGAACAAGAAAACATCTTAAAGCGACTCTGTGTGACTGTGCAAACATAAAATCCATGAAAAAAACAGCAAAATATTCCTGAAAAAAGCACCGTACACCAACGCTGTGTGCAAAAAATCCCAGTGGGATGCAAGTCAAACAACAACAACCACAAGAAAACTTAGATTAAGGCCATGAGTCTAACTCCGCACTACAACAAAACAAACATGTCCAAACCAAAAAACTTTTCGAAATCACAAAAAATATAAAGCCATAATTGCAACGTAACAGTGATCACAAGGACTGTGACCGAATTTTTTACAATAAACTACATAAATAACATGTAACACCAAATCCTAGAGCCAGCATCAGTCGGAGTATCAGGAGAGGTCGTGGGTTCGATCCCGACCCTGACGTCTGTGTATTAGGAGTCTGCGTGTCTCTCTTTCTCGCGGTAGCCAGAATTTTTCTCCGGGTCCTCGGGTTTTTCCCTCCACGTTTAGAATCAACATCACGCGTTTAGAGTATTTGGATGTTATAAATTTCGACGTGATGAAAAAAGCCAATTTTGTTGAGCTATCATTTATAATAGCCGCGTACGCTTCTGAACACGAGCTGTATAGCTCAGTGGGCCTTCTTACCGGGCAAAATAAAAAATAGTTTTTTAGTTTTGTTTTGAAATCTGCACCGCACAAGCACAGCGAGAGAAATGGAGAGCGGGAGGAATGGAGCGCTGCCTTGTTGACAGCGTGACCCCTGGGCAACGGCTCAGTGGGGGGTGGGGGGTGCTGGCTGGACATGCCATGTGGTGTGCATTCTTTTTTTTTTCCTCTTTAAATTTTAAGCCAAGGGCGGCGTGAGTTTCCGGATCGCTGAGATTTTGTTAAAACTCCTAAAACCCTGTGGGGGATTGGTCCCAGTTTGGCCGGGAAGATGGCAGTACATGAAGTGGGTAAATTAACCCCAGGCCATGAGGTAGGCAGCACTGCCAGTGAGCTCACGAACCCATCCGTTTTCTCCGGATACGGGGAGTTTCCTCCCGCGTTCAAATCGTTCTTAAGAGAGGAATTGGCCAAACAACCTCGTGGCGGCAGAGCCCTGCTGAACTCGAGGCTTTTACACGCGGCGACCCCTTCACGGGCAGCTGCGCCGTGGCGATTTGGGGCCTCCCCATGGCACAACAGAGGCGGATATCGAAGCCTCCCAAGGTGGGGTGGGAGGGAGGTGGGCAGAGGAGGGGGGTATTACCCCCCCCCCCACCACCACCTCCTTAGATCCCGCAGCTGACGGAGAGCAGCAGCAGCAGACATCGTGTGTGGCCAGAGAGAGATGACTTCTCCATCGGCGGCCACAAACAAACACGCCACGGCTGGAGCAGCCCTGGAGCCCCCGGGCCTGCGCTGGAGGTGCCACCCCGTGCACTCGGACTTCTCGCCCAGGTCCCCGAGAGCCTTGCTCTGCTTGTGCACTCACGAACGCACGTGCACACCCTGGAATGAGGAATGCATTTATCTTGGCGGCACGGAGACAGTGACATGAACCATGTGCACAGCGCAAGAGTTGGATGGGGAGGACGGAAATAATCCTGTAGCTGTTTACCGAAGGATGCCTTACATTTGAGTCTCAAGACTCGTTTGCTTTCGAGGGGAGGTCCTGCTACATTGAGGTATTTGGCCAATTCCATTAATGAGCGTCTGGCTTTACGTGGGAGGAAACCGGAGTAGCTGGGGAAGAGTCACGCGCGCGAGCCGGGAACAACGTTCCAAGTTCCGCACAGATTGAAAAATTCCACTCGCTGTGTTAGCATCTCCCCGGCCACCGCGCAGTGGAAGCCTGCGCTATCCCTCTGGTTCCCAAGGAGTCACGTGCTATCCAGGCGTCACCTTTGCTCAGCTTTAGGTGCAGCTGGGATTGTTTGATCGTGAGGGTCGTGCAAAAAAAGTAATAATCGATCGGGAACATTATGATTCATTGAGTCATAGATTCATGAGCTCGTTACGCGTGCATTTTAAGAATCGGTAATTTCTGATTCGCGTCTATTGCACGTGGTTCGTGGAAACTGGCCGTGTAACGATGCAGTCATTAGTCAAATATAATGAATCCATTCGCTCACGATACTTTCAGCTGGTTGTGCTGTGAGAATCGATGATGTTCCATGCGTATGTGGAGAATATAAATAACAAAATAAAAGTTTTTTTTTTACAAATCCCATCAACCACACGACCTTCTATGGGCACTAATTTCAGCAGCTTTGGGTTCAACGTTTCAAACTCTGGACCGGGTTGTTGACATCCATTGTCTTATCATCAGAGTCAGACTTGCTTGAACTAATGCTGCAGGTGAAGTGCCAGATGTTTATAGGCAAGGGCCCTCTCGATTAAATATTGGTCCTAGTTTGTTACGTAAATTTAACAGGGATCAATGATTCGAATCGGTGACTTTAGATTGTCGAAAGATCGGCGCTTGCTGAATAACCATGCTCCGAGGGCCCAGTGTGCTGCTTGTGTTGGCCAGCAGAGCGGAGCTCGGGCACATCCAAGTGGCCTCATTCTTTGTCCATAAACCTCGCAGCACTGGGGACTCGTTTGAGTTCCTGCCGATCTGTGGGAGGAGGAGGAGATGTGGCCGTGGGGAGATATGGGAATGAGGTGGGTGGGAGGAGAGGTTCACGGGTTGGGTCCCCCTGCCGAGGGGCCCCTTGCTGGCAACGGTGGAATAAAAATTCCCAGTCGATGGAACGGCACTCCGCGGTGTCTCTTAGCTACGCACAGCCGGTCCGTCCCGACGACGACGACGATGAGGTGGAGGAGGTGGAATGCGTTCCGTGGTTCACGCTCCGCGCACCGATGCGTGTGCGTGCGTGCGCGCCCTCCGTCAAAGGAACGATTCTCTGTTGCGAAAAATAGAAGCGGGAAGCCGCTGTGACGGCCGGCCGCTGGCGCGTCGGGTTTGTGTGATGGCCCGATAGCACAAGCGGATTGCGTGGAAAGTGCGTGTGCGTAATGTTATTATTATTAATAATATGCTAATGATAATTTTATATCTTAACTTGAAGCTTTCGTGACTGCAGGAATCCATACTCTTTGGTTCTTTCGGTAAAGTCACGTAGGTAGAATATAAAATAAATCACGACGTTTCGGGCGCAACACAAGCGTCCGTCATCAGGTGGGAAAGCATGGCCTGCTGCTGATGCAGACTGTTTAATTTTATAAAGCGCCTTCCACATTGAACTATCTCCAAGCGCGCCGTACATACAAGTAACTACGCACAAGTCTAGATAAAATCCAATCGGAAATACTCGTAACAATAATAATACTGACAACTACGCTCGCAATAGAGATAGAATGCAGACAAACTATGATAAAAGCTCGTAACAATGATTCGCAACCCAGTAGTGGTAAAGTCCAATCAAATTCCAGTAACAGCCAAAGAACAACAAAGATGTTTTCACGACAGACGAAAGTGGTGCCGATCCAATTCGCACGGTTGGCTCCGCACCACGTGCAGGAAGTCCCACGTGCGCACCCACGTCGCAGTCACAATTCCCGACCGCAGTTCCGGATTAGCGTGCGACGTTCCGCGAGGAATCTGTGCAAGGAGTCACTCAAGGCTATGAAGTGGACTCTCCTACCGGCTGGGTGCGTGCGTTCCGCGCTAGGCTCGCCACGCCTGCCCGGCCGCTGTTTTATAGACGGGAGCAGACGAGGTGCGCGTGGGGACACGGTGACGGGCTGCCAAGGCCTACCCCCTCCTGCCCGCCACCCCCCCATCTGTGTACCTTGCAAAAGCAGAGCTGCTGCTGCTGCGTCAGCATTTCGGTAGCGTCATTGTTGTTGTTTTTGAACGGGGGGGGGGGGGGGGGAATGCACATGAGATGTTTCACCCCACGAAATAAACAGCGTGATATTGTCCATAAACAAAGATGAATCGAGAGGCGTGCGGCTGGGGACAGCCCCCCCCCGCCCCCCCTGCTCCCCAGCGTTGTTGAAGTCACGGCGTGGCGACTTCCTTCCCAGACGCCTGCCGCTCGCTCTCGAGCTCTGTGCTGCGGCGTCCTCGCTCACGCCGCTCGCAACTTTTATCGGAACCGTCAGTCTCGCGCCCCTCTCCGCCCCCCCCCCCCCAAGCATAATTCTACTCCTCGCTCCGTTTATACGGATTAAACAAAAAATACACATCACGAAAACAATATCACTCTTCGCATTACGCCGGGCTGTCCACTCGTTCTGCGCTAGCGTCATGGACCCCACGTTGTGCGGCGAGATTTGGCGTTATCGTTCGTGTCCTCAACTCCGGGTGGTATATTTAGTTGTTGTTCACAGCCGCTGTTGGGTGAGGGCCTCCCCACGCTGTGTTGGTCGTGGGGGGGCTTGGAGGGAGGGAGGTTTGTTTGTGCCATACTTCACCACGCTGGTCAATGCGGGTTGGTGAAGGTCTGGCATCGGTTGGGTGAGATCAGATCGCACTCGCCACTGATGTCGCCCCACAGTCGGGAATTCTGAACTCAATTTGCCAAGTTCATAGCAGCAGTGCGCTAACCACTGTGCCACCACTCCCCCCAACAATACACTCATGTCGGGTACATACACGTTTATTACCGAGTATATTTAAAACTTCACACGGGATATGGGTCCCAGACGGTACGAGAAGCCTGGCTCCAAAACTTCAAATCTAGATTGGTACGAGAATCGTTGATAAGATTTTAAGGTAAAAAAAATGCATTAAATACATTTTCTGTAATTGTATGTTCATTTGTTTTATAGTGCTTTCTTAAAGATATGTAATGGTGTTGTAGCCCGGGTGAAGAGGGGCGGTGTTGTGGTCCTTGCCCAATCCTGGCAGAGCCTGGCTCCAAAACTCAACAAGCAAAATAAACAAAGCGGCTCACGCGTTCAAGTGAAGGGTGAATTAATCGCATTTCAGCGGTGTTTGTACTTGCCATCGTGAGCCACTGTCGGGTCCACGATGGCTCTCCCACCATCTCTCGCTGTTTGTCCGTCTTGCTATGCCTTAGCAGGGTCAACGTTCACCATTCAAGTGCTTGACACAGATTTCGAGAGCGTTGGTTTTTCACCGATCCGCGGATTTCACCGATTGACGTCCATTCTCCCGTCGCGAGCAAAACGTAAACGCATTATCGGTCTTCGTCACGCGCGAAGATCGCCGCGAGCGAATGCAATTAATCAAAACAGAAGAGATATTTAATAGGCATGCAATAGTCTGCCAATGCGTAATAGGCCAGGGGGGTGAGGTGATCATCACAATGGGCAAATGTTGTACGTGCTCGAATACGGCCCTCCTGACGAAGGACTCTTTGAGTGTGACCGCAGCGTTGTTGGTGGAGGGGCCAAATGGATGACCTCGGAAACCTGGGGGTCACTGTGCATTGTGTTCCGTCGGGTGGCGTGAACGGTGGAGCGGTTCACTGACGAGGCTCTGAACAATGGCATGTCGGATGCGTTCAAGTTGACGATGCACACGCGCATTGAATGGCGCGCGCGCGATGGACCAATTATTTTTTATTCACGCAGACTGTATGCAAGCGATGTGCTCATGTTACGTTTGTGTTGATGGACGAGAGAGGAAAATGAACCGAGCCTTGAATTTTAATCGCCACGCCCATGGGGGATGGGCGTTCTCTGATGGGATTTTCCCCCCCGCGCGTGTGCGCTTGCAGATGACGTGGGCGAAGGGGAAGAGATGCAAACCTATCCCTGGAAACACCTGGGTGAGTGGACTTCCCGGAGAGCGTTTATACTGAATCGGCGGCATAGCCATCGAGTGTGCAGGCGGTGCGGCTGCACCGGGCACCACGAAGATGGGGGGTGGGGGCGAGGGGGTTGGAAATTGGGCAGGGGACCCCGCTTATATAAACTATTACAACTATTTTTACTTTACCAGGTAAGGCCCACTGAGCAATATAGCTCTTTTTTTTAGAAGCGACCTGGCCACAAATGATAGCTCAACGAAGTGGCTAATCACGGGAAAATGTTTAGCTGCCAAATACTCTAATAAATCGATGTCCATTCTAAATGTGGAGGAAAAAACCGGAAGACCCGGTGAAAAATCCACACGACCACGGGGAGACGGAACATGCAAACTCCAAATATACAGCAGCAGGTGCCAAGGTCGGGATTGGACCCATAACCTCCTGCACACCAGGCAAGGGACTTAATATTTCCCCACCGTGCTGAGATGTTAACTACCTCGCCAATTCGCCACCATTCACTCGCGCTCGCACACACTCGCTCGCGCTCGCTGACCACACTCCCCCGCTCACACTCGCTCACCACACGCTCCTCTATCAGATGCTGCTGCAGAGACGCGAGCCTCGGGCTGCCCTGGCTGCCGATCCCAGAAGCTGCTGCGAGCCTCCATCTCCGCCCTCTACCCGGTGGCCGCCGGCCTGGCGGTGGCCGTCGCTGCCCTCGCCTGTATCGGTACGGGCGGCGCCGACGCCACGTTCCATCCGCTGCTGTGCATGAAGGCCGTCCCACGTCGCCGCCGGCCCTCGCGCTCTCGCGGTGCCGTAACCTCGCTCGCCGCCGCACGCGAGCCGACCTCGTCGGGGGCAACGTTGCCACGTGTTTGGAACCGTTGGACCAACTTTGGAATGTGGTTGGAATCGCTGGACCAAGTTGGCTCAATGTTCCATGTTTGCTGGGGTGGTGGGTGGGGGGGGGGGGGGGGGAGGGGGTGCGGGGCGGGGGAGTGACCCAGGGTCAGTTCTGGTATCACTCGCGACCGATATTCTGTAACGATGGAAGAGAAAATACCGATGGAAGTGGCCGAGGATCCATCTCTCTCTGTCGAGTGGGGGGGGGGAGGGGGTGGTCTCGGAGTGCCGTGCGTCGAGAGCAACTCCGAGCCACTGGGAGCTTTTAGCCAAACTTGGCGGAATGTAGCCGTAAAACATTGGCGCAGATACCCCCTCCATAGGCTGACAGAGAAATTAAATACAATTTTTTTTGTAATCTGCATGGGGAACACGTGGCTGTGTTTTACATTCACCGTTGAACTTGCGCGCTTTGGCGCTTCCACATCTGCGGCTCCCGTGCGTTCACCAAACCCCGCACTTCACCAGCGTGGTGAAGTGCGGTCAAACAAGCGCCCCATCCCATGACCCCGCACGCCGTGGGTAGGGCCCGTCTCCCAGCAATGCATCGACAAATGGCCGTACGTGCGCACAAAGACAAAGATCCCCCGGTATAGCCTTAACAGAATGTAGGGGCAAGTGCTGTTAGCGAGCACCTTTAAAGGCCGGCACGGCACACGAGGGGGGTAGGTGGCCAACATCACGCCCGGCCGCCTTTGTCTCCCTAGTGGCGATGTTAACACATCACACCAGGTACTCATTTCAGGCTGAGTCGACCTAGGGCCCAGGACCGGTTCAGATAATCATCACCGGTGTTGGGTGTTGGCCAGGTTCATAGCGCAGCATGCTAACCGCTACACTACCGCGCGCGTGTGTGCGTAGTTTGCGTTAATATTTTAACGGTGTTTACGTTAAGATTTTAATCATTTTAATCATAAGCGGATCAGAAGCGTTACGCAAGGTTGATATAGATATATAAAACTACAAAAATGCAGTGAGCGGAGGTGAATTGAGTCGCGAGCACTGAAACGAATTGAATATGCGCTTAGCTCCGACCTGGTAACCGGGTCAGGGGACAGTCAATGATGGTGGAGCGGTTGAGTATTCCAGAGATGCGGTTAGCGATAGGGAGGGGATGAGGGAAGCGTCCTGAACCATCTCCTCTGATAGCTGTAATCATAACAGAGCGGCCCGCTGTACCGGTGGGGGTACCCCCCCCCCCCCCTCCCCTGGGGGTTTATGTCCTGGGGTTTATTTACTTTAATCTCTGATAACCTCTTCTCCTGTAGCACATACGTCTCATTTGCAGCGCTCCTCTCTCTTAACAACCCCCCCCCCCCCTCCACAGAGACGAATATATAAGAGAATTTAAAAAGTCGTTGAGAAATTTGCTTTTAATTTGGCAAGAAAATCTCTAATTGCCGATTCTCACAGACGCGCAGAGCCGACGCGTCGTCACCTCAACCCAGTTGGTGGATACGGAGCGAGAGAGCACCGCCCGAGGCTGCAGTGGTGTTGACGTCAATAATAATTGTTGTTATAATAATAATAATCGTCTCGAGTCGTACGGCGTGTGGTTTTACTGTTGGGAACCATTCTACGGCAGCGGTCCCAAACCTTTTTGGCACCAGGGACCGGTTTCGTGGAAGACAATTTTTTCACGGACCGGGGGGAGGGGTTCATCATTGGGTCTTTCCCCCTTTTCAAAGAAGCTCTCCAGCGACGTTTGTTTGTTACTCATTGTGGCTACTGGAGTTAGCTTGTGGGCTTTACCAACACTGTGACTGAGACGAGTGCGCAGTGCGGGAAAGAGGCGCGGATGGAAGTGGTAAATAATAAAATAATGGGGCGGGCCACGTGCGGACTCACCGCTCACCTCCTGCTGCTGTGCGGCCCGGTTCCTAACGGGCCATGGACCGGTACCGGGCCACGGACCGGTACCGGTCCGCGGCCCGGGGGTTGGGGACCGCTGTTCTACGGCATCCTGGGGGTGATAGGGGAGTGGAGTTCGCTAGTACGGGCGTCTTTAAGAGGATTATTGCACAATTAACCAACGAGGTATTCGATGGTTGTGATCGAAGAACGCACGAGTCGACAAAAAGAGCAGCACAAGTACAGTGAGGGAAAAAAGTATTTGATCCCCTGCTGATTTTGTACGTTTGCCCACTGACTAAGAAATGATCAGTCTATAATTTTAATGGTAGGTTTATTTGAACAGTGAGAGACAGAATAACAACAAAAAAATCCAGAAAAACGCATGTCAAAAATGTTATAAATTGATTTGCATTTTAATGAGGGAAATAAGTATTTGACCCCCTCTCAATCAAAAAGATTTCTGGCTCCCAGGAGTCTTTTATACAGGTAACGAGCTGAGATTAGGAGCACACTCTTAAAGGGAGTGCTCCTAATCTCAGCTTGTTACCTGTATTAAAGACACCTGTCCACAGAAGCAATCAATCAATCAGATTCCAAACTCTCCACCATGGCCACGACCAAACAGCTCTCCAAGGATGTCAGGAACAAGAATGTAGACCTACCCAAGGCTGGAATGGGCTACGAGACCATTGCCAAGCAGCTTGGTGAGAAGGTGACAACAGTTGGTGCGATTATTCGCAAATGTAAGAAACACAAAAGAACTGTCAATCTCCCTCAGCCTGGGGCTCCATGTAAGATCTCACTTCGTGGAGTTGCAATGATCATGAGAACGGTGAGGAATCAGCCCAGAACTACACGGGAGGATCTTGTCAATGATCTCAAGGCAGCTGGGACCATAGTCACCAAGAAAACAATTGGTAACAAACTACGCCGTGAAGGACTGAAATCCTGCAGCGCCCGCAAGGTCCCCCTGCTCAAGAAAGCACATATACATGCCCGTCTGCAGTTTGCCAATGAACATCTGATTTATTCAAAGGACAACTGGGTGAAAATGTTGTGGTCAGATGAGACCAAAATGGGGCTCTTTGGCATCAACTCAACTCGCCGTGTTTGGAGGAGGAGGAATGCTGCCTATGACCCCAAGAACACCATCCCCACCGTCAAACATGGAGGTGGAAGCATTATGCTTTGGGAGTGTTTTTCTGCTAAGGAGACAGGACAACTTCACCGCATCAAAGGGACGATGGGCGGGGCCATGTACCGTCAAATCTTGGGTGAGAACCTCCTTCCCTCAGCCAGGGCATTGAAAATGGGTCGTGGATGGGTATTCCAGCATGACAATGACCCAAAACAAACGGCCAAGGTAACAAAGGAGTGGCTCAAGAAGAAGCACATTAAGGCCCTGGAGTGGCCTAGCCAGTCTCCAGACCTTAATCCCATAGAAAATCTGTGGAGGGAGCTGAAGGTTCGAGTTGCCAAACGTCAGCCTCGAAACCTTAATGACTTGGAGAAGATCTGCAAAGAGGAGTGGGACAAAATCCCCCCTGAGATGTGTGCAAACCTGGTGGCCAACTACAAGAAACGTCTGACCTCTGTGATTGCCAACAAGGGTTTTGCCACCAAGTACTAAGTCATGTTTTGCAGAGGGGTCAAATACTTATTTCCCTCATTAAAATGCAAATTAATTTATAACATTTTTGATATGCGTTTTTCTGGATTTTTATTGTTGTTATTCTGTCTCTCACTGTTCAAATAAACCTACCATTAAAATTATAGACTGATCATTTCTTTGTCAGTAGGCAAACGTACAAAATCAGCAGGGGATCAAATACTTTTTTCTCTCACTGTAGAATGTGATGGCAAAAAGCACCAGAAAAAAACGTTAAGTACAGGTAATCCGTACGTGACGAGAACACGTGCGACTCGAAAAAGACAGAGCAAAAGGTGTGGCAGCATCGAGGCTCAAGGAAGAAATTAGTTTGAGATGCAAGTAATGATTTAATACTTTAATAATAATAAGTTACACTTAGCGCGTTTCAACGAGAGGTCACAAGGCGCACGCTCATGATTTAACCACGGGTACAAATACCGCCCCCCCACCTCCACACTCCCAAAGCACAGAACCAAATTAATCAGGAGAAAATGCCTTGAAGTAAAAAAAAATGTCTTAAGGCGGCATTTAAATAAACCTAGGAACTCAGCAGATCGAATATTCAATGGAAGTGAATTCCACAGCTTGGGGGGAAACTCTGGAAAAGACCCGCCGGGTCACGCATTATGCTCCGTGCTTTGGTTTAACTTTGCGAACGCCGAGATTCGAAGGATGCCTTTAAGCTGCGAGCTTCGGGCAATGAAACTGAACTCCCCTGCGGGTCGTAAAGGCGTCTTCGTCTGGCTGCGGGCATTTCCCCCCCCCGCCCCCCCCCCCAAAAAAAAGTCTGCTTTGGCCCGTTAACGTTCAAGGTAAATTATCCACGGTTAGGGACCGTCCATAAATGACGTCACTCACCTAGGGGGGGGGGGAGTCAGACATTTGTGACGATGTGTGACGAGGGGGTGGGGGGGGGGGTTAGAAATGTGACGTCACATCAAAATGCGCAACTTTAAATAAATATAGACAACACGTTGTACTTAATGAAATCGACTTTTTAATAAATGTTTTCTCCTACAACATCAGAGTGCAGCGCCACATTAAATACGCACTACAATGACAATAGTTTAAAGCGATTTGAAGCGTGTTTTTTTTTGGGGGGGGAGGAGGGCAGAGCTTTGTGATGTCATATTTGAGCGGGGTCTGACTTTTTGTGACGCCGTGTGACGAGGGGGGGGGGGGGTAAAAGATCGTCGAAAATCGCGTGACGTCATTTATGGACGGCCCCTTACGGATAAACGTGGCTTTGATTGGTGGAACGAGTCCAACGGTTTGACGCGCCCGGGATAACGAATGCGCAGGCACCACGTGCACGGTTTGGTTTGAGTTCATTTGACTTTGCGGTGGTTTAAACAAAAAAAAAGCGTTCTTTCCTCGTCGGGCAAAGAGAAAAAAAACGTACAGAACATTTTGCCCGTATCGTAGTCCTAATTGGTTGATGGTTTTGTTGTTGTTGCAAAAAGTAAAAAAAAGCCACTTTTTCATATCAGCAATGAGCCATATGTCGCAGAGGTATAACACGTGCGTCTGAGATCAAAGGCCTGTGTTGTTGCAGTAATTGACCTCCCGTGTGGTGACTGCTCTTGTTGACGTCCTCAGGTACGCAGAGACTGTATAAAACATAAATATATACCACTGCTATATGTCGAATGTTGTGATGTCATGACCTGTGTTGTGTGTGAACGTTTTCCGACTCGGGAAACGAAGGGGGCCGGGCGTGGCGCTGGCTAGGCACCATGTCACGTGACACAGTGCCGGCCTTCGTCGGCCCTTCTACTCGCAAGCAGCACTTGCCCCAACAGTCTGTTGAAGGCTACATGGGGGACTTTTGTCTTTGCGCGTGGATTGCAGTGCTGCGCAGGGCCGACGGCGCCGCGACCGTCTTGCAGGCCGCGCGGGACGAGTCCAGGGGCCGGCTGGACGGAGTGGAGCTGAGTCTCGGTCAACTCGGAGCAGGTGCAGCGCTGTACCCTCGTGGCGCGCCAAAGCGCCGAGAACCACCCCCGATGATCGCGTGCACCCCCCCCGCCCTTCCCCAACCCCCCCGTGCGTCGCTTTCACACGCGGTAACACAGAGCGACGTTTCCGTCGTTGCGTAAGCGCACGTTCTGAACAACGCGCAACGTGTGCGGACGGAGCCCCCCGGCCTCTGTGCGTCGTCCAAGCAAACCGTTGGCAGTTCCTGAAGAAATGCATTGTGGTCCTCTTGTTGGAGGTCACCATCGAAATGCGTTTGAGATGTGACCCGGCTGACAGCGGCATCAGCATTGCAGAGACAGACAACCGGTGGACCGATTTCGTCATTATTAGGACTCGTCAATGCTGTGTGGTCGCCAATGTTCGCTGCTGCAAGGTCTGCTTCTGGGAACCACGCATGGACGGTTGGAATACTCCCTGCTTAAGTAGCCGCTCGCCGTTGTTTTAGCCGCTCGCCGATTACATTGGTGAAGGCGGAATGCCACAGCCACGACGCCATGGGCCCCGCGCGGTGGCGCAGGTCCCGTGGCTCCACCAGCGCGTTGGGAGGCGAGGTTTTGGTGGGTCACGCCGAGGGTTTGTCAAACTCGTGGACCCCTGCCAGGGTGCGTTAAAATCGCTAGAACGCTCGGTAAAATTTGCATTGACAGGACAGACAGTTATTTTCTTCGACAGCGGGCTGCCGGATTAACACCTCGAGACAACGCGAATCCAAGATGTGTTCACGGTGTTAAGAATGTGGAGCAGCGTCACCGTCGTTCACGCAAATTGCTTCTCTCGCAATCGCCGAGGGACCACGGATGCACGAGCGTGCGGGGAGGGGGCGGCAGCAGCCGGGCGTTGCGATCTCCCCACCCCCCCTCCCCCCCCGTTCTCCGGTTTCTTACAACGGCCCAAACGTCCCAATGTAGCAGGACCCTCCGGAAT
Organism: Petromyzon marinus; assembly: GCF_048934315.1. Classification (NCBI taxonomy): domain Eukaryota; kingdom Metazoa; phylum Chordata; class Hyperoartia; order Petromyzontiformes; family Petromyzontidae; genus Petromyzon; species Petromyzon marinus. The sequence continues at coordinate 2,276,036 of NC_133678.1, forward strand.
AATCATAATAATACTTTCGTTTTTTATAGCGTCATTCATACCAACAGCATCCCACAACGCCGCGCAGTAATGATACATTAGGACCAAATCCCATTTAAGCCTTTGGCTACGTACGGCGGCAAAGACGCCCAACACACACGCATACACACGCCGAGCATATGAAAACCCTACGACTGCCAAGCACCAAAACAAAAAGCACAAAAACAACAAAAGAAGAACCGAGTCAATCAGGCGACGTCAAAGGAAGAGTATCGTACTCAGTGTTGCCACCCCGAGTAAAAAAAATGATAACATCTCTTAAATTATAATGACTAATACTCGTGAGCACGATGCGGTTCATTTCTCACGCGACGTCGCGTCCCGCCCACCCCGCCCCGGCCCCGCCGCCCGCGTTCGCCCCCAGGCTGGGACACGGGGGCAGAGATCTCGGACGTGCGCGCCCAGCTGGGCGGCGTGGCGCACCACCTGCGCCGGTACAAGCTGGCGGCGAGGGAGCGCGCCGAGCAGCGCGACAGCTTGGACCGTCTGGTGAAGCTGAACGCCGAGCTCGCCTCCGCGGTGTCCGGCGCCAGCGTCTCGGTGCGGGCGCTGCACGCCGCCGCGCTCAGCGCCGCCGCCGCCGCCGCCGCCGCCTCGCAAACCGACCCCGACCTCGCAAAAAGTACGATTGCGCCGCGCGGTGCCGGCGGCGGAGAGATGTTGATTGCCTCGGCTGGTAACGCGGGAGGCTGTGGGTTAAATCCCGACCCCTGACGCCTCCCGTATATTTGGAGTTAGTGGTGTCTCTCTCTCTCTCTCTGTCCCTCTCCTTGCGCTCGCCGGGATTTTTTCTCCGGGTCCTCCAGATTTTCCCTCCCCATTTCGAGACGTCTGAGAGAGGACCATGTGGTGAGCGAGCGAGTGCGAATGTGAGCGAGTGCGTGCGAGAGTGGTGGTGAGATGGCGAGATAGTTAACATCTTGCCACGGTGGCGAGATGTTGACTACTTTGCCTGGTGTGTGGGAAGCCGTCGGTTAGATCCCGACCCTGACGCCTGCTGCACATCTGGAGTTTGCGTGTTCGCCCAGTGGACGTGTGGATGTTTTTGTCACTGTCTACGCACGGTGCGAAAGAAGTTCAACATACATACATATGTTCCTCCACATCGATAATAAACACGCGCTGCCTGCTATACATTTCCACACGATAAGCCGCTTCATTGACCTATCATTTGTGGCCAGGTCGCTTCTGAATAAGAGCTAATTAGCAGCTCAGTGGGGCCTTCTTACCTGGTAAAAATTAAATAGTTTATAGTTTAGTTCCACCACGTTCGCTAGCGTTCCAGGATGGTGAGTGCAGCAGCAGTGGCAGCCGGAGCGTGAACCCAGAAGGGGGATCGGGTCTCGAGCCGGCGGGACGCGGTGACATCGTTGTGACCCTCTGACCCCGGAGCGGCGGTTTCCAAGACGGCGACGGACCTTGTCGCGACGCGCCTCGCTTCCCCCTTCCTGCGTCTGCCCCGTGGGCCGTGAGGGGTGGAGGTGTCGCTGCGCAGGACCGTGCGGGAGGAGCTAGAGCCAGCGGTGGACGAGGAGGCGCGGGGAACGCGCGCCCTGGAGGCGCGGCTGGCGCAGTGGCTGGCCGGCCCGCGCGCCTTCCTCGCCGAGACGCTGGAGCGCGGCGAGCAGCGGGCGACGACGCTGGACTTGGCGTTGCACGCGACGCTGCGGCAAGCGGAGCGCTTCGGCGGGGAGGACGAGGAGCGGCTGCTGCTGCGCGATGCCATCGACCAGCTGAGCCGAGACGCCGCGCAGGTCGTGAGAGGGAGCGAGCGTGTGAAGGAGCGGGCGATTTACACCTCCCCACCCCACTCGCCCGCCCCTCCCCTCCACCCCCCCCCCCCCTCCTTCACCCCCCACAATATTGTCAGCCTTTCGGTGAACTCAGTAAATGTGTTTTCCATGTGAATGTTGCCAATTGCCATGTGCGGTCTTCCTCAGTACGCCGCCGTCTCCCGTAACGTTGCTAAATTATCGCAGTCTGCGTATTTTTTTTCTCCCTCATGGATCGGCCCGACAACAGCTTTGTATATAGAGGACCGCAGAGCTTTGTGAGGGAATTTGGCACCCGCTCACTGCGTGGCTGCTGCCGCCTCTCCCGCTCGTCTGTGGTTCCTCTTGGCGACTCTCAGTCGTCCCCTCTCTCTCTACGAGCGAATTACCGCACGGTGAAGCTTTGCAAATTTTATGTTTTTATTTTATTATTGTGTTATCATCTTCATTCAGAATAGTTTCTTGCACCTTGTCGTAGCCGGTCACGCAGAGGTCTCTGGCGGAGAGTCGTGTTCATCTTCACGATTCAAGATCCTTCCTCCACTTAGCAAACCAAAAAAATACGAAAAATGTACGCCCGGCCCCAGAGCGATACGTGTAACGATCCGGGCCGTCGATTGAACGCATACAGTAAAACCTTGTACAGTAAAACCTTGTACAGTAAAACCTTGTACAGTAAAACCTTGTACCGTAAAACCTTGGATTGCGAGTAACTTGGTCTGCGAGTGTTTTGCAAGACGAGCAAACATTTTAAATAAATATTAATTTGATAAACGAGCGAGGGTCTTGCAATACGAGTAGTACGTGTACACGCATTGTCTGCCGAGCGTCACGTGATCACAACTGATGTACGAGTGCTTTGATATACGAGTGCTTTGGATTACAAACACGTTTCCGGAACGATTTGTGCTCGCAATCCAAGGTTTTACTGTACGTATGTCTGTACACTATGTTGATCTTCTTTCCCCTCGTAATGTAACCAACCGTGCTCATCAGAGGTGCGGGGGAAGGACCATCAACTAAACACAAAGAGCATGCCCGGTGTTGGCCGAACGTTCGATGTTTACTCGGCAGGCGCCGGCCTACGTAGAAGCTAGGGTTTGGCCGGGGTGTTCATTACGTTCCTTGTGGTAGGGCCCCAGGGGTCGGCAAACAACATAACAATGGACGTCATGTGAGGTGAACGTCGTGTGAGATGAACGTCGTGTGAGGTGAACGTCGTGTGAGGTGAACGTCGTGTGAGGTGAACGTCGTGTGAGGTGAGCGTCGTGTGAGGTGAACGTCGTGTGAGGTGAACGTCGTGTGAGGTGAACGTCGTGTGAGATGAACGTCGTGTGAGATGAACGTCGTGTGAGGTGAACGTCGTGTGAGGTGAACGTCGTGTGAGGTGAACGTCGTGTGAGGTGAACGCCGTGTGAGGTGAATGTCGTCTGAACGGACGTTGTGCGAATTCACCGCCGCGTTTTCCCCGCGGCGGTGCGTGCCACAGACGTCGGCGAGCGCCAGGGAGCACATCGCCGAGCTCGAAGCGGCCGTGGCCGAGATGCTGGAGCTGACGGAGCGCGCGGTCAACGTGTCGGCGGCCGCGAGCGCGCAGGACGAAGCGCTGCAGGTGAAGCTCGTGACCGACGTGCGAGGGGAATCGATCGGCACGCTCGCAATACGTGCATTGGATCGACGGTTGCGGATCCGCGGTGTGATTGGTGGGTGTGGTGGGATCGTGCGTGTGGTCAGAGGGGGTGGCCTGAAGGAACGGTCACGGATGATACTCATTGGGCTTGTGCTGAATCCATGTGTTCAGTTTGCCAGGTAAGGCCCACTGAGTTATGTAGATGTTTTTCAGAAGCGACCTGGCCACAAATGTAAGCTCAACGAAGTGGCTTATGATGTGGAAATTCATAGCAGCCAAATACTCTAAACGCTTGTTTCTAAATGTGGAGGGAAAAGCCGGAGGATCCGGAAAAAAATCCACGCGACCACGGGGAAACGGAGCATGCAAACTCCAAATATACAGCAGCAAGTGCCAGGGTCGGTATTGGACCCATAACCTACTGCACACCAGGCAAGGGACTTAACATTTCGCCACCGTGATTAGACGTTAACTACTTCGCCAATTCGCCACCATTCACTGACGCTCGCACACACTCGCTCGCTCACCACACGCTCCTCTCTCGGATGCTGCTGTAGAGACGCGAGCCTCGGGCTGCCCTGGCTGGAGGACGTGCAAACTCCAAATATGCAGCAGGCGTCAGCGTTAGGACAGAACCCACGACCTCCTGCATACCAGGCGAGAGAGTTAACATCTTGCCACCACGGTCACCACGGCAAGGCGTTAAAGGGAGGATACCCTGCATCCCGCATATAAAGTCCTCTTTTGGAAATATCCCTTAAAATATAATAAAATCCTACATCCAAAGCGCAATGAATGAGCATCGCATTCCCAAAGCTCAGACACTTAAGGGAACCCTGACTTGTGCTCAGCTACGTCTCTGAGGAGGTGCCCTGAAAATTGTTGGTAGTCCAAGTAAATATAAATAAATATAGATTTATTTTTTTCCCTCGCTGCACAGACGCGTGCTGTGCCAGGCAGTCCCAGTTAATAAAAGTGCTCTACTGATGGCATAGAGTTAGTTGCCAACTCAGAGGTGGAATAACCAGGACATATTGTGGGAGAAGTAGACCTCACAATACCAGAAGTGGCGAGTTCTACACGTGAATACATGGTCCTGAGTTGCGTGCAATTATTTCCATTATTACTAAATTAACAAAAACCGGGAAAACACAAACAGATATCCCAGGATGGTGGCCCCCTCAACAAGAGGACGATCCTGAGAAAACCAGGAATGGGTGGAAATCCTCGTGTTACGCCTGAGCAGCCTGGGAATTTCAAGGTCCCGGTGGCGAGATGTGAATTACCTCGCTTCGTATACAGGAGGTTGTGGGATCGATTCTGACCCTGACGCCTGCTGCTGTATATTTGGAGTTTGCGTGTCTCTCTCCCCGTGGTGGTGTGGCATTTCTCTGGGTCCCCCGGTTTTTCCCTCCACATTTAGAATAAACATCGTGCGTTCAGAATATCTGGCTGCTATAAATTTCCACGTGACGATGAGGCACTTCGTTGAGCTCTGATTTAGGGTCAGGTCACTTGTGAAAAAGAACTACAGTGGTACCTCGGTATACGTCGTTAATTCGTTCCAGAAGGTAGGAGGACTTACACCGAAAATGACGTCTACCAAACGAATTTTTCCCATAAGAAATAAAGGCAAAGGAAGTAATCCGTTTCAGAGTATAAGAAATAATATTTAATATGGCATATTATACATTAATGGGGTTGTATAACATAATGTAGACACTACTTATTACTAAAATGCGTACGTACATTAAAATGAATGCATAAATAAATTAAAATAAATGCATCAATTAATTAAAATAAATTGAAATAAAAATAACATCACTTTACCTTGCTGAGAGGAGTTGATAGCCTACGAGGACGGTGGTGAGGAAGGGGAGGAGGAGGAGATGTTATTTTTTGGAAGGAGAGTCCCCTGCCATTCAAACTTCAGGAAGCTGAAATTCTGGAGGTTTTTTTTCTCTTTCGTTCTTTTTTCTTGACTTGGACCTGCTTGAGGCTCACCAGGTTTGAGTTTTACTAAAAACCTGTCCATTGAAGTTTGTTTTTTGCCTTCTTCTAAGAATGTTCCTGAAGTGTGACATTGTCTGGTCATTCCACACAATACTGTAGCGGCTTGTTGACTGAGGAGCGGCGCTTTGTCTCAGTCGTGAACGGGGTATACACGGGGACGCGGCGACTCATCCTGACCCATACAAGTTCTAGCAAGCGCGTCGTATCACAAGCAAGACGTCGTACCCCAAGACGTTGTATCCCAAGACGTCGTATCACAAGACGTCGTACCCCAAGACGTCGTGTCCCAAGACGTCGTACCCCAAGACGTCGTATCCCAAGACGTCGTATCCCAAGGCGTCATATCCCAAGCAAGGCGTCGTATCCCAAGACATTTTTTTCTTGTCAAAACACGACGTGTACCAAATTCGACGTATTCCAAAGCGGTCGTATACCGAGGTATGACTGAAATAGCAGTTCAGTGGGCCTTACCTGGTTACAAAAAAAGGCTTTTAATAGGTTTACATTCCCCATGTGCGTAGGACTTGGCAGAGCAGCTACGCTACGCGGAGAAGCAGATGGAGGTGAAGATGGAGAGTGTTCACGCGCGCCTGGAGATCCAGGACTTGGAAGTAAGTGAGGCCAACCACCAATCTGGGACCGCGGTAAAGCCTCTCGCCGGGGCGGGGGGGGGGGTCGGCAACCTGCTGGCCTGGATCCGCATGCAGCGGCCCGTTAAGGAGCTGCTCCGTGGCGTTATTCACGTGCATTGCGGCCCTTTAAATATTTATTGTTTTTATTTACCGAATTCGAAAAAAAATATTATCTACTTGTTATTTCGGTTGCCGATCACCGGTCTCACCAGTCCACCCGCCCCACCGCCGGCGACGTGGTGAGTCGTTCAGATTTGGGCCCGCGATTCTGTAAAACAAAGAAATCGTGTGATTTCCTTCGTCTTGCTTGTATTGTCTCTCTTACTTGTACTGTCCGTCTGGAGGTTGCTGCCGTGCAGCTCGACAATTGCACGCTCGCTGAATGAAGGGAGTACAGGAGCTGCGTGAAATTCACAGTAAAATTGGATTCGGTTTGCACCGAGCGGGCAACTCCACTCGATCCCGCCGCCTATTTCAGCAAGCCAGCTGGATGCAGGATGATCTGTAAATCGGATCGTGTGAGTGAAATGCGTGTTGTATATGCACGTATGTACGTTGAGCTTCTTTCGCACCATACGTAGCCAACCTTGCTAATCGGAGGTGCAGAGAAAGGACACATATATAAACATATACATAATAAATTCCAATTAATGCTCAGGTGTAATTGTCAGGCTCCTTGCCCTAGTCTGAAATTCCATTACCGTGGAACTGACCGTGCACGGGCGAATTTCATTCAAAGGCAACGCGGCCGCCCAGCGGTGGAGGTGACGCTACCGCCCCCGGTCTCTCTCTCCCTCCAAACACGCGCACGCCAGGTGCAGAACGTGCGCATCAGCATGAACGGCACGGAGCAGCACCTCGCCAGCCTGGCCCTGTACCTGAGCGAGGTGGTGAGCGGCGCTTCCGAATCGTCGGGCGTGACGTGGGCCGACATGGCACGCGTCTCCCACGCCGCCACCCTGGTGGGCTTCAACCTGCGGGTGATGCGGGCGCGGCAGATTCTGCTGTCCGACCGGCTGCACGCGGAGGCGTCCAATTTGTCGGCGGCGATGAGTGAGCTGAGGCTGCTGGACCAGGACAAGGACGTCATCGCGCACGGCATCACAGTCACCGTGCAAGGTTGGAGGTCGGCGCATCGCGCGCGCTTTCGGATGCGCTTTTGCGGCCGTTTGGAACGCTCTTCCTCCCGATATTAGGAATCCACTGGAGCTTTACACTTTTGCATCATCTCGATTGACAAACTCACTTCTTTAGAAGTGAGTTTTGTGTTTAGTTCCTTGTCCTTCCCCCTTACAATTGGCTATGTACGGTGTGAAAGAAGCTCTGCATACATAGGTCGATCCATCGATCTTAAATTATAGAACAAGATAAAAAATGCTGCCTTTCCCACGTTTTGTCTTTCGACGTGTAAGTATAAGTTTTTCATTCCATATCTGCTGTACATTAGACTCGTTCGATTATAACATTAGATGATAACAATAGTTCCAGATCAGTCTCGCACACAACTGTCAGCACACACTGTCTGTACGTAGACATAACGTGGATACCACTGTAATTGTGGGCGTGCATTTCTCCTCTCTTTGTCTCCACCAAGGCTTGCCAGGGCCCCGTGGTGAGGTTGGTGACACGGGCCCCTCGGGGGCATTGGGCCACCAGGGCCAGAAGGGCGACGTCGGAGACCAGGGCGCCGCAGGACGCCCCGGGCAGAGAGGCGTCTTGGGATTGCCTGGCCAGGAGGGGGTGCAGGGCCTGCCAGGCCCTAGAGGAACCCCCGGCAAAAGGGGGGAGAAGGGGGACACGGCAGTTACCGGCTTCGTGGGGCCCGACGGACCCAAGGGGCTCAAAGGAGAGGAGGGTCTGTTTGGCGATCCGGGCCAACCCGGCCCGGCCGGCATTCACGGCCCCGAGGGTCCCCCGGGCTTTGTCGGGCCGCCGGGCCCCGCGGGAGAGATGGGAATGCCTGGCCAGAAGGGCGACGTGGGCCCCCCCGGCATAGCCGGCCCTCTCGGTGCGCCGGGCTGGCCCGGGCCGCCCGGCGACCCGGGACCCTCCGAGCCGGAATTTGAAGACGCGTCGGAAACTGCCATGGATGCGTGGGATGGCACCGACTCTCCGCCAGGGACGGTTGGCCCCGATTTGCCGGCAACGGTGGCGGCGGGGGCACGGGCCTACGATCAGAGTACGTCTGGCGGCGAGGAGGCGTCTGCTCCGACGCCGGAACCGCTCGCGACCCCGCCGGATCCGCTCGCGACCCCGTCGGAGGAGGCCCCGATGGTCGGCGATACGCCATAGCGGCGTGCAGCGCGTTGGCACGGTGGACCCTCGCGAGCTGCCACCACCACCACCCACGGTCCGCATCGCCGCATTTTCTCCATTCGAACGGCGAATTCGCCCGATAATTGGTAAACACGTCCGCCGTGTGACGTAGGGAGTGCCGCTTTGCATTAAAACGGAGACGTTGCTGTGCGCGTGAATGCGCGTACTGCACGCGTGTGTACCCAACGTGAGCTGGAGATCGCGCATTTAAATTAAATTGAGAGAGCTCTCGTGTGCGTGTGTGTGCGTGCGCGCGAGCCGTTTGCTATGATGTGACGTGTTTTGCCACCGTGGCGCTTGTGTCATGCTGAGTGCGGTTCGAGGAAGTTACGCGACGTGTCGAAAGCTCCCTGGGACAGGAGGTCACGGAGAGAGACCCAAGTGTTGTGGCTTAACTGCCCGGGATGACCGACGGCTGGATGGCACCACCTGTGCTCGCCACTGTTACGCTTCGCACGGGACGCTCGCGTACATGCGCGCGAGGTCCGATTATGTGACGTGGGATGCGTTGCCAACCGTCTGGCATTTGCAGCGTGTAACGACTTACTTTCAACACGGCCGATTGGCAAATGTGATAAGGTTTATAATAGAGGTTTTTTGGGTTAGAACGTGCAAATATATAAATGTGTCATTAAATCCGCCACCAACCTACACAGCCAATTACCAATTCGTTACTAGTACAGCACACCGGTGTGTTGGAGAGCCAGGCCACAACATTTACAATCTGAGTACGACACATTTATATATTTACGCGATCGAACCTGTGTTGTGGATGATAATGTTCGCGAAAGCCTCCTGCGTGTTAAAGTGGTAAGGTATATCGTGGTGGGTCACCGACATTGGGAATCGGAGAAAACCTTCTCCGAGAGGAGGGCAGCACGCATGCCGATTGGTCCATTTGTTCCTGACGTGTCGAGCCATTTAGATTTTGTTTGATCTTTTGGGGACGAATTCTGTGGCGCACACCCTGTCCTAACACAGGCCGGGCTTAGAATAAGACAATGAGTGATTATTCGTGCGACCGTGCAGATATTTCGTGACCCTATGTACACACACGTTTCTCAATAGCTTAGTTATTTACATATTACAAAAATATATATAAGTTATATACATAAAAATGATATACGTGTGTATATTTGAGATATTATCCTTCAGAGTGCGGTTCGCGTGCACTTTATTTGCCGCCACTTTGGCAGCTGCCGCCCCTCTCAATTTGCTCCCCGCTCGGGAAATCGGCGTGCGCTTTATCACGGCTCATATCAGTTCCTAGGATCAAGATGTACATGTATATAATAATAAACACAATTTATAATGCACACATACTTCGCGCATCGGAGGCAGTGTTCGATCGAGAATTGGAATGGCGTGGAACCAGAGCTCAAAATTCTCTCGTACGCTAGGATGAACAGGCGAGGGCCCGGGCAGGCGAGAGCCCGCGTGGACGAGGGCCCGGGCAGGCCAGGGCCTCGGCAGGCGAAGGCCTTGAGCCGCTGCTTGAAGGTGGACGATTGGATGCTGCTGCTGCTGCGTGTGTGTGCAGTTGGTCAGAGTTCAAGATAGCTGTCGGTGCAGCTACGGTGGAACGCCGCTAAGCCAGGAGGACACTCCTGGTTCTGGGCACGACGAGCGGATCGTTATATCCGCTCTGTAGGACGCGGTGCTTTGCCGCGGCCAGTTGAGTGAAAAGGTTTGAGAGGTACGTGGCGAGACTTGGAGAGAGCCGCAGAGGGCTTGGTGGCACAGTATCGCGTTGCTGTGCTCTATCCTTGAGTCGATGGGGAGCCAGTGCAAGGTTTTTAGCGTGGCCATGGAAGCCTCATCGCCGTGCACTAACGCCGAGGACAGCTGTAGTTTTGCCGAGGTGTTTGCTTGAAATCCGAGTAAGGAAGGGCGTTGCAATAATCAAGACGAAAGCCGACAAGTGCTGTGAGCCGGAGACTGTCTGCAGTGGCCGGAGCGAACATTGGGCCGACGTGCCACGAGGCACATCGAGTCGGTTCCTGTGTCGGACCACGGTTCCCGAATGTTAGACGGTCGATCGGTTCGCCCGGGGAGGGGGGGGGGGGCCCATTCGCTACAGCCGTAGCGTTTGGGGTCGTTCACGCTTGGGATCTTGCCCAGAACGCTCTTGCCAACTGCTTCGATGTTGTTGAAAAGAGGGTTCTGTGCTTTGTATTTTTTACAGGTTTTTTTTTTTTGCCATCCCTTGTAGAAAGAGGACGTTCACGATGTAGATATTATTGTTGTTGGCTCGGGGTGGTTCTCACGGGACCTGAGGGTTTTTTTTTACTCTTTCCGTGAATCGTGGCCGTGAATTTTTTTTGTTCCCCCGTTGGCCTCTCACGGATCGCGTCTGGTGCCGATCTAAAGCCACGATGCTCGATCCTCGACCCACGATCCTCGACCCACGATCCTCGATCCTCGACCCACGATCCTCGACCCACGATCCTCAGCCCACACACTGGCACATTCAGCAGCCAAAATGCAATTCGGATGAGAATCAGAAAGTGTATTTATACCGGGGAAATCCGATGAGCTATAAAGTTATATTTTTTTTCACAGACATCCAGTAAATTGTCAAGAGTGACCGGGAGACGACGGCCACTCGGGCTGCTACGGTCACCCAGCGCACGCCGCCGTCGGCGTCACGGTGCTCTCATGCTTTGACTCGCTACCAAGAGGCCGCCGGGTTCGATCTCCCGGCTCGGCAGCTGAAGCAATTGTGCCAGTCTCTCACGTCCCCCGGCGCCCCAGTAGGCCGCGTGCGGTGGGGGGTGACGTGCGGTGGGGGGTGACGTGCGGTGGGGGGTGACTTTCGGTGGGGGGTGACGTGCGGTGGGGGGTGACTTGCGGTGGGGGGTGACGTGCGGTGGGGCTACGTGCGGTGGGGGGTGACGTGCGGTGGGGGTGACGTGCGGTGGGGGGTAACGTGCGGTGGGGGGTGACGTGCGGTGGGTACTCGCACATCTTCCAGTGTGGAAGCGTAAAGGCCATGTGGAAGCGGGGCGGCTGTCGAGCTGAGGCCATCCCATCCAGCAGTGGCACGAGCAAGGCGTTTGCAGGGCCGCGCATTCACCTTTTGTCGGCTCAAGGTAAACGGGGAGTCTCTAGGCCGTGGTAGGGCTGTGGGTGTGTCGCGTGGTGTGCCTCGAGGTCGCTATCTCTGCTCCCACGGTCCCTGCGGAGTCTGACCCCCCCATGCCCCCCCCCCACTGAGCGGGGGTGGTGGGAGGGCATGCCGGGGGGGGCATGCCGGGGGGGGGGCTGTGCAGGGGGGGGGGCGTTGTCACGCTGACGGACGAACCGACCGACCGATCCCGCTTTGGAGTTAATCGCCAACAGCTGCGCCGCTTAATGATCGGTCGCCTCCCCCGTGGCACGCGGCAGGTAACTCGCATTCACAACAACAGCAGCGGGTGATGATGATGATGATAATGGTGGTGGTGATTATGATAACAATGCCCATTGATTAACCCCCTCTGAGAGCCTCGCTGTGAGTCTCAAGGTTGTATTTTTTAGGAAGGGTCGTGCCTTTTTAAGATGTTCAGCAAATCCCGCGTTCAAAGAGGGTTTTGCTTCGTGTTTTTCGGAGGAAACTGGAACACCTGGAGGGAAACCCATCACACGGATTACGTGCGTGACGCTCAAAGCCAACTAAACTATATTTTTTATTTTACCATGTAAGGCCGACTGAGCTGCTATGTAGGTGCTCTTCTTCAGAAGCGACCTGGCTATCACAAATGATAGCTCCACGAAGTGGCTGATTGTGTGCAAATGTTTCGCTGACAAATACTCCAAGCGCGTGATGTTCTTGTTTCTAAACGCGGAGGGGAAAACCCCGGAGGGGCCGGAGAAAAATCCACGCGACCACGGGGACAGAGACACCGCATCATCCACATGTACAGATGGATTCAAAGACTCCACTGCTGTGATTTTGTACTCAGATCTCCCTTGGAAAATGTGACCGAGTTGTAATGAAATGTACTCGCATCTCCTGGCCAACTTACGGCTCACGCAAGGCTACGGCAAGCACCTGGTCATTCCCAGCCATCCGTCATCCTATTGGTGATCAGGCCCGAAGCTACTTCGGTACGCCGAGGTCTCTCGATGGGGTCGCTCGCGTTCGGGGTGATTTGGTGACAGGTGTGGATGAGTTAATGAAATATTTAGCATCTTTTAAAAAAAATAAAGATCCCTCGAAATGCCAGATCCGTAATTAAATCAGCCGCATGTCGCGTAGGCTGTACATGTACACGTGCGGAACTGTGCAATATAACACACGTGTGGCTGACCCGCTCCAAATCCCAACGTGCCATCTGTCCGCACCCTAATTACGCACGAGACGCGATGCAGCTCAAATAAAATGAGGTCGTCCCTGCAGCAACACACACACACAAAAATTAAAATCACTTACAGATGTGTTCGCGGGCACGCTATGCACCAGGGAGGAGATGCCATAGAATCCTTAAAAACATATTGAGCAATGGATTGATGGTCCTTTGTCAATCTACTGCTGGATGAAATCCTTCCCTACGCCATGTCAGTCATGGGGTGGGGGGGGGGGAGTTGTTTGACCATACTTCACCATGCTGGTCAGTGCGGGCTAGTGAAGGGTTCGGACGAACTGCTTCGGCTATCGCTCGACACTCGTGTCAAGCCGGCTGGCCCAGGTGCCGTTAGCGTACAAAAGTGTGTCACAATCTAATTGTTTACTTCGACGGGATGAATCCGATAAGCGACGAAGCTCTTCGTCACCGACGTCTGTATGTGATCACACACCCTGAGCAAAGCGCTGCACCCTTCCGAAGACAGTCGAATCCTGGCAAGACTTGGCTGAGAGAGAGAAAATATGACACACTCACGCCCATAATCAGTCGGATCCACGTTGCCTACTGTACGTGCAGACATTGTGTGTGGAAAAGTTGTGTGCAGGACTGATCTGGTACGATTGTAACCGTCCAATATCATCGAACGAGTCTGATGTACAGCAGATATGGAATAAATAAAACAAAAACTTCCTACTTTACACGTCAAAAGACAACACGTGAGTAAGGCGGCATTTTTTATTTTGTTCTATAATAAAAGATCGATGGATCGACCGATCGTCGGATCGACCTACGTATGTAGAACTTCTTTCGCGCCGTACGTAGCCAAGTGTGGAGGGGGAAGGAGAACGAGCTAATCGCGCGCGTGTCTTGCGTCTTGTCCGCTGGACATCGTCGACCGGGGCACGTGCAAAGCGCCAGGAACGCGCTGGGTCCTCCTCCTCGGGGGTTTCTTGGCAATGAGCTGGAATTTGTAACTCCACTCCACTACTCCTCACCACCACCACCCCCCACTGGCCAAGATCGCGTTTTTCTATTTTGCCAAAATCTTTATTGGAAATGGCTCCTCTTTCAAGCGCTTCCCGAGGCCGTGTGTGTACGACGCGCCTAAGGGGGGGGTGGGATGTGGTGATGATGATGATGGCGGTGAGCATGATGATGATGAGCGATGATGGTCGTCTCTCTTCAGTGCGAGAGAGATGAGGGGGCCTGCAACAGCAGTGGCGGTGGTGGAGTGGGGAGCGGTGGTGCAGCGGTTAGCGTGGCTGCGCTACGAACCCGGCGACCTGAGTTCGATTTCCGCTCACGGCCAACAACAAAGGTGGCGATTATCGGAACCCGGTCCTGGGCCTCCCCTAGGTCGACTCAGCCTCAAATGAGTACCTGGTGCTCTGTGTTAAAATAATCGGCACTGGGAAGAAAAAGGCGGTCGGGCGTGGTGCTGGCCACCTACTCCCTCATAGGTTCACAATAAAGGTTTTTGGGTTAGATCGCGTTATTTATAAATGTGTCGTAACCCTCCACACCACCCAACACGGCCAAACAGTAAAAAATGTGTCACGTTTACAAAGGACTAATAGTTCACAACTTTAGCCCACCGGTGTGTTGAAGAGTGAATCAACATCATTTAAAATTTGAGTACGACGTTTCGCTGGCAATTACATCCAGCATCATCAATTCCTCATAGGGGAAACACTAATTTACGGATTACTAACGTAGCATATAATCACAATAACACATTACAACTAATTACTAATATACAACTCATTACTAATCATTACCATTGACTGATTACCAATCGATTATATAATTACAATACCCCCCCCTCCGCCTCAAATCACCGCACCTGAATAAGTTAAGTGATGACGTCACCCTGCTGCTATATTTAAGACCGGGAGCAAGTGAGGGCTTTACCATTCTGGCGAATTGCCTGATGATGTTGGATGTAATTGCCAGCGAAACGTCGTACTCAAATTTTAAATGTTGATTCACTCTTCAACACACCGGTGGGCTAAAGTAGTGAACTATTTGTCCTTTGTAAACGAGACACATGTTTTACTGTTTGGCCATCTCGGGTGGTGGAGGGTTACGACACATTTATAAATAACGCGATCTTACCCAAAAACCTTTATTATGAATAATATTGGTCGCGAAAGCCTACGTGTTAAACTCCCTCATAGGTGCTAGCTAACAGCACTTGCCCCAACAGTCTGTGAAGGCTATATTGGGGATCTTTGTCTTTGGAGGAGGAGGAAGCCAGCGAAGCGTTACAGTAACGCGCACGGCCGTACAACGTCGTCTATATCCGGACTCGTTGGGGAATGTGGGCGGATATGCGAAGAGGTCGGATATACGAACATTCTTTAGCAAATGTTAGTTACACCACCACCACCACCGCCGCTGCCATGCACGGACGCGCCGGTGACCGGATTTTAAATAAAGCGAGAAGTGTTTTAAATGTTCCCTCTGGCATTGCTTCGCAAGCGAGTGAATGTCCACGCGGGAACAAAGGGCGCAACATTGTCGGGTGCGGAACGACTCCTTGACTTGCGAGACGGAAGACCGCAGTCACGGCGCGGACACAGATGCCCGCTGCGCGCGGTGAAGTGGTCAGGGCGGATACGTGACGGTCGCGGTAGATGCGCTCCCAAAAAGTGTCGCGATACGATGTACGCACGCAGAGTAAGTTGGCCGGGAGGCACGCCCCAGCGTTACTGTGTCACTCCGCGCTTACTCTATCGCTGTACCGCTCAGCCGCGCAGCTCAAGAAAGCAGTCCGTCGTCGACCGCTCCGAAACCGCGTTATAGCGGTGCGCCTACCGCGTTGTGACGAGCGCGGCGTTCCGCGTTGTGACGAGCGCGGGGTTCCACATTGTGACGAGCGCGGGGTTCCGCGTTGTGACGAGCGCGGCGTTCCGCATTGTGACGAGCGCGGGGTTCCGCGTTGTGACGAGCGCGGGGTTCCGCGTTGTGACGAGCGCGGCGTTCCGCATTGTGACGAGCGCGGGGTTCCGCGTTGTGACGAGCGCGGGGTTCCGCGTTGTGACGAGCGCGGGGCTTCGCGTTGTGACGAGCGCGGCGTTCCGCATTGTGACGAGTGTGGGGTTCCGCGTTGTGACGAGCGCGGCGTTCTGCATTGTGACGAGCGCGGGGTTCCGCGTTGTGACGAGCGCGGGGTTCCACATTGTGACGAGCGCGGGGTTCCGCGTTGTGACGAGCGCGGCGTTCCGCATTGTGACGAGCGCGGGGTTCCGCGTTGTGACGAGCGCGGGGTTCCGCGTTGTGACGAGCGCGGCGTTCCGCATTGTGACGAGCGCGGGGTTCCGCGTTGTGACGAGCGCGGCGTTCCGCATTGTGACGAGCGCGGGGTTCCGCGTTGTGACGAGCGCGGGGTTCCGCGTTGTGACGAGCGCGGCGTTCCGCATTGTGACGAGTGTGGGGTTCCGCGTTGTGACGAGCGCGGCGTTCGGCGTTGCGCGAAAAATTTTCCCGAAAGAACCTCCTTATAGCGAAAACGCGTTGTGTGAACACGCGTTAAGCGAGGTCTTACCTACAGGTGGGGATGGTGGATGGGGTGCCTTACTTGAGCTTATGGCGGTACCCCAGGGTACCATAGTACCCCGGCTCTCGCACGATGTCCGTGATGCAGTCATTGTTAGTCTGTTGATGGTCGGCGATGCGGCAATCGACTCATCTCGACGAGCTGTGCACTACGATGCGCCGCCACGGTGCGTACCGCGAGCGTTCAGGGTTTCGGCGGAATCGTCCTCGCTGCGTTTCGACATCGCGGAGTGTGGCACTGATTTCGGATTGATTGGTACCCCAGTCGCGGAGTTAAGTAACACCCCTGGAAAAAATAGTGTCTCAGAAATTAAATATTTAATTGCCTCCGCTCATTTTGTATTAATTGGTACCCCGGGGTACCGCCGTAAGGATCATGTGTCCGTGCACGCGCGTGCGTGGCGAATGCGCCAAAGTGTCCACGGTAGTGGCGTTCACCGTCACTCAACCTCTGCGCAACGGCGGCCACGATCGTCGTGGATGTGGTCAAGCGTCGGCGGAGTCACCGAGGCTTCGTTGTGAATTCGACAGGAGGAGGGTGATGGGTGGATGGAGGAAGGGAGAAAAAAAATGACCCAGAATATTTTACGACTTTTAAAAGCTGCAGCTTGCGTGGGTTTGACAGGACATGGGGAGTACAATTTTGAACATGTGAAAGGAGGTCAAAAGGTTTTTTTTTAATGGGATATCACATGTCGCTGAAAGAGGTCTTCGCTTAACATCCAATGCCCTGGTTGTCATGTTTGTTGAGTGCAAAGAATACGGGGCTTCAAAAAAAGGCATTCGTGGATGGTATTTCGATTGTTACGGGGGAGGCACGGTGAGAGAATGAGAATTGTTATTTAGACTGCAGCTACCAGAGGAATCCAATGAGCTGTGACGCTCTTTCTCACAGATGTCCAGTATGGGCGGGTGAACAGTAGGTTATAGGTCATTAGAGACAGGTTATTCATCCTTCCAAAGTAATCTTCGTTTTAAGACAATGTTCACCATTCGAGTTTATCATCAAAAAAACAATTCCCAGAACCATCAATAATGCGTCCAATTTCGCTCGATCTCTTTTAGTTTGCATCTAAATGGGTGTCTGCGTGTTCCTATGGGTTTACTGTGGTCCATAGTTTGGGTTGCATAGCCAGTCACTCAACTGTCTTGTGTTTAATGTATCTCTCTGCGTGTCTACGTATCGCTATGCATCTCTCCGAGTATGTTTCTATATGGGTATCTATGGGTCTCGTAATACAGTATCTCTATGGGTGTATGTTGAACCTCTTTCGCACCGTACGTAGCCAACCGTGCTAATCGGAGGTGAAAATATACGTTTTATATTACTATATATAAATGATATATATTTTAATACATGACTATATATGGTCCACAGTGTGGGTTGCATGGCCACGGTAGCACGCTCGTGGTTTGTCTTTCATGTTCCACTGATGAAGGGGATGGTCATGACGTGAGAACGGCGGGCTGCCTGCGTCACGACGGAGGGCGGCAACATCGATGACGTGCACCGGGGATTGGCGGGGAGCAGAGACGTCCTAGGGTACCGCGAATCGGGGCGATCGCCTCGGGCCCCGCGGTTTGGGGGGGGGGGGACGCACGGTGTGAGTTTCCCTTCCCCCCCCTCCCCCACCGCCCCCGTCCGGACGGCCCTGAGAGTCAGGAGACACGCGTAAAATGTCCTTTGCGTGTATCAACATCTCCCCCCAATCATTTGAGTGGGATTAAGCGAATCGCCCTGTGAAACTGTCGCGAACAAAGAGGCGCTTGGGCGATCACCGGACACGACGCTCCACAACCGCACCGTGCCCCGCGGGTCGTGTCGGTGACCTCGAAGACAAAACGCGCGGCCGTCGCGGGCACTGACATCGTCACGTCCGTAACGCCGCGCGGAATCCCTCACGGCCGCCTCGATTCGTTCTCAACGTTTCCCGACTGCCACCTTCGACGGGTGCGCGTCTCTCCGCGCAGGGTCGCGTGCAGTCCCAAGCGGCGCACCCTATCCCGGCGTGCACGACGTTGTGTTTTGTAGGCTATAGATGCGTCCCGTCGCTCGCCCTAAAGCTCTCGTACCGCTCGCCCTTCTCCATCCCTCCTCCTCCTCGCCGGATCCGTCTGCGGCGCAGATGGAATGCATCTCGTAAGTCTGAGCATGATGCTGCTCCGAGGCTCGTAGCGTCGCGCCCACGGCATTCGGTTCCACTCCAGTGCCGGCCGCTGTGCCTCTGCGCCCCCCTTCCCCCTTGAACCCAGGCGGCCACTCAAGCCAACTCCCAGGAGCGTCGCTAAGATTTTGTAAAAGTCTGCGTGCCAAGGATGTGTCAATTTGTCGCTGGCAGCGGGCTCGCGAAAAACGCAGCGGCTTGATTGCAATCGATCGCTTACATCTTTTTTTCTTATAACGGGGGTGGTGGGGAGGCTTTATTATATTTATTCATCCGGGTGCTTTGGTGCCTCATCTGTTTTTATAAAATCCCAACTGCTCACTCCCACCACGCTCCCTTTCCTCCTCTCGCTCTCTCTCTCCCCTCCGCCGACCCAATCCCCCAGTGCAAGTCAGTCGGACCGGACCCGTGTGGCATGTGGAATTAATTACTTCGCCCCGAGGCCGACACAACACGCGCAGCGCGTGGGGCGGTGGTGGTGGTGCCATGCCGGCCGGGCCGAACCCGGCAACAGAAGCACGTGTTCGTGCATACGTGAGGATATCAGTGCACGTGAGGGTATCAATCAGTGCAAACAATAAGTCACAGGGATGGCCTTCATTTACCAAAGGAAAGACCCCGATGGTCTCGAGACATACTTGTTTTCCTCTTATGTAGGATCATGCATTTCGCACGTTTGGAAAATTATATTTAATTAGTGGCACGTTGGGGAAAAAAATATGGAGTGCCGGCAGATAACCCACGCATTTGAACCTCTGCACAGATGTATTCAAGAGTCGATGTCTCTGCTGCCATCTCAAGGCCACCTCGTATCCCAGGCCTACAACTCGTGGCGTTCCTCGGCAGTCGCTTGTCCTCGTGATAACTTACCAGGCTTAAAAACCCCCTCGCTTAGCTTCCGAGATCGGGCCCATTCAGGGTTGATGTGCTCAAAACGCAACGCAAGCCTATCGCTTGCCCTTGCTTCCGTTTCCACTGCAAACGAGCAGCGACCACCGCCGCCGCCACCACCATCGCGACAGCTCGGGAGGACACGACAGTACAGGACACGACAGTACAGGACAGGACAGTACAGGACACGACAGTACAGGACACTACAGTACAGGACACGATAGTACAGGACACTACAGTACAGGACACGACAGTACAGGACACGACAATACAGGACACTACAGTACAGGACACGACAGTACAGGACACGATAGTACAGGACACGACAGTACAGGACACGATAGTACAGGACACTACAGTACAGGACACGACGGTACAGGACACTACAGTACAGGACACATAATCGCGACAGGACAGGACACGACAGTACAGGACACTACAGTACAGGACACTACAGTACAGGACACGACAGTACAGGACACTACAGTACAGGACACTACAGTACAGGACACACCATCGCGACGGACAGCTTCGGCACCACGGGGCCCTCGTCCCATCCCCTCCCCCCACCGCCGTGTAACAGAGGAGCACACCCAACGTGGTGCCAGCTACTTACACAGCCACGCACGGCTTGTGCCGTGTCGTGTTTAATGGAGCAATTACGCTGCGTGAATATCAGCGGTGGAGCCATGCGAGAAGAAGGGGGGTGGCCCGGGGTGGGGGGGGGCCCACGGTGGAGGAAGTCCGCGGTGGTTGCTGGGTTAACAATGGCAAAATAGAACACGCCACGTTGTCACCCACACACCCTCCCATACCCCATTCACCAAGCGCATGGTACATTCCGCAGGTCACAGCCCCATTGCTAACGCTCGCGTGCGGTGGGAGAGTTTATTTAAAAGCAGGTGAGAACCCATTGAGGACTGGAAATCTCCCTTTTTGTTTTTAAAGGACGCATTTGGCTTCAGGAAAAATACGAGCGAGCACGCTCGATAAAAGATAGTGAACACAACATGAGCAGTGGAAATGGGACCCCCACCCAACCCCCTTGAGACCCCAACAATTGGTATTAATATTTAACAGAAAACATTGACATTAAAATATGATATATTACTATATTTTAAGAGCCATATTTGAAAAGAATGAAATGTTCAGGACTGCTTTCCCTGCCATTGGCGGATTTCTAGATCTGCCCCTGACAGAGAGGGTTGAAATATGAAGTGAATCTAAAATAAAATAAAAAGGACCCTGGCAGAAAAGGCTAAATCAAGGGATAATACTCTCGGGACAAAGCTGAGGAATGTCAAGGCACCCTCTTAATTTGTCAGGCATTTAAAATGTGCCATTGCAAGGGGTGAGAAGTGCGTGTGTTTACACGTAATGACACGGGAGAGCGGTGGCGCTGTGCTTCGCGTTTACTGCGCTAACCACAGCGTTCGATTCCCGATCACGGCCAACATTGGTGATATCTGAACCGGTCCCTTGTCCTTCCCTGGGTCGACTCAGCCTACAAAATGAGTACTTGGTGATGTTGTTTAAAACATCGTCTGTTGGGACACAAAGGCGGCCAGGGCCTGGTGCTGGCCGTCCATCCCCTCGTGCGCCCTGTTGACCTTCAGAGGCTCTGCTCGCGAACAGCTCTTGTTCCAGCAGTCTGTTTAAAATGCTCCACGGGGTGACTTGTCTCTCTGTTCAATAGATACAACCGCAATACAAATGTAGGAGTGAACCAACATAGGATTGGAGCTAATTTTACGATGGAGTTGCCCAGTTTCTGACCGGTGGAGTTTTCAAATCGTGAATCTTCAGGCTCTCGAGCAGGGAAGGTGCTCGCATGCTCCAATCCTCGCGTCTCCCAGGGTCAACATTCCCACGTCTAGCAGCTGTCAGACACAAACGAATTCGTTCCACACTGCACCTAGCGCCTCTAATGCTAAACAATAGGCCACGGATAAACGCAGCGGTGAGCGATGTCTGAACTTATCATGGCACCAACCCAACCTGCACTCCAATCGTGTTTTCGTATTGTTTGTCGCCGTAACTTTCTCAACCGCCCTTACCGGAACACCTGTGAAAACCAGCTGTACAGCTCAACGGGTTGTTCCAGTATAAATAGATGCAGTGTTCTGATTCTGTGGTGAAGTATGGTCAAACAACCCCCACGACCGACACAGCGTCGGCAGGCCAGCAGTGGATTTACAAAAAAAAGGGCTGAATACATTACGAACACAAATCGGCACACTTGTAAAGCCGGCACCATGGTAGGTTTGTGAGAGCTGGCACCCGACAGACTACACCGTAGGCCTTACAAAGTACCACGAGTGCTTGACCTAGGTGGCTTCACTTAATGGTAACGAATCAGAGCAGATGGCAGTGCTCCCCACCACTGACCAGCGTGCTGAAGATTTGTCACATGACCCCCGCGAACCGGATTGACGTGCACACGATGAGCACGTGGACGCTCCACTCTGCACGTGTATACGAACACCGCACTTAACGCACATTCATTTGGCGCGTGTTTTATTCCCGCACGTACACACCACGCTCGTATTAGGTTTGTAATGTAACAATGTACTTTATACTTGTATTCTTTTGAGCAGACAGGGAGAGAGGAAAAAAAACACCTCCATCTGCGGCAGAGCCCACGACATGACACGAATGTTCCAAATAAAAGAGTCGGCTGATTGATTGATTGCTGACCTCACTTCGTGGAGCTTGCCACACGCTCTGGCCTCGCTCGCCTCTTCGCCAGCTCCCCGCCCGCCACGACCCCGAGAGAGACGCTCACGCTGCGCTTTAAACCTCTGGGAGATGCGGCGGCGGCAGCAGCAGCAGCAGACATCTGGCTTGAATCTCAACCACTTACACCTTTACAGCCAAGTCACCCGGGGATATGCCCAATCTCATTAGAGCTTGGAAGCTAAGCGGATTGCGGCCTGCGTTCGTCGTTTGGTTTGGGAGACCTCTTTAACAATTGCATGCGTTTAAGTGGGTTTGGGGGAGGGGGGTGGGGTGTGTGTGCGTGCCGGTTCGGATTTGGCAGAAGAGCAAGTGATTCTTGAATCTATCTGTGCGGAACGTTTGAGTGTCGCCCCCCATCAACTGCGTGGGGGGTTTATTTTTTATCTCCAAGGTTTCCATGGATAGAACCACATCTGACGATGACGACTGTGAGTCGTACTATGTTTTAATCCATTGAAAATGCTGTTTACTTCGGCGACATTTAGTACAGTTTAATTGATATTGTATAATGTGCAAGTGTGATAAAGTACATGATGGGATATACCTTAACGTGCATTTGATTCCACTTTAAATCGCATTGCGACACTCATTTCTCCCTTTGCCAGAATATTCTTCAGTGTGCACTGAATGTCATTTTAATATAACTGCAATGTAATCGGCAGCACATCGAAAATTCTGCACTGCAATATATTTTAAACTAATCCTGAAAATACATATCTGGATATGTATATAATTCACTTGCAACCAAAAAATGATTTCATGGCCCAAAACATGATTTAATTACTTTTCCACATTTAATACATAAACAGATGATGCTGACTTGCTGAGTACATTGTTGAGTGATTTAATATGTTTTATAGACTGGCTAGAAATATGAAATTTGGCCAATAAAGCGGTCAAGTCTTTGCTTTCATGGTTTTTTTCTTTGTTTACAGTCAATCCACTCCTGAATTCAGAGCCCCCTCCCCCCCACCCCCATGACGTATCGGCCATGAGGACTGTTTGACCATACTTCACTAGGCTGATCAGTGTTGCGTTGGTGAAGGAGGCCCAGGACTGGTTCAGATGATATCAGTTGCCGCTGACTTTAGCTGTGACTTGGCAATCGAACTCATATCATCGAGGTCATAGCCCATCGCACTAAGCCCAGTACCATCACTCTAAGTCTCTGCTTGCAAGGAGAAAAATCACAAACCAATATCAAATACTTTTGGGCCCTCAAAACGTTGGTTGTTTACACTTGAAGGGCCGGGTCAGCCTAACGTTCTGCACTGCTTTAAAGTCTTCTCCTATGCGTCCGTTTATTTTCTACCCTTCCTCTCGACCCGAAGGTTTGGCCGTGAGACGCAGCATCCTACGCCGCAGGGCCCTGTCTTCGGCTGCTCTTGCGACGAGTCGTCCCACACACTGAGCCCCGTCCAAGCCGCAGCGGCGACAGTCTGCTAACCCTTCTGGCTGGGAGTGCCTCGGCCCCCTTGCATTTCCTTCCTGTGCTGCAATGCAACTTTACAAAAACACCGGGCATCATCCATTCACCGTCGAAGCACGCGATACATCCTCCTCCCGTGGAGCGTGACGCGAAAAACGCCGATAACAGCGAGGTGTGCGATCCTGGCAGTGGTGGTCTCAGACGTTCTTCTCCAAAGCCAGAAAGCCAACTGTTGGCACAGTTGGCTGTCTGTGTTTTGGCTCTCTCTCAAATTTAGTTCTACCTGATGACGGTTGCTTGTGTTGCAATCGAAACGTCGTATTCTATTATTTAATTTATTTTCTTTCTACGTGACTTTACCGAAAGAACCAAAGAGTAATTGCTACAGTCACGAAAGCTTCAAATCAAATTTGTTGGCACACGCTCCAGATATCTCGTTGCATATTCTTCGCCGAACCGCAACGGACCAGCGCCGTCAAGTATGGGCGGACTTACTCTCCCCGCATGAGCCGACGTGGCCATGGCAGAGGCCTTCCTCGACCACTCCATCCTCCTATCCACTCTCTCCAAACTCGGCATCTCTGACACCCCTCTTTCTTGGATCCGTTCCTACCGTCCACCACCCCCTTCACGGCTGATGTCCACCAGGCCTCGGTACTTGATCCCCTTCCGTTTTCCGTATGCAACATCTCCCCTAGAGCCTATCCGTTCTTCCTTCGATATCGCCTATCACCTTTTCGCCGACGACACTCAAATGTTCTTCTCCTTCGAATAGTTCGCATCTCGTCCTGCCCGACAGCCATAAATCCTTCGAAAACCTCGGCGCTTTTCTTTCCATCCTCTCGCCCACCCCCCTCCTGCACCTTCCATTTATTCCTCCCACCCTCTCGCCCCCTTTAGCCTCTTCCCAAACTCTACCGCTCTGACACTCGGCGTCACCTTCGATTCCACTCTCTCCTTCACTCCCCACATCGCCACTCGCACGCCGTTGCCATCCGTACGGCATCAGGAAAGTCCGCCCACTCATTACTGCCACCGCTGTCAAACTCGTCGTACGCCCCCTTCCCCCCCTTTGTCTTCACTCGTCTGGATTACTGCGACTCACTCCTGGTCGGTCTCTCTGCTGACGCCTTCACCCCTCTCCAAAACACACAACACGCAGCCGCGCGGACTGTAACTCAACCTTCCATACACGTCTCACTGCTCTCCTCTCCTTCAACAACTTCACCGGCTTCCTGTCAATCACCGCTGCCTTTTTAAATTCCTCGCCCTAGAGTATTCACAGCTTTGCACGGTCTGGCCCCGCCCTACCTCCTCTCTTCTCTCATCTCTTTCTACATCCCTTCACGCTCCCTTCGATCTCGATATCCCCCTTTCCTCACCGTTCCTTCACCTCCTTGCGCCCAGTCTCGCTTCCGTTCTTTCTCCCTTCTTGCCCCGTTGCACCTGGGAACAAACTCCCACTCCACGCCAGACTCTCACCCTCGCTTTCCACCGTTCCCTCGGTCCTCAGCTCCTTTCTCTTCTCTACTGCTTTTTTTCTCTTCCACTGCCTCCACCACCTACCGGTTCCTTCCCCTACCTATAACCCACTCCCAGTCCCCCCCTAATTCCTGAACTGCTTTCTCTATGTGCACCTAACCATATCTCTCCCCCAGCCCTACGCTGTGCTCCTCTATCGGCTCAACTATCGGGCCACCAGACCTCTGCCCCCACCACCCTTCACCTACCCTCATCCGTGCCCATTTCACAACTTCGCGCACGTGCCCCATACCCCACTGCCTCTCGTCCACGTTGCACCCATCAGACACCCTCGCTCGCCACCACACTCCACCTTATTCCGCCTTACCTACCCCAGCAACATCAGCTCCATTCCCAGCCCCCTGTCCCTCCATCCATTCCGTCACCCCCTTCATTGACTGCCGTCGGCTTGCATTAAAAAGCGGCCCTGAAACGGCCGCCAAATGGAATGGACTAGAATCGAGTAGCGGTTTGACGCGGTTGCGACAGCTGTTTTCGCCGCTACCCTTTGCCGTGATTCATTTCACCGTCGGCGCATAAAAAATTCACATTTATTTGCATTATTCAAACAAAATGCAGCCACGGAGTCTCCCCACCACCGACCTGCTGCTAATTTACCGGCGGTCATAGATCGCTTCTTGCTGATGAGCGGAGTCTGCTGCGGGAAACGGCCTCCACCTCCAGACGGGGAGGCTCGGGAGGGGGGGTGGGTGGAGGTTGACGGGGGAGGTGACGAGGTCATCCCCCTCGGATCTGGACCCACGAAATCTACAATTGATGCGGTGCTAAGTGCCGACGGTTAATATTGTATGAAGGCAAACTTGGTTGGATCTAATGAGATTTCCAAACCAAACACGCTGTGACCTCCCCCTCCTCCCCACTCGGCGGCGCGACGCTGTGAGCAGGGCTGTCTCTCTGCTCGTCTGCGATGGGGCTCATTGGGCACGGCGTGGTAGTGGTGGCTGCATGATGGGCCTGGCTTCGGGCTGGGTGGATATACCTTGCCCGCCACTGGAGACAATCGTGAAATGGGTGGAAATAAAACGACAGAATACTACGTACTTACTTGCACTTAAACATTTTTTTTCGTAAGCTGCGTATTATAATTTGCAAGAGTTCTAGAAGGAAACTAGCGATTTAGTGGTGGTGGTGGTGCTGCGGCTACGTTGGCATTGGTGCACACGTACAAATAACAACAACTAACTCAACACATTCGATAGTATCTTTAAAAGGATATATTTTAAAAATATATAATAGGCGACGTTTCGGGCAATTACCCTTCTTCATATTATAATGCTATGAAGAAGGATTATTGCCCAAAACGTCGTATGCTATATATACATATTTACGCCTTTTCGCGTCCTCTGGTCTAACACCGTTTGAGACGAGGCTCAAAAGAAAGCTGTCTCTGGTGTGGACCAATCAGCTTCAAAGACAATGCCACATATTATCAGAGTGTTTTTTTTGTTTGGATTCTGACCACAAGTATTGTGGTTAATGCAGACATGATTCCCTGTAAAAGGTTTCAGTTTGGTGTTTTAACATTTTAACACCCGTTTGTTGCCAGAAAAAAAGGGGAAAACCTCTTCTCATATATACATTTAGTTCCCTTTAAAGGCCATCGTGTTACTGACGAATGCGTAGAGTTACTTGCTGACAGTCGCGTCCACGCCGCTTTGCTGCTGAGCGCCTTGGCTGGCTTCATCGCCGTGTTCTGGGGGGAGCGGGCGAGGCTGCTGCTGCTACAGGGCCGGCCCCTTACCCCCCCAGGATGTGAAGCGATCTCAACTGCGCTTTGCATTAACGGCAAATAATAATAGGGAGGATCGCTGGGGTTGATTTTCTAGGTCGCGCAGAGAGGCATCCCCGCCGGCATCTCTGCTGCTCATTGCCCTGCTGTGCCTCGCTGCCCTGATGCGCTCATCGGTTGCGTTTGCAACGCTTTCATAGCCGCTATGCCCGTTCTGTGATTTTTTGCGTATCAGAATATTTACTTATACTGGAGGAATCCGATGAGCTACAAAGCTCTTTTTCACAGACGCACGGTCGGAGCGGGTTAGAAAGTTACAACGAGAACAACAAACAATACGCAAACACGGTAGGATTGCAAAGTATAGGTAAGGTAAACAAATCACGCATACAATTATTTATTTTACTCGGTGAAGCCTACTGAGTGATATAGCTCTTTTGTCAAGAAGCTCACTGGCCACAACTGATAGCGCAACGAAGTGGCTTCTCATCACGTGGTCATTTATACCAGCCACGTGAGCTCAACAATGATGGCAGCGGCAGGATATGCAGGAGAGAGTTTGCCAGCGTCGGAGTCTGCTAGCCACGACGAGACGACATCTCAGACTGTGAACGACGTAACGACACCACCGCCGGGTCTCTATGTGAGTCTGTGAGTCTCTATGTGAGTCTGTGGGTCTCTATGTGAGTCTGTGGGTCTCTATGT
Source organism: Petromyzon marinus (assembly GCF_048934315.1). Lineage (NCBI taxonomy): Eukaryota > Metazoa > Chordata > Hyperoartia > Petromyzontiformes > Petromyzontidae > Petromyzon > Petromyzon marinus. The sequence goes on from NC_133678.1 coordinate 2,303,524, forward strand.
GAGTCTGTGGGTCTCTATGTGAGTCTGTGAGTATGTGAGTCTGTGGGTCTCTATGTGAGTCTGTGGGTCTCTATGTGAGTCTGTGGGTCTCTATGTGAGTCTGTGAGTGTCTATGTGAGCCTGTGGGTCTCTATGCGAGCCTGTGGGTCTCTTTGTGAGTCTGTGGGTCTCTATGTGGGTCTGTGGGTCTCTATGTGAGTCTGTGGGTCTCCATGCGAGTCTGTGGGTCTCTATGCGAGTCAGTGGATCTCTATGCGAGTCTATGGGTCTCTATGCGAGTATGTGGGTCTCTATGTGAACCTGTGGGTCTCTATGACAGTCTATGGGTCTATATGTGAGTCTATGGGTCTCTATGCGAGTCTGTGGATGTCTATGTGAGTCTGTGGGTCTCTATGTGAGTCTGTGGGTCTCTATGCGAGTCTGTGGGTCTCTATGTGAGTCTGTGGGTCTCTATGTGAACCTGTGGGTCTCTATGCGAGCCTGTGGGTCTCTATGACAGTCTTTGTGTCTCTATGTGAGTCTATGGGTCTCCATGCGAGTCTGTGGGTCTCTATGTGAGTCTGTGGGTCTCTATGACAGTCTGTGGGTATCTTTGTGAGTCTATGGGTCTCTATGCGAGTCTGTGGGTCTCTATGCGAGTTAGTGGGTCTCTATGCGAGTCTGTGGGTCTCTATGTGAGTCTATGGGTCTCCATGCGAGTCTGTGGGTCTCTATGTGAGTCTGTGGGTCTCTATGACAGTCTGTGGGTCTCTATGTGAGTCTATGGGTCTCTATGCGAGTCTGTGGGTCTCTATGCGAGTTAGTGGGTCTCTATGCGAGTCTGTGGGTCTCTATGCGAGTATATGGGTCTCTATGCGAGCCTATTGGTCTCAATGTGAGTCTGTGAGTCTCTATGTGAGTCTGTGAGTCTCTATGCGAGTCTGTGGGTCTTTATGCGAGTCTGTGAGTCTTTCTACGAGTCTGTGAGTCTCCATGCGAGTCTGTGGGTCTCTATGTGAGTCTATGGGTCTCTATGTGAGTCTGTGGGTCTCTATGCGAGTCTGTGAGTCTCTATGTGAGTCTGTGGGTCTGTATGTGAGCATGTGAGTCTCTATGCGAGTCTGTGGGACTCTATGTGAGTCTGTGGGTCTCTATGCGAGCCTGTGGGTCTCTCTGCGAGCCTGTGGGTCTCTATGACAGTCTTTGGGTCTCTATGTGAGTCTATGGGTCTCTATGCGAGTCTGTGGTCTCTATGTGAGTCTATGGGTCTCTATGACAGTCTGTGGGTCTCTATGTGAGTCTATGGGTCTCTATGCGAGTCTCTGGGTCTTTATGCGAGTCTGTGGGTCTCTATGCGAGTCTGTAGGTCTCTATGCGAGTATGTGAGTCTCTCTACGAGTCTGTGAGTCTCCATGCGAGTCTGTGGGTCTCTATGTGAGTGTATGGGTCTCTATGTGAGTCTGTGGGTCTCTGCGAGCCTGTGAGTCTCTATGTGAGTCTGTGGGTCTCTATGTGAGCATGTGAGTCTCTACGCGAGTCTGTGGGTCTCTATGCGAGTCTGTGAGTCTCTATGCGAGACTTTGAACCTCCGCGTGAGTCGATATCTCAAATAGGGGACAAACTTCGATCACTCGTCATGGCAGCGTTTCACAAATCTACCAGGTAGCTTATGAACAACTCACCGCCGTACAAAATAATTAAGGGTCGTTCACTGCATTACCACGACTAAGTTCGTGTATAATTATCATACATTGCCAATGCTTAATCGGTTGCAAGGGGCGTGATTTCACGTTCTCATCATGAGCGTAAGAACAGGTGTCGATTGATGAATGTGAGGCATCATTACACCGTCTAATACCCAGAGTGACTCCACAATCAAGTCGTGACTAGCGATGAATGTGGGCCAGTGCTTGCAATCCCTCGTTCCTATGACAGGTGGCCTCTAGTCTCCTCCATACGCTGTCTTCCCAACAACACGACGTGGTGATCATTTCTTAAATACACCAGAGCAATAAGATCATGATGAACACCTTCGTATCTCAATCATCCATAGCCTCGGTCATAGTCGGGATTTGACTTTTGTGTTTGGAGGGGAGAGCAGTGTTCGCTTTGTCCCTCAAATTAGGAATCGTGGGTGCGTATAATTTTCTTGTTTGTTAAATCTTAATTGTAAACTACTGCCAATAATCCATATTACAGGTTTGTTTAGGAATAGATCGCGTAAATATATAAATGTGTCGTTAAACCCGCCACCACCCAACACTGCCAATTAGAAAGGTCTGTCACGTAAAGAGAACGTGCCAATTCGTTACTACTGCTACTACAGCACACCGGCGTGTTAGAGAGCACATTCACAACGTTTACAATCTGAGAACGACGTTTCGCCAGTCATTCCAACCGCGTGTTAAATCGACTGAAAAACAAATTCATAATTACGGTGTCCAAACTCCGCCACGTGGCAGTAGAGCCACCGGACCGCGTGGGGCCATCGAGAAGCATCTCAAATGTTTTATTGGGAGGATTTGTCGGTGTTGCTTTGCTCGCTAAGGGGGGGGGGGGGGGTTAGGTTTTCAAGAATGTATTCACCAGCCGAGTACCACTAAATTATTCAACTGCAGCCCCTAGCGCCGGGGTTGGGGGGGGGGGCAGTTGCTGGCCTTCTCGGGGGGCTATCGTATGGAAGAGTTGGTGGGACTCTCGCGAGTAATAGAATTTCCTTGGCTCGGCTTGGCCGTTATGGTAGACTTGGTTTATATTCATATAGGTCACCGGAGGATTCCTTGGCGGGTTTCTTACATTAACAACAAAATACACTCTTCCACCAGGTGCGTGCCAGCTGAGAGAGGCAGCTGCTCTTCGTACTTTTTTTTCCAGCATCGTTAACACTGTCTCCGATGGTCCATTTGCACCTGGTGTAGATTCGATTTACATAAAACAAACAACACGAGGACAGAGACTCCCCTTCATGGCCTCGTTTGACTGCAGGCGCAAAAGCTCTGTCGGTCGGTCGAGATCGAGACGACGTTACGACCAATACGACCACCACCACGACCACTACAACAACCACCACCACGACCACCACAACCACCGCGACCACAACCACCACCACTACGACCACCACCAAAACCACCACCACCACCACAATTACTACGACCACCACCAACCACTACCACCACCACGACCACCACCACAACCACTACGACCACCACCAAAACCACCACTACGACCACCACCACAACTACCACCACGACCACCACCACAACCACCACTACGACCACTACGACCACCACCACAACCACTACGACCACCACCACAACCACCACTACGACCACCACCAAAACCACCACCACGACCACCACCACCACAACCACTACGACCACCACCACTGCCTCCACCGCACCTCATCCCCAACGCTTTCTTCGCTCCGCTAAATCCGACGCAGCGACTGCACGGGAGAGACACGCAGCGACCTCCAAGATCAGAACGCCGCGGCGGTGAGATGTTAACTACCTCGCCTGGTATGCAGGAAGTCGTGGGTTCAATCGCGACCCTGATGCCCGCTGTATATTTGGAGTCTGCATTTCTCTCTCCCCATGGTGGCGTAGATTTTTCGCCGGGCCCTCCGTTTGTTCCCTCCACATTTAGAATCAGCGTGCGCTTAATCGTAGTTGGCCGCTAAACATTTCCACTTGATGACAAGCCACTTCATTGGGCAATCATTTTTGATGGACAAGCAGCGTCTGAAAAAAAAACATATCTATACAGCTCAGTGGGCCTTAACTGGTAAAATAAAATAAAAAATAGTTAATAGTTGATATAGTTTGTCTGGCCTGACAGCCTCCCACCATCTGGTCGTAGGTCTTCCCCTAGGTCGCCAGATTCGTGGAGGCCGCTGCAACGCCTGTCTCAATGATAGCCCCGCTCCTCCTCCTCCTCCTCTATCCCGCACACGTGCTCTACTCAGCGCAACACGTGTTTAGCGTTTGTGCCTGATCACATCTATAAGCTCTATGGCAGCCTATGCCATGTTCTGTTCCGAATCTCCGGCCGCCACCTTTGTCTCACTCTTGCTCGTGATCGCGCATCGTAAGGCTGAGAGTTTTACGAGGCTGAATCAACCCAGGGGGAGCGCCAGCATAGGGTTAGAGACCATGTGTCACTTGTGTTAGCCACAAACGAGAGTTGAACTCATGTCACTAGGATCGCAGAGGGGTGAGGCAGACTGCTACACTGCCGCTTCCCAGTGGCAACGACGACGGCTCCTCTTCAATCGCACCAAACAGACTCTTTGGGGGCAAGTGCTGTTCGCAAGTGACATAATATAGGATCAATGACACACACACAACGACAAAAACAAAGACCCCCCCCCCCCCCGGTATAGCCTTAACGAGGTTATGGGGTAAGTGCTGTTAGCGAGCACCTATGAAGGCCAACGAAGCACACGAGGGGGTGGGTGAACAGCACCACGCCCGGCCTCCTTTGCCTCCCCAGTGGCGATGTTTACACACCGCGCCAGGTACTCATTTGAGGCTGAGTCCACCTAGGGGAGGCCCAGGACCGGTTCAGATATTCGCCACCGATGTTGGCTTTGAGCGGGAATCGAACTCGGGTTGCCGGGTTCGTAGCGCAGCGCGCTAACCACTCCACTACCGCTCCCCACTCACAACCACACAGACTCAGACATACACGCACACGAACCCAAACATTCACGCATATTTATTTTCACACACCCAACCGCACATACACTCACAATCACCCACGCATGCTCTCACTCGCTCGCACGAGCAAATACCCACACGTGCTCGCACACCCACTCACGCACACACACCCACGTATTCACTGTCTCTCTGACATACACACACACACAAACATTCACCAACACACAAACACCACCACTCACTCTCTCTCACATACACACCCACACTCACTGACACATACCCACTCACGCACACACACCCACGTATTCACTCTCTGACATACACACACACACCCAAGCATTCGCCAATACACAAACACCACCACTCACTCACTCTCTCTCACATACACACACACCCACTCACACACACCCAAACATTCACCAACAAACACCACCACTCACTCTCTCACATACACACACCCACTCATGCACCAACAAACACCACCACTCACTCTCTCACACACACACACAAACTCACCCACTCACACCACCGAGTACCGCTGGTCTGTAATGAGAGACTGGAAACAGCCCTGTCAGTGGCCCGGTCGTGTGTCGATGTGTAGCCCCTGTTCGTGTTCGAAGGGGTTACACGGGCGGAGGTGCAGGCAGGCAAGGGAGGGGGGTGAAGGAGAGGAAGCCGGAGATGGTGGGTGGGGGGGGGGGCACAGAGGTGTTTGTTATTCTCAAGCCATAGCCAAGCCAGCCTCGGTGCAGCTGTCGGTGTTCATCAAGACGGTGTCTCTGTTTTACTTTCCACATTCACACTATTTGCTTTTTTTTGTCAACCTAAAACCCACCCCCCCCCCACCTAAACATGTCAATGTTACCGTCCAACGTTCTCTAGAAACGGGGCCCCATTCCTGGCCACGCATGCCTAGCGCCGTGAGAGCTGCCCGCAGTGAAAGACATTCGCTCCGTGAAGCTGCCCAACGTATAAGGGGCCGTCCGTAAATGACGTCACGCGATTTTGGACGATCTTTGACCCCCCTCCCCCTCGTCACACGGCGTCACAGAAAGTCAGATCCCCCCCTTAAATATGACGTCACAAAGCTCTGCCCCCCCCCCCCACCACCAAAACCATATTTCCATTTTTAAAATAAAACATGCTTCAAATCGCTTTAAACTATTGTCATTGTAGTGCGTATTTAATGTGGTGCTGCACTCTGATGTTGTAGGAGCGTTGTTATAACAATTCTTTATTTATTTCAAGTTGCGCATTTTGATGTGACGTCACATTTCTCAAACCCCCTCCTCGTCACACATCGTCACAAATGTCTGACCCCCCCCCCCCCCAGGTACGTGACGTCATTTATGGACGGCCCCTAAGTCAGTCCCGTCACACAAGGCACCCCCCCCCAAGGCCCAGAGGCGTGGAGCGGAGTCGCCTCTTGGCCGCATGTAAATTAATTGGCCGCAACGTTCGCAAAGACGGCGGTCACGGCACTGCCGCGCCTCCAGACGCGCTTCTGCGACCGTCTGGAACGCTCCTTGCCGTACGATATGAGGAAAGCCACTGGGAGCTATGCAGTTTTAAATCATCTAGATTGGAAACTCATTTCTTTAGAACCTCTCTTTAGAACTTCTCTTTAGAACCTCTCTTGAGAAGTTATCTTTAGAACTTCTCTTGAGAACTTCTCTTTAGAACTTCTCTTTAGAACCTCTCTTGAGAACGTCTCCTTAGAACTTCTCTTTAGAACCTCTCTTTAGAACTTCTCTTTAGAACCTCTCTTGAGAACTTCTCTTTAGAACTTCTCTTTAGAACTTCTCTTCAGAACCTCTCTTTAGAACCTCTCTTTAGAACCTCTCTTTAGAACTTTTCTTGAGAACTTCTCTTTAGAACTTTTCTTTAGAACCTCTCTTTAGAACCTCTCTTTAGAACTTCTATTTAGAACCTCTCTTTAGAACCTCTCTTTAGAACTTCTCTTTAGAACCTCTCTTTAGAACCTCTCTTTAGAACTTCTCTTTAGAACCTCTCTTTAGAACTTCTCTTTAGAACTTCTCTTTAGAACTTCTCTTGAGAACCTCTCTTTAGAACTTCTCTTTAGAACCTCTCTTTAGAACTTCTCTTTAGAACCTCTCTTGAGAACTTCTCTTTAGAACTTCTCTTTATAACTTCTCTTTAGAACCTCTCTTTAGAACTTCTCTTTATAACTTCTCTTTAGAACCTCTCTTTAGAACTTCTCTTTAGAACTTCTCTTTAGAACTTCTATTTAGAACCTCTCTTGAGAACTTCTCTTGAGGACTTCTCTTTAGAACTTCTCTTTATAACTTATCTTTAGAACCTCTCTTTAGAACTTCTCTTTAGAACTTCTCTTTAGAACTTCTCTTGAGAACTTCTCTTTAGAACTTCTCTTTAGAACCTCTCTTTAGAACCTCTCTTGAGAACTTCTCTTTAGAACTTCTCTTTAGAACTTCTCTTTAGAACCTCTCTTTAGAACTTCTCTTGAGAACTTCTCTTTAGAACTTCTCTTTAGAACCTCTCTTTAGAACTTTTCTTGATAACTTCTCTTTAGAACCTCTCTTTAGAACTTCTCTTTAGAACCTTTCTTTAGAACTTCTCTTTAGAACTTCTCTTTAGAACCTCTCTTTAGAACTTCCCTTTAGAACCTTTCTTTAGAACCTCTCTTTAGAACTTGTCTTTAGAACTTCTCTTTAGAACTTCTCTTTAGAACTTATCTTGAGAACTTTTCTTGAGAACTTCTCTTTAGAACCTCTCTTTAGGACCTCTCTTTAGAACTTATCTTTGTTTTTAGTTTGTCTCCCCCCCGCCCGCACCTCCGATTAGCACAGTTGGCAACGTACGGTGCGAAAGAAGTTAAACATACAGTCCACCACCTCTGACTCATCGGTTACAATGAATTGGCACGCAAGCGATGCATGCATTACATTGTGTGTGTGTGAGATGATTGATTATAACATAAAATAAAGACCAGTCATTCTCAATCCACAAATAGATGAAGGTATCCCCCGTGCCATGTCAGGCATGGACATTTTTTAACCATACTTCACCACGCTTGTAAGTGCGCGTTAGTGAAGAAGAGAGAGGGGGAGAAGGGAAGGAGCGGTTATCTGTGGCCGGAAATCGACTTTGGGTCCCAGGGTTCATCGGGCAGCCCCCTAACTACGGTACCATCGTTCCACCACCGACTTTGTATGTACAGTATTGTCTTTATATAAATGTGGTTGTTATTGCAAACGTTACATGGGGGCTAACTGGATGGAGATGAGAGTGAACAAGACGGAATGTATGGAATTCGATTATACAAATGACACAGTCGGAAGGTGACCCCCCGACCACCACCCCCCCACCACCAAATCGCGACATTTCATCAAATCCTGGAGGGAAGCGTGGTGGTTTGAAGAATCTTCGCTCGCTAAGCCGCAACCAACTGCTCACGAGGGTACTCTATACAACATGCTAAATCATGACATGCTCAGGGGCCGTCCATAAATGACGTCACGCACATAGGGGAGGGGGGTCAGACATTTGTGACGATGGGGGGGGGGGGTTGAGAAATGTGACGTCACATCAAAATGCGCAACTTTAAATAAATATAGACAACACGTTCTATTTCATTAAATATACTTTTTAATAAATGTTTTCTAGTACATCAGAGTGCAGAGGCACATTAAATACGCACTACAATGACAATAGTTTAAAGCGGTTTGAAGCATGTTTTATATATATTTTAGAGCTTTGTGACGTCATATTTGAGCGGGGATTGTACTTTTTGTGACGCCGTGTGACGAAGGGGTGGGGGAGGGTCAAAAATCGTCCAAATCGCGTGACGTCATTTATGGACGGCCCCTAATCACATTTACGCAGTACATTTACATGCACATTTCTCACTTGAACATCACTAGCCCAGCCCACTTCGTTAATGACTCTGGGGCTACGCCCATCTCTAACCCTTACAGGCAGCCTGCATCAGCAGATTCCCTCTTATTTCTTCCACCTGATGACGATTGCTGGCGTTGCGATCGAAACGTCGTGATCGGTCATGTTTTCCACCTACGTGACTTCACCGAAAGAACCAACAGAGATGTTGTCTACACCACGTGATCAACGGTGACTCCGTCACTGCCATTTGGATCATAGACAGATGACCCCAACCCACTGCAGGCGATATTTTTTGAGGGGGTGATGGTGGTGGGGGTCGGGAAGCCCTCCCTGTCATACTATTTCGTTATTTCGGTAAGGCCTCAGATATTTCTACCCACGTGACTTCACCGAAAGAACCAAAGAGTATGGATTCCTGCAGTCACGAAAGCTTCAAATCAAGACCCTCCCTTTCAATGGATGCAATGCTCGAGATACAGACAAGACGTTGAGATGTCGTGAGATGAATCAGCCGCTATGTCCCGCTCGCCTTTTGGTGTTCTTTGGTCTGACACCGGTGAGACGAGGTCCTGAAGAAGGCCGTCTCTGGTGTAGGCCAATTCGTTTTAAAGACAATGCCTCAGATATTATCAGAGCGTGTTTTTGTTTGCATGTTCACCACGAGTACTGTGTGGTGGTTAATGCAGTGACTAGATTCCTCGCAGAAGGGTTTCTGTTTGGTGTTCGAACGTCTTAGCACCTCCTGTTCAATTGCCTCGAATGGTAAAAGGGGAAAAGCTACTCTTGTGTTTTCATACTTTGATAGCTGGGCAAAAAAGTTCGCACATCATGTTTGTATTTGTTGTTTTGCATTTGTTCTTTACTTGTTGTTCTGTATTTGTTGTTTTATATTTGTTGATTTCGGGGCCCACCTCGTGGCCGACGGTGCCCACCGCTGCGTCGCATCACGCTGACCCCGACCCCCCCCCCCCCCGCTTGGTGCTCAGCGCCTCCTCTGCATCAGCGCCGCTCACTTGACAATCCGTCACGCCTCGTCACGAGCATTGGATAATACCGTGATGAATACTGTACACTGAATGTTACCTACGTGCACGGACACATTTTTTTTACTTTTACTCCGCTCCGCTACAATAGCATCCTGTTTTGTAGATGTAACCTGGTCGCAAATGGAGCATTGTGTGGAAATGTATTGCAGCCAAATACTCTGTGGGGCGATGAACCGGAGGACCCGGAGAAAAATCCACGCGACCACGGAGAGAACGTCCCAACTCCAAATATGCAGCAGGCGTCAGCATTAAGACGGAACCCACGACCTCCTGCCTACCAGGCGAGGGAGTTAACATCTTGCCATCACGGCCATCACGGCAAGATGTTAAATGGAGGATACCCTGCGTCCCGCATATAAAGTTCTCTTTTGGAAAGTTCCCTAAATATGTATTTGAAAAAACAGGAAAATCCTACATCCACAGAGAGAGAGACACGCAGGGTTGGGAAGGAACCCACGACCTCCTGCATACCAAGCGAGGCAGTTAACATCTCCTAGCCACCGTGTTAAGTGGCGGTGGAGTTGACGGGTTATGCACAGGAAGGTGGAGAGGGCTAGGGGCCTCAGGGGGTGGGTAGCCAGGGGTCATTAAGTGACTGCAGCAACAACGGACACAGGAATTTGGTCAAGTGGATGCTGCCTGCTTGGAATTACACCGAGAGACGGGAAGAGGAATACATGCACCAGAGAACCAAGGCCAATTGGAGGCATGATTATTGGACTGTTAAGAAAAGTAAGGGGCCTTGTTTTTTGTGATTAGTTTATTGCCCCTCCCCCAACCCCCTTGAACCTCCTATTAGCACGGTTGGCTACGTGCGGTACAGGACATATCATTGGGAGGGATGGTGGCCGATGGTTGAGACTGACGAAGGAGCGGCAGCTAAAGGAGAGATCGCGTCCACAGAGAGGGGGGGGGGGGGGACATCCACCATGGAATCTGCTCGCGTGCAGAGGAGCCCGGCGTGCCTGTAATGGGACCCGGTGGTGGTGGCGGCTTGCGAAGGCCCACGGCCAGCAGTGGATAGACCACGGTTGGTGCCGATGACGACAGCGATTGAGATCGCTGCACGAACATCGACGCGAGTCCATATTGAAAACTCAGTTTCCCCCACCCCCCCCAACTGGCTTTTTGCGTGTGCTTAGTGGTGTCCATAGTCCCGCCGTCCCTCCGCCCCCTCCGATTAGCACGGCCGGCTCCGTACGGTGCGAAAGAAGTTCAACATACTTGCACGGTGCACGCGTATAAGCCGGGCAGTTGTGATGGAGCGATCGCCACTGGACGTGAGGCGGTGGTGCTGGGAGGAGCCCCCATCCCGCTGGGCTAGACTCGAGCCTCGACGAGACAAGACCGCCACTTGCACCCCCAACCCCCCCTCCTCCTCCTTGTTTGTTACAGCCTCAAAGCTACATCCTCCTGTGATTGATTACTCGCCCCCCCCCCCACAACCCACACCCCCCCCCCCTGCTCCCCCTCAATATCTTTGAGGCGATTTAAAAAAACAAAAAAAGCCTCCCCACCAACTTGCCAGATGTGCGCCCCTCGCCAGAAAAATAAAACAATGCGCAGACTCAAATTTGTATTTTACTTCAAAGACGTCTTGCCCCCCCCTCCCTGCCCCCCCCCCACGTCGTGCTTTCTTTCATTTTAAACTCAAACGGACGCACGAAACGCCCCCGTCGGTGGAGGGGAAAGTTTTTTGGGACAGCGATGGACGGCAGCCACGGGAACGCGTCGCTGTGACGCGCGGACGGCAGGTTCGCTCAAGTCGGTAACATCCAAGACGTCGTCTTGCTCCCACGCTCCTTGCTCCCACGCTCCGTGCTCCCACGCTCCTTGCTCCCACGCTCCTTGCTCCCACGCTCCTTGCTCCCACGCTCCCACGCTCCTTGCTCCCACGCTCCTTGCTCCCACGCTCCGTGCTCCCACGCTCCTTGCTCCCACGCTCCTTGCTCCCACGCTCCTTGCTCCCACGCTCCTTGCTCCCACGCTCCTTGCTCCCACGCTCCGTGCTCCCACGCTCCTTGCTCCCACGCTCCCACGCTCCTTGCTCCCACGCTCCTTGCTCCCACGCGCCTTGCTCCCACGCTCCCACGCTTCTTGCTCCCACGCTCCTTGCTCCCACGCTCCTTGCTCCCACGCTCCGTGCTCCCACGCTCCTTGCTCCCACGCTCCCACGCTCCTTGCTCCCACGCTACTTGCTCCCACGCTCCTTGCTCCCACGCTCCGTGCTCCCACGCTTCTTGCACCCACGCTCCCACGCTCCTTGCTCCCACGCTCCTTGCTCCCACGCTCCCACGCTCCTTGCCCCCACGCTCCTTGCTCCCACGCTCCCACGCTCCTTGCCCCCACGCTCCTTGCTCCCACGCTCCGTGCTCCCACGCTCCTTGCTCCCACGCTCCCACGCTCCTTGCTCCCACGCTCCTTGCTCCCACGCTCCCACGCTTCTTGCTCCCACGCTCCTTGCTCCCACGCTCCTTGCTCCCACGCTCCGTGCTCCCACGCTCCTTGCTCCCACGCTCCTTGCTCCCACGCTCCTTGCTCCCACGCTCCTTGCTCCCACGCTCCTTGCTCCCATGCTCCTTACGCTCCTGAGCAGAAAGCATCGCCCCAACTCCGCTCATCCTCGCAGCGGCCGCCGCGGATTTTGGCTGCTCGAACAAAGGCGGCGGCGCTTCCAGACGCGCTTCTGCGGCCGTCTGGAACGCTCTTTCCCTTCCGATATGAGCAAGCCACTGGGAGCTGTGCGGTTTTAAATCATCACCGTCGAGATTGGAAACTCGTTTCTTTAGAACTGCGTTTTTTGTGTTCAGCTCGTTGTCCTTCCCCCGCAACCCCGATTAGCGCGGTTGGCTTCGTACGGCGTGAAAGAAGTTCAACAAACATGCATACATACGAGAGGAAAGAGGAGCATATGCACGCTCGATAAGTAATATATCCACGGTTGTTTAGCATAGGCTCACAATTCCAAGTGACCAGCAACAAGCAGCGCGATTGAAGTTGTAATAGATACGAGTCGAACACGTGTATTGAACTGAGCGTGGTTATTATTTTAAGAGCGTGATGGGGGGGCTGGGGGCTGGGGGTTGGGGGTAAGGAGGCGACAGGAGGGAGCAGTGCGAGGGAAGAAGCAGAGAGAGAGGGAGAAGTGAGGAAATCTGCCCTGTGCTGCTGAGCACAAGCAATGCATGTAGTGAAATATAACAAACTTAAAAAAAACTCTTTTTTTTACCAGCTAAGGCCCACTGAGCTACGCGGCTATTTTTTTCAGAAGCGACCTGCCCACAAATGATAGCTCAACGAAGTGGGCTTATCGCGTGGACATTTATAGCAGCCAAATACTCTCAGCTGCGGGTTTTCTAAACGTGGAGGGAAAACCCGGAGTACCCGGCGAAAATCCACGCAACCGCGGGGAGAGACTTTGACTTTCAAACAAATTTGATTGCCGCCAGCAGCAACAGCACTGGAGGGGATTCCGATATGAAATACACAAAGTCACCAGCAACACAAATAATCGATATAAATCCACGCGCTGTGGCGCATAAATGCACCGCGCACAACACGAAAGGAAAGTCACGTGGTGGTGGTGGTCATCGCGCACGCCACGGTGACGAGCGAGCGCTTCAGAAGGTGAACATGAGGGTGCCGTCCACGCTGGTACAGAGAGGGGCTTGTCCGGCTCCTCCCCAGCGTTTGAAGAAGACGCGCTGCACATCACCGACACGTGTGTGGTATGCGTGCTCCAGCCGGAGCCGCGCCTTAAGCAGGCCCCGAAGTTCACGGGGATACGGGTGACGATGGCAGGTAGCGATGGAAACGCGACTGGTCCGGCCCTCAAGTGGCAGACTAAAGAGACGCAGAGTACGAAATCCAATTCAATATGACTCCTCACTCACACACATGCGCGCGCACGCACGCATCCGGAACATTCTGTGCAGAAATAGCAATCACATCAAAGTATCTGCACACTCGCGCCTTTGCTCTCAAATGGTTTCGGGGTGAAGTGTTTCACAGACTACGATTTGCAGGATACGCTTTTAAAATGTAAGGCGGAAGTTTTAGAGAGGTGGGATTATGCGGGGACTGGTGGGTTGCATGGAAAAGTTCAGTTATATTCGTGTGTGTGTGTCTTGACGAGTTTGTTGTGTGTAGTGGGAAACCGGAGTGTCTCGGGAAAACCCACCCTGCATACGAGGGGATATCGACGGAATACACGGATGGGTTCATGGAATCACGTGATGCACTGCCAGGGGATACACAGACTCTTACCTCCAAGGCGCTGAATTACTGGCGCGCCCCATCTCGCCCGACGAGTGATTTCAACTTGTAATGCATCGCACAGTCTCTTGCTCATCATGGAAAAAGAGAAAATGAATCGGAGAAGTGAGGAACCACAGACAAGCGGAACAGGCAGCCACATAATGGGCCGTATTCCCCACCCCTCCAAGCTGTGTGATCCTTTATATATGAAGATGTTATCGGCCAACTAATGCCTATTTATACATGCGGGAGGAAACCGGAGCACCCGGAGAAAACCCACACGTGCGAGGGGGCAACGCTCTATCCCCATACAGATGGAGTCCACGTTTTTCTTTTCCGAATGATCCTGTGGTTATGTCGGATGATTGGGTAATGATTTGGGTTTCAATGCAAATGGTTTATTTTTATTTATTTATGTTCGAAATAAGTTGTAGGCGTTTGCTCTGAGCTTCGAATTTATTTCAGCAAGCGGCGATGACTATTTTTTTGGTTCATCGCTGCCACCTGACGACAAAGGTAGGAAGTAATTTGTGAGGGCAAGCGCACAGGGAATTATATTGTATAAGCTTTACAGTGACATCCTCGTCATCTGTATGTGAACGGATTGAGACAGCTTTATTGCTGGGTATATGGAGTTTCAAAGATGCAGTCACAACTAAGTGCTGTAGATTATGTATTTGCGGAACTTTAACCTGTGCAATGTACACTCACCCACGCCTTGTCGCGCACACACAAAGACAAAGAACCCTCGTGTCGCCGAAACAGACTGTTGAGGCAAGTGCTGTTAGCGAGCACCTATGAAGGCCGGCACGACACACGAGGGGGTGGGTGGCCAGCACCACGCCCGGCCGCCTTTGTCTCCCCAGTGGCGGTGTTTACACACTGCACCAGGTACTCATTTGAGGCTCAGGACCGACTGGTGTCGGCCCTGAGCGCGAATTTAACTTGGGTAGCCGGGTTCGTAGCACAGCGCGCTAACCACTACACTACCACTACCCCACACTTATTGATGTCCATTTCGTCTGTAACTTTGTTTGTTCACTGGTGTATCATCAACTGAATCAGCACATCAACACACCGATGTGCACATCGCCTTCATGAATGAAACATTAAAGACAAACCACAATCGTGCCACTGTGGCCATGCAACCCAAACTATACACCAATTAGTAAACCACTGTAGTGATTAAAAACCTACACGAAATCTCTTCTGAAGCCCTCTCATCGTGGCAAGCAGACCTAGACATTGGAATGTAGCTGCTGGACATTTTGCCATACGTAAGATTGGAATGTGATTTTTTTTCGTACAGCCATTGTGATGGGGTTAAAGCCATAAACTCGCCACTCTGCTTGAGGACCTGAATGCCTTGATTGAAACCCAGCACCACCACGGTGCCAGCTCAGCGCTCCGATCTCTGAGTGACCCGCTGTTTTATTATTTGCTTTTAATTTACTGGATACATAAACTATTTCAGAGACATCTTAACCTGCCAGTGTGCTTGGCTTGTATTATATAAGCTTGCACGTAAAATGTCAGCAATGAGTTGGCCGATGAGAAATGGCATTTGCGTATTACCTGCGTCAAATCTCTTGCATTTTCATAAATTCAGTCAATTTATAAATTGATTCACATTGACGCAGTACCCTTAGAGGTAATTATTTTCTTAGTCATCCTTTATTTAATATGCACGGCTGATTTAACACGAATTAATCTAGTTGCTTGCAACATGTTGTTCCCAAAAAGTTGGATTAATGATTATATATTCTGAACGTGTCAAAATATATCCTCAAATATACAGATATTGGCCAACGAGCTTATTATCAGTCACTGGTTAACAGCACGCCGTGTTCTGAGAATTTCCACAGGTACTTAAACGGCTCATAAATTATATAATAAAATATGAATACAGAATAAGGAGATGATGGAACGTCTGAAAACAAGTTTCCAGGACAGGCCACGCGCCTCAAATATGTAATCAGGCCCTCTCGCCATCTCGGCCTCGTTTGATAGTCAGGAGAACGGAACCCAGGGGACGCTGTGTTGAGCGGTTGCCTTCTGGTGGGAAGCGTCGTTGTCTCAGTGTGTGGGCAGGGGCCGGATCTACCCACGTGCTACGAACGCCGTAAAAGCCTTAGAGGGGCAAATGTTGTTCATGGCAAGGCCCGCGGGCCACTGGCGCCCCCTGGTGGCTTTTAGTGCGGCCCCTGACAATACGCAACGCGTGAACACACCGCCCCATACACAACGCGTGAACACACCGCCCCATACACAACGCGTGAACACACCGCCCCATACACAACGCGTGAACACACGGCCCAATCGTCGTGCTGTCGCAGACCCCAATGGTTTCAAACGGATGATGCGAAAGTGTCACCCCCTGTGAGAATGAGTGACGAGCACACTGCACGTGGGCCCTCGTCATTCGCAGGGCCTCCTCCAGTGCCTCCGCTCCACGTCGAAGCAGAGAGCTGAGCGACGGAAGCGCGGCCTTCGGAAAAGTCTTCGAATTACGATGGACATCTTACGTGACTTCACCACGGCTGAAGCTATGACTTTTATATATATATTTTTTGTAAGAAACGAGTGTGGTTTAATGTTGGATGAATTTACCTCGAGTCGAATAAGTGGGATCACTTTACATAGGTAAGTAAATAAATAGCAGTGATCGCTTCGCATATTTTCATGCATGGCGGTCACCCCATATGAGCGCTTTCGACATCTGGTGAGATCGGGCGATGTTATCATAGGCGAGCCGTCACTGAACGAATCAATACCAAAGCACACACTGCGCTCGGAGAAGTTACGTCTGCCTGCCTTTAATCATGGATGCATGGGTCAATGAAGGTTCGTTAAAAGTTCAAGTGAAGTTGCGAATTGAGCGATCGTGCACGTTTTAAATTCCACGTGCAATCACTGCTTTACAACATCCCCACACACACACATATATCTGGCACCACCTCTGCCCCACGTACTGTGAGCGTGCCTCTTTGGCGGCAAGAGGACGACGGCCTGATGACAATCAGGCGGCGACACATTTGGGACCGTCCATAAATGATGTCACGCGATTTTGGACGATTTTTGACCCCCCCCTCCCTCGTCACACGGTGTCACAAACCCCCCTTAAATATGACGTCACAAAGCTTTGCCCCCCCCCCCCTCCCAAAATAAAACATGCTTGAAATCGCTTTAAACTATTGTCATTGTAGTGCGTATTTAATGTAGCCGCGTTCAAACGCCAGGCCCACTCAGCTATTGAAACTATTGACTTAAAGCTTTGGGGCTGTCCATAAATGACGTCACGCGATTTTTGACCCCCCCCCCCTTCGTCACACGACGTTACAAAAAGTCAGACCCCCCTCAAATATAACGTCACAAAGCTCTGCCCCCCCCCGCAAAAAAATAAAACATGCTTTAAATCGCTTTAAACTATTGTCATTGTAGTTTGTATTTAATGTGGTGCTGCACTATGATGTTGTAGGAGAAAACATTTATTGAAAAGTCTATTTAATTAAGTAGAACGTGTTGTCTATATTTATTTAAAGTTGCGCATTTTGATGTGACGTCACATTTCTCACCCCCCCCCCGTCCGTCGTCACATATCGTCACAAATGTCTGACCCCCCCCCCCCCCTAGGTGCGTGACGTCATTTATGGACGGCCCCTAAGTGACTGCAGGAATTCATATTCTTGGGTCTTTCGGTAAAGTCACGTACTGTAGATAGGTTCAAAGGAAATAACATCTCTCCAGGTGACTTTATCTACGTGACTTTACCGAAAGACCCAATAATATATCTAAACTGTTGTTTATTATTACCAGGGTGGGCCGACTGAGCTCTTTATAGATGTTTGTTTTCAGAAGCCACCTGGCCACAAGTGATAGCCCAACGACGTGGCTTATCGCGTGGGAATTTATAGCAGCCAAATACTCTAAGCGCGTTGTTTGTAAATGTTGAGGAGAAAACCGGAGGACCCGGAGAAAATTATACGCGACCACGGGGAGAGAGAGACACGCAGACTCCAAATATACAACAGGG
Source organism: Petromyzon marinus (assembly GCF_048934315.1). Lineage (NCBI taxonomy): Eukaryota > Metazoa > Chordata > Hyperoartia > Petromyzontiformes > Petromyzontidae > Petromyzon > Petromyzon marinus. The sequence continues at coordinate 2,321,376 of NC_133678.1, forward strand.
GTCCGGATCGAACCCACGACCTCCTGCACACCAGGCGAGGTAGTTAACATCTCCTAGCCACCGTGAAGATGATGAGAGAGAGACACGCAAACTCCAAATATACAGCAGGCGTCATGGTGGGGATCGAACCCACGATCCTCCTGTACACCAGGCGAGGTAGTTAACATCTCCTAGCCACTGTGATGATGATGAGAGACACGCAAACTCCAAATATACAGCAGGGGTCGGGATCGAACCCACGACCTCCTGTACACCAGGCGAGGTAGTTAACATCTCCTAGCCACCGTGATGATGAGAGAGAGACACGCAAACTCCAAATATACAGCAGGGGTCATGGTAGGGATCGAACCCACGACCGCCTGTACACCAGGCGAGGTAGTTAACATCTCCTAGCCCCCCCCCTGCCCGCCCCACTACGACAATCTAGGAATGAACTCGACTTGATTTGTTATCGTGCTGAATTTAATTCGAGCTTCAACGTATTGGGAGTCTCGTGGGAGATGCGTGCACGCAATGCAAATGGAATGGGTTTAAAGCGCTTGTTAAACACGAAAGTTGGGTGGAAATCAGGGCGCGTTAGGTAACTCTCTCGTGAATTATGTCCACTTTGGTCGGCTCCTATTAGTACAGTATTTATGCGACTGCTATGAAATGATGTGAGAATTATTCAACACTTCTTTTTTATTGGCGGGGGAGAGAGAGGGGGTGGGGGGTTACGTTTCCTAAAATCACATTTAACGAATTTGTATTTTATTTTAATAATTCACGCATGCGAGGGTGAGTGTGAAGAGGTTTTAGGCATGGCACCTGCACGTTGAGAGACAGGAAAGTGAGCCGACAGACGCATGTCGATGATCTGCCCAGCTGCATTGAGCCTAGCTCCTGCTTGGATGTGTGGGGCCCTATGAGGTGGCCAGGTGCAGTGTGGCGCAGTGATCAACCCTGTGACCCGAGTTCGATTCCCGCCCACGGCCAACACCAGTGACCATCATCTGAAACTGTCTTGAGCCTCCCCTAGGTCGACTCAGCCTCAAATGAGTACCTGGTGGCGATGCGTAAACGTCGCCACTGACTGACGTCAGCAATTTGAAGGAGGAGGCAAATCGATACATGTGTCATAGCAAGTATACACACTGATTGAACATGTTCCACTTTGGTCACATGGGTATCTTGCCTTTCATTAAGTTCAGTTTTCCCAATAGCACTTAAACCTTCTCCAACGTTGAACCAACGTTCATTGAGGTCGGTGTTTTACGGAATTCCCTCCCGTCGTCCGTTCCCAAGTTCCTGCAGCATCGCTTGACTTAAAAAAAAAACCCACACCGTCTCTAATCTTTTGCACCTCCAATTAAGAGTGCTGATCGTTGCTGGCCTCTGGGTACGTTGGCTCTTGTGGGGCTGTGCTCAGCAACCTTGCCTTGATACATCCATAATACGGGGTGGGGGGGGGGGCTGTGTTTTTTATTGGGTTACGTGATCTAACCCCCCCCCCCAACAAATCCTGTATTATGGAGGATGATATTCGTCACGAATGCCTACGTGTTAAACTAACTTGATACTAACAAACAAACAAACACAAATACCATCGCGCAGTCCCCGCTGTGTTCTCCAGCAGGCATCTCTATCTGTTTGTATTCCATTTGTTTTCCCTTTACACCCCCCCCACTCCCCACGCCTTAAATCGAAATCAATTCTTCACGCGTGCGATTCAATAGCGGGGAATACTCGCTGATTGGACGCGCACCACTGAGGCGATGGGGCCATCTCTCACATCCGACATCGATGACCGATCGACTGGCGCAAGTGCGGGCGCAAGTTGCGGGGCGCGACACCAGAGTACAGTACAACAATAACGAGCACCCCATCCCTCCCACCACATCCTCTCCGTGCGGCTCTTGGCGTTCGCGGGGCGTCGAACCGGTCGGTGTGAGAGCACGTGTCCCTCCTGCAGACCAGCCCAGCCACATCACAGCGACCTGCGGATACGAAGCCGCATCGCGGTGGCTACTTGAAGGACCCAGGGGCCGAGTCAGGGGGGGTGACAGGGCAGACAATTGTCACCCCCCCCCAAAAAAAATAAAAAATCAAAAATCTGAAACATTCTGCGTATAAGTGTACGACACTCGGTCTGGCGGACTCCGGGCAACTGCGTTGTCAGAGTGTGTCGCCAACCGATGGCGTGGGGTTATAGCCGATTCCTCATTCAATCATTCTTGAAATAAAAATTTGTTGAATGTCACCCCGGGCTGAAAATCCTGGCTCCGCCCCTGGAAGGACCGCTGCTTGCGTGACCTCATTCGTTATTTAAATATGACGTCACAAAGCTCTGCTCCCCCCCCCCCCCCCCAAATAAAAATAAAACATGCTTCAAATCGCTTAAAAACTATTGTCATTGTAGTGCGTATTTGATGTGCCGCCGCACTCTGATGTTGTAGGAGAAAACATTAAAAAAAGTATATTTAATTAAGTAGAACGTGTTGTCTATATGTATTTAACAGTTGCGCGTTTTGATGTGACGTCACATTTCTCAACCCTCCCCCCCCCCATCGTCACAAATGTCTGACCCCACTCCCCCCCCCCCTAGGTGTGTGACGTCATTTATGGACGGCCTCTAAGGACCCCCCCCCCTCCCCACCGCCCTACCACCACCCGTCTCGTATTCATCACGCAGTGTGCATTGCGGATCTTGAAATATTGGGAGGTTTAAAAAACAAATAGAATTTGAATGAAACAAAACCGGATCTTCTTGTTATTTTGGTTGTCAAGAGCTTGGTATGGTCCCCTTACTGGACAGTAACGTAATTCCCACCCCGGTCAAACCCCTACCCTCTTCATAGCCCGGCGCGTGCCGAGTTAACATAGAACGTTAGGCCAACATTGGCATGTCGTTTGTGTTTAATTTGTTGTCCTTTCCGACTCCGCCCCCCCCCACCGCACCTCCGATTAGCACGGTCGACTGCGTGTTACGATGCGAAAGAAGAAGTTCAAGGTAAACATTTACACCATTGGAAACCTCATTTGCCAGCAACAAAATATGATCATTGTTTTTTTACCCTTTTATCTGGCAACAAAACTGACACCTTTTTTTTACAAGGAGTCATGTTTACATTGACCACAATACCTGCGGTCGGAACGCAAACAAAAAACAACTCTGATCATATTCTTAGTTTTTTCGGTAAAGTCACGTTGAAGAGAAACAACAAAATAATAAAATATATAGACTGTCTGACAGTCTGACAGTCTCGTCCCTTCACCTGATGAAGGCCGCTTGTGTTGTGGCCGAAACGTCGTGAGAATATTATTGTGTTATTTTATTTTATCAATGTATTATTTTATTCTCATTCTACGTGACTTTACCGAAAGAACCAAAGAAGATGAACTCTGATCATGTATGCACTGTCCTTGAAATTGATTGGTCCACACCCGAGACAGCTTTCTTTAGAGCCTCGTCTTCTGGTCCAACACCATGCCCTCGGGGAGCAGATTATCCAAATCCGCGTCATTTATTTTTCTTCCCTTAATTTGGTTTGTTTCATGCTGCGTCGAGGATTATAACGTGTCAATTTCACTCCACAAATGAGGAAGTGTACCTCATAGTGTGTGTGTGTGGATACAAAAAGACAAAGGGGAGAGGTGGGGCAGTGGTTAGCATGCTGCACTACAAACCCGGCGACCCAAGTTCAATTCCCGATCGCGGCCAACTTCGGTGATAAATATCTGAAATTGTTCTGGGCCTTCCCTAGGTCGACTCAGCCTTAAACGAGTACCTGGTGCGGCGTGTAAGCGTCACCTGGCGTGGTGCTGGCCACCCATTCCCTCATGTGCCTTTGCGTCCGTAACCTTCGAATTCTTTCGTACGGCTGCTGATGTAGAATGAAGAGCAACAACAACAATTTCACATGCAGGTGGTCAAGCCAGACAACCATAGCGTCAGGAGCTGTGATGTCTCCTTCGTATTTATGGATCGGGGCATCGCGTCGTCATATATTGTACGGTCTCTGTCCTGGATGACCACAGTCATGGCACGCTGCTGCTGGAGAGTTTTCCATTTTCCATTTGTGCATCGGGCATCCGCATCTGCCATGGTTTGTGCAGTGGATGCCGTTTAGGGTGGACCATGAGCATCGTCTGCATTGACTCTTTCACGGGGTCATTTATTTCTCCGTTCTTTTGTACTCCGTTAATAGGAGCTCGCTAACAGCACTTGCCCTAAAAGGCCGTCTTTGCCTTTGGATTTGAAAAGGTCACTTGTAGATGTCTCCTAAGCAATTCTGTAGGATTACCTTCTACGTGCCACGTGACAAAGTACTCTCTGAGAGTTGCGAATGGACGTTTCGTCTCACGATATTTCGCCATTAGCACAAATGGAATGCATTCGGTGTCGGGGGGAGGGGGGGGCGAATGAAATCAATGAGGTGTTGCGCAGAATCGTGGGCTGACTGAAGTTGTCATTACGATGAGTGATGGAAAGGAAGTGAAACCATACTGCTGGGAGCCTCCTAGCAAGTCGGGCTCCGTCCATGCTGCCAGTACTCTCTATGGTGTCCAGGTGGTATGCTGTCCATGGTGCTAGTGTTGTTAATGGTGCTAGTGTTGTTGATGGTGCTAGTGTTGTTCATGGTGCTAGTGCTGTCCATGGTGCTAGTGTTGTTCATTGTTCTAGTGTTGTTCATGGTGCTAGTGTTGTTCATGGTGCTAGTGTTGTTCATGGTGCTAGTATTGTTCATGGTGCTAGTGTTGTTCATGGTGCTAGTATTGTTCATGGTGCTAGTGTTGTTCATGGTGCTAGTGTTGTTCATGGTGCTAGTGTTGTTCATGGTGCTAGTATTGTTCATGGTGCTAGTGTTGTTCATGGTGCTAGTGTAGTTCATGGTGCTAGTATTGTTCATGGTGCTAGTGTTGTTCATGGTGCTAGTGTTGTTCATGGTGTTAGTGTTGTTCATGGTGCTAGTGTTGTTTATGGTTCTAGTGCTGTCCATGGTGCTAGTGTTGTTCATGGTGCTAGTATTGTTCATGGTGCTAGTGTTGTTCATGGTGCTAGTGTTGTTCATGGTGCTGGTATTGTTCATGGTGCTAGTATTGTTCATGGTGCTAGTGTTGTTCATGGTTCTAGTGCTGTCCATGGTGCTAGTATTGTTCATGGTGCTAGTATTGTTCATGGTGCTAGTGTTGTTCATGGTGCTAGTGCTGTTCATGGTGCTAGTGCTGTCCATGGTATTAGTGTTGTTCATGGTGCTAGTATTGTTCATGGTGCTAGTGTTGTTCATGGTGCTAGTGTTGTTCATGGTGCTAGTGTTGTTCATGGTGTTAGTGTTGTTCATGGTGCTAGTGTTGTTCATGGTGCTAGTGTTGTTCATGGTGCTAGTGTTGTTCATGGTGATAGTGTTGTTCATGGTGCTAGTGTTGTTCATGGTGCTAGTATTGTTCATAGTGCTAGTGTTGTTCATGGTGATAGTGTTGTTCATGATGCTAGTATTGTTCATGGTGCTAGTGTTGTTCATGGTGCTAGTGCTGTTCATGGTGCTAGTGTTGTTCATGGTGCTAGTATTGTTCATGGTGCTAGTGTTGTTCAAGGTGCTAGTATTGTTCATGGTGCTAGTGTTGTTCATGGTGCCAGTGTTGTTCATGGTGCTAGTGCTGTCCATGGTGCTAGTGTTGTTCATGGTGCTAGTGTTGTTTATGGTGCTAGTGTTGTTCATGGTGCTAGTGTTGTTCATGGTGCTAGTGTTGTTCATGGTGCTAGTATTGTTCATGGTGCTAGTGTTGTTCATGGTTCTAGTGCTGTCCATGGTGCTAGTGTTGTTCATGGTGCTAGTATTGTTCATGGTGCTAGTGTTGTTCATGGTGCTAGTGTTGTTCATGGTGCTAGTATTGTTCATGGTGTTAGTGTTGTTCATGGTGCTAGTGTTGTTCATGGTGCTAGTGTTGTTCATGGTGCTAGTATTGTTGATGGTGCTAGTGTTGTTCATGGTGCTAGTGTTGTTCATGGTGCTAGTGTTGTTCATGGTGCTAGTGTTGTTCATGGTGTTAGTGTTGTTCATGGTGCTAGTGTTGTTCATGGTGCTAGTGTTGTTCATGGTGCTAGTGTTGTTCATGGTGCTAGTGTTGTTCATGGTGTTAGTGTTGTTCATGGTGCTAGTGTTGTTCATGGTTCTAGTGCTGTCCATGGTGCTAGTGTTGTTCATGGTGCTAGTGATGTTCATGGTGCTAGTATTGTTCATGGTGCTAGTGTTGTTCATGGTTCTAGTGCTGTCCATGGTGCTAGTATTGTTCATGGTGCTAGTGTTGTTCATGGTGCTAGTGCTGTTCATGGTGCTAGTGCTGTCCATGGTATTAGTGTTGTTCATGGTGCTAGTATTGTTCATGGTGCTAGTGTTGTTCATGGTGCTAGTGTTGTTCATGGTGCTAGTGTTGTTCATGGTGCTAGTGTTGTTCATGGTTCTATTTTTGTTCATGGTTCTATTTTTGTTAATGGTGCTAGTGTTGTTCATGGTGCTAGTGTTGTTCATGGTGCTAGTGCTGTCCATGGTATTAGTGTTGTTCATGGTGCTAGTATTGTTCATGGTGCTAGTGTTGTTCATGGTGCTAGTGTTGTTCATGGTGCTAGTGTTGTTCATGGTGCTAGTGTTGTTCATGGTTCTATTTTTGTTCATGGTTCTATTTTTGTTCATGGTGCTAGTGTTGTTCATGGTGCCAGTGTTGTTCATGGTGCTAGTGCTGTCCATGGTGCTAGTGTTGTTCATGGTGCTAGTGTTGTTTATGGTGCTAGTGTTGTTCATGGTGCTAGTGTTGTTCATGGTGCTAGTGTTGTTCATGGTGCTAGTATTGTTCATGGTGCTAGTGTTGTTCATGGTTCTAGTGCTGTCCATGGTGCTAGTGTTGTTCATGGTGCTAGTATTGTTCATGGTGCTAGTGTTGTTCATGGTGCTAGTGTTGTTCATGGTGCTAGTATTGTTCATGGTGTTAGTGTTGTTCATGGTGCTAGTGTTGTTCATGGTGCTAGTGTTGTTCATGGTGCTAGTATTGTTGATGGTGCTAGTGTTGTTCATGGTGCTAGTGTTGTTCATGGTGCTAGTGTTGTTCATGGTGCTAGTGTTGTTCATGGTGTTAGTGTTGTTCATGGTGCTAGTGTTGTTCATGGTTCTAGTGCTGTCCATGGTGCTAGTGTTGTTCATGGTGCTAGTGATGTTCATGGTGCTAGTATTGTTCATGGTGCTAGTGTTGTTCATGGTTCTAGTGCTGTCCATGGTGCTAGTATTGTTCATGGTGCTAGTGTTGTTCATGGTGCTAGTGCTGTTCATGGTGCTAGTGCTGTCCATGGTATTAGTGTTGTTCATGGTGCTAGTATTGTTCATGGTGCTAGTGTTGTTCATGGTGCTAGTGTTGTTCATGGTGCTAGTGTTGTTCATGGTGCTAGTGTTGTTCATGGTTCTATTTTTGTTCATGGTTCTATTTTTGTTAATGGTGCTAGTGTTGTTCATGGTGCTAGTGTTGTTCATGGTGCTAGTGTTGTTCATGGTGCTAGTGTTGTTCATGGTGCTAGCGCTGTTCATGGTGCTAGTGTTGTTCATGGTGCTAGTGTTGTTCATGGTGCTAGTGTTGTTCATGGTGCTAGCGCTATTCATGGTGCTAGTGTTGTTCATGGTGCTAGTGTTGTTCATGGTGCTAGTGTTGTTCATGGTGCTAGCGCTGTTCATGGTGCTAGTGTTGTTCATGGAGCTAGTGTTGTTCATGGTGCTAGTATTGTTCATGGTGCTAGTGTTGTTCATGGTGCTAGTGTTGTTCATGGTTCTAGTGTTGTTCATGGTGCTAGTGTTGTTCATGGTGCTAGTGTTGTTCATGGTGCTAGTGTTGTTCATGGTGCTAGTGTTGTTCATGGTGCTAGTGTTGTTCATGGTGCTAGTGTTGTTCATGGTTCTAGTGTTGTTCATGGTGCTAGTGTTGTTCATGGTGCTAGCGCTGTTCATGGTGCTAGTGTTGTTCATGGTGCTAGTGTTGTTCATGGTGCTAGTGTTGTTCATGGTGCTAGTGTTGTTCCTGGTGCTAGTGTTGTTCATGGTGCTAGTGTTGTTCATGGTGCTAGTGTTGTTCATGGTGCTAGTGTTGTTCATGGTGCTAGCGCTGTTCATGGTTCTAGTGTTGTCCATGGTGCTAGTGTTGTTCATGGTGCTAGTGTTGTCCATGGTGCTAGTGTTGTTCATGGTGCTAGTGTTGTTCATGGTGCTAGTATTGTTCATGGTGCTAGTGTTGCTCATGGTGTTAGTGTTGTTCATGGTGCTAGCGCTGTTCATGGTGCTAGTGTTGTTCATGGTGCTAGTGTTGTTCATGATGCTAGTATTGTTCATGGTGTTAGTGTTGTCCATGGTGCTAGTGTTGTTCATGGTGCTAGTATTGTTCATGGTGCTAGTGTTGTTCATGGTTCTAGTGTTGTTCATGGTGCTAGTGTTGTTCATGGTGCTAGCGCTGTTCATGGTGCTAGTGTTGTTCATGGTGCTAGCGCTGTTCATGGTGCTAGTGTTGTTCATGGTGCTAGTGTTGTTCATGGTGCTAGTGCTGTCCATGGTGCTAGCGCTGTTCATGGTGCTAGTGTTGTTCATGGTGCTAGCGCTGTTCATGGTACTAGTGTTGTTCATGGTGCTAGTGTTGTTCATGGTGCTAGTGTTGTTCATGGTGCTAGTGTTGTTCATGGTGCTAGTATTGTTCATGGTTCTAGTGTTGTTCATGGTGCTAGTGTTGTTCATGGTTCTAGTGTTGTTCATGGTGCTACTGTTGTTCATGGTGCTAGTGTTGTTCATGGTTCTAGTGTTGTTCATGGTGCTAGTGTTGTTCATAGTGCTAGTGTTGTTCATGGTGCTAGTGTTGTTCATGATGCTAGTATTTTTCATGGTGCTAGTGTTGTTCATGGTGCTAGTGCTGTTCATGGTGCTAGTGTTGTTCATGGTGCTAGTGTTGTTCATGGTGCTAGTGTTGTTCATGGTGCTAGCGCTGTTCATGGTGCTAGTGTTGTTCATGGTGCTAGCGCTGTTCATGGTGCTAGTGTTGTTCATGGTGCTAGTGTTGTTCATGGTGCTAGTGCTGTCCATGGTGCTAGCGCTGTTCATGGTGCTAGTGTTGTTCATGGTGCTAGCGCTGTTCATGGTGCTAGTGTTGTTCATGGTGCTAGTGTTGTTCATGGTGCTAGTGTTGTTCATGGTGCTAGTGTTGTTCATGGCGATAGTGTTGTTCATGGTGCTAGTGTTGTTCATGGTGCTAGTGTTGTTCATGGTGCTAGTGTTGTTCATGGTGCTAGCGCTGTTCATGGTGCTAGTGTTGTTCATGGTGCTAGTGCTGTCCATGGTGCTAGTGTTGTTCATGGTGCTAGTGTTGTTCATGGTGCTAGTGCTGTCCATGATGCTAGCGTTGTTCATGGTGCTAGTGTTGTTCATGGTGCTAGTACACTGTCCAATGACCAATCGCTGGTGTTGTCGTGTGCTCACGTAATACCGTCTTGTCTGTAACGTTAATTGTTTGGGCGGCTTGGAGGCAGATGGGGGGGGGGGGGCAGGCTCAACTCATTCAAGTTTTTTTTTCATCACGGTTTTCCCGCACCCAAGCCAGTCTGTCACTGTTAAGCATGCGAGGAAGCATTGATTCGCCAATTAACGTAGAATATATCTGCCAGCAGTGGATTAACCATGTCTGATGATGGCGATGATGATAGAATATCGTATGGCATAAGTTCACGAGACTCCTGTAGCCTCTTGAGGCTGCTACATTAGACATTTTCTTAAAAATAGCTTTATAGCTCATCGGATTCCTCCAGTATAAATACATATTCTGATTCTGACTTTAAGCGCAATGTAGAAAAGAAAAAAACACAAATTGATTATTGGATAGAATCCTGACTCAGAACGACGACGATCATTTAGATCGCTCGAGAGAGAGGGTGGGGGGTGCTGGATCGTTACAGCAGCTCCACATCCCCAGCCTCCTTCCACGCGACGGAGCGCAAGAAAGCGCAAGCGCTTAAGTGGAGGTCACTTTGAGTGATGATTTTTAATAAAACTCCGTGATGACACACGCAGGGCTGCAATGACAAGCGTGCAGCCGGCATTTGCACCGTTCATGTTTTCCCTCCTCAACGCCCAGCTACTAATCCCGCATAATCGCCAACGCGTTGCGTGCGTAATAATATAACAAATCGCCACGCCCCCCCCACCCCCCTTGTGTGAGTGCACGTTATACAAGCGGTTGCTGGGTGGCTCCCAGGTCAAATTTTAAAACCAATCTTGTGCTTAATGGATCGCGTGTTGTCACCACGTGGACCATCGTATGATTGCTTTGAGCGTTGACCCATCCCAGGGCAGGTAGACGTTTCTGCCCTGCAAATTTCATTTGTTTTCGGCACGGGAAATGTTGAGACGTGCTTGACACTCAATTCTGTTTGGCCACGAGTTTGATGCATCGAAGCCACTGGTGACCTCGTGTCTGCCCACATTGGTAATGGCGCTGGACAGTGACGATGACCCGTAATGCGTGTGTCTCGCAGTGCATTTATTGTTCTATTTTAATAATCCCACACCTTGCACATGTCGCGGTCGTAAAACGATGTATTATATGAACACGAAAATACGCACCGATTCACCAGGTACCCCCCACCCCCACCCCAAATCTCCCCCAGCGATTCTATCCATTTCCGCGATTCGGGTTCACGATGCGATTGTTTGTTTTCCTGCCACGTGGTGAAAGTATCGGCCTCTAGTTTTGGAGGTAGGGCAGTGGTGACCACGCACGTGGTTTGTAGTCCAGCACTGTGGAGGCAGCAGCGAGGGTTGGTGGATCACACACAGACGTCGCGAAACTCCCTGGCTTGTCACGAGAAGCCGGCGCAGCCAAATGGGAACCAATGTCGGCTGTTCCTTGTGTACGAGGACAGAGTGTTATTATTATTATATTATCTGGTAGCTTCAAGAGACCACCTGGACTCACAACACACGAGGCGTAACGATAGGAATCTTAACAAAAAAAATATTATACGTATTAATTATTCTAGGCCTGTATCGTGAGCCTACGAATCCACGTTAAAATATGAAATTATGATTCATCACGCCCCGTACATTTTTTTTATTGTTGTTATTATCGCTGCCGTCAATCAGTGAGCAACTGCTGCCTTTGTGTGCAAAGAGATCCCATGCGGTGCTCTCCCATTGACGTTGCCTGCTGTCGTCAGACGAGACACCCCCCTCCCCCAACTCCAGCCCCACCGGATGGCCTTCAACGCCCCACGGCCAGGCCCGTCCCGCGCATAGCGAAGGCGACTCAAACGTGAAACGAAAGGAGGTCCCATGATGTGAAACGCATTTGTTTGGGTGACGCTGCCGGTGCGTCACCCAAACGGTGACGGCATTGGTGGCCCAGTGTGGTAACACGCGAGCCTCACAGCAAGGACAACCCGGGTTCGATTTCTGACTCGAGCGCCTTTACGTGCTGGGTTTGTTGACGTTCCCCCCTGTTGTGTTTCGGTTTCTTCCGAGCTCTCCGTTTTCCTCCCACAGCTGAAACAAACCAAGGTACCGTTGTCACGCTGGTGTTGGTCAAACGTCGCAATGTTGAAAATATAGCTGCAAATCACTCCGCTGGGATTCGACACAGCAGCAGCATCGGCACCTTACTGTGAATCCTCGGCAGGACTCTCCTGAAAACGAATCCTGTGACATGGCAAGGGAATCGCGTGTGGACAAGCTTAATACTTAAGCTTTCGTGACTGCAGGAATTAATATTCTTTGGGTTTTAAAAATATTTTTTGAACCTATCTACGTGGCTTTTCCTGAAATACCCAAAGAATATGAATACTATGCACAATACAGTGTCTGCATTGCTCTTATCAGGGCCCTTGCCTTCCTTCCATCGGCTAGGCACTCCCGTAGCATATCAATGCGCCTATTAATGCTAATGTGAGGCATTATCCCCCGAGCCACATTCCTCAGCCCGCGAGTGAAATGCCTTACAAAGCATTCAACTTGAAACGAGCCGTTCAGCACAGTTCACATGACAGCTACAGTGATTTGAAATCGAGTTAATTGCCGATAGACAGTGATGGGATGATGGACGTGACCAACAGTGGGAGTGGCTGCCCGGAAGAGAGAGAGAGAGGGCGCGAAACCGCACCGCGGAGATGGAGCGATGAAATGAATCCTTGTGCAGGAGCCGACTCGGATTGTTTGCAAAGTTGTTGACGGACGTGTGGGAGGGCTGCGTCCTCCACCGACGATGAATGATCACGAGACACGACGATGAATGATGTTGTCAAAGGGTGTAATTGTCACGTGGGTGCGGAGACACGGATGACCCAGCTGAGGATGTTTGCATCGCGAGATCGCGAGAGGGAGCGACGACGTTGTGACGACGCCGCCATCCACCCCCCTGCGATGAATCTTGAAAGGTGACACGTGGCTTTTATTAGCAATGTGTATACGGACCGTGGTAATTGGGCAATATTAAACTGATTGAAATTGATTCATACGCTCACTATACCCGCATCGAATTGTGTGTCCGAAAATGGATTATCATATCTTAACTGTGTATGTAAATCACGTGCTAATGTGCCTTTGGGATATTGCTGTAAACATGTTCGACCAAAGACAGAACATTATCTTATATAGATGCGTAACATTGTATATGAGATGGTAGTGGTTGAGATAAAGATTGGGGTTATTCATAGTGGTAGTTTTTTTTAACAGGCAAATGGACAGCAGAGTATAATGAGGGGTAGTGACAGGGGTAGTGAAAGGGGTAGTGGTAGAGATTGCGGTAGTGAAAGGGGTTGGGGTAGTGATAGGGGTAGCAATGGTGATAGGGGTAGTGGTAGGGGTAGTGATAGGGGTACTAAAGACGGCCCCGTATTCACTAAAGGTGGTCTCGTATTCACTAAAGACGGTCCCGTATTCACTAAAGACGGTCCCGTATTCACTAAAGGTGGTCTCGTATTCACTAAAGGTGGTCTCGTATTCACTACGGTGTATTGCGGCTCTTGGGATATTGAGTTTATTGTTAGTTTACC